>NC_138210.1:31479492-32074492 GCF_964194415.1 Vipera berus | reverse complement strand
TGTGTTGGGAGTCTCCCGATACTCCCACGTTACACCTTTGCTCCGTGAGCTGCATTGGTTACCAGTTGCCTTCCGGGTGAGATTCAAGGTACTAGTAATGGTGTTCAAAGCCCTCCATGGCAGGGGGCCGGAGTACCTCAGGGAACATCTGCTGCCGGCATCAAGCTCCCTGCGCCCTGTGCGTTCCCACAGAGAGGGCCTCCTCAGGGTGCCACCGATCAGAGAATGTCGATTGGTGGCCCCCAGGGGGAGAGCCTTCTCTGTGGGCGCTCCGGAGCTGTGGAATCAGTTACCGTAAGAGCTCCGGATGGCGCCCGATCTTCGCTCCTTTCGTCGCGATCTCAAGACGTTTTTGTTTGTACAAGCCGGCCTAGCCTGATGGGGATGGGTGGGGTTTTTTATTTTTTGTATTCTTAATTTTATCTTTGGGGTTTTATAATTGTATATCAATTGTTTTAAAATTGGGCAATCATTTAATTTCTTTTTAATATTTGTATTTTGTATCTTACTCTTGCCCTGTGAACCGCCCTGAGTCCTCAGGGAGAAGGGCGGTATAGAAATATTATTAAATTAAATTAAATTAAATTAAATATGTGTAGTTTAATGAAGAGAAGGGTGAGGGGTGACATGATAGCAGTGTTCCAATATCTCAGGGGCTGCCACAAAGAAGAGGGAGCCAGGCTGTTCTCCAGAGCACCTGAGAGCAGGACAAGAAGCAATGGATGGAAACTAGTCAAGGAGAGAAGCAACCTAGAACTAAGGAGAAATTTCCTGACAGTTAGAACAATTAATCAGTGGAACAACCTGCCTCCAGATGTGGTGAATGCTCCAACACTGGAAGTTTTTAAGAAGAGACTGGACAGCCATTTGTCTGAAATGGTATAGGGTTTCCTGCCTTAGCAGGGGGTTGGTCCCTTCCAACTTCTTCTTCTTCTTCTTCTTCTTCTTCTTCTTCTTCTTCTTCTTCTTCTTCTTGTTATTATTATTATTATTATTATTATTATTATTATTATTATTATTATTATTATTATTATTATTATTATTATTATTATTATTATTATTATCTTTCCATTAATCCAGCTCTGTCTGCCTGTCATTCTATCTCTATCTATCTATCTATCTGTCTATCTATCTATCTCTGCCTGTCTATTATTATTTATGCATCACCGATCTATGTCTATCTATCCATTAATCCATCTCTGCCTGCCTGTCTCTCTCTCTCCCTATCTATCCATCTATCCATCCATTAATCCATCTCTGTCTGCCTGTCTCTATCTATCCATTAATTCATCTCTGCCTATCTCTCTCTCCATTAATCCATCTCTGTCTCCCTAACTCTCTATGTATCTATCTATCTATCTGTCCATTAATCCATCTCTGCCTGTCTCTTTCTCTCTCTCCATTAATCCATGTTTGCCTCTCTCTCTCTCTATTAATCCATCTCTGCCTGTCTCTCTCTCTCCATTAACCCATCTCTGTCTGCCTCTCTCTCTCTCTCTCTATCCATTAAACCATCTCTGTCTGCCTCTCACTCTACCAACCTACCTATCAATCCATTAATCCATCTCTGCCTCTCTCTCTCTCTCTCTCTTTCTCTGCCTGTCTTTATTTATTTATCTTTATCTATCTATCTATCTATCTCTACCTTTCTCTCTATCATTATTTATGCATTATCTATCTATTTGGAAACTTTTTGTTGATTCTCCATTTATAATTACTTTTGCTTCTTGTTTGGAATAAATTGCTTTGAACATGTTTATAAACCTTTCCCCAAATTCCATATGTTTAAGTTGGGTCAACATGAAATCCCATTTGACATTGTCAAATGCTTTCTGTGCGTCCACAAAGATCAATGCCATTTGTTTTTCATTATGCGATTCGTAATATTCTACCGTGTCTAATATGATCCTAACATTATGTCTTATTTTCCTCTTGGGCAAGAAACCGTTTTGATCAGTATGGATAAATTATGCCAAGTATCTTTTTAGTCTTTCTGCTATTATTGTCATAAAGATCTTATAGTCCGTATTTAATAAGGATATAGGCCTATAATTTTTAATGAGAGTTAAGTTGGAGTTTTCTTTAGGAATTAACATAATGGTTGGTTCTTTCCATGAGTTTGGGATCTTTGCTACTTTTAATACTTCATTAAATGTATCCAATAAAGTTGGGCCCAACAGTTCTTGAAGATATTTGTATATTTCAGACAGTAGTCCATCAGGGCCGGGAGTTTAATTACTTTTTTGTTTTTTAATTGCTTCCATAATTTCCTGAAATGTTATATCCTTGTTTAATATATTTTGGAATTCTTCTGGGACCTTCAGCAGATCAGCATTCACGAGGTATTGTAGTATTCTTCCCTCACTAATCTTTTCGTCGTCTTTATAGAGGTTTTTATAGAATTTGTATGTTACATGTTTCTTTTCTTCATTCTGGTGTACCATCTCCCCCACTTCATTGCATAGTTTACTATCTATCTTTTATCTTTTTGTTTTTTCAGTCTATAAGCCAACCATCTCCTGGGTTTATTTGCCTGTTCAAAAAAAAATTTGTCTGATACTTTTTATTTTTTGTGCCAATTCTTCTTTTTCTATAATGTTCAATTTATGTTTATTTAGATCTAGTTGTCGTTTTAAATCCCTACATTGTGGTGTTTTTTTTTGTAGTTCTGTTTCCAGTTTTTTGTATTCTTCCTCTAAACTTTTTCGGTACTGCCTTTTTTTTTCATTGGCCAAGTATGCAACTGCGGTTCCTCTCATAACTGCCTTGGCCATATCCCATAGATTTTGGGTATTAGTCTCCTCTTTCTTGTTTATTTGGAAGAATATCTGCATTTGTTCTTCCATCTTATACTTAAATTCTTTTTGATTTAAGATTGCCTTTTTTAAGGTGTACCTCCTTGTTGTCTTCTGTCCTTTCCATTTGATTATAATAGGATTGTGGTCTGCCCATGTATTAATATCTATTGTTACATCTTCTACATCTGAATTTAATTCTTTCATTGTCCAGACCATATCAATTCTAGACCACGATTGGTGACGCCCTGAATAATACGTGAATTGCTTTATGTTCAAATTTCTTTCCCTCCAACTATCCTGAATGTTATGTTCCTCTGCCATTTTAAAAAAAGTACCAGGTAGTATTCTTCTCGTTCCTTTCCTTGCATTCTCATTGTTATAGTCTAGTTCTCTATCTACAATTGCATTGAAATCGCCAATTAAACATTCTCATTTTCAATATCACCAATAACCTTATGTAATTTCTTGTAAAATTGTCTTTGTCTCTCGTTGGGGGCATAAATTCCTACCAGGGCAACTTTTTTTTTCAGGGAAATTTCTATTATTATTATTCTACCTTCTTCGTCCTGATAAATTTGTTTTGCTGGAATTCTTTCCTTGACATATATTACTATACCTCCTTTTTTCTGCTGTGAGAGTGATACAAATTTAGTTCCTAACTTGGGGTAGTTTAATAGATCTTGGTGCTCGTTCTTTATATGTGTTTCTTGTAAGATTATTATGTCTAAGTTTTTTTACTAAGCTTGTTCAAAATTTTATTTCTCTTAGCCGGGGAGTTTAAACCGTTTATATTTAGTGATAGTGCCATTAGTTCTTCCGTATTAATGCTTATATTTTGATCTTGTCGCTCTTGTCGGTCAGTCTTCTTTAAATTCTTTGAGTCTGCTTTCGTCATTGCCATAGTTCATTTTTTCCCTTCTCTCAATTTCCCGTTCTTTGCTTTGTGATTCTTGTGCCTTTCTATTGTGTCTCTCTGTAATGTCCTCTTCTCTTAGTTCTCTTTCTTCTAATTCATCTTCGCTACCTAGATATTGCTGAAAAACTCTTTTGCTTTGTTTATCATATCCAGCCTGTATCTTTTATCTTGTCAAGTCACCAAGATCCCTTCTGGCATCAGCCACCTAAAATTGATGCTTTGTCTTATTAGTTTTGATGTGATGTGTTGATAGGGCCTTCTTAGATCTCTTACCCTCCTGGGGACTTGTTTAAGAACTGTTAGTTGTTTTCCTCTGTATTCTATCGGGTCGTCTCTAGTTCTGTGCAAGATCTCGTCCCTGATTGATTTCTTGACGAATCTAATATGCACTTCCTTAGGTAAGTTATTTCTTCTCACATAATTTGTGTGAATTCTATATATTTCGTCTATCTCATTTGCCATCTCATCTTTCCCGATTCCTAAAGCTCTCTCTAACATGTCTGTCATCATTTCTGGGAGGTCCTCCCCCTTCTCTTCTTTCACGTTTTGAAAGCGTAAGTAGTGGTCTGCTTTCTCTGTCTCTAGCAAGATAACAGTTTTTTCTAATTCTTTGTTTGCTTGTGAGAGTTTTTCATTCATTTCATCTACTCTTCTTTCTTCCTTATTCATTCTATCTTCCATTTCTAATAGTTTCTGTTCATTTTTCAGTATTTGTTGTTGGAAGCATTCAAATTTCCCATCCATTGCTCCCATCTTCTCTTTAGGTTCTCCGGTATCATTTCTTATTTCTCCTATTTCTTTTTTCAAGTCTTCGTGGTTTCTCAACATAACCTCTTGCATAGATTGTAACATCGATTGTAGGTCTTTGAGTGAGCCTGCTCTCTCCCGTGGCATTATCTCTTCTATCAATCTTTGCCCTGCTTGCCCTTGGCCGCCTCCGCGGGTGCCGCTCTAGCACAGAGAGAGGGAAGCTGGTCCCCATTCAGCCCGCCAGCCCTGGGAAAGCCTCACGTGAGCACCTTGCCGGCCGCTGAACCGTGACTTTTGAGCAGGAGCGGCCTTGCCCTGCTTGCCCTTGGCTGCCTCCGTGGGTGCCGCTCTAGCACGGAGAGAGGGAGGCCGGTCCCCGTTCGGCCCGCCAGTCCCGGGAGAGTCCAGCACAAGCACCTCACCGGCCGCCGAACTCTGGCTTTTGAGCAGGAGCGGCTGTCAAGCCCCAGGCTCGACAATCAATGGGGGGGGGGAATCCGCACAGCAACCAGGCTACCTGGCCTGCCAGCTGCTCGTTGCTCCACTGATCAGCTGGGAGGCTGAGACTCCGGATTCGATGACGCCAACCTGTGGAGAGCACCGCTGATCGGCTGTGACTCCGGATCCGATGCCACCAGCCAGCTGGAAGTCCTGGCAGGTGGCCCCAATGCCGCCAAACAGCCGGAGCATAAGCAACCTTCTCTCGGGGCCGCCAGTTAACTGGGAGCACCGGTGCTTTTGAGCAGGAGCGGCTGTCGAGCCCCAGGCCCCAGGGGGTGGAATCCGCACAGCAACCTGGCTACCTCTTTCCCCCAGTCTTTAAAAATATTTAAAATAAAATACAGGATGTGTTGTTTCCGATGTGAGCTTCTCAAAATCTCTTGCATCTTGCCAAAAGTATGCATAGCCCTCCATTCACCTATTCGCGATCACGTTTGGGCCCCTAACCTCATAAAAGCTTTTAATGGTTTCACAGATTGGAGCAGCTGGCAGGCCAGGTAGCCAGGTTGCTGTGCGGATTCCCCCCCCCCCATTGATTGTCGAGCCCGGGGCTTGACAGCCGTTCCTGCTTGAAAGCACCAGCACGCCCAGCTGACTGGCGGCCCCGAGAGAAGGTTGCTGACGCTCCCGGCTGTTCAGCAGTGTCAGGGCTGCCCGCTGGGACTTCCAGCTGGCCGGCAGCGTCAGATCCGGAGTCCCAGCCTCCCAGCTGATTGGAGGAGCAAAGAGCGGCTGGCAGGCCAGGTAGCCGGGTTGCTGTGTGGATATCCCCCCACCCACCCGGTTGATTGTCGAGCTGGGGCTTGACAGTGGCCTTGCCCTTGGCCAGTGCCGGGATAAGGAAGGAAGGAAGGAAGGAAGGAAGGAAGGAAGGAAGGAAGGAAGGAAGGAAGGAAGGAAGGAAGGAAGGAAGGAAGGAAGGAAGGAAGGAAAGAAGGAAGGAAGGGACAATGGGAGAGAGGAAGGGAGAGAGAGAGGGAGAGAAATAGAGAGGGAGAGAGAGAGGGAAAGAGGGAGAAACAGAGAGAGGGAGAGAGAGAGGGAAAGAGAAAGAGAGGGAGAAATAGAGAGAGGGAGGGAGAGAGAGGAGAGAGAAAGGGAGGGAGAAAAAGAAATAGAGGGAGAGAAAGGGAGAGAGGGAGGGAGAAAGAAAGGGAGGGAGAGAGAAATAGAGAGAGGGAGAGAGAAAGGGAGAGAAAGGGAGAGAGAGAAAGGGAGAGAAGAGAGAGAAATAAAGAGGGAGGGAGAAATAGAGAGAGGGAGAAAGATAGAGGGAGGGAAAGGGAGGGAGATTAAATTAGTAACATGGTTGTTAAGTGAATCTGGTTTCCCCACTAACTTCTATTTTAGTAAATATGAAAATCATAAACACTGACAACATATGCCATATAAAGGGGTGGTCTACTAAAATCTCATCCTGATCCCTTCCTTCTCATAGGATCTGAAATGTCTATGAAGAATCAGCTCTGTGCCCTCTGTTCTTTCTATGCTTTAGTTACTTCCTTACACTTACCTTGTGAGAAGCAGAAAACACAAGTATGTTCCCACCTGTTCTGTTGTGAAAGTTATGAAGTCATTTGACTATTCATAAAAATTGGAAAACCTCCCATGTGACTGAAAGAATCAATAGGCACCAAGATATTTCCCAATTTGTGCTTGTATTGCACATACACAAATTAGGTGGCCATATACTGTATATTCTTTAATAAACCAAAATAGGGGAAAGGTTGTTTCCTTTTTAGAGTAAATAGCAGCAGTCAGCATTAATACCTACATGCCCCAGTTGACCTTTTTGTTGCATTTCCTTGGAGCATTTGTACCAAACCTGAGAGATTCCTACTGAACATAATCATACTGTTTTTTCTCCAGTCCCTCTGCAGGAGGACTTTCATATTGGTTTCTCCCACTGTCCTCCGCACTGTTATATGGTTACTACACACAAAGCCTCTTATCCATGGGAGGCAGCACCAGCTCTTCCTAATCTTGAAGTCAGATGTGCCTACCTTTGCTTTATGAACCTTAGCAACCTAAGGGCTACAGGCTCTCACAACTGACAATTTTGCTTTTTGAGGTATCTTGTTGAACTCTGTGATGAAATTCGGGGTGGTGAGCTAGAACCCCTCAGTATGGTTAGAATGATTTTTTTCAACCAAATGTGATTAAATTTTCTCTATTCAAATGATGATTAGGCTGCAGGGAAGGAGTCTGAATCTGTAGAAGTGCTTTCAGAAACAGGATAAAGTTAATGATTCAACACAATTCCATTCTCCTTCCATCCTCTTATGTAAGTAGGACGCAGTACAGCTAACAATGGCTGTAGGTGATGACTAGTTTTATCTTTGGTCTCTACTCTCCATTTAATAACATTGGTAAGAATTTTGTCTCCCATAACTTAATGCACATTATGCACTAACA
Source organism: Vipera berus (assembly GCF_964194415.1). Lineage (NCBI taxonomy): Eukaryota > Metazoa > Chordata > Lepidosauria > Squamata > Viperidae > Vipera > Vipera berus. The sequence goes on along the minus strand of NC_138210.1, from coordinate 32,067,112 downwards.
TAATTCTGTCTCCTATAACGTAGTACACATTATGCACTAAGAAAGGCGCTTGGGCCAGTCTTAGCCACAGCCACAATGTGATTATAGCCATGGTGGTGCAGTGGTTAGAATGTAAAACTGCAGGCTAATTCTGCCGACTGCCAGCAGTTCAATCCTGACCGGCTCAAGGTTGACTCAGTCTTCTAACCTTCCAAGGTCAGTAAAATGAGGATCCAGATCACTGGAGGCAATATGCTGATTCTGTAAATGGCTTAGAGAGGGCTGTAAAGCACTATGAAGCAGTATATAAGTCTAAGTGCTATTGCTATTATGTAGAATTCAGCAATTAATCTTGAGAGCCAGTTTGGCCTAGTAGTTAAGGCACAAGGCTAGAACCCAGGAAACAGTGAGTTCTAGTCCTGCCTTAGGCATGAAAGCCAGCTGAATGACCTTGGGCCAGTCACACTCTCAGCCCAACCCACCTCACAGGGTGGTTGTTGTGAGGAAAAGAGGAGGAAGTATTATGCAAGTTTGCTATAAGAGCCTTGGTGGAGCAGTGGGCTAATGCCTCCTTAAGTAACACCAGCTGCCTGCAATTAGTGCAGGTTCGCATCCCACCAGGCTCAAGGTTGACTCAGCCTTCCATCCTTCCGAGGTAGGTAAAATGAGGACCCAGATTGTTGGGGGCAATAAGCTGACTTTGTAATAATGCTGCTTGGGGTGTGTGTGAAAGCCCTAATAATAAGCAGGCATATACATAGAATGAAGGCTATTGCTAAGCTTGTAAGCCGCCCTGAGTCTTCGGAGAAGGGCGGGATATAAATGGAATTAAAATAAAAATAAAAATAAAAAAATCTTGAGTTATTTATCAAAAAAATAAAAGCAGGATATAAATAAGGAAGCTGTGACAGAATTAGAGCTATTGAACCAAATTTTCGTTTTAAATACATTTCTACATAGGAACTAGCTCTCATGCATTCACCTATAAACAGAAGGCAGCTCTGTGTGTGAATCAGTGAGGGAGGGGGAAGAGAGTTGATGTTAACCGAAATTGGTACTGCCCCCTCATTTATAGCCAGCTGTTTATACACTATGCATTTGCTTCTGTCATTTTTTCATTAGGACATGCAAAGAGCCTTGATCATATACGAGTATTTTTTTTATTTACTATGTAATAAAAAGTATATTGAGTAGGGCCATTTCAGTCTACATACCTTAAAATGTTCTCATGAGTTTTGAGGGAGTTAAGCCAACCAAGCCAAGAGTCCAGATGTAGCACAGACTCTCATTTGCATCTAAGGACACTGAAGGGGATGGGAGCGGGGAGAGAGTCACCATAGTGAAGGGTAGGTAATTTTCCCCCCAAAGACTTTGATCATGACAAAGACACATCTATGTTGGCCTTAGCTGTTGGAGATCTCAAAGGGCAAAGTAATAAGAAAGTGGAATTTTGCAGACTGTGCTTTCTATACCTAGGAGGAACATAACTGGAAAGTTTGGAGTGACATCTTCCACTCTCTTCCCAAATTTGTGACCTCCTGCTGGCTTCCCCATTGACTTTGCTTGTAGGAAGTTGGCAAAGGTCATCACAAATGGCAATCACATGACTGCAGAACACTGCGACATTGCAAGTAGGAGGACCAGTCATGAGTACCACTTATTCGGTGTCATTTTAAGTTTCAGTGGTCACTGAACAAGTGTTTTATAAACGAGGACCACCAAGTGAGGAAGACATTCTTTTCTTCTGCATACAGTACATATTTGCCTTTCTCTGTACAAAGAAAGAGTAAGCGACAATGCTCGTCACTGCATGGAGAAAGCAGTCCTGGGACAAGATTTTGGTCTAGTGGGGCTCAGGTCTTAAGTTTATATGTAACTAATTCCATACAAATTAGCTGAACATTCTAATGTAAATGCTAGGGCCAGGCACACTGTGAAAATATAGTACATAGCATGGGACTCTTTATCCATTTCCACCATGTCCACATATAAAGAGGAGTATGCAACAAATCAATCAGCAGTGTGCGGGTGACCCAGCCTGGCTTGATTCTGGCTCGCCCCCACCTTCACAGTTTTATTAGTCACATGGAGATAGATACAGGCATTCAAAACCCAGATAAACTAAGATGTGCTAGTTAACACCTACACAGCAGAGTAACATGAAGCCCAGGCCAGCATGTGAAGCTGGGACACCCCCAAACTAGCATGATCTGAACCATTCCTCTCCCTTTTCCAAAATGCATGGAGGAAAACATTCCAGAGTCCATCTCCCAAACACTTTCACCTGCTTGAGGCACCCTGTCCTGGGAATTGAAGAGATGGTGAGGGGAGGCAGAAGATGAAAGAAACAGTTTCTTTTCCTCTCCATCTTCATGTAGCTTTCCTTCTAGAGCTGAAAAGAGGCAGGTTTGCTGTCAAAATTACTTTCCCACAAATACACACAACTGTAACAATGGAATGATCCATAGCAAAGGAAGGGGAATTTACATCCCCATCCCTGGGGAAAACACACAAGGTGAAGAAACACAAAACGACCACCTAGAAAAATTACCCCCCCCCCATATAATCCTGTTCCTTCCCCACAGCCAGCCTCAAGGGGAGTCCAGGAAGCTGTCCCTTTCCTCAGCAGAAAGGAAAAAGTCCATGGTGGGAAAGTAAAGGTACATACTGTATACAAAACTAAAATGCCAGCCTAAATCATATAACATTAGTGGTGATAGGGGAATTCAGACCAGAGATTTCAGCCTCATTCCAAGTTGGGATGGACCAGCTTAGAGCATGGGAGAAAAGCTAGCTTTCTTCCAAAATTTGCCCTTTTGCCCAAGGGGATGATTGCTACTGGAAGAATGCTCTGCACCAACACCCATCATCCCTCCCCCTCCCCAGTTTGACTTTGTCCAAGAGTCCATATTTTTGCTCCCCCTTTGCTTATCCCCCTTGATGCTGGCCCGGGCTAGGCAATGAGAACACAGAAGTTATCACAACAACAGGCAAGGAGCAGTACAGTCTTTCTGGAGGCCCCTGGTTTGGAGAGAGTTGGGATGAGATGGACAGAGCCATCTAGTGTGCAGGAATGGCCTCCTTTTCCTCTGGTGTGGCAGATGCCTCAGAACTGCTGAGAAAGCAGCTCACAAAGGTGCTTTGAAACAGACTCCTTACTGGTACGGAGGGTCAGCCGGTACATCTACAGGAAGGATGAAGGAAAGGTTAAAAGAGAAGAGCTTAAACATTATGTCCCTTCAGTTAACCATAGGAAGTTTGGGGCTTTGGTAAGCTTTCAGCTTTTCCCCTTCAATTTTAGCTATATTTCCTGTCACTTTCTTAGAGCACCCAGAAGTCTCAGTTTTCCAATCTTTATGTTTTTACTACAGTGCAAACCTGTATGCCAGAATTCAAGCTTTCAGTCCCAAAGGTTTCAGGAGCCCTCACTTCCTCACCTGTGCCTGAGCACTGGGTTCCAGTCGCAGCAAGCATCCAACCTGCAGTACTTTTGTCTGGATGATCCCAGCTCCTACATGGTTATCAGGGTTTGGATCCACCTTCTCCAAGAGTGCACTGCCAAAACCTAACAGCTGTTGTGGGGAGAGACTGGAGCTTAATTAGACTTATACAACCACTGGAGAGGGTCTCAAATTATGCCCCTCTTAGAAAGCTAATAATGAGAGAAAGATATACCTGCAAAACTGTTTCAGAAGTCTGCATCACAGACTTTTATGCAATGGCTGCCTTTTTAAGCTTGATGTTATGCCATATTTCATAAGAAAAAAATATCTGGTGTTCAATGAAGAAATCAACAGTCTTAAATATATCACACTGATATTCCCAAACTAGTGCTAAACAATTGAATTCCATAATTGCCCTGGACAATCACAAGATCCAAAGTTTTGATCTTCAGTCATCTCATCAACTACTAGACATATTCTAATCTGAAATTAAAATAATTTCACATTAATTACCCTGAAATAAACAAAAGCTTTCAACTCTTTTTCATAGGCATTTTGAAACAGCTCACCTTTGCTTTTGTCACTTCTGAATCCATAGGGTGGTTTGCCTTGAAGATTTTCTGAGCTTCCTGTTGTGGCCTGCATACGAGTATCAGATAAGTGATTCAGGCCCTACCTTTCTGTTATTCATCTTCCTGTTACATGCTTTCTACACCTCAGCCATACATGGTGGTGGTGGTGATACCATTCACTTAGTCATTGTGGCAATTTTAGAAGGCAAAGATAAAAGTACAAAAAAGAAAACTCTTTGCCAAGGACATGTGTATTCTTATTTACTGATCATTCTGCTGGACAGTTCTAAATATCCCCCCACCCCAGCCCCCCAAAACAAACCCACATCATGTCTCCTTTCACAAATGCAGCAAGTCCTTACTTAATGACTGGTTGCTTGGTGAGAGTCCAGAAGTAGCCATTTTCTAAGTGGTCCCATTAAATTCTAGTTGCTTGGAAAATGGTGGCAGCTTCTAGAATCGTGCCACATGGCTACCCGACAAAGCTATCTGTTCTGCTTTCCTAATATGGTCTCCACAGTGCTGCAGTCTTTCCAGTCCAGTGGGGGGAGGGGGAAGCCTACAGGGATCTGGTGGTGGTGGGGAGTCCTGCAGAGACCTTATTTGGGGAAAAAAGGCCTGTGGGAACCCAGTGGGGGGAGGGAAAGCAGGCCCAAGGGATGTGGGGGTCCCAAGGGTGGGTAGCAGAGCATGGGGTGTGTCTCAGGGAATGGGGGAGGCTTTGGGAGGCCCAGGGCAAGCAGGCCTGGGCCTGCGCTCGGTCTCCCAGGTCCTCCCCAAGGCACCCACTTAACAACCTGCACATTTGTTTAATGGCCTTATCAGGGAGAGCAGGGGGTTGGTAAGCAAGTTCATCTCACTTAACAGCCATCACCACTTGCAACCATAATGGGAAGGCTCCATTACAGTCTTAAGTCAAGGACTACCTATATACAAATGATCACTTATGAGTCCTCATTTCCAAATAATACATATTGTCCAAACTTACAAGCTGAGTTGTTTCCAGCGCTGGAAAAAGTCTTGCGACTGCATCTCTGTTGCCTGGAAAAACTTGTTGATGGTGATAGGCAATTTGAGAGTGAGATTCTGCAATGTCCCACCATAGCTATCAGAAATGAGAAGTGAGAACAGACAGATCCATGAGATGGCATTATTTAATAAGATTATTGACAACTTTAAAAGGGGGATAAAGGCAAGAAGAATGAGGTTATTGTTAACTAATGGCCATGTCCATTTCCTAGGATCAGAGGCCCCTGACTACCAAGAGTGGAAGCAGGTTCGTGGGCTTGTTTCCTGTTGGGGGCTTCCTGGAATATTAACCAATCTGAGTATATTTTGTAAGAATTAGCAGAGATATGGTGTAAGACAACAAAAAAATCATGGCTGATAGAATTTTACAAAACACAACTCATGGAAATGTGGGAGAACAGGGATGAAGCAAAGCAAATGCATGTCATGACAAAGATTAAGATGCAAAGAAGTGATTACAGGAAGTACGTCTTGTTCAATTTTGCCCATAATTCTGAAGGTTAAGAGTCCCAGCCTCTCCAACTTTTCAAACAGATTCTGACTCTTCAGTATACCCATCATCTGTGCAAGGACATAGGTGACTATGTAGGCTCCAACTGTAGCCACTTTGAAATGCCTTTTATTACTCAAATATAGAAACTCTCCCTTAGAGCTGACAGTTTGGCTGAGATGTCAAGCAATGATACCGGAATTTGATGTTGATGAGGGGGCTCTTGGTGAAATCACTCAGGCATTCAATGTTCAGGACCTGTTGAACCTGAGCCCCTCCCTCCACCAGTGGCTCCACTGCTTTTGTCTGAATGTTGAGCTGTGAGCTAGGCTAAGGAAAAGGTTACCACTGTTTCTCAGCAGTATACAAACAGAAAGCCTGAGGGCTTGAAAGCCACCCCAGTGAACCCTTCTTCCCACTAGTAGCACCATACATAAAAGGATATTGTTCTGCAGGTCACCAAGATAGCTGACTGTTGGGGAGAAACTCTGGAACTGGACAGATGTTTTGTTCCCATAGAAAAGGTACATGCGGCCTGGAAGGATGGAAATGTATTATGGGATAGCCTTGGCCCAAACTTTCTTGCATTATGCCAATGGTTTATTTAATCACAAGTGCCTGAATTCAGACAGTACACAAGTCTGCAGTTGGTATTGCAATGCGTATATCAATAAGCGAACCCCCAAAGTAAGTTTAAAAAATTAAATAAGACGGTATGATTTTAAGGGACTACTAACATTTCACCAAAAAATCTCATTATTCTGACATTTTAACCATTATTAAATCTCCATAGAAATGTAACCATTATTAAAGTTTATTACTTTGGTGCCATCAAAGATAGTCGATTGCTGTGCTCAATGATAAACTGTAATTTACCAATCAAAATGACTAGGTGAATTCAAGTAAATCACACAAACTATATTACAGTTTATCTAATTTGTGAATTCAGTCATATCTGGCTGGTGTTAAATGGAAAGAATACATCCTCCTACAACCCATCCAAACTAGGAGTCTGCCATCTTCTCCACCCCCTCTCTTTGTGCTATATTGTCATTCCTATTTGTCAGTTCTTTCCCCCACTTACTCTCTCTCTTGCTACAGATTATGAAATTTAGGCAGTTTTATTTTTTTTTCAACTGCAATCTACACAATTTCTGGGTCCACACAATATGCAGAACCAGTACAGTTAAAGACTATGGATACACACAATCCACTAAGCCACAAAAAACTTAGAATGCTACTAGCCTTCATTCATTTTTGCTTCTTGTGCCTTTGTGGGTCGTATGAACCAGCCTGTTTGGTTCCTGTTCAATATATTGTACAAATTCCCCCCAAAATGAGTTAATTCATTATTAACTGTAGGAGAACAGCAGGTAGAGCTGCGGGACAGAATTAGAATCAGCCTAGAGTTGTTACCGTATGTTCCCACAAACAGTCTAAGTCCAACCCCTCTTGACTTCCGTTGACCCTTACCCTTAAGTGTGTTTATGCAGGTAATGGGTAGTCACAATGTTAATAGCCAGAAAGCTGCTTTGCAGTCAAAATATCACATGCAGAATAGAAAACCTTCCTGTCATTAGTGGACTGTAAGTGAAATGTCTGATAAAGTATCACACAATAGTGTTGATTTAAAAAAACATTGTTTTTTGAAACAAGATAGGGTACCTTTGTAGAGGCTGTAGAAGGGCTGCAAAGACCAGGCCAGACCTAGCAATGGGCAAGGAGCCACAGTACCTTTTTATAATGGGAAAATATTTATTGATTTAAAAAATGTATATAGCTGGCTACTTTCTCACAGTGACTCTAGGCAGCTTAAAAACAATAAAAACACAGTACAGAAAAAAATAAAAAAAAACAATAAATACTGGGGTGCTGTTGTGATTCAGGGTCAGCCTGTGGGTTCGGCAGTTGGGTCGGATGACTCAGATGAGGGGGAGGAGGGGGGTGTTGAAGAACTTGAAGAACTCCCACCCCTTACTAATATTATGGAGCAGCTACGTGCTGAGAATGCCCAGCTCACCCAGCAACTCACTTTGCTGGCAGCTCAGGTGGCTCAACTGCAAGCTCAGGTTCATGCTGCACCCCCACCATCACCCCCACCAAGGAGAAAATGCCAAGTTGCAATGCCAGATAAATTTACAGGCACTCCAGAACTGTTTCCTGCTTTCCTGGGACAATGCCAGCTCTTTATCAGCGTGAGAGCAGCTGATTTCCCCACTGACCGGGATAAGGTGGGGTTTGTGTTAAGCCTTCTTTCGGGTGATGCAGCTCGTTGGGGCACGCCTCTGCTGGCTCAACCTAGCCCATTGTTGGACAACTTTGTGGGGTTTTGTGATCATATGCGTCTGATGTATGAGGACCCTATTAAGACGCAGACTGCTACTCGACGTCTGAAAGCTCTGAGGCAGGGTCAGGGCTATATCAGTGATTTCCGGCTGATTAGCCAGGATTCCGCCTGGAATGAGGCTGCGCTCGTGGATGCCTTCCAGGATGGATTGTCGGAGGAGATGTTGGATGAGCTGGCCCGTGTGGATATTCCCTCAGACCTGAATGGGCTGATCCATCTCTGCCTGCGGATCGATGCTCGGTTGCAGCAGCGAAGGAGTCGCCGTGCCACCCCACAGACCCCTGCAGCCCCTGTTGTGCGTGAGCCCCCAGTTCAAAGGGAGGAGCCAATGGAGCTGGGTGCCGCCAGGTCTCGTCTATCGGTGACTGAAATGAACAGACGACGATCGGGGGGGTTGTGTTTTTACTGTGGGGACCCTGGGCATTTGGCTGCTTTTTGCCCAAAGAAGCGACAGCAGGCATCAGTGATCGAGTCTGCCCCGAGAAAGTCCCCTACTTTTCTGTCGGGAAACGCCCCGAGCCCGATCTAGACGGTGTGATAGATCGGGCGTCCCACAACAACACTGAGCGACGTCTTTCCGATGCTGCCTGTGGACCTCCACGGCATCTGATATTGGAGGCACTTCTGATCCTTCCTGGCAAGCCAGAGGGGATTCCAGTCCATGCCTTAATTGACTCTGGGGCCACCACAAATTTTATGGACTCAGCATTTGTGGCCAAATGGGCTGTTCCCCAGTGCCCGGTGGATCCGCCCATGTTAGTGGAGACTATCGATGGTCGAGTGCTCCTGTCTGGGCCTATTACGGCCGCCACGCAACCATTATGTATGGCCATCAGTTCCCATGTGGAGGCCATCCAGTTCTATATCACCTCAGACCTGCACTTCCCCGTGGTCTTGGGACTGGCGTGGCTCCGGGCGCATGACCCACAGATCTATTGGTCACAGAACTTGGTCACCTTCCCAAGCTTGCAGTGCGTGGACCACTCCCGCCATATCTGTGCCGGCCAGGTGGAGGGTTTCCCAGGGGTTTCCTTGCCTCCCGAACTGTCCGACTTTGCTGATGTGTTCAGCGAGACAGAGGCGGATAAATTACCCCCGCACAGGCCCTATGACTGCCCCATTGATTTAGTCCCTGATGCGCCTCTCCCAGTGGGGCGTTTGTACTCCATGTCGGACCCCGAGTTGGCTGCATTGCGGGACTTTCTGGAGAAGAATTTGGCCCGCGGTTTCATCCGGCCCTCGTCCTCGCCAGTGTCTGCACCCGTGCTCTTCGTCAAAAAGAAGTCGGGCGAATTGCGGCTTTGCTGCGATTATAGGAAACTCCCTGGGTTTGCTGCCTTGACAGCCCCCCTCACCCGGCTCCTGCAGAAGAAGACTCGGTTCCAGTGGAACGCTCCAGAACAACAGGCTTTCCAGACTTTGAAGGAAGCCTTCATGAAGGAGCCCATCTTGAAGCATCCTGACCCGCAACGGCCGTTTGTTGTGGAGGCGGACGCCTCCGACATTGCCATTGGGGCGGTGTTACTCCAGGCAACGACGCCCAGCGGTACCCTCTTCCCTTGCGCGTACCATTCGCGAAAACCGAACCCTTCGGAGCGCAATTATACAATCTGGGAGAAGGAGCTGCTGGCCATCAAAGCGGCATTCGAGGCCTGGAGGCATCATCTGGAGGGAGCGCGGCATCAAATCGAGGTCCGGACGGACCATAAGAATTTGGAAAGCCTGCAGACCGCTCGGAATTTGAACCAACGCCAGATCCAGTGGTCTCTTTTCTTTGCGAGGTTTGACTTCCGGGTTCGGTACATACCTAGCGGGCACAATCAAAGAGCGGATGCTCTGTCCAGGAAGCCCGAATATTCCCGAGTGGAAGACAAGCTTCTGCCCAGGACAGTGATCCCCGTCGAGTCTTTTGCTGCGGTGCGGGAGCCGGTTGATATACAGGCTCGGATCCGGGAGGCACAGCAGCAGGAGGTGTGGGTGGCTCAGCGGAAGGAGGAGGTGGGGCCAGATTCTCCTTGGACGGTCACGGATGGACTCTTGTATTATCGTGACCGGCTCTACGTTCCGGGAGGGCCACTCAGCGGACTCATCCTCAGCCAGTGTCACGATAACCCGGCGGCGGGGCATTTTGGCCTGTTCAAAACCCTGAACCTGGTCTCCCGTACCTTCTGGTGGCCCCGAGTCCGACACGACGTCCAGTCCTATGTCACTTCCTGCATCCCATGCAGGCAGGCCAAGTCAGCGACAGGGGCCCCGCCTGGATTACAGCAGCCCTTGCCGACACCCAAAAGACCCTGGGGGGCTGTGTCCATGGACTTTCTGACGGATTTACCCCCATCCTCTGGTTTTACGACAGTGTATGTGGTGGTGGACATGCTGACCAAGATGGCGCACTTCATCCCGTCGCGGCTTACCGTCAGCCCGCGCCACTAGTCGTATGTTCATTCAGCAGGTGTTTCGGCTGCACGGCCTCCCTGATAGAGTCGTCTCTAATTTAATTTAATAATTTAATATTTGCATTTGTATACCGCCCTTTCCCTGAGGACTCAGGGCGGTTTACAGGGAATTAAAAATCAAAACATACAAAAGTTAAAACCAATTTAAAAAGCATTAAATTCACCCTGTACATTAAAACCCCAGTTAAAATTTTCCCCTCAGCCTGGGCCCGAGAGCTCAAAGAGCCAAGTCTTCAGGCCCCGGCGGAATGATCGGAGGTCGGGAGCAGTCCTCAGCTCTACTGGCAGCTGGTTCCAGAGGGCAGGCGCTCCCACTGAGAAGGCCCTATCCCTGGGTGTCACCCGCCGGCAATCTCTCACCGGCGGAACCCTGAGCAGACCCTCCCTGTGGGAGCGCACTGGGCGAAGGGCGTTTGATGCCGGCAGCAGGTGTTCCCTCAAATAACCCGGACCCAGGCCATGTAGGGCTTTATAGGTGATAACCAGCACCTTGAATTTCACCCGGAGGGCAACCGGAAGCCAATGCAGCTCGCGGAGTAGAGGTGTTACATGGGAGTATCGGGAAACCCCCATTACAACTCGCGCGGCCGCATTCTGCACCAGTTGAAGCCTCCGAGTGGTCTTCAAGGGCAGCCCCATGTAGAGAGCGTTACAGTAGTCCAAACGGGAGGTCACAAGCGCATGAGTGACTGTGCGTAGGGCGTCTCGGTCCAGATAGGGACGCAACTGGCGCACCAGGCGAACCTGTGCAAAAGCCCCCCTGGTCACGGCTCCTATGTGATCTTCAAAATTGAGCCGTGAATCCAGGAGGACGCCCAAGTTGCGAGCCCTATCAACGGGGGGTAACACCTCACCCCCCATCATTAGAGGTGGAATAACTTGGTTAACCCGAGACGCCGATATGCACAGCCACTCAGTCTTGGCGGGATTGAGACGAAGCCTGTTTCTCCCCATCCAGACCTGGACCGCCTCCAGGCACCGGGACATCACGGAGAGGGCATCACTGGGTTGGTTCGGGGTGGAAAGAAAAAGTTGGGTATCATCAGCGTACTGGTGATACCCCACCCCAAAACCACGAATGATCTCGCCCAGCGGCTTCATGTAGATGTTGAACAGGAGGGGCGAGAGAACCGACCCCTGAGGGACTCCACAAATGAGAGACCTCGGGGCGGATCTCTGCCCTCCTGTCAACACCGACTGCGAGCGGCCCTGGAGGTAGGAGGAGAACCACCGTAAGACGGTGCCTCCCACTCCCAACCCCCTGAGACGCCGCAGCAGGATACCATGGTCGATGGTATCGAAAGCCGCTGAGAGATCTAATAGGACCAGGACAGAGGAGCAACCCCTGTCCCTAGCCCTCCAGAGATCATTCACCAGCGCGACCAATGCCGTCTCCGTGCTGTGTCCGGGCCTGAAGCCCGATTGGTACGGGTCCAGATAATCAGTTTCCTCCAGGAACAGAGGGAGCTGATGCGCCACCACACTCTCAACAACCTTCGCCAGGAAGCGAAGGTTGGAGACTGGACGATAGTTGTTTAAAACAGCCGGGTCCAAAGCAGGCTTCTTGAGGAGGGGTCTCACCACCGCCTCCTTCAAGGCGGCAGGGAAGACACCCTCCTTCAAAGAAGCAGTTATCACTGCATGGAACCAGCCTCGTGTTCCCTCCCGAGCCGCATAAGCTAGCCAGGAGGGGCACGGATCCAACAAACAGGTGGTGGAGCTCAGTCTCCCCATGATCCTGTCCACATCATCAGGGGAAACAGGGTCGAACTCAGTCCAGATAACGTGCTCAAGACTGCCTGATTCCTCCACATCAGACTCTGCCCAGTCAGAGTCCAAGCCGGTCCGGATCCGAGCGATTTTGTCCGTCAGATGATGACTAAACTCCTCGGCTCGTCCCTGCAAGGGATCCTCCCTCACCTCCTGGTTAAGGAGGGAGCGAGTCACCCTAAACAGGGCGGCCGGGCGATTATCTGCGGACGCGATAAGGGCGGCAAAGTAGTTAGACTTCGCCGTCCCTATCGCCGCAAGATAAGACCTTATGAAGGTTCTTAACTGCAATCGGTCGGATTCGGATCGGCTGGATCTCCAACCGCTCTCTAGACCTCGTCTCCGACGCTTCATCTCCCGGAGCTCCACAGAGAACCATGGAGCCCAACGGGATCTGCGCCGAGTCAGAGGTCGCATGGGTACAACACAGTCGAGTGCCCTGGTGGCAGCCGTTTCCCAGGCCTCCACCAGAGCATCGACTGGGCTGTGGGTAAGGGTGATAGGTATCGGCCCAAGCGCCCTCTGGAACCGATCCGGGTCCATTAGGCGCCTGGGGCGGAACCACCTGGTCGGTTCCGCCGCCCAGCGGCGGGGGATGGCATGACGGAAAACCAGCCTCAGGAGGTGATGATCTGACCATGACAGAGGGGTGATGGACGGAGAACCCCCTCCCAGATCATCCAACCACTGTCCAGACAGGAACACCAGGTCGAGAGTATGATCCCCCTCATGAGTAGGGCCCTCAATAACCTGGGTCAGGCCCATGGCTGTCATGGAAGCCGTGAACTCCCGAGCTAACTCCGTCTCTGATAGGGGGGCCCAGTTTACAGCCCGCTTCTGGCAGGAGTTGATGCATGCGTTGGATATCAAGATTTGCCTCTCGTCTGCGCATCATCCTCAAACTGATGGGGGAACCGAGAAGGTCATCGGTATCCTGGAACAATATCTGCGCTGCTACGTCAATCTGCAGCAAAACAATTGGGTGGACTATCTGGCCATAGCTGAGTTTGCATTTAACAATTCGCAGCACACCTCCACACAGATGACACCATTCTTGGCCAATGTGGGATATCACCCCCGGTTTTTCCCCCTTTCTCCCGTGGACTCACCGGAGCCGGCAGCGAACGACTTCATGGCAGAGTTACAGGCGATCCATCGATTGGTGCGACGTCAGTTAGAGAAGGCCAAGGCCGATTACAAAAGGTTTGCTGATCGGTCAAGACGGGATACGCCTCCACTATCGGTGGGAGATCGGGTCTGGTTGTCCACCAGGAACCTACCGTCAACACGGCCGGTGAGAAAGTTAGATCACCGATATTTAGGACCGTTCCCAGTCGAGGCTGTCATCAATCCGGTCGCCTATCGCTTAACTCTGCCACGTTCCCTGTGCGTGCACCCAGTCTTTCATCGGTCTCTGTTGGTCCCCGAGCAACCGGCCTATCCACTCCGACGAGCGGAACCTCCCCCATCAGGACCTCGTGATGGAGACAGCACCCCCGAGTACGAGGTCGCCAGCATCAGGGACTCCCGTTGGCTGAAAGGTCGTTTCCAGTACCTGATTGAATGGAAAGGCTACAGACCAGAGGACTTCACCTGGGAAGACGCGACCGCCGTTCATGCCCCGGCGTTGGTGACCGCTTTTCATGAACAATTTCCATCTCGACCGCATCCGGATCGGCAGACCCGGGGGAAGGGCCCTGCGGTGCGGGATAGTGTTGTGATTCAGGGTCAGCCTGTGGGTTCGGCAGTTGGGTCGGATGACTCAGATGAGGGGGAGGAGGGGGGTGTTGAAGAACTTGCTGATGATGGCTTTGAGGCTCCGCAGAGCCCCCAGCCAGGCCCCTCCCACCTGGTGGAGACCCAGCTGTGTGAGCCTGACAGCGTGGATGAAGATTACCCACAGCTGGCCCTGTTCAAGGACGCCCGACGCAGGAGGCAGTCAAGTAGGAGTAAACAGAGGAAGGCAATGGGCCTTCTCGGAAGGAGGGAGAGAGAAGCCACGCCCTGAACTCTTTATAAAGGACTTGTGTGGGGAGGGCTGGTTTGCTGAAAGCAACCGCTCAGATAGTGTTTCAAAGCTCCGGTATCTTGGTTCGTGTCTTGTTTGTTTTTGTAATAAATTTGGCAGACGTATTCCAGCCTCTTGCCGTCTGTAAAGGGGTTGCCTTTTCTGCAAGGCCGGTAGCAGGCTGGTACAGAACAGGTGCTTAGAAGTATTGGGGGACTGACTCTCTCCAATTAATCTACCCATCCCATCAGGTCTGACAGAATGGGCATGCTGTAGGTCCCATCAGCCAAGGAGCTTCATTTGGCAGGATCCAGAAAGAAAAACTTTTCTGCCATGGCACCCACCCACAGGAACATCATTTCACCCTGAGGTGAGATAGGCCCCAACCCTGCTCATCTTACGTAAGGCTCTCAAAACCTGGATGTATCATTGGGCTTGGGGATCCCATGGAAATGTTGTTGTTGTTGTTAGCTGCGAAGTCGTGTCCGACCCATCGCGACCCTATGGACAACGTTCCTCCACGCCTTCCTGTCCTCTACCATCTGCTGGAGTCCATTTAAGCTCACGCCTACTGCTTCAGTGACTCCATCCAGCCACCTCATTCTCTGTCGTCCCCTTCTTCTATTGCCCTCAATCTTTCCCAGCATTAGGCTCTTCTCCAGTGAGTCCTTCCTTCTCATTAGGTGGCCAAAGTATTTGAATTTTAGCTTCAAGATCTGACCTTCTAAAGAGCAATCAGGGTTGATCTCCTCTAGGACTGACCAGTTTGATCACCTTGCAGTCCAAGGGACTTGCAGGAGTCTTCTCCAGCACCACAGTTCAAAGGCCTCAATTCTTTGGCGCTCAGCCTTTTTTATGGTCCATGGAAATGTGGAGCCCATTAAATCAGACATGTCAAACTCGTGACGTCGTGCGACGTATCGGAACTTTTTCCCATTGCTGGCAATGAGATGGTCGCAGTTTCTCCGTGACGCTCTGGCCCATGGGCTGGCAGTTTGACACCCCTGCATTAAATGGTTGCACTGTGTATAAGTTTAGGCTGCACTCTCCCTTGTCTTTTTATTATTGCAGCTTTTAACTGTAGTTTTTAATTGGTTTTAATGGTTGAACTTTGTGATGGTTAGTTTTAATTGTGTATGTCTCCCAGAGTCACATGAGAAGGGCAGCCATATACATTAGATAGACAGACCTTACAGGACTATCCCAGAAGAGACAACTACAGCCAATACAGAAGATTTTCTTTTGTTGCATTTATATCCAAGAAGCCCATATTAGATTCAGATAATGTAACATTCCAAAGTCAGCCATGAGCTTCATGGCTGAGTGGGGACTAGGAACTGGGTATCCCAAAACTGGTCAGCATCATTCTGGCTCCTCACAAAAATGTTATGGTGAGACCAGTACATATAACCCTACAACATTGATAGGATTAAGTGAAAGGTCTTTAAAATTTAAAATTGTAAGAGGAATTAGCTGCAAGAGGAAATATCTAGCTTAAAGGTAAAACAAAACAAACTGAAAAACAGGAAAGCCAAAGCTAAAAGAATTGGATAACTAGCTGAATTAAATAAAAGGAAAGCCAAACTGAACTGAAAAACAAGAAACAATCTATTGCTCTAAGAAGCCATAAAATATCCCAGAACTCAAAAACAAGGTAACAAAGCATGCTCAAAAACCTATTGAATATTATTTGACACACCTTGCATATATTATCTCTTAATTTAAATGCACAGTATGATTTAATATGTAGCAGGAAATATGTAGAACGCAGTCAGAAACAGTGTAACCTCATGGTACCTCAGCCAATGGGGAACGAGGAGGGATGGGCAGCCGGTGCAAGGAATGTATAAAGATGTTGATTTGGAGAGAACAAAGTTTCGATAGCTTTTCTCCCTGTTTGTTGCAATAAACAAAACAAGGAGGTCTTAACTGTGTCTTGGCTGGTTATTGGTCAGGCAAGCTTGCCACTGGTTACGAAGGAAAGTAGCCAAGAGCACATAACATAAATATCATCCACCTAATCCAAGGGTCTTCAAACTTGGCTATTTATGACTTGTGGACTTCAACTCCCAGAATTCCTCAGCCAAGCACACTGGCTGAGGAATTCTGGGATTTGAAGTCCACAAGTCATAAAAAGGCCAAGTTTGAAGACCCCTGACCTAATCGTACAACATGTCTTCCAGTCTTCAACTCAAAAAAGACCCTTTCTAGTCACAATGTATTCAGTTCTTTTTTTAAAAAAAAAGTTGTCCTCATGTAGGAACACAGTATGTAGCTGTTCAGAGTCTTGAACAAGCCCCAACTTGCCTGTTGTACTCAGCCTGCTAGAAATACTTACCTAAGTTCTGCCGGAATTCTGACTTCACCCCAATTTGCAGCAGCTGGTTCTCAAAGAGCACCCCATTATTCTTACACACAAACCTGCAGTAGTTCATGGAGGTTTGGTTAGAGGCAGGCAGACACTACCCATTATTTGTAAAGGTACATGTCATTTCAGCTGGGGATGCCAGCCACTTTCCTCACATTTACCAATTTTGATACATAGCCATTCATCTCTTCCTCTGACTATCTAAGATATCAAGACCAATCTGTTAATTCCTTCAGCTCATACATTAAGTTATCTACTATGCAGATATGGCCAATTTCTTCCCAACCATTCCATTGGGAGAGTACTTTCTAGAGGTGAAATTATACAACAGGGAATGATGTTGACTGAAGTTTCTAGGATCAGTATTTCAGGCCAGAGGAAGCCATCCCACAAAATGTCAAATGGAAGTGGCACTTAGTCCAGTCCCCCACCCTAAATCCCAGCATTCAGGAGATGCAGTCCTACCCCGTGATCTTACTTGTGAAGCAGTTCATCAGCCTCAGCAATACACAAAGCAGAGTCCTCAGAGACAGAAATAGTAGCCCCTGAGCTGCTGGTGGTGAAGGGTCATAGTAAAAGGGCCAGCAGTTGACAGAGACAAGGAAGAAAAAGAGCAGAAAAGATGAGTCACCTGGTACAGCACCATGTTAGTATCAGAAAGAGAAAAGGAGGAGGGAATCAAACCACATGCATCTATACATATAGAGAACATGCCACAGAGCAGGTACCAAGACAAAAGGAGCACTGTGGACCATTCCTGAAAAATACCAGAAAGGAGTGGTTCCAAATCTTGGCTTTTCAGATACTGTTTGACTCCAACTTGCATCATCCCAGACCAGGTTTTCTGCAGATGATTGAAGCTGTAATCCAACAATATCTGAATTCCTGAGCTTGGAAACCCTGTAAAGTAGGGGTGTCAAACTGCCAGCCCACGGGCCAGATGAGTCATGGCAAAACCGCACCAACCCCATTACCGGCAATGGAAAAAAAGTCACAGTATGTCACATGTCATGTGACGTTGCAATTTGACACCCCTGCTGTAAAGGATGAAAGCCAAACTACTTTTTATATGTGATGTTTTTATATTTTCACTAACTTAAGTATACACATTCATATTCCTCACATTTAAAAGCCAATGAGAGAAAAAACAGTCCAACATTCATGGAACCCAAGATCTTTTCAAGGCCAACATTCTGTAATTCCGAACTGACCTAATAAAGGTATTGCTTCAAACAGATCCTCATCTAGAAAACCTGTCCATGCACAATCTGGATTTCCTGACTTCTTAAAATATCACTATTTATTCTTAACCCTAAGAATTCCAATCCCTTGAAAGGGGAGTCCTATATTTCAAGTCCATACCCGGCCCCTACTTCACACTGAGGCAGTTTGTCGAGCCCCGTGGGCCTGACACACAGCGGGGGGGGGGAAGAGTCCAGTGCTGGCTCGCCATTTCCCTCCCGAGCTCCGTACTGGCTGAAGCCGTCACCGGGAGGCAAGCGGCGTTCCGGGAGTCCTCTGCAGAGGCCGGGGCCGGTTCTGCACTCGCTCCCCCCCCACCTCCGCATCTCTTCGGCTGCTAGAACCGTCGCCGGGAGGCCAGCGGACCATCGGGAGCCCTCCGGGGAGATCAGGGCCGGTTCCGACCTCGCAGCCTCCCTTCTGTTCCTCTTGTCAGCTGCTGCAGCCGCTGGGAGGCCGTCGTGCCGTCGTGAGCCTTCCGCGAAGACCGGTTCCGGTTCCACTCTCATAGCAGCTGGGAGGCCGGAGGAACGTTGGGGACTGAACTACGGGGGCCGAGGACACTCTGGACATGCCGCCTTTCCCCTCCTCCCCCTCCGTGCTCACTGCCGTGGCGTCCTCAGGGGTGCAGGCATGGGCCTCCTAGCTGCGACTGTGGGGAGGGGAATCCCTGCGCAGGATGGCGAGACGTTGCCGCCAGACCTACGTGCCTGTTCCGGAGGAGGACGGAAGGACTGACCTGCCACCTAAATGGTCCCACAGCCGGATGTTGGCTTATTGATTGGGGGTGGGGCTACAGCTATGTAAAGTGCTGGGAGCAGTCCACTCCCAGCGCTGACTTTTTCTTTGCATGAAATAAAGCATCTGTTACTTGTTCCTGTTTGCTGGTAGCTGTTTCCACCCAAGGAGGACGTTTGTGACACAGTTAATGGTTCTCTCATGTGCCCTCAAAGAAGTATGACTTTCTATGGTAGTTTCGATTTCTGGATCCTGAAGTTCTTGATCATATGAAGCACAGGAGTTTGAGACAGTTAGGGATCAGGATTAGATCAACTGGTGGCCCTAGCTTGCAAACTTTACAGGCTACAGCATCTTTCTGATAGGTAAGGTTTGTTCTTAACAGTGTGGTGGGGGGCAGGCAAGGACTTAGTGGATGGGCGGGTGTCACATAAAATACTGTAGCTAGATGTCTGAAATACTTCATGAAAATGGATTCTGATGCAGGATTTGGAAAAAAAGCAAGCAAGGGATCAGGTATTCTGGGAGGCAGTTCTAAGCATATGGGTGAGCAGTGATACTGAATGGAGCAGAAATGGGAGAAAGTTACAGAGGGCACAATTACAGGTAGTCTTCGACTTACATCCATAATTGAGCCCCAAATTTCTGTTGCTAAGTGAGACATTTGTTAAATGAGTTTTGCCCCATTTTACGATCTTTCTTGCCACAGTTGTTAAGTGAATCACTGCAGTTGTTAAGTTAGTAACACAGTTAAGTGCATCTGGCTTCCCCATTGATTTTGCTTATCAGAAGGTTGCAAAAGGGGATCACATGATCCTGGAACACTTGCAACCATCATAAATACATGCCAGTTGCCAAGCGGCTGAATTTTGATCACATGACCATGGGGATGCTGCAATGGTTGTAAATGTGAAAAAGGTCATAAGTCACTTTTTTCAGTGCCGTTGTAACTTCAAACAGTCACTAAATGAACTGTTGTAAGTTGAAGACTACCTATACAAGCTCTTTTATGGTCTCTCTACACATTAATGTAATCAAATGAAAATGGTGGTTGGAAGGTTGTAATCAGCAAAGAGAGAGAGAGAGAGAGAGAGGGGAGGGGGAGAGAGAGAGAGAGAGAGATATTCAACCCCTTACTCTGCAGGCAGGCCAGCCTCCACCAATAGGGATGCAGGATTCTCAGGAGTTGCTTCCAAGTCACTGTTTCACCCAAGATAAGTGTGAAAGAGAAAGAGGAAACCATTCCAAAAAGGCAGCAGACAGACAAAGAGAGAAAAAGAGACTCTCATACAAGACAGAGAGCAAGGCAAGGCTATGAGGACTGGCAAGTGCCACTTGCCCATCTAGAGAAAGGAAGCCCAAAGCACTCAAGCCACTTGGAAATAAACACCTGCAGATCAATCTTGCCTATCCTATCCAAAGATGTATCTAGAACATTGCCATCTTCTCATAACAAACACAGGCAGTTATTTGTCCACCTACTTGTTCCTCTTACTCTTGGATGAGGATCTCAGGTAGCAAGAAGTCCTCCCATCACCTGCTACCCAGATTAGGTAACAGATGATGATTTACTCTTTGAGCTGGAACTTTCTCCATGCAAGGAAGGCACTCAACCACTGTGACTCATTCCTCATGAACTTCCATGCCGGGCATAGATCAAACTCTGCATTCTTGACAGAGCAAATCACTCTTGTGTCCTATATGATGAGCTCCCAGCAGTTGTCCAGAAAAGACTGGCACTCCCTTGACAACAAGATATGCTTAGACTGATCCAATGGATCAATCCCTGTTCAGTTTCTTAGGAAGGCTGGGGCAGAGACAGCCTGGACCCGAGTCAAGATCTCACCTTAGGAAATTCTCTTCTGCACTGGAAGCCAGGCCAGCTGCAGTAGAGGGGCTGTCAGAGAAAACATCCACCAGAAGGTTGCTGGTGCTGGTAAGGACACCAGATGGAGTCACTGGTGTGGCTCGGAGGCATAACAAGTCAGCAGATGGGGATGGCGTTGACTGCAAGAGAAAGAAAACAGTAAGGGACAGAGAAAATTCCTTTTTGTGAGCCTAACTTAGAAACTGAACTCTGTTTCTAGTTTAGTAACAGGAATAAAGGCCAGGTCTGGGGTTCTTTACTCCTGTACTAGTACATGTCTAGATAAAATATTTGCAGTTAAAATACTCCTGGAAGTTGAGCTTCATGTACATCAGTTTCATTACAGTTCTTTACTAAGGGATGGGATGAGCCTGTTAAATTGTTATACAAAGTCTGCAAAAGACTAAAGGCTTAGTTAGCATGAAAGGCAAGTGAAAGCAATAAAAGTGCAAACTAGAGTTGAAATTAAGGAAGTCTCAGCTCACACAGTATCTATCTGCTGTCGGTCCTCTGAGATTGAATTTAGCTTTTGGCAAAGACCAGGACCACGAGTAGAGAAGAATGCTGATATTGGTGACACAGTGAATTACATACAGTATGGCAATCAAAGGACATCTACTAAAATTTTGTGACAACAGAAATTTTGGTGTAATTGAAGGAAATAAGCAGAGCATGAGAAATCCTGCTTTATATCCAACAGGGATAAGAGATCAGAAGTTATAATTCTTACTTCCTGTGCTTTGTATTTTTGTCGTCCCCTTCCCACAGTCTTCCCACACAGTATCCTCTTTCTAGGGAACATTTCAAGCCCCCTCCTCATTTCTAGCCTTGTCCTTCTCTCCTACACTCACAGCAGTGCTGGCTGAGGGCTCCATGCCTCCATTGATTTCAGAGTTTGGATCCTTCTTGCCATCATCTAACTCGCTGCCAGCCCTGGGACCCTTTTTTTTCTTGAGTTTTGCCAAGATGGAGGATTCACGTTCAGGAAATGGTGGCATCTCCTCCAGTACTGTAGCCTAAAGCAGTAAGGATGAAAATTGGAAACAAATACCAACATACCCTGCTAGTCAACTTTGTTTTTCTGGGAAACAACTGGAACTCTGAGTTCTGCAAAGTAAAAAATCCTAAAGACAATGTGACCACAAGTGGACTATCTGCTTTATTATACTGGCCCTGTGCAGCCATCCACTTTCTCTATGATGTTTGCTCTGCAATGGACACAGTCACCTACCTGGAACTTCTTTAATGCAGAATAGATGACTTGAAAGCTATAGGAGGTTCCCCATATCAGTTTTAGACACCCCACACCCTTCCCAGCAGTGTGATTTTGCACTTTTTTAAGCTCCCAAACTTTGCAAATAGGTGCATTATGTTTCTCTGGGATGATGTATATCGCTTCTAAGCAACACATTTCATCCCTAACTCTGCTCCTTAAAGGAAACAAATGGGGGAGAACATTTAGTTTCACTTCATTTGAAGACATCACTGTAGTGCACTCCTCAAAGGCCGGTATACAATTGAAGTTCCACCTTAGCCCACTCCATTTTCAGGTAAAAGGGTAAAAATTGACTTTGGATCAAATAAAAAATGCCAAACTGATTCATTCCATCAAAAGAGAAGTTTCCTGGTTTCTGTTTTCCAATGCTCCCTGAATCAGCTTTTCCCAGATCATGGCTAAAACTCTTCAGAAGGAAAAACAAAGAATCTCTTTTCCCTGAGAGATGAGACTACCAGTACACACACCCCCGCCGCCCAAGTTCCTCCCTCACCAGGACATCGGTACTAGCAATAGAGCTGAGCTTGAGGTATTCAATGGCACGTTGCTGCAGTTCCACATCAGCATTGCGAATCTGGCTGTCCGAGCACAGCACTTCCTGGATGGTGCCCTTTGTTTCAGGGAAGAGATTTATGAATTTGATGTAGGTGGAGAGAAGTAGGGCCCGAGTAGAAACACTGCAGAGGTGAAATTTGGAGTGGAGGAGGTTGAATTGAACTAGAGGACTGGTGGAGAAAAGAGAACAGGAGACAATATGAGTCAGAGCCCCTGAGATCTGCAGGTGAGGAAATGTAAATAAGGCATTCTCATAGGCTTTGCTCACATCAAGGAACAATTGGACAAGTCTCCCCAATTTAAGTGCCTCATAATAAGTAAAACAAGAGAATGATGTACCGTAGCTCTCCAGATAAGCTGGGGCTACAACTCTTAGAATTATATTTACTCAGGCTGGTTGGGATTTCTGGATGGTAAAGTCCCAATATAATCCCAGTGTCTATTTTCTTTCCTCATAGGAGCTGAGCCCCAACCCCACTCTATCTCATTCTACCCCACTCCATCCCCCAGGTCAATTCATTTCCTTTCATATTATCTACCTGGAACGGGGATCCCCAGCAATGAGGTTCCCAAATTCCCCAAGGATATAGCCTCCAACTTTCACCATGTTCTCATGACAAGCAGGAGCCTGGAGAGCCTGGGGGGGAAAAAAGCAAATACAATGCATGGTGGGCAGTTAGGTAGATGCAACTTGAGAAGAAGCTCCTATTTTAGTTTAGTATAACATCACTGCTTTTAAAAGAAGGACAGGTAGGATGTTCTTTAAGCCTTTTCCAAGGTTTAAGGAACATCCAGTACTTTCAGACTCTTTTAAACTGACTCAGACATCCCGGAATCTGATACATTCAGCATCAAACATACTGCAGAACTATATGTGAATGGAGCACATCAATAGTCATAACCTACTCCAGAATACTTCATTTCATTCCCCTGCATCAATAAACATTTAGCATTTTGTGGACACAGAAGATGCTCAGTCCTTATTAAGCTGTAATCCCTTTTTAGTGTCCCCTGTTATTTATTTCTTATCTATGGCTGCATATGTTTGAACAAGGAAATAAGAATGGACAATCCATCTAGTTTTCATAGCCAGAGTCACATACTCATAAAAGGACAGAAAAGAAAACCTTCTCTTCAGAGCTCTAGAGAGGTAAGAAGGGACAGTCAGTGTCCCAAGTCAAGGCTGCCCACCTCAAAGACTGTCTTGGCTGCATAACCTTGCACATCATCCCGGTTAATGACAATCTGGATGACACGGTACCACACCTCCTCACTCACATAGTCACCAGCAATGCGGATCAGATTGAGGATGGTATCCACATACCAACTATAGTCTACTGCGTATTTCTCAGCTAAGATGGCTACCTTCAGCACCTGAGAGAAGAAAAAGAAAATGTTACTGACAACTCCCAACTGGTATGCCCTCTCCAGACCAATTTTCATGTTAAGGCAGGCATTCATTTTGTTTCACTGCAATCTACTGAGATGACAAGACCGAAGGTCTGGCTTCCAGTTCCTCTTCCCATTGAGTTGGCAACCCCTACTCACAATCTCTTCACGGATTGAGTAATCTGCTGTTTCCAGATAGCTAAGCATTTCCGAGACTATTTGCTTGGCATTTGTACGGTCACACATGGCATAGAGGAGGTCAGCAGCTCGCTGGCGCACGCTCACATCCCGTTCCGTCTGTGAAAGGAGATGGGAGTTAAGCAATGAGCAGTCCTTTTACCTTCAACATTAAGTCTCAATTCCAGCTCCAATTTGGCTTAAGCAGATACAAATCACAAAACACATCTCCTGAGACCAAGAATGTAAAAGATTATATGTTCAAGTTAGAATTAAGAGGATGTCAGATTTAAAAGATGCTCCAGTCCTTTCAATAGGATTTTCTTTCTTCTTTTCTCCAAACTTTACCTCAGTTTTGTGGTCCATTTTGTGGATCATTAAAATAATAAGAATTTCCAAAAGACATTAAAAGGAACAGAGGTTACGGCAATGCAGTCATCATAAAATATGGTTCCTAAAATCTAGATTCTGTAAATTCTGTACATGAAACAGTAAGACTCAAGTAGCAGTTGTAGGACTCAACCAGTGGCATTCACTATAGACTTAGCTTTTTTTGTTTCTTTTACAAATCAAAGGACTGAAATCAAAGGACTGTTTATAATCAATAAAGCTCTACATGTTTTGGCAGCTAGGTACTTGCAGGACTGCTTCTCTAATGGGAATCAAGACTTCTGATACATATTTTTTATACTAATGGCTCTAGAGCAGGGATCTTCAAACTTGGCCCTTTTATGACTCATGGACTTCAACTCCCAGAATTCCTCAGCCAGGCACGCTGGCTGAGGAATTCTGGGAATTGAAGTCCATGAGTCATAAAAGGGCCGAATTTGAAGACCCCTGCTCTAGAGCAATGAGACAGTCTTACTTTAGAAGTTAGAGCAAGCTTGGTAATCTTGCCAAAGTTGGCTAAAATTGAGTTCTTCAAAGTCATTTGGGGATTAACTAGAGCAGCAGTTCCCAAACTTTTTCAGTCATGGAAGGGTTCTTTCATCTACTTCTGTTGCCTGAGTGTTTTGCATAACATGTAGGTTTGGAAATAAAGAGAAAACATTTTAAATATAACCAAACATTTATTTTGGTACAAGATAGTATTGGATTTACACCTAATGTGATGAATGAAATTGTTTCATTTTTGTACTTAAAACAGTTTTGAAATTGGGCTTTATGTCTGATAGCTGAATACGTAAATACAGGGTGGCATCCAACTTACTCCTAAATTTGTTTTTGGTATAAGCATAAGCTGAAAAGCCTGATTTGCATCAATAGGTGGACACAAAAGGGAGCAGTGTTGGGATAGCCTTTTTGGCTATTGATGGGTATACGTCTATCAGTCCTACCCAAAAGTCATTCAGTGGCACAGATTCAAATTTCATTTTTAAAGCAGAAGTACATTGAATTTCAATAAGATCTTCATACTTTGGCACGGACAACATGTGAAGTTTATTTCAGTTGATAAATGGGTTTTGCACCCACCACACGATGTCCCTGTTGGTGTCTGAAAAGTACTCCAACAGGGATTTCACAAGGTTCATTAAATGCTCACAAATGTTTTTGTATACATCAGCTTTGATTTCCAACTTGTTTTCACTCAGAAACTGGGCCAGGAGAGGAAAGCATTCTAAGTTTTTCTCATTTACACATTTGATCCAAAAGTTAAGTCTGGTTTTCAATGATGTTATTTTGTCTCTCACTGTGAATGTGGTTTTATCTTTCTGCTGCAAAAATGTAGTAACTTCATTAAGTTTCCCAAATATGCCAGCGAGGTAAGCACATTGTATGAGTCACTTCTCATTGTGTAAAAATTTGGCATTTTTGCTAGGAACGGAAAGGTCGTCCCCTATGAAGAAAACCAGAAGCTCATTACGCAGCTCAAAAGAGCCTGGCTAGGACTTTGCCTCTTGAAAGCTATCTAATGTCTGTGTGAGTTAGAAGCGATTGATGTTGACTTCTCATTTCTTCACAATCCTTTGCAAAAAGTCTTGACTGGAGTGGGTGAGTCTTTACATAATTGACAATTTTTATAGCCTCATTAAGAACATCTTTTAAGTCAGATGGAATGTTCTTCACCACAAAGATATGCCAATGCAAGGTGCAATGACTACTGGTACAATTTGCCACTACATTTTTATTCTTGAAAACTTCCCTTTCAATTTTCCCACGATCACTGCAGCTCCATCTGTAGGGAATGACCAAGCTGAGCCTAAGGGTGGGGTCAAACACACCATCAGTTTAGAGCAGACATCTCAAACTCGCGACGTCACATGACATCGTGCAACATATCAGAGCTTTTTTGCCATTGCTGGCAATGGGGTGGGTGCGGTTTCCCAATGACATGTCCGGCCCACGGGCCGGCAGTTTGACACCCCTGGTTTAGAGTCACTATGCAGCCATAAGAGACCTACATCCACCCCCACCCACCCCTGAAGTCCACTGACTTTTATCTGGCTCCAATTTGCTTTGAGTATTAGTAGATCAGATACTTGTGTATGGGTAGCATGGAATAAACACACAGTGCTTTTGAACTCTATCCTGGCTTAAGATTTCCTGTGCCTGACACCATTGCTGCATACGATTAAACACTTATCCCAATCAAGATCATGTTTATGCATGTAACAATTGACAATTTTAAAAATTTCTTCCCTGGTTGCATTGGTATCCAAAGGTATGCATAGAAACAAATCTTTGATAAACTCTTTGAACATGTCTCACAAAAACAAACAATATCACAAGTCTGGCAACATCTCTGCTCTCATCCAGTTGCATTGAAAACGCTTTACAATTTTTCAGTCTCTGGATTAATTCATGTTCAATATAGTCTGAGATTTTATCAATATGGTCGGATACAGTGTTGTTAGAACATTGGACAGCTGAAACTTTTTTTGCTGCCTCATCTTCAAGCACGCAACCAACTATTTCTTTCACACGTTTTGATGAGATCTTCTGCAATTGTATGTGGTTTTCCAGCATGGGCAATCCTGAAACTTAAGAGAAATGATGCTTCAGTTCTGTTTTCATTATTGGTCTTTGCATATTTCTGTAAGCAAGCCACAGTGGCATCTTGGACTTCCTTGTGGTTTTTGAAAAAACTGATGTCCTTTCCCTTTAGGTGTGGCTGGTTTGTTTCCAAATCTGTTTTCAGCTTAACGGGTGACAAAGTACTGTTAAGGAAGATTTTGTAGCAAATGACACATTGCCTGTCTGGGTGTTCTGCAGTTCCATTAGGAATAAATCCTAAAGATAAATAAGATTCATTATATTTCCTTTTAAAAAAAGATTTTAAACCTTCATGTTTGATCCTGTCACTAGTTGGTACATTAGCTTCTTGACCATTAGTACAAGGGTCAACTTCCATTGCAGTTGTGCCCTAAAATGAATAAAATAATAAAAGAAAGAGGTCAGACTCCAGGCAGACTCAATTTGTGTCCAGAAAAAAACTAATTCTACTATCCTTGTATTTTTACTTACTGAATTGCAGTGGAGAGCATCTTCTTGAATCTCATCAGGTCCAGATGCCAGTGTCTCAGTAGAGCTAGAACTAGAAGTTGCATGTGCTGTATTTTTGGCACCTGAAAGCCTACCCATCTTGAGCCAGTTATCCATGGTGTTAGTAGCTTCATGAAATAGTAAGTAAATTGTAAGTACATACATATATAGATTCTATGTTATTGGCCAAAATTACACCTCACATTTAATGCAATTTGTTTAATCAAAATATATTCTGGATCATTTTTATGCTACTTGAAATATATCTTCCGATTTCCTATATAACATCCAGTTTATGAGTAAATTTTTCCTGTTATTTTATGAATAAAGCAATTATATGGTAATATCCCAAATGTTGTTGTTGTTAGCTGCGAAGTCGTGTCCAACCCATCGCGACCCTATGGACAACGTTCCTCCACGCCTTCCTGTCCTCTACCATCTGCTGGAGTCCATTTAAGCTCACGCCTACTGCTTCAGTGACTCCATCCAGCCACCTCATTCTCTGTCGTCCCCTTCTTCTCTTGCCCTCAATCTTTCCCAGCATTAGGCTCTTCTCCAGTGAGTCCTTCCTTCTCATTAGGTGGCCAAAGTATTTGAGTTTTAGCTTCAGGATCTGGCCTTCTAAAGAGCAGTCAGGGTTGATCTCCTCTAGGACTGACCAGTTTGATCGCCTTGCAGTCCAAGGGACTCGCAGGAGTCTTCTCCAGCACCAGAGTTCAAAGGCCTCAATTCTTTG
Organism: Vipera berus; assembly: GCF_964194415.1. Taxonomy (NCBI): domain Eukaryota; kingdom Metazoa; phylum Chordata; class Lepidosauria; order Squamata; family Viperidae; genus Vipera; species Vipera berus. Next base: position 32,039,187 of record NC_138210.1, on the reverse strand, counting down.
GCACTCAGCCTTTCTTATGGTCCAGCTTTCACTGCCATACATTGCAACTGGGAAGACCATAGCCTTGACTATACGCACGTTTGTTGACAGGGTGATGTCTCTGCTTTTTAGTGTGCTGTCTAGATTTGCCATGGCTTTCCTCCCCAGGAGCAAGCGTCTTTTAATTTCTTGGCTACAGTCCCCATCTGAAGTGATCTTGGAGCCCAGGAAAATAAAATCTGTCACTACCTCCATTTCCTCCCCATCTATTTGCCAGGAATTGAGGGGGCCGGATGCCATGATCTTGGTTTTCTTAATATTAAGTTTCAACCCAACTTTTGCACTCTCCTTCTTCACACGTAACACGAGGCTCTTTAGTTCTTCTTCACTTTCTGCCATTAGAGTGGTATCATCTGCATATCTTAGGTTGTTGATATTTCTTCCGGCAATCTTAATTCCAACTTTTGATTCATCTAGCCCTGCCTTTCTCATGATGTACTCTGCATATAAGTTAAATAGGCAGGGTGACAGTATGCAGCCTTGCCGGACTCCTTTCCTAATTTTGAACCAATCAGTGGTTCCGTGTCCAGTTCTCACTGTTGCTTCTTGACCCACAATCCCAAATGTAATTTATCTTAAAAACTGTACAAGAAAGAAAAAAATTCAAAAAGAAATGTGGAATCAATGTGAAAAATTCACTACGTATGCATCACTCTTGCTCAGATAACAAATAAAATGTTGAAATGTGTAGCCAGGTACAGCATACCTGCAATAGTTGTAGCACAAAATTGCTGCTACAGAGACTGTTACAAAGGGTTGTGTGTAAGATCCTGCCTCAACTAATCCTCCCAAGAAAGTAGAACTCTTCAAACAGGCATTGTTTCAAAAGGAACTTTTATTGAGAGACAGTGATAGCAAGAGAGCAAAGCGAGATCTAGCGTTTTCCCGTGTGAAACGTTACATTAAAGCAGGGGTGTCAAACTGCCGGCCCACGGGCTGGATTCGTCACACAGAAGCCACGCCCACCCCATTGCTGGCAATGGCAAAACAGTCCCAATACATTGCAAAGTTGTTATGAGAGCCAAGGTGATAAGCGCAGTTCCCAGGCACAGTCCTCCGGGTTTCGTTTCTTCACATCCACCTCCCATCGGAGCGGAGTGGAGAAAAGACAGATGGCCCATGTCACATTTCTTCTTCCTTTCACACCCAGACATCAAAGGGGTAAAGAACAAAGTGGAGGAAATGTAGATCCTCCATCCCCACCAGAATAACAAGACTCAAAGTAAACAAACAGCCTCCCCCCTCCCAACGGAATGGCAGAACCGAAGCATTCTAAATAAACTAACAGAGTTAAATGATGAGGGGCTGACATGGTGACCCCCTAGAAGAAGGAGAGATCCATCTGCAGGAGAGAAAAAACAATAAAAAGGAGAAAGGAGAGGAGGTTATCAACCAGGTTTATCAGGATAGCGGGCATGAAAGCGTTTCAGTAATCTAGGGGCTCTTACATGTTTTTTATGTACCCACTCATTCTGGGATGCCGGTAGGTCTTTCCAAGCTACTAAATATTGCACAGCGCCATGGTGCCTCTGGGAACCCACAATTTCTTTAATTTCAAAGTGTTGTTCTCCTTCAACCATAATAGGTTGTGGTGTGGGAGGTGCTTTTGGCCTTAAGGGCGACATCACCTCTGGTTTCAGCAGGCTGCAATGGAACACAGGGTGGATTTGTCTTAAGGGTTTTGGGAGTTCCAACTCCACCGTGACTGGATTTATGATGCGTTTGATGAGAAAGGGTCCTACAAACCTGGGCCCTAGTTTCTTTGATGGTTGTAGTAACTGCAAAAACCTAGTGGACAGGTAAACTCTGTCCCCAACACGGAAGGGTTTGGGTTCTATTCTTTTCTTATCTGCTTGAGCTTTGTAGGTGTCTCTGGCTTCATCCAGAGCTTTTCTGACTATTGGCCAAATGTTTTGTAATTGATTCATCCACCCCTTAAGGGAGGGGATGGTGGGTTCATTGTTGGGCAACTCTGGCATTGGTTTGAACACCTGTCCAGTGGCTACTTGGAAAGGGGTACCCCGTGCTGCAGTGAACAGCATTTTATATGCTACTTCAGCAAAAGGCCAATTATCAGTCCAATTATCTTATTGATAATAAAGCATCTAAAGTATTGTTCTAGAACTGAGTTTGTTCGTTCTGTCCCCCCATTCATTGTGACCACTGGGGCTGCTAATTGTTGGGTTGGTAGCAGAGGTTTGATTACCTCTGCTTTGGTACTCTTATATTGTGGCATGCTAGACAGAGCGTCAGCTAGGAATCCCCCCACGCCCGGCAAGTAGTGGAGAGTAAAATTGAAATGGTGGAAGTGCTGAGCCCATCATGCTTGTTTGGAGGACAGCTTCCTAGGCGTTTTCAGGGCTTCTAAATTTTTATGATCAGTCCCATACTTGGAAAGGGGTTTTGCTCCCTTCCAGGAAATGTGTCCAGGTGAGGAGAGCCTATCGTACTGCATACGCTTCCTTCTCCCAAACTGCCTAGCATTGCTCGGTCTCTTGACAATTTTTGGGAGGTGTAGGCACAGGGTCAGTCAGTCCTAGAGGAGATCAACCCTGACTACTCTTTAGAAGGCCAGATCCTGAAGTTGAAACTCAAATACTTTGGCCACCTAATGAGAAGGAAGGACTCATCGGAGAAGAGCCTAATGCTGGGAAAGGTTGAGGGCAAGAGAAGAAGGGGATGACAGAGAATGGAGTCACTGAAGCAGTAGGCATGAGCCTAAATGGACTCCAGAAGATGGTAGAGGACAGGAAGGCCTGGAAGAATGTTGTCCATGGGGCTGCGATGGGTCGGACATGACTTTGCAACTAACAACAAGGCACAGGGTTGTAATTGTCCCTGTTCATTCTTTTGGAGCAAGACTGTTCCCACGGCCACATCACTGGCATCGGCTTGGATTATAAATGCCCCCTCTGGGTCCGGGTTTTAAAACTGGCTCTGCTGAAAAAAGTCTCTTTATTCTTTCAAAAGCTGCTTGGTTTTAAGAGTTGGCTAGGTTTTGGCTTATCCACCCTCTTGGTTTTTAACAGGGTTGTGATAGGTAAGGCAATCTGGGCAAATGAGGGGATGAACTGTCGATAAAGTTCGCAACCCCCCCAAAGCTTTGTATCTGCTTCCTGATGCAGGGGGCCGCCCATTCCAGGATGGCACACACATTTTCCGGGTCCATCTCCACCCCATCATGCAAGATTTGGTAGCCCAGATAATCAATTTTCTCCTTGTGGAATTCACATTTCAACAGCTTTGCGTAACCACTCAGAGTTTATTGAGGACGGCTCTGACTAATGTCACATGTTCCACTTTTGTTTCAATGTAAATTAAGATATTGTCCAGGTACACCAAAACTCCCTTATACAGATGCTCATGGAGCACCTCATTGATTAGCTGCATGAACACTGCTGGGGCCCCTTGCAAACCAAAGGGGAGCACTTTAAATTGGAAATAGCCAAGGGGGCAGTTAAAAGCGGCTTCCCACTCGTCCCCTTCCTTGATTCTCACTCTATAGTACGCCTCTCGCAGTGTTGTAATTCAGGGTCAGCCTGTGGGTTCGGCAGTTGGGTCGGACAATTCAGAGGAGGAGGAGGAGGAGGGGTTTGGAGAGCCTGCAGAGGACAGTTCTGAGGCTTCGCAGAGCTCTCAGCCAGGCCCCTCCCATCTGGTTACTATGCAGACCCAGCTGTGTGAGCCTGACAGCGTGGTTGAAGATGACCCACAGCTGGCCCTGTTCAAGGATGCCCGACGCAGGAGGCAGTCAATCAGGAGTAAACAGAGGAAGGCAATGGGGCACCTCGGAAGGAGGCAGAGAGAAGCCACGCCTTGAACTGTTTAAAAGGGGAATGTGTGGGAGGGCTGGTTTGCTGAAGGCAACCGTTTGAATAGCTCTTGTTTTAGTGGTTCGTATTTTGTTTTGCTCAGTTTGCTCTGTTTTGGATCTGTTTTGTGTAAATAAATTTGGCGGGCTTACTTCCAGCCTTTTGCCTTTTGTAAAGGGGTTGTCCCTGCCTTTTCTGCAGGGCCGGTAGTAGGCTGGAACAGAACATGCAGGTCTAATTTGGAAAAGATTTTTCCTTTCGATAGGTGGGCCAGCATGTCCTTTATGAGGGGCAGGGGGTTATACATTTTCTATGCACACCACGTTCAAGCCTCTATAGTTCACACAGAGACAAAGAGACCCTTCTTCTCCCTGAACAGCACGGGTGCGGCCACGCGGGGTCTGGCTGGTTGTATGAACCCCCAGGCTGTTTTTATTGATGAACTGATGCAATTCACTTAATTCATTGGGGGTCATCGAGTATAGTTTTGGCTTTCGTAGCCTCGCCTCCGGGATGATCTCGATGGCATAGTCCGTGGGTCTGTGAGGTGGCAGTTCATCTGAACTCCTTTCACTGAAAACCTCAGCCAGATCCCAATACTCTCTAGGTATGGCCCGCCTGATGTCACCGCTTAGAGTGGCTGCTATTTCCCAGGGCCGTTCTTTTCCTGGTTGGCATCATCCACCCAGTAGGGGTTTCTTCCCTTCAGGAAATTTCAACCTCCCCATCCTCCAGTCTATTAGTGGGTTCCATTTTTTCAGCCACGCTAACTCCAGGATGAGGGGCCATTCCATTCTGGGGGTCACGATAAAAATTAGAGTCTTGGAGTGGTCCCCCATGTTTATCCCCAAGGGTTCGGTAGCTAACGTGGCCGGAACACCCCTTCCAATGGACCCATCAAGTTGACAGAATGAAATGGGGTGTTTTAGCCTTCTCAGCTGGACTCCTAGCTTCCCAACCCAGGCTGGGCTGACCAGGCACCTGGTGCATCCCGAGTCCAAAAGGGCAGTCAGGGTTACTTTTCCTTCCCTGCCTGGGATTAACAGTTCTATGGGCTTGGTCTTTGGCGTGATTGGCCCACTTACCAACGGGTCATCATCATACTCGCTTTCTGGTGCCCCCGGTTTGTTCCACCCCCTGGTTTTTGGGTTGGACGGAACTCCATGACCTCCATGCTTCCCAGGGCCATGTCTTTCTGGTGCTGGCTTGGCTTGGTCGATTTTCCTCCAGACTGCCACTCGCTTCTCTTGGCTGGAGACTTGCTGCAGCACTCCATGGTGTGATGGCCTTCTTTGCCACATTTAAACCAGGTGGTTGAGCGTGGTGGCACAGCCGAGGCTTTAGCAGCTTCCCCTTTCTTTTCCAGTGGGGAATGTTTCCACACATTCCTGTAGTGGTATGGGTTGCGGTTCTGGTCAATTTCCACCTCTTTGGCCAGAAGGCACCAGTTATGAAGTTGTACTGGGGCACCCCTATCCACACATGCATTGTACAGGTCGTCATTTAGGCTGTCTTGGAAGCAGCTGATTAGGATGTCTTCAGGCCAAAAGAGATGGCATGCTAGGTCTCGGAATTCTTCCGTGTACTCTGCCACTGGTCAACACCTCTGCCTCATGGTCTTTATGCAGTCCCATGCCTTCCAGTTGGCCAGGCGGTCTTCAAACATCTGTCATCATGAAACGGTTGAAATTTCGGAGCTCTGGCGCATTGCAGTTGTGCAGGGTAACCATCCATCAAGCTGTGGCCCTGTCTAGGGCCAGGGTGATGACCCTGACTCTAGCTTCCTCGCTAGGGAGGTTTCTCCCATAAACTTGCATGTAGGTAAAGACCTGAGCCAGGAAGAAGCCCAGTTGTTGGGGGTCCCCATCAAATCTCATGCCCAAAGGAACCAGGTTTGGCTTCTCCGGTGGGGCTCTCCCTCTGGGGATTGGGGGGACGTTTCCCCCAGGGGCCACTGGCTGCTGGGGCGGCCGCTGCCATCGCTGTGGAATTGGTCGCCGCTACCATGTGTTCGGTTGCTCCCATCTCACCTCCACCGCACTCAATTTCTTCCAGCTTCTCTCTCTTTTTACTCCTATGCCATCCAGACTTCGTCTTTAAGTTCTGAAAGGCCTCCCCCATGTATTGCATGGCTTGCTTCAGAATTTGGTTGGTCGATTCCTTTTCTTCTTCACATACCTCCTCCTCATTGGAGAGCAGTTCTATCTCCCGTTTCCAGCCTTTTTTCCAGCTGCCCCAGGTGAAAGTTACTCGTTGGGCTCTTCCTTCCCACTCCTCTTTCTTCCTGACTCCGACTGACCATCTCAATTTCGTGAAGGTCTCTGCTGTGATCAATTCCTCCATCCATCCAGAATAGCTTTCTTCTCAATGGGGTTTCACAGCAGACTCTTCCGCATATTCAGTCTCGTCAACACTACAATGAGCATGGCTGCAGCCATTTTTTCTTCTCATTCTAGGTTGCCACATAGAACGGAGGGAGGGGGGTTGCCCAGGTGCTTTGTTAGTCAAAATAATCTTCTGTCTTGTGGGAACCAAGGTCAACTGGGCATTGCATAAAAAAGCCCGCCAAATGAGTATATTGGGGAATGTAGTTGCTTGCATAGTTTTGTGGGTGGGACATTAAACTTTGTAATTGGTCAACTGTTACTTGTCTATTCAGACTTGGTTTCACTTTTGACCATGCCGATACTTTGTAACTAATAAACATGTTCTTTGAGGAATTTTCAAGCCTCGGAGTTCTGCTTTATTCGTCTCTGTTGGAACCATGACATTAAACCAAGTCTCCTAAAATGTTCGTTTTTTCTTTCGGGATGCTGGGCCCCAACCGCCTTCCCATCCTTTGAGAGAGCAGTGAAGACTCGGCAAAGATTTGAAGATGGAGGAAAAGAATGGAGCCGTTGCTGGCTGCAACGGAACTCTGGCTGTTGAAGTGCAAGCAGCCGCTCCAGCCACCGAGGAGGCGTCACTGGCAGGGGCTCGGCCAAAGTCCCAGTTGATCCATCCTGGGAAGCTGGTACTGCAGGGGGAACTACAATCCTGGCAGACCTCTATCAAGCCGAAGCTGCCCCTTAGCACAGGAGCACTCCTGTAGCTGCTGAAGAGGAACTCCTGATGCTCCCGTCCCAGTGGTTTTCATCTGCGGCATACCAGAAGGGAAAGGGATCAATCGGAGGGGATGACTCCGGAGACTGGAAGTTCCAGTCTGCAGTCCACAGCCCTTCACTCGAGCAGCTAAAGAAGTTCGGCAGATTGGAGGTAAAAGAGACGGTTCCCGTCACCCAGGATGTGTGCGCCATGAGGGGAAATGCCAAGGGCTACCCATGTCTTCCCTCCCCCTCGCCAGAGTCCCAGACTGACTGCGGGAGACCGTGCTACCTCACCTAGCCAGCTGTGATGTTGAGCCCTGTATCCTAGCCAAGCCCACTGCCACAGCCTCAGGCTACCAGTCCAGGAGACCAGCCATGGGAAGTCCAAAGAGTGGTTCGGCCACGTCCCCAGGACCAACAGGCAACCCAGCAGCAGGGGCAGGTGGGCCCCGCCAAGGTTTAAGCTGCCGCCCATCAAGCCCACCTTTGATGGGGATCCCGAGAAGATATCCTTCTTCCTAAACCAGGTGTGGGCTCATCTAGATTGCTACGCTTACGCCTACCTGGATGATGCTCAGATGGTGAATGCTGTGGTGGCCAATTTGGAGGAGGAAGTGGCCAACTGGGTGACCAACCTCCATGATGAAGGGGCTCCTGAACTGCAGAATGCTAACCTATTCATGGAGCAACTGAAAGGCAGTTTTGAAGATGAATCCCAGACCCTGTTAGCCAAGAAGGAGATCCATCACCTGAAGCAAAGAGGCCGCCCCGCTAAGGAATACATTCGTGAATTTAGAAGAGTTGCTGGTCGACTGGAGTGGTGGCTGGAACGATCATTGATCAACTACTTCAAGCAGGGGCTAGGCCGTGACTTTTTTTTATTTTTTTATTTTAATCCCATTTATATCCCGCCCTTCTCCGAAGACTCAGGGCGGCTTACAATTTAAGCACAAACCAATGTGCTTAGCAATAGCCTTCATTCTATGTATATGCCTGCTTATTAGGGCTTTCGCCCCCCCAGCGGCATTATTACAAAGTCAGCTTATTGCCCCCAACAATCTGGGTCCTCATTTTACCTACCTCGGAAGGATGGAAGGCTGAGTCAACCTTGAGCCTGGTGGGATGCGAACCTGCACTAATTGCAGGCAGCTGGTGTTACTTAAGGAGGCATTAGCCCACTGCTCCACCAAGGCTCCTTACTCCAAGTCTGCATCTATCAGGGCTTTCCCAACCAATTGCGTGAGTGGTACAGCATGGCAGTGATGCTGGACATCGAATTGGACCGCCCCCAAAAGCCAGGCACAGCTGAACCTAAGCTGCCACGCGTCCAGGAGAAATGCCTTTTTGGCAGACGTTCTCAGGCCACTATGACCAACAGCATCCCCCAAGCACCAGCCAGGGCTCCTATTAAGTGCTACCAATGTGTTCAAATGGGTCACCATGCTGTAGAGTGCCCGGCTCCCAAACCCTAACCCAGAAGCACGCCAATTGCCACCACAAAGCCATGAAAAGCTCCCAGAGGAGGAAGAGAGAAGACAAATTGGGCACGTCCAGACCCAGTCGTCAAGGCCTCCCCCCCCCATCGAGCTTGAGGCGAAAGCCTGGACCAAGCCACTTCAGATGCCAGCACCCTATGACAGTGATGAGGAAGGCAAGGAGAAGCCAATGGTAAGTCAACCCATTCCACCTTTTGCCACCCCCACCAAGATAATAGTACCCAAAACCAGGGCCCAAATGGACTTAAACATGTTAACAGACTCAGGTGGCACCAGGTGCCTAATTAATCTCCCCACAGTGCTCAAGCTGGGGATTCGGGCAAGGCTGTTACCCCTAGCCATGAGATTTGAACAAGCTGACGGATCCCTTATCGGTGGTGCACCTGCCATGCACCTGACAGAACCAGTATGATTGGAAATGGGTCGGCACTGGGAAATCATCTGTTTTGTGGTGGTCCCAAAAATGACTGAGGCTGTGATTCTGGGTCTGACCTGGCTCGACAAGTAGTGCCCAAACATCTGGTGGGGGAATGGAGTTAGGAATTTAATGGAGTGAGGGATAGGCCCCTTCCCCCTGCCACCACCAGTGATACAAAGGACTATACCATAAATGAGGCTCAGGAGGAGCACCCTGAGACACTAAAGGCTGTTATAGAAAATCTGCCAGGAATCCAACTGAATACCGTGATTTAGCGGAGGCGTTTAGTGAGAAAGAGTGCGATGTCCTCTCCCCTAACCAGGCTACGGACTGTGCCATCAAAATCTTACCCGGGGCCAAGCTCCCGAAGCCAAAAATGTACTCAATGACACCCAGAGAGATGAAGGAGTTAAGAGAGTACATTGATAAGAACCTGGGTTGGGGTTTTATCCAACCAGCAAAATCATGTGTAGCAGCTCCTGTATTGTTCAAAGAAAAGAAAGATGGGTCGCTGAGATTATGTGCAGATTTTAAAAGATTGAACGCTGTCAGCATAGAGAACATGTACCCTTAATGAAGGACATGTTAGCCCACCTGGCAAAGGGGAAAATTTTTACGAAGTTGCATTTAAGAGAGGCTTATTACTGAGTCCGATTAGGGAGGGGAACGAATGGAAAACCGCCTTCAATTGCACCCTGAGAAGCTTCCAATTTAAAGTGATGCCTTTTGGACTACAAGGAGCTCCTGCTGTATTTATGCAGTTAATCAACCAGGTGCTCCATGATCATCTGTATAAGGGGTTTTTAGTTTATTTTGATGACATTCTCATTTACACTGAGACTATGGAAGAGCACATTAAATTGGTGCTGAGGAAACTATTGAAGGCTAAACTGTACGCAAAGCTATCTAAATGTGAGTTTCACCAGACACACCTTGACTATCTAGGGTACCGAATTTCAAATGAGCGGATAGAAATGGATCCTGCAAAAGTGAAAGCTGTATTGGAATGGCAACCCCCTTGCACCCGTAAACAACTTCAAAGCTTTCTGGGGTTTGCTAATTTTTACCGTCAAACCCCCCATCCTTGTCAGCCATTGCCATGGTCCCTAGTGTGATGACCCAGGGCACAGCACAGAGGCAATGCAGTCAGCTGGCAATTCAAACAGTACTTTAATTGCTCCAAATTTTCCCCAAATACTCCCACATTTCTGTCAAGCCTCCAACAAAAGAAAACACACACCCTTCAGCTGGCTCTGGCTGCAAGTAGTTTCACATACAGTCTGATTAGAAGGGGAATGTACTCAAGGTCACAGAGATAACAAGGAATAACACATAAATGATAAACCTAACAAGTCTGTGTGAATAAAAGCTTGCCTGACCAGTTTCAAAAGAGAATCCAAAATACAGTCTGAGGTCTTTAAACATTCAAGCAACATTGTCAGTCAGTCCAATAGTCGGAGTTTCCACGTTTCCAAGCAGAAATCACAGAACAAGAGATCAGCAACAACACACAACACTCCAGCGTTTGTTCCCAAGAAATGCCCCTCCCCACAGCGTCTCCTTAAATCTCAGTCTCCAGGTGTGCCTTGTGGAGAGGGGCGGGACACTCTCCTCCGGAGTAGTTGAGCCTGCCTGCGTTGTTCCCTCCTTCTCTCCACTCTCCGTGCTCTAGGATCAGGTGGGGGTGGCCCTTGCTCATCGCCTGAACTCTCTCTCTCCTGGTTCATCCTGTCCCAATCCTGAAGGGCCCTGGCCTGCCTTGGCCTGCTCTTCCCCACATTTCTCTGAAGCCACAGACACCTCTCCCTCGGCCTCCATAGGGTCCCATTCCAGCTGCATTCGAGAAACTAAAGACTCTTTGCAGCTGAACCTGCAAAGCTGATGTGAGTGACGTGGCTGTGGGTGCTGTCCTCTTACAAAAAAATTACCGGGAGGAATTACAACCCTGCGCTTACACTTCCCGGAAGCTAACCGACACAGAGAGGAGGTGGGCCGTTTGGGAGGAGGCTTTTGCAGTGCGATGGGCATTACTAACGTGGCACCACTTTTTGGAAGGAGGGGAGATACCAAAAAGTTGGAAGCTGTGAAAAAACCCCATAAATTATCCCCAAAACAAGTCCAGTGGACTCAATACTTCAACCATTTAAATTTCACCTGAAAGTATCTTCCAGGGGGTAAGAATTTTTTAGCTGATGCTTTGTCTAGGATGCCTCAGTTCAAATGCCACCAAGAGGAAATCATTAATTCTATCATTCCTCTACCGCAATCTGCCTCGCAAATAATCACCAGAGCTCAATTGTGAAAGGAATCCACCGGTCCTGATGACCGCTTACTGAAAAGACTCAAAGAGCAATTAGAGACTGACACCTGGTTCAAGGACAATAAATCTCTATTAACCCTTTGGGGAGGGCTAGCCTGGAAGGGTTCTAAGCTGTACCTTCAGAATTGAAGCCCTTCAGCGCAGTCATGATGCAAAGCAAGCCGGTCACTTTGGGTTCCTGAAAACGTTACATTTGGTACAAAGGCAGTTTTGGTGGCCAGGCATGAAAAAAGACTTTGAGAGTTATGTGAAAAGTTGTGCCGCCTGCGCTGCTATGAAGAAATGTCCTGGAAAGCCTCCAGGGCTCCTGCAGCAAGTAGCTGACCCTTCCCAGCCTTGAGAAGAAATAGCTATGGATTTTATAGTGGACCTGCTTGAGAGCAAGGGAAATGCTGTAATATGGACTGTGATTGATCTATTTTCCAAACAAGCTCATTTCATCACTTGTTCAGGGCTCCCCTCTGCTCAGAAACTGACCAAGATGTTTTTGAAGCACATCTATCGGCTCCACAGAGCTCCTAAGTGGATTATTTCAGACGGGGGGGGGGTTCAATTTACTGCGAAGTTTTGGAGGGAGTTCATTAAGCTTACTGGATCCACTCGGGCTTTTATCGGCTTTTCATCTGAGTACTAATGGGGCGACTGAACGTGCAAACTCAATGGTGGAGCAGTACCTCAGATGCTATGTTAATTACCAGCAGACTGTTGTGACCCCGGCCCGGAGGGTGCTTTATCTTCGCATGCTGACTCGGAGGATGACTCGGAGGATGATATGGAAGAGGAGGAAGCTGACACCAGCAACGTGCCAGAGGGGCCGACTCCCCTGGTGAGTCAGCAAGAATTGACTGTGGCTGACGTGCCTATGGACCCCAGCCAAACAGAGGAGGAAACAGAACAGCAAGCAGAGGCCGGCAGCAGCGAGGGGAAGCCCCTATTGCAGGGGTCAGCAACCTGAAACAGTGAAAGAGCCACTCGGAACCGGTTCCCTCACAAAAGGAAAAACTGGGAGCTGCAAAAAATGTGTGCACATGCGCGTACATGCGCACATGTGCAGAACAGGGTTTGACTGAAGAGTGGAGCCAAGGCGAGATATGCACCTACCCTGCATATTTGAATTGATTGGTTGAACTTTTTTAGTCCCACTTTTTTTTTGGACTGCACATGGCAGAGGACTGGGAGCCGCAGGAGATGGCTGAAAGAGCCGCATGCGGCTCTAGAGCCGCGGGTTGCAGACCTGTGCCCTATTGGATGCAAGAGAAAGACGTAGGATACGTCGCCAGCAGCAGCAGCAACTATTGCAACGTCCCAAGAGGTGTGGCCGGGAGACGTAGCGCCACACCCTACAGAGTATAAAAGGGGTGTGGCTGCACAGGAAAGGCGTGGTGAACAATTTGTTGGCATTTTGAGTACCGTGTAATCAAAAACTGCTCTTGAGATTTGTAAAGTGTCTGCCTCTCTGCATCTGGGCTTTGAAGCTGCTGGCCGTCTGCCAAAGACCTTGGAACATCGCCCGGTAATCATAAAATTGATATATGATTTAACCCTTGGGAAAGTTTAAAGGACCAGCTTCCGTTTGTTTAGCCTGCATTTGCTGCTGTTGGATTTTTGAGCCTCTTTAAGGCTACTTATTGGGAGGGGACAGAACACAGACTAATTGGGCCAATCTTCTGCCTTTCGCTGAAGTAGCTTATAATAATACTGTGCACAGTAGCGCTGGTCTTATACCATTTAAGATAGCTACCAGGAGGGATTTTGTGCCTATGCCTGAGTACCCCCAGGAGCAAGCTGCCTGAGTACCCCCAGGAGCAAGCTGGCCGTCTGCCAAAGACCTTGGAACATCGCCCGGTAATCATAAAATTGATATATGATTTAACCCTTGGGAAAGTTTAAAGGACCAGCTTCCGTTTGTTTAGCCTGCGTTTGCTGCTGTTGGATTTTTGAGCCTCTTTAAGGCTACTTATTGGGAGGGGACAGAACACAGACTAATTGGGCCAATCTTCTGCCTTTCGCTGAAGTAGCTTATAATAATACTGTGCACAGTAGCGCTGGTCTTATACCATTTAAGATAGCTACCAGGAGGGATTTTGTGCCTATGCCTGAGTACCCCCAGGAGCAAGCTGCCTGAGTACCCCCAGGAGCAAGCTGGCCGTCTGCCAAAGACCTTGGAACATCGCCCGGTAATCATAAAATTGATATATGATTTAACCCTTGGGAAAGTTTAAAGGACCAGCTTCCGTTTGTTTAGCCTGCGTTTGCTGCTGTTGGATTTTTGAGCCTCTTTAAGGCTACTTATTGGGAGGGGACAGAACACAGACTAATTGGGCCAATCTTCTGCCTTTCGCTGAAGTAGCTTATAATAATACTGTGCACAGTAGCGCTGGTCTTATACCATTTAAGATAGCTACCAGGAGGGATTTTGTGCCTATGCCTGAGTACCCCCAGGAGCAAGCTGCCTGAGTACCCCCAGGAGCAAGCTGGCCGTCTGCCAAAGACCTTGGAACATCGCCCGGTAATCATAAAATTGATATATGATTTAACCCTTGGGAAAGTTTAAAGGACCAGCTTCCGTTTGTTTAGCCTGCGTTTGCTGCTGTTGGATTTTTGAGCCTCTTTAAGGCTACTTATTGGGAGGGGACAGAACACAGACTAATTGGGCCAATCTTCTGCCTTTCGCTGAAGTAGCTTATAATAATACTGTGCACAGTAGCGCTGGTCTTATACCATTTAAGATAGCTACCAGGAGGGATTTTGTGCCTATGCCTGAGTACCCCCAGGAGCAAGCTGCCTCTCAAACTCTGGATCAGTGGGTGACCTCCTTCCAAAGTGTTTGGGCAAATGTCAAAAAAGCCTTAACCCAAGCTGCTAAGGTTTACAAGGAGCAGGCTGATAAGAAACACTCCCCTCAAAGACCATTTTATGTTGGGGAAAAGGTTTATCTTTCAACTAAGTATTTGAGAATGAGGTTACCCAGCAAAAAATTGCGGCCAAAGTTTCTGGGTCCTTTTCCTATCACCAAAATCATAAATCCTGTTACCATGGAGTTAAAGCTTCCACAGCTTTGGGGGAAAGTCCACCCTGTGTTCCATTGTAGTCTGTTGAAACCTGTGTCTGAATCCTCTTTAAGAGCTATTCCAAAGAAGTCGCCGGGTCCAATAGTGGAAGAGGGAGAAGCACATTATGAAATAAAACAAATTCTTGATTCCAGGTTGTACAAGAGGAAGTTGCAATACCTCGTTCAGTGGAAAGTTCAGTGTGAAAGCAGAAAGGTTAATAAAAAAAATTACGACAAACATCCTCACAAGCCTTGAGGAAATACCTAATATGCTTTTTGTTTCCCCTACAGGAGACTCTTTCCTTTTAAGAGGGGCCAACTGTCAACTCTGCAAAAAGCATGGCTGCAGCCATTTTTTCTTCTCATTGTAGGTTGCCACATAGAACGGAGGGAGGGGCGTTGCATAAAAAAGCCCGCCAAATGAGTATATTGGGGAATGTAGTTGATTACATAGTTTTGTGGGTGGGACATTAAACTTTGTAATTGGGCAACTGTTACTTGTCTATTCAAACTTGGTTTCACTTTTGACCGTGCTGATACTTTGTAACTAATAAACATGTTGAGGAATTTTCAAGCCTTGGAGTTCTGCTTTATTCGTCTCTGTCTGTTGGAACCATGACACTAGTCTTGTTCGCTGCCATGGAGGGACATGGTGTGTGTGGTCCCCACGGTAGGGCAGTTGCCTGTCCAGGTTGACCTTTTTGCAGATCTCGCTTAATGTAAGATCCTGCCTCAACTAATCCTCCCAAGAAAGTAGAACTCTTGAAACAGGCATTGTTTCAAAAGGAACTTTTATTGAGAGACAGTGATAGCAAGAGACCAAAGCGAGATCTAGCGTTTTCCCACGTGAAACGTTACATTAAAGCATCCCATTCAAACCCCCACCCCAACAGCCAAATGTCCAGTTTGATTTCAGCCACTCCTGAGGTGTGAAGTTCTTATGAGAGCCAAGATGATAAGTGCAGTTCCCAGGCACAGTCCTCCAGGTTTCATTTCTTCGCATCCAACTCCAATCGGAGGAGAGTGGAGATAAGACAGATGGCCTATGGCACATTTCCCCTTCATGGATTACTGCCTTGTCGTGGTGAAGGGGCTTGCGTAATTCAGTGAAGCTATGAGCTATGCCGTGCAGGGCCACCGAAGATGGACAGGTCATAGCAAAGAGTTCAGACAAAACGTGATCCACTGGAGAAGGAAATGGCAACCCACTCCAGTATCTTTGCCATGAAAACCCTATGGACAGTACCAAAAGGCAATACGATATGACACTGGTAGATGAACCCCTCAGGTCGGAAGGTGTCCAATATGCTACTGGGGAAGAGCAGAGGGCTAGTACTAGTAGTGCCAGAAAGAATGAAGCGACTGGGCCAAAGCCGAAAGGACGCTCAGCTGTGGATGTATCTGGTGGTGAAAGGAAAGTCCGATGCTGTAAAGATTTTTTCTACATAGGAAGCTGGAATGTAATGAATCAAGGCAAGCTGGACGTGGTCAAACAAGAGATGACAAGACTGAATATCGACATCTTAGGAATCAGCGAACTAAAATGGACAGGAATGGGTGAATTTAATTCAGATGACCATCAGGTATACTACTGTGGGCAAGAATCCCTCAGAAGAAATGGAGTAGCCTTCATAGTCAATAAAAGAGTAGGAAAAGCAATACTGGGATACAATCCCCAAAATGACAGAATGATCTCAGTGCGAATCCAAGGCAAACCATTCAATATCACAGTAGTCCAAGTCTATATCCCAACCACCAGTGCTGAAGAGGATGAAATTGACTGGTTCTATGAAGCCCTACAGCACCTTATAGAACTAACACCAAAAAATGATCTCCTTATCATCATGGGGGATTGTAATGCTAAAGTAGGAAGCCAAAAGATAACCGGAATAACAGGCAAGTTTGGCCTTGGAGTACAAAATGAAGCAGGGCACAGGCTGACAGAATTTTGTCAAGAGAATACGATGGTCATAGCAAACACTCTTTTCCAACAACCCAAGAGACGGCTCTACACATGGACATCACCAGACGGTCAACACAGAAATCAGACTGACTATGTGCTCTGCAGCCAAAGATGGAGAAGCTCTATACAGTCAGTAAAAACAAGACCAGGAGCTGACTGTGGCTCAGACCATGAGCTTCTTGTTGCAAAGTTTAGGCTTAAACTGAAGAAAGTAGGGAAAAGCACTAGGCCACTCAGGTATGAATTAAATTATATCCCTGTTCAATATACAGTAGAGGTGACAAATAGATTTAAGGAATTAGATCTGATAGACAGAGTGCCTGAAGAAATATGGACAGAGGTTCGCAACATTGTACAACAGGTAGCAACCAAAACCATCCCAAAGAAAAAGAAATTCAAGAAAGCAAAATGGCTGTCTGAGGAAGCTTTGCAAATAGTTGAGGAAAGGAAGGAAGCAAAAGGCAAGGGAGAAAAGGAAAGATACACTCAATTGAATGCAGAATTCCAGAGAATAGCTAGAAGAGATAAGAATGCCTTCTTAAATGAACAGTGCAAAGCAATAGAAGAAAACAATAGAATAGGGAAGACCAGAGATCTCTTCAAGAAAGTTGGAGAGATGAAGGGAACGTTTCATGCAAAAATGGGCATGATAAAGGACTAAAATGGCAGGGACAGAACAGAGGCAGAAGAGATTAAGAAGAGGTGACGAAATTACACAGAAGAACTATACAAGAGCGACCTTAACGTACCTGATAACCACGATGAGGTGGTCACTGACCTCGAGCCAGACATCCTAGAATGTGAAGTGAAGTGTGCCTTAGGAAAGCTGAGCAACAACAAAGCTAGTGGAGGTGACACTATTCCAGCTGAGCTATTCAAAATCTTAAAAGACGATGCAGTAAAAGTGCTACACTCAATTTGCCAGCAAATTTGGAAAACTCAACAGTGGCCACAGGATTGGAAAAGATCAGTTTACATTCCAATTCCAAAGAAAGGCAGTGCCAAAGAATGTTCAAACTATTGCAGCATTGCACTCATTTCACATGCTAGTAAAGTTATCCTTAAAATCCTAGAAGCTAGACTCCAGCAGTATGTGGATTGAGAACTACCAGAAGTACAGGCAGGATTTCGAAGAGGCAGAGGAACAAGAGATCAAATTGCCAACATATGCTAGATTTATTTATTTATTTATTTATTATTTTAATTCCATTTATATCCCGCCCTTCTCCGAAGACTCAGGGCGGCTTACAAGCTTAGCAGTAGATCATGGAGAAAGCTAGGGAGTTCCAGAAAAACATCTACTTCTGCTTCATTGACTATGCTAAAGCCTTTGATTGTGTGGATCACAACAAACTGTGGCAAGTTCTTAAAGAAATGGGAGTACAAGACCATCTTGTTTGTCTCTTGAGAAACCTATATGTGGGTCAAGAAGCAACAGTGAGAACTGGACACGGAACCACTGATTGGTTCAAAATTGGGAAAGGAGTCCGGCAAGGCTGTATACTGTTGCCCTGCCTGTTTAACTTATATGCAGAGCACATCATGAGAAAGGCAGGGCTAGATGAATCAAAAGTTGGAATTAAGATTGCCGGGAGAAATATCAACAACCTAAGATATGCAGATGATACCACTCTAATGGCAGAAAGTGAAGAGGAACTAAAGAGCCTCTTGTTGTGGGTGAAGAAGGAGAGTGCAAAAGTTGGCTCGAAACTTAACATTAAGAAAACCAAGATCATGGAATCCAGCCCTCTCAATTCCTGGCAAAAAGATGGGGAAGAAATGGAGGTAGTGACAGATTTTATTTTCCTGGGCTCCAAGATCACTTCAGATGGGGACTGTAGCCAAGAAATTAAAAGACGCTTGCTCCTGGGGAGGAAAGCCATGGCAAATCTAGACAGCACACTAAAAAGCAGAGACATCACCCTGTCAACAAACGTGCGTATAGTCAAGGCTATGGTCTTCCCAGTTGCAATGTATGGCAGTGAAAGCTGGACCATAAGAAAGGCTGAGTGCCAAAGAATTGAGGCCTTTGAACTCTGGTGCTGGAGAAGACTCCTGCGAGTCCCTTGGACTGCAAGGCGATCAAACTGGTCAGTCCTAGAGGAGATCAACCCTGACTGCTCTTTAGAAGACGAGATCCTGAAGTTGAAACTCAAATACTTTGGCCGCCTAATGAGAAGGAAGGACTCACTGGAGAAGAGCCTAATGCTGGAAAAGATTGAGGGCAATAGAAGAAGGGGACGACAGAAAATGAGGTGGCTAAATGGAGTCACTGAAGCAGTAGACGTGAGCTTAAATGGACTCCAGAAGATGCTAGAGGACAGGAAGGCCTGTGTTGTGATTCAGGGTCAGCCTGTGGGTTCGGCAGTTGGGTCGGACGATTCAGAGGAGGAGGAGGGGGGTGTTGGAGAGCTTGCTGAGGGTGTTGGAGAGCTTGCTGATGAGAGCCCTCAGCCAGGCCCCTCCCACCTGGTTATGACGCAGACCCAGCTGTGTGAGCCTGACAGCGTGGATGAAGATGACCCACAGCTGGCCCTGTTCAAGGACGCCCGACGCAGGAGGCAGTCAATCATCAGTAAACAGAGGAAGGCAATGGGGCACCTCGGAAGGAGGCAGAGAGAAGCCACGCCCTGAACTGTTTAAAAGGGGAATGCATGGGAGGGCTGGTTTGCTGAAGGCAACCGTTTGAATAGCTCCTGTTTCATGGTTCGTGTCTTGTTTTTGCTCTGTTTGTTTTGTGTCCATAAATTTGGCAGGCTTAGTTCCAGCCTCTTACCTTCTTTTAAAGGGGTTGTACCTGCCTTATCTGCAGGGCCGGTAGTAGGCTGGTACAGAACAGTTTGCCTTCAGCCTCCCACCCCTTACTATTATTATGGAGCAGCTACGTGCTGAGAATGCCCAGCTCGCCCAGCAACTCACTTTGTTGGCAGCTCAGGTGGCTCAATTGCAAGGTCAGGTCCATGCTGCACCCCCACCATCACCCCCACCCAGGAGAAAATGCCAAGTTGCGATGCCGGATAAATTTACTGGCAATCCAAACTGTTTCCTGCTTTCCTGGGACAATGCCAGCTCTTTATCAGCGTGAGAGCAGCTGATTTCCCCACTGACCGGGATAAGGTGGGGTTTGTGTTAAGCCTTCTTTCGGGTGATGCAGCTCGTTGGGGCACGCCTCTGCTGGCTCAACCTAGTCCATTGTTGGACAACTTTGTGGGGTTTTGTGATCATATGCGTCTGATGTATGAGGACCCTATAAAGACACAGACTGCTACTCGACGCCTGAAAGCTCTGAGGCAGGGTCAACGCCCCCTACAGGGCTATATCAGTGATTTTCGGCTGCTTAGCCAGGATTCCGCCTGGAATGAGGCTGCGCTTGTGGATGCCTTCCAGGATGGATTGTCGGAGATGTTGGATGAGCTGGCCCGTGTGGATATTCCCTCAGACCTTAATGGGCTGATCCATCTCTGCCTGCGGATCGATGCTCGGTTGCAGCAGCGAAGGAGTCGCCGTGCCACCCCACATACCCCTGCAGCCCCTGTGGGGGGTTGTGTTTTTACTGCGGGGACCCTGGGCATTTGGCTGCTTTTTGCCCAAAGAAGCGACAGCGGGCATCAGTGACCGAGTCTGCCCCGAGAAAGTCCCCTACTTTTCTGTCGGGAAACGCCCCGAGCCCGATCTAGACGGTGTGATAGATCGGGCGTCCAACAACAACACTGAGCGATGTCTTTCCGATGCTGCCTGTGGACCTCCACGGCATCTGATATTGGAGGCACGTCTGATCTTTCCTGGCAAGCCAGAGGGGATTCCAGTCCATGCCTTAATTGACTCTGGGGCCAGCACAAATTTTATGGACTCAGCATTTGTGACCAAATGGGCTGTTCCCCAGTGCCCGGTGGAACCGCCCATGTTAGTGGAGACTATCGATGGTCAAGTGCTCCTGTCTGGGCCAATTACGGCCGCCACGCAACCATTATGTATGGCCATCAGTTCCCATGTGGAGGCCATCCAGTTCTATATCACCTCAGATCTGCATTTCCCCGTGGTCTTGGGACTGGCGTGGCTCCGGGCGCATGACCCACAGATCTATTGGTCACAGAACTTGGTCACCTTTCCAAGCTTGCAGTGTGTGGACCACTCCCGCCATATCTGTGCCGGCCAGGTGGAGGGTTCCCCAGGGGTTTCCTTGCCTCCCGAACTGTCCGACTTTGCTGATGTGTTCAGCGAGACAGAGGCGGATCAATTACCCCCGCACAGGCCCTATGACTGCCCCATTGATTTAGTCCCTGATGCGCCTCTCCCAGTGGGGCCTTTGTACTCCATGTCGGACCCCGAGTTGGCTGCATTGCGGGACATTCTGGAGAAGAATTTGGCTCGAGGTTTCATCCTCGCCAGTGTCTGCACCCGTGCTCTTAGTCAAAAAGAAGTCGGGCGAATTGCGGCTTTGCTGTGATTATAGGAAACTCAACGCCATCACGGTGCGCAATCGTAAACCCGCTGCCCCTCATCCCCGAACTCTTGGACCGACTCCGGGAGGCTAAGATCTTCACGAAACTGGACCTGCGTGGAGCTTACAACCTCGTCAGGGTTCGGCCGGGTGATGAGTGGAAGACGGCGTTTGGTACTCGCTATGGACATTTTGAGTACACGGTGATGCCGTTTGGCCTGACTAACGCCCCCGCTGTGTTTCAGCATTTCATGAATGACATTTTCCGGGATTTGTTGGATCAGTTTGTCGTGATCTACTTGGATGACATCCTGATCTACTCCCCGTCGCGTGAGGTGCACCATCAGCATCTCCATCAGGTCCTGCAGCGACTCCGAGAACATCGGCTGTTTGCCAAGTTGGAGAAGTGCCAGTTCTACCGGGTGTCCATCGATTTCCGGCGGCGGGGCATTTTGGCCTGTTCAAGACCCTGAACCTGGTCTCCCGTACCTTCTGGTGGCCCCGAGTCCGACACGACGTCCAGTCCTATGTCACCTCCTGCATCCCATGCAGACAGGCCAAGTCAGCGACAGGGGCCCCGCCTGGATTACTGCAGCCCTTGCCGACACCCAAAAGACCCTGGGGGGCTGTGTCCATGGACTTCTTGACGGATTTATCCCCATCCTCTGGTTTTACGACAGTGTATGTGGTGGTGGACATGCTGACCAAGATGGCGCACTTCATCCCCTGTCGCGGCTTACCGTCAGCCCGCGCCACTAGTCGTATATTCATTCAGCAGGTGTTTCGGCTGCACGGCCTCCCTGATAGAGTTGTCTCTGATAGTGGGGCCCAGTTTACAGCCCGCTTCTGGCAGGAGTTGATGCATGCGTTGGATATCAAGATTTGCCTCTCGTCCGCTCATCATCCTCAAACTGACGGGGGAACCGAGAAGGTCATCGGTATCCTGGAACAATGTCTGCGCTGCTACGTCAATCTGCAGCAAAACAATTGGGTGGACTATCTGGCCATAGCTGAGTTTGCATTTAACAATTCGCAGCACACCTCCACACAGATGACACCGTTCTTGGCCAATGTGGGATATCACCCCCGGTTTTTCCCCCTTTCTCCTGTGGACTCACCGGAGCCGGCAGCGAACGACTTCATGGCAGAGTTACAGGCGATCCATCGATTGGTGCGACGTCAGTTAGAGAAGGCCAAGGCCGATTACAAAAGGTTTGCTGACCGGTTTGCATTTAACAATTCGCAGCACACCTCCACACAGATGACACTGTTCTTGGCCAATGTGGGATATCACCCCCGGTTTTTCCCCCTTTCTCCCGTGGACTCACTGTTAAGGAATTTGTTGTGCAGAGGTCTCTTTGTGCTACCAAAGAGTTGCACAGACAAGGAAGGGTACTGAGAGCAGTAAAAGTCACACAAGAGTACACTGAGTTGAATTTAAGGTCAATATACAAAAAACTAAAATGTTGTCTAAAAACATGACAGTATCACAAAAGGCTGTTTTAGAAGAGCTAACGGGATTTGAAATAGTTAAAAGGGTTAAATATTTGGGGATATATTTGTCACCCTCAAATGTGAAGTTATATAAAAATAATTATGAAAAGTTATGGGGAAAAGTACAAAAAGAATTAGATAGTTGGAAAAAATTACAATTAACATTATTGGGAAGAATTGCAGCAGTGAAAATGAATGTTTTGCCAAAATTTTTATTTTTATTTCAAATGATACCTATACTTAAAAAGGATTTAAATTTGGAGGAATGGCAAAAAGGAATTAATAAATTTGTCTGGGCAGGGAAAAAGCCACGAGTTAAACTTAAGATAATGCAAGATAGGCGTGAAAGAGGTGGTCTTAAAATGCCTAATTTCAAATTATATTATGAAGCTGCTGCTTTGTCAGCGATAAGTGATTGGTTTAATATAACACAAGCGAGATTATTAAATCTTGAGGGTCATGATTTGTTATTTGGATGGCATGCATATTTATTGTATGATAAGAAGGTGGATAATGTGTTTAAGATACATATTTTAAGGTATGCTCTGTTGCGAGTTTGGAAAAAGTACAGACACAAGTTGGGATACCTATTTGGGCAATACCTAAACACGCAATAGAAAATATAAATGTTGGATTTAAACATGATGTGACTACATATAAGGAAATTTTAAGTTTTGAGAGGAATGTATGGCAATTAAAGTCATATAACATTTTAAAAGAAGAAAAGATTGTACAAACCTGGTTTCAGTATGGGCAATTACAGGCTAGGTGGAAAGAGGACCAGAAAACTGGTTTTTCAATGATTGATGAAAACTTGGTAAAGCAAATCAGAGATCAAGGTCAAGCACATATAAAAAGGATATATCTTGCATTGATAGAAATTGATTCAGAGACGGAACTTGTTAAAGATTGTATGATAAAGTGGGCTCAGAATTTTCAAGAAGTTATAACAAGGGATACTTGGGAACAGATCTGGGTGACAAATGTAAAATTTACACAGGCCCAAAACTTAAGAGAGAACTTTTACAAAATGTTTTATAGGTGGCACTTAGATCCTAAAAAACTAGCAAGTATGTATCCGAACTGCCAGCCCAACTGTTGGAGGTGTGGTTGTGAGGATGCAACGTATTTTCATATATGGTGGACTTGTAAAAGGGTTAAAGCTTTTTGGATTAAAATTTGGTGGAATATGCAAAAAATATTCAAGAAAAGGATAAAGTTTTGTCTGCAACTGTTTTTATTGGGTATTATCACAGATACTACCGTTGTGGACACTAATTTGATGTTGAATTTAATTACGGCAGCGAGACTTTTAGTAGCACAATATTGGAAGAAGGAAGAACTGCCGACTATAGAAGAATGGACTTTAAAAGTTTCCAACTTGGTGGAAATGGCAAAGATCTCAGCGTATTTGAAAGACCAATAGCAACAGAGATACATTGTGGAGTGGAGAAGATGGATGGATTATATCCAGAATAAATATGGGACTAAAAAGTTTCATTTAGCATTTGAATAAGTAGCGGATATAATGTATAACTAGCTTGTAGTCATTTTATTAAGAGTTAAAGTGCGATAGAACTTAATATTTTATAGTTTTTGCATATTTTAGATTATGTTTGTTTGTATTTTTATACCCTGTATTTTGCTCTGGGAAGTCGGGGAGGGGGGAGGGGAGGGTTGGGGGGGTGGGGAGAGGGGAGGGGGAGGGGGGGTTGTATTTAAAAATGTATGGTAAAACTTTTCAATAAAAAAAAAGAGTACACTGAGTTGTAAAAGCAAAAAGTAGTTTACTTGAAGGTGGTGTAAGAATAAAAATGCACAGTCAAAAATAAACAGTCCAGGTCATACACAGTAGCAACAGTCCAAGAAGCAATCCAAATACAAAGTCTTCTTACCGGTCCAGAGGTCAATACACAGTTCAGGTAACAGAGCAAAAACAGTAACAGTAGAGAGCAGTGAATTCATAGAGAGAAAGAAGCTACGTTACTAGCTCCCTCTTATGGTCATGAGAACACTTACACACCCATTGGCCAATTAGCATCTTAAAGACATAACATCATGGTTAATATATTTCCAACCCAACATTGTAGGCTAACACCATATGCCTAACATTCTCCCCTTTGGGTAGAATAATATATAACCCTTACAATCTTATCCACATTCTTTCACAATTAGCATTGTGTTTCACAGCACTTTGTACCTTCGTAAAATGATCTGCAATATTTACATCAGATGAACAATACTTTAGCTGTATTAATTTATCTTTGACACATTGTCTGACATTTAAATAACGAAGATCAGTATGTTTGGATCTTGTTCTTACTGCAGCATTATTAGCCATCTTTATCGCAGCTTGATTGTCCTCATATACAATGAATGGATCATTTACATTTAAACCCATATCTAACAATAATTGTTTGTACACTAGCAGTTCTGTACATAACACTGATAGACATGAAAATTCAGCCTCCATTGTAGATAAGCTTATGTGTTTTTGTCTAATGGACTTCCATCCAATCAAAGAATCACCCAACATTATAGCCAACCCTGAAGTAGAATTACGAGTGCTTGTATCAGAGGTAAAACTCGCATCTGCATATGCAGTGAGGATTAACTCACGATTTGGCTCTAAATATAACGAGTAGTGAATAGTCTGCTTCAAATACCTTAATATCATTTTAGCTGATTGCCAGTGTCTAACAGTTGGTTCATTGTTGTACCTAGTTTACACAGTAAGAAATATCAGGTCTAGTCCAATTACTCAGATACATAAGACTTCCTATCAAAAATTGGTACATAGTCTTATCAAATACAGGACTCTCAACATTAGTGTCCTTCAAATCCATAGCCATCGGAGTTTTTGCTGGTTTACACATTTCCATATTGTATCTCTTTAATAACTGAGATATTTTACTGGCTTGCAACACCTTAAAACCCCTATTCGTTTTCACAATATCTAACCCCAAATAGTGGCTTATTTCTCCAAGATTCCTAATTGTGAATTTATTTTGCAATCTTGAAATGATGGTTCGTGCTTCTAACTCAGTTTTTGTTATTATTGCAATATCATCTGTGAATAATAAGAGAAAAGATAATGCTCTGTTGTGTTCTCTTCTAAACAAACAAGGATCAGCATTACTGGCTACAAAACCTATTGCACTTAACTCATTAACTATACATGTATTCCACTCATAGCCTGATTGTTTCAATCCATAGAGGCTTTTCTTTAATTCCCAACAATCATGGTCTCTATCATTGGTCAATCTTGGTGGTATTCTTAAATAAATAGTATGTTGCAATGGAGCATGTAAATATGCAGTTTCAACATCTACATGGTTAACCATATATTGGTTTTTAGCCGCCCATACTAAAGCTGCTCTTAAAGTAGTTGCCCTCAGACTGGGTGCAAACACCTCGTCATAATCCTCAGTAGTTTGGGCAAAACCTTGTGCAACCAAACGTGCCTTATGGGTTACAGTTCCATCTACACCCTTCTTTATTTTATATATCCATTTGCAACCTATAGCTTGCTCACCAGGTGGCAATTTTGCTTTCTCATAGACCTTAAGATCCTGCAAAGACTTCAACTCCCTGTTCATTGCAGCTTTCCATGATGCCTGTTCCTTTTCAGGATACATCCTGATCTCATCATAGTTAGAAGGTACTGAACTAACTTGACATATTATACTAGCTTCATAGCGATCAGGTGGACGTCTGATGTGCGTTGAACGCCAAGGAATTACAGGGCTTTGAATTTCTGACTCCTTTCCTTCCTCTGATTCATCTTTAATCTCCCCTATCTCCTCTTCATCTTTTATATTTACAGGAGATGTATTATCATTACTAGTTACGTTATCATGGGAGTCCTCAAACACTAGAGCACAGGTCTGCAACCCGCGGCTTTCAGCCATCTCCTGCGGCTCCCAGTCCTCTGCCATGTGAAGTCCAAAAAAAAAGTGGGACTAAACAAGTTTAACCAATCAGTTCAAATATGCAGGGTAGGTGCATATCTCACCTTGGCTCCACTCTTCAAACCCTGTTCTGCACATGCGCGCATGTACACACATGCGCACACATTTTTTGCGGCTCCCAGTTTTTCCTTTTGTGAGGGAACCGGTTCCGAGTGGCTCTTTCACTGTTTCAGGTTGCTGACCCCTGCACTAGAGGATCAGTATTAACAGTTCCTTGCTCTTATCTATCCCAACAAACGTGCTCAACGAATTTGGCAGTTGCACTATTATATACATTAGTTGTGCCTTGTTCCCAGAAACGATAGGATCTGTGATTAGCTTCATAACCTATGAAGTATAATTGCCTAGCCCTATGTTGGCCTTTACTCCTGAGTTGTGCAGGAATGTGGACCCAAGCTGGGGTACCAAAGGTGTGCAGATAATCAAGGTTTGGTTTTCTACCATGCCATATTGTATATGGTATTTTACCGGTAGAAGTATTAACAACTATATTCAGAACATGGTTTGCACATTTTGCTGCCTCCCCCCACAGTCTATCTGTTAAGCCAGAATCTTTTAACATGGTTCTCATCATGGCTTGTAACGTTTGCCCACGTCTCTCAACAAATGCATTATGTTGAGGCCTATAAGGGGCTGAACGTTTATGCTCAATGCCAGTTGATTCTAGCATATCAACAAAGCGCTTGTTTGTAAATTCAGTGCCATTATCAGTAATTATGCACTGAACCTTTCTCTTTGTTTTTCTCTCAACAAACTTCAGCCAGTTTGAAAATTGTTGGAAAGTGTCTGCCTTTGACTTAAGCAGATAACAAAAACCATATCGAGAGTAATGGTCCAGTATACTTAAAATATAACAGGATCCTCCTAAACTTGGTTTCATGGGTCCAATTAAATCTGCAAATACAACTTCCAAAGGAACAGTTGTTTTGAAGCTGTTTAACCTGTTTTCAGGAGTTGCCTTACTCTTTTCCTGATTACAGGCATTGCAATTCAAATACTTACTACATGTCTTCAGTTTAATTCCTTTTACTAACTCAACTGTTTTACGTAGTGAGTTAAAGTTTATATGCCCTAATCACCTATGCAATAAATGTATACATTCATCATGTGGCTTCTTATTCTCACATATCGAGTTAGCTTTTACTGTACTAACCTGGTTACTTGTGAGAACAAATAAACAATTTTTCAAATTAGCAGTTACACAGGTTACATTCCTCTCAATAGTGCATTGCTCCCCTCTGAATGTTACCACAAACCCAACTTTAACCAATTCCCTTACAGATAACAGGTTGAATCTTAGTTTAGGTATAAATAACATAGGTAACTTTTCATCAATGCATGGACAATAGGAATTACCTTCACCAGAGGCCTTCATCCTACAACCGTTTGCCAGTGAAACATATTGGTTGCTGTTTTTCATATTAATAAACCTCTTTTTCACTTTAGTAATGCATTGTGAAGCCCCACTATCAACAACCCACAATTCATTATTTCTGGATGTTGGTTCACCAGAAACAGCTAAACCAATGCCCTTCTTTGCCTTCCCACTGCTATTCACATTCTGTTTTCTTCCCTTCCTACAGAATTTAACTATATGCCCTCTAGCCCCACAAGAATAACATTTCTTGACGTTGTAAGCAGTGGTGAATGGCTGCTCCTCTCATGGTTGTGTCTCTCTCAGCTGGTCTCTGTCACGCCTCCTTCTGGACTCTTCCAGCAGTCTCCCAGTAATGTTAGTCAATGTCAGTTCCTCTCTGGTCAGGACTTCCAGAGAAGAAACATACCTGTCATAACTCTCATCCAAAGATGACAGAATAATGTAGACCTGATGCAACTCTGAAAAAATCAGCTCCTTTTCATGAAGCTCTTGAAAAGTTGCCTTCATGTAGTTTAAATGGGTCAGCATATCTCCATTCTTTTGCAGACGAGCCCTAAACAGCTTACGTGTAAGGTGTATATGTGCACCCACACTGTCTCGAACATAAAGCCTTCGCAAAACGTCCCAACACCTAGCAGCAGACTCCTCACCACGAATATGGACAAGCTGCTGGTCATTCAGTGTTAGTCCAATAATGCAAAGAGCTTTCTCATTGTTTCGTTTAAAGTCGTCTATCTTCTTTGCATCCTCTTCGTTATTTGCATCCCAAGCAGTAGTATCAGGTGGGTTATTTACTACAGTCCATAGTCCTTCCTTGCGCAAAAGCAAGCAGCATTTCGTGGACCAGGAAACATAGTTTGTCCCATCCAAACGGGTTATCCAGGAGATGCCTGACAACAGTTCTTGTGCCATTTTACACCAAAATAGCTAACACAAACTCAGCTAGGAATACTGTGTGTACTAACTCTCAGTACAGGCCTGGGCCCATAACCAGTGTTAAGGAATTTGTTGTGCAGAGGTCTCCTTGTGCTACCAAAGAGTTGCACAGACAAGGAAGGGTACGGAGAGCAGTAAAAGTCACACAAGAGTACACTGAGTTGTAAAAGCAAAAAGTAGTTTACTTGAAGGTGGTGTAAGAATAAAAATGCACAGTCAAAAATAAACAGTCCAGGTCATACACAGTAGCAACAGTCCAAGTAGCAATCCAAATACAAAGTCTTCTTACCGGTCCAGAGGTCAATACACAGTTCAGGTAACAGAGCAAAAACAGTAACAGTAGAGAGCAGTGAATTCATAGAGAGAAAGAAGCTACGTTACTAGCTCCCTCTTATGGTCATGAGAACACTTACACACCCATTGGCCAATTAGCATCTTAAAGACATAACATCGTGGTTAATATATTTCCAACCCAACATTGTAGGCTAACACCATATGCCTAACAGTATCCTGGAACAATATCTGCGCTGCTACGTCAATCTGCAGCAAAACAATTGGGTGGACTATCTGGCCATAGCTGAGTTTGCATTTAACAATTCGCAGCACACCTCCACACAGATGACACCGTTCTTGGCCAATGTGGGATATCACCCCCGGTTTTTCCCCCTTTCTCCCGTGGACTCACCGGAGCCGGCAGCGAACGACTTCATGGCAGAGTTACAGGCGATCCATCGATTGGTGCGACGTCAGTTAGAGAAGGCCAAGGCCGATTACAAAAGGTTTGC
This sequence comes from Vipera berus, assembly GCF_964194415.1. Lineage (NCBI taxonomy): Eukaryota > Metazoa > Chordata > Lepidosauria > Squamata > Viperidae > Vipera > Vipera berus. The sequence goes on along the minus strand of NC_138210.1, from coordinate 32,009,996 downwards.
TGATCGGTCAAGACGGGATACGCCTCCACTATCGGTGGGAGATCGGGTCTGGTTGTCCACCAGGAACCTACCGTCAACACGGCCGGTGAGAAAGTTAGATCACCGATATTTAGGACCGTTCCCAGTCGAGGCTGTCATCAATCCGGTCGCCTATCGCTTAACTCTGCCACGTTCCCTGCGCGTGCACCCAGTCTTTCATCGGTCTCTGTTGGTCCCCGAGCAACCGGCCTATCCACTCCGACGAGGTCGTTTCCAGTACCTGATTGAATGGAAAGGCTACGGACCAGAGGACTTCACCTGGGAAGACGCGACTGCCGTTCATGCCCCGGCGTTGGTGACCGCTTTTCATGAACAATTTCCATCTCGACCGCATCCGGATCGGCAGACCCGGGGGAAGGGCCCTGCGGTGCGGGATAGTGTTGTGATTCAGGGTCAGCCTGTGGGTTCGGCAGTTGGGTCGGATGACTCAGATGAGGGGGAGGAGGGGGGTGTTGAAGAACTTGCTGATGATGGCTTTGAGGCTCCGCAGAGCCCCCAGCCAGGCCCCTCCCACCTGGTGGAGACCCAGCTGTGTGAGCCTGACAGCGTGGATGAAGATGACCCACAGCTGGCCCTGTTCAAGGACGCCCAACGCAGGAGGCAGTCAATCAGCAGTAAACAGAGGAAGGCAATGGGGCACCTCGGAAGGAGGCAGAGAGAAGCCACGCCCTGAACTGTTTAAAAGGGGAATGCATGGGAGGGCTGGTTTGCTGAAGGCAACCGTTTGAATAGCTCCTGTTTCATGGTTCGTGTCTTGTTTTTGCTCTGTTTGCTTTTGTGTCCATAAATTTGGCAGGCTTAGTTCCAGCCTCTTGCCTTCTTGTAAAGGGGTTGTACCTGCCTTATCTGCAGGGCTGGTAGTAGGCTGGTACAGAACAGCCTGGAGGAACGTTGTCCATGGGGTCGCGATGGGTTGGACACGACTTCGCAGCTAACAACAACAATGGCACATTTCTTCTTCCTTTCACACCCATAGGCATCAAAGGGGTAAAGAACAAAGTGGAGGAAATGCAGATCCCCTCCCTCCCACCAGAATAGCAAGACTCATAGTAAACGAACAGCCTCCCCCCTCCTAACAGAATGGCAGACCCAAAGCATTCTAAATAAAATAACAGAGTTAAGTGATGAGGGCCTGACAAGTTGTCTATATAGCATCAGAACTTACAGGCTGTAAGTTACACTATTACAGCACCACTGAACCACAAGCACAAATCGTAATTGAAAGTATCAGTACAGAAGCGAATGCGAGATTGCCCTGAACCGAACAAAGGGAGTAGCGGTACACTAGTGTTTATAAGACAAAGAACCTTTTGGATGTTGCTAGAAAAGCCAACAGCACTCTAGTGTGTACGTGATGAAATTTTTCAGAACTTCCATGTGCTTTCTCTGGAGAGGCTGCATAGGTCTGAGACACCAGGCTGTGATAAAACAGCTTCTGTTGGTTAGTGGGTGTTTCGAGATAGCCTGTGCTCCCCCTACTTTGGATTAGAGTTCTAGGAACCAAATGACACGATCCATTTCTTTGTCTGCTGCTTGGACACCAACTGGCAATCAAATTGTTGGCCTCATGTGAATTTTTTTTAAAATCTGTTTTAAATTTGATTTTTGAGATTTTTCACAGAACCTCTATGATGCTTTTGTGGAATCCTAGGGTTCCATGGAACACAGTTTGGGAACCACTGAACTAGAGAAAACTATCTCCATTTAATAGGAAGTCATTTGGGTTGTTTTAGTTTATCAATTTATTGTGCACATTTTAGTTTTTGTTATATATAATTGTTAACTTCTAGGAATCCCTGGAGATTACAACAGCAATATGTACACATGATAAACAAGTGAGAAATAAATGCATATACAGGTAGTCCTCGACTTACAACAGTTCATTTAGTGACCATTTGAAGTTACAACGGCACTGAAAAAAGTGACTTATGACAATTTTTCACACTATGAGCATTGCAGCATCCCCATGGTCACGTGATTTACATTCAGATGCTTGACAAATGACTCACATTTATGATGGTTGCAGTGTCCCAGAGTCATGTGATCTCCTTTTGTGACCTTCTGACAAGCAAAGTCAATGGTGAAACCAGATTCACTTAACAACCGTGTTGCTAATTTAAGAACTGCACTGATTCACTTAACAAAAGTGGCAAGAAAAGTCATAAAATGGGGCAAAACTCACTTAACAAATTTCTCACATAACAACATAAATTTTGAGCTCAATTGTGGTTATACATTGAGGACTACCTGTATGATTTAATTCCATATCTACAGGTGAAACTCGAAAAATTAGAATATCGTGCAAAAGTTCATTTATTTCAGTAATGCAACTTAAAAGGGCAAACTAATATATGAGATAGACTCATTACATGCAAAGCAAGATAGTTCAAGCCATGATTTGTCATAATTGTGATGATTATGGCTTACAGCTCATGAAAACCCCAAATCCACAATCTCAGAAAATTAGAATATTGTGAAAAGGTGCAATATTCGAGGCTCAAAGTGTCCCACTCTAATCAGCTAATTAAGCCATAACACCTGCAAAGGGTTCCTGAGCCTTTAAATGGTCTCTCAGTCTGGTTCAGTAGGAATCACAATCATAGGGAAGACGGCTGACCTGACAGTTGTGCAGAAAACCATCATTGACACCCTCCATAAGGAGGGAAAGCCTCAAAAGGTAATTGCAAAAGAAGTTGGATGTTCCCAAAGTGCTGTTTCAAAGCACATTAATAGAAAGATATGTGGAAGCGAAAAGTGTGGAAGAAAAAGGTGCACAAGCAGCAGGGATGACCGCAGCCTGGAGAGGATTGTCAGGAAAAGGCCATTCAAAAGTGTTGGGGACTTTCACAAGGAGTGGACTGAGGCTGGAGTCAGTGCATCAAGAGCCACCACACACAGACGGATCCTGGACATGGGCTTCAAATATCGTATTCCTCTTGTCAAGCCGCTCCTGAACAACAAACAACGTCAGAAGCGTCTTACCTGGGCTAAAGAAAAACAGACCTGGTCTGTTGCTCAGTGGTCCAAAGTCCTCTTTTCTAATGAGAGCAACTTTTGCATCTCATTTGGAAAAGAAGGACCCAGAGTCTGGAGGAAGAATGGAGAGGCACACACTGCAAGATGCTTGAAGTCCAGTGTGAAGTTTCCACAGTCTGTGTTGATTTGGGGAGCCATGTCATCTGCTGGTGTTGGTCCACTGTGCTTCATTAAGTCCAGGGTCAACGCAGCCATCTACCAGGAGGTTTTGGAGCACTTCATGCTTCCTTCCGCAGACGTGCTTTATGGGGATGCTGACTTCATTTTCCAGCAGGACTTGGCACCTGCCCACACTGCCAAAAGCACCAAAACCTGGTTCAGTGACCGTGGGATTACTGTGCTTGATTGGCCAGCAAAACTCAGATTGAGGACCCAGATTGTTGGGGGCAATAAGCTGACTTTGTAATAATGCCGCTTGGGGGGCCCCAAAAGCCCTAATAAGCAGGCATATACATAGAATGAAGGCTACTGCTAAGCTTGTAAGCCGCCCTGAGTCTTCGGAGAAGGGCGGGGTATAAATGGAATTTTAAAAAAAAAACTCGCCTGACCTGAACCCCATAGAGAATCTATGGGGCATTGCCAAGAGAAAGATGAGAGACATGAGACCGAACAATACAGAAGAGCTGAAGGCCGCTATTGAAGCATCCTGGTCTTCCATAACACCTCAGCAGTGCCACAGGCTGATAGCTTCCATGCCACGCCGCATTGAGGCAGTAATTGCTGCAAAAGGGGCCCAAACTAAGTACTGAGTACATATGCATGCTTATACTTTTCAGAGGTCCGATATTGTTCTATGTACACTCCTTGTTTTATTGATTGCATGTAATATTCTAATTTTCTGAGATTGTGGATTTGGGGTTTTCATGAGCTGTACACCATAATCATCACAATTATGACAAATCACGGCTTGAACTATCTTGCTTTGCATGTAATGAGTCTATCTCATATATTAGTTTCCCCTTTTAAGTTGCATTACTGAAATAAATGAACTTTTGCACGATATTCCAATTTTTTAAGTTTCACCTGTATGTCTATTTTTGTAAACTGAGTTCATTGCCAGTATTTTCAGGATTTGTCTAATTTCCTTGGAAACTATTAGCCATAGAAAGAAGCAAAAACCTAGCAGGATACTAAAGCCTAAACACAGTACATTCTGCTTGGATCTTGGCCAGGCTTTTGATATTTCATCAATGTATACTCAGGCAATTAAAGTGACATTGATAATGCTGGAAAGCTGCCTTCTAAAACAATTAAATAGATCAAAATGAAAAACACATCTTTAGGCTTCTAAATCCAAATTCCATATTTAACAAAATAACTGTAGACTCTGCATAACCCTGACAGCTTCCTTCTCATTTCAGTTGAGCTGTTTACTTTCCTAAGTTTGTTCCCTAAGCACTACAGTAGGGGTGGGCAAGCTTTTGGGCCACATTTTTTTCACGTACATATATATTTCTGCCTCTAAGGGGCACAAGGTTTGTTTCCCTTTGATCAGCAAAGGCACTGGAAGTACATAGGAATTTTCAGCCCACATCCTTGTACGTAGGCTAAGATGGCTTGGGGGAGTGTTAAAGAAAACATGCATTTTTACCTATTATTTGATGGGGAAAAGTTAAAAACTGAATGACTGAAAATTCTGCGATTGAATTTTAGTGGAGCAAACTTGGACCCACAAGTTGGAAGCTAGGGTGCCTCATGCAACCCATGGGTCACAGTTTGCTTCTTCCTGTGTCTTAGGTTGGAGAGCTGACCTCTTTTAAACTTGCTTCCCATCAACCCAGGATGAGGTGCTCAGGTTGTGACACACTGTATCATTCACACATTTCATTCACTGTTAACAGAAATTACATTTGATAGCAGAGAATTTACTGGGAACCTTTCTTTGGAAAATGGCTGTGTGACCGAGCTTGCACTCTCCCCATCACCTTACCATCTGGAAACAGAACTGAAAAATTTGGGAAGGCACTCTCACTCAGTCCTACACCCTCACACTACATAAAAGTTGCTTTTCTCATTTGCTCTGCATATTTCAGAGTCTGACCTTTAGAGCATTGATGACAGTTTCAATGTGGGTTTTGACAGCTTCATGTGAGAATTCAGAGCTGGCTAGGGTACACATGCTCTCCAGGGCTAGGTATCTTAGGTTCGTCTCTCGATGCTGCAGGAACTGGCCTAGTTGATTGCATGCACGCACCAGCAGGTTGGGTTCACTGCAGAACAAGAAGTCAGGGTTAATTCCAGAGTAGGCACAGCAAGGAGTACTCTGCATGTAGCTCAGCCTGTCAGTCTCTCAGTGTGCCAGCAATCCACCTGATTCTAACCTAATTCTATAAAAACACTCTGTTCTTTTTATTTGATTTTCATGGTTCTCTTTTGTTTCACTGGCTCTGCCTATACCTTCTAATGGCTGACACTTAACAGAAACTCTTGGAAGTCACACAAGGGTTTTTCCCCCAGAGGTTTGGTTCAATTAAAACAGACATGTCAAACTCACAACATCACATGACGTCATGCAACATATTGGAGCTTTTTCTCCATTGCCGGGCACGGTTTCCTGGTGATGCATCTGGCCTCTGGGCCGGCAGTTTGACACCCCTGAATTAAAACAATACTGAAGAACTTTGGGTCTGTGGGCCAAGTTATTTCCATTTAACATACTGATTTCTAAGGCAGATCTTGTTCTTTCTCCCACAAATTGGGAAAACTCAAATTGATCAGAACCTTTCACCCATTTCCTTGTAAACAATCAGGTTAAAAACTCAGTTGAAACCAAATTACTTTTATAAAAAAAGGTCTTCTAAGCTGAGGAGCATTTCGGAGGGTTCTTTTGGCTAACTTTCCACTCCTCAAATGTTGCAAACACATGTCTTTCCCCCTACCATCCCACTGCAACTTGGCTTTTAAAAAGTCTCCAATAATATTAATGTATCAACAGTATCAATGGAGGCATTCAAAAAGTTAGTTGTGAAACAAAATGAGCATTTTCAAGGAGAAGCAGAATTATTATTATTATTATTATTATTATTATTTATTAAATTTATATACCGCCCTTCTCCCGAGGGACTCAGGGCGGTGAACAGGGCACATATAAATAGCAAATACAAAAATTAAAAAGAGAATTAAATAATCGCCCAGTAAAACAATACAGTATAAAAACCCATTAAGAACCCTAAAATCCCCCCATCAGGCCAGGCCAGCTTGTTCGAATAAGTGGGTCTTCAGACTGCGTCGGAAGAAGCGAAGGTTCGGTGCCGTCCGGAGCTCGACCGGCAGCTGGTTCCATAAAGCCGGAGCGCCCACAGAGAAGGCCCTCCCCCTGGGGGCCGCCAGCCGACATTCTCTGACCGGAGGCACCCTGAGGAGGCCCTCTCTGTGGGAACGCACAGGGCGGAGGGAAGTTGACGCCGGCAGCAGGTGGTCCCCAAGGTACTCCGGACCCATGCCATGTAGGGACTTAAAGACCATAACTAGAATGTTATGGCGAACAGGGTGTGAATGCAGCTCTGGAAGTGCATGGAGGAGAGTACATCTCCAAGAGAATGACATTGTCGATCTGGGTGCCCTTGAAATGGAATGCATTTCCCACCTCCAATCTAATAGACTTTTAGAACAAAAAACCCAACCAAACATAGATGCTTGCCTATCATAGTGGATGATGAGACTGATGGCTTCAAAAAGGATAGCGTTCTTGGCATTGGAGTGCTGGACCTTCTTGGACTTGGGGGGTTCCTGAGCCTTGTTGAGGATAGTCTCCAAGCATTCAACCAGGCGTCCTTTCACTGATGCATCTTCTGCAAATAAAACAAAATATTGAGCCAGTTACTTTAACAAGCAGGAATCCTAGTCCCAATCAGCCATTCATCAGTTGTAGCACAAAACAGTTGACACTCCACCCATGCAAGGATCTATATTGAATTCCAGTTTCTCACACATTTAAAACCATCCATTCTCTGTTGTTCTGAAAGTCTCCATATGGAAATGCAACCAAAGCTCAATGTGTTTGGGATGCTACAAAATAATAGGCATTATCAGGATCTCCTCCTCCAATGATCAAATGCAGAGTGAGAGGAAAATGGGAAGGGCATGAGCACAATGTTTGTGCAGGCTCATTACTAGAGCAGGAAAAAAAGACATCCCTAAAAAGACCTAGAAAAAAGAAGAGATGAAGAGAAGCTAACTTTTTTATTAAATTCATATCCCATCTATTTGCCAAAAATGCATTCAAAACAGTCAATGATCCTGAATTATAAATGAAAACTGGCATAGTGATGAAAAGGTAAAACAAGGTAAAACAGATTAATAATAAAAGGAAGCATTGCTTCTATGCCTTTTACTAAGGAGAGGACTGCAAATCAGCAAGAAGTGCAGCACCAGGAAGTTGGCATATTCCAGTACTATCTTTTATTTCACTGAGCAGAAAACCCCATTTTTGTTACCTTGGGTGGGGTAGCACTGTAGCAGCCGCAGAAGCTTAACTGAGAGCCAAGGGGCTGACACAAAGTAATAGGTGTAGTCCTGGAAGTCTGTGGAGGCTGAAGACACAATCTGAAAGGAGAGGATACAAGCAGGGCAGCCCAGAGAGCCAGTCAGAAATGTCCACATTTGGTGCATCAGAACAACCATATTCCCTAAGAATCTCTATGCCATTGTCACCAAAGTTCATGGTTCGCAACTGCCTGAGTAAAATTAGCTATGCCACAAGACTTGGGGTCAAACTGTGGGAAGATAAATGGCCCTTATACTACTACTTCCAAATGAAGGCCCCAACTTCCTAAGCTACTAATATGGTCAGAAAAGAAGATAGGTGTGTTATACAGCAAAAGAATAAAGAACTGTGTGCTAGCTATATCATGTCAGGAAGAAGTTGGAGAATGCCAAACTAAATCTGCCACTAGCTATATGCACTGTTGCTCTATCAGTATACTGTATTTTATCTAAATATATTGTATAATGTAGCATGTGAACAATTTGCACACTCTTAATAAACAAGGAGGGGATGGGGGAAGGTATCAGCTGAGAAGTTTCCACTGAAGGTAAATAGCTTGTGGGAGAAGCTCCAGAATTTGTTTAGGAAAACCCTCTTCCACATTCTATAGGCAACTGTCCAAGTTTTGTCAATCTGCTGCCCTGCTCTCAAGTAGATACAGGTGAAACTCGAAAAATTAGAATATCGTGCAAAAGTTCATTTATTTCAGTAATGCAACTTAAAAGGGGAAACTAATATATGAGATAGACTCATTACATGCAAAGCAAGATAGTTCAAGCCGTGATTTGTCATAATTGTGATGATTATGGCATACAGCTCATGAAAACCCCAAATCCACAATCTCAGAAAATTAGAATATTACATGCAATCAATAAAACAAGGAGTGTACATAGAACAATATCAGACCTCTGAAAAGTATAAGCATGCATATGTACGCAGTATTTGGTTTGGGCCCCTTTTGCAGCAATTACTGCCTCAATGTGGCATGGCATGGAAGCTATCAGCCTGTGGCACTGCTGTGGTGTTATGGAAGATCAGGATGCTTCAATAGCGGCCTTCAGCTCTTCTGCATTGTTCGGTCTCATGTCTCTCATCTTTCTCTTGGCAATGCCCCATAGATTCTCTATGGGGTTCAGGTCAGGTGAGTTTGCTGGCCAATCAAGCACAGTAATCCCACTGCTTTTGGCAGTGTGGGCAGGTGCCAAGTCCTGCTGGAAATTGAAGTCAGCATCCCCATAAAGCTTGTCTGCGGAAGGAAGCATGAAGTGCTCCAAAATCTCCTGGTAGATGGCTACGTTGACCCTGGACTTAATGAAGCACAGTGGACTAACAACAGCAGATGACATGGCTCCCCAAATCAACACAGACTGTGGAAACTTCACACTGGACTTCAAGAATCTTGCAGTGTGTGCCTCTCCATTCTTCCTCCAGACTCTGGGTCCTTGGTTTCCAAATGAGATGCAAAAGTTGCTCTCATCAGAAAAGAGGACTTTGGACCACTGAGCAACAGACTAGGTCTGTTTTTCTTTAGCCCAGGTAAGACGCTTCTGACGTTGTTTGTTGTTCAGGAGCGGCTTGACAAGAGGAATACGATATTTGAAGCCCATGTCCAGGATCCGTCTGTGTGTGGTGGCTCTTGATGCACTGACTCCAGCCTCAGTCCACTCCTTGTGAAAGTCCCCAACACTTTTGAATGGCCTTTTCCTGACAATCCTCTCCAGGCTGCGGTCATCCCTGCTGCTTGTGCACCTTTTTCTTCCACACTTTTCCCTTCCACATAACTTTCTATTAAGGTGCTTTGATACAGCACTTTGGGAACATCCAACTTCTTTTGCAATTACCTTTTCAGGCTTTCCCTCCTTATGCAGGGTGTCAATGAGGGTTTTCTGCACAACTGTCAGGTCAACAGTCTTCCCCATGATTGTGATTCCTACTGAACCAGACTGAGAGACCATTTAAAGGCTCAGGAACCCTTTGCAGGTGTTATGGCTTAATTAGCTGATTAGAGTGGGACACTTTGAGCCTCGAATATTGCACCTTTTCACAATATTCTAATTTTCTGAGATTGTGGATTTGGGGTTTTCATGAGCTGTAAGCCATAATCATCACAATTATGACAAATCACGGCTTGAACTATCTTGCTTTGCATGTAATGAGTCTATCTCATATATTAGTTTCCCCTTTTAAGTTGCATTACTGAAATAAATGAACTTTTGCACGATATTCTAATTTTTCGAGTTTCACCTGTACTTGTTCCAAAGCAGGCAAGTTCATAGCTTTGCACAAGGGAAATGGTTAAGACGCCATATCAAAGACCCTCCTTTTGTCTCTCCACCATCCAGTGACAGGAGGACAAAGCCATTTATCACAGCTGTGACTAGGATGCTGTCCTCTCTGTGATCCACCCAAGTCAGTCCTCAACCCTCATTGCCCTCTTTTGTGTGTATACGCTCAACTTATGTATTCCACAATCCACTCCCAACAAATAAAATGCACAATGGGAAAAAGTACATTCACTATATTTTCTTTGAAGATGCTGCAGCTTCATACACAGATTCATTAATTAGTCACAATGGATGCCAAGACCATTACATTTTTCCAACAAACACAAACTCTACCATAAATGTAAAAAAATGTTGAAACAAAACATATACTAAGCAAAAGAATGGATTCTTGGCTCTCCTTTCCTCACTCACCCTGCTGAGCCTGGATACTGCCAGGGAGACACATGTCTTGAAGTCATCAGGATTCTTCTTGCAGAGGCAAGCAATGAGGCTGACAGCAGCTGTGACCACACCCTGTATTGTGAGGGGGTGTAAGGAGAAAGAGATGGAAAACTGAGACTTCTATAGGAGCTGCAACAAGCAGTCAATGGAGAAACTGGCAGTAAAATCACAGATTGTGGTCATGTGATGACTTGCTAAATGACCACAGGTGAATTGCTTTACTGCAAAGTGATGTCATAACTCCAATGGAGTGACATCATTTTCCCTTAGTGACTGTGTTGGTCTCATGGTTCCAATAGATGAGAGCAATTAAAGCAGAACTCGGAGAGTTGAGTTTTCCTCTAAGAACATGTTTACTGGTTACAAAGTATTGCCATGGTCAAAAGTGAAACCAAGACTAAAGTTCCCTCCAAAAAGTTACAGCATTACAAAGTTAAACTTTCCACCCGAGAAACTATGCAATCAACTACATTTCCCAATAGAACGGTTTGGCAGGCTTAGGCTCAACCCCCAGTCTAACGAACAGAAATGACCTTGGTTCCTACAGGACAGAAATGTTGAAGCATAAAACTCCCCATTCCTCCCCCCATTCCTGTGGCAACCGAAAACAAGCAAGATGGTTTCAGCCAGGTTTGTTGCAGAGTTGACAGTCGGACCCCTCCCTAAAGAAAAAACAGATCCTGTAGAAGAACAAAAGGTGAAGTTAGGAATCTCCCCAGGGTTTTTGAGGATGTTTATTGTAAAACTTTTTTATCAACCGGTCCGCTTTGACATCTGTACTTTTCACCCAAGTGGCCTCTGACAAAGAATGTCCCTTCCACTGCACTAGGTACTGTAATTTTCATTTGTATAACCTAGAGTCAAGGACTCACTTAATTTCATAATGAGTTTCCCCTCAACTAAAAGAGGACCAGGTGCCTTCTTAGGGATTGGTCACAATGACTGCAATGGAGCACAGGGTGAATTTTCCCCAGTAAGCGAGGAAGTTTTAACTCAACTGTCACAGGATTTATGATTCTAACTATAGGAAAAGGACCAAGAAATTTCAGTCCCAATTTCTTACTAGGCAGTTTGAGTCTTAAATACTTAGTTGAAAGATAGACCTTTCCCCCCACTCAAAACAGTCTCTCAGGTGACTGCTTCTTATCGGCTTGTTCCTTGTAAGTTTTTGCAGCTTGCATTAGAGCTTTTTTTTACATTAGTCCAAACAGCCTGCCATGTCACCCATTGATCTAAGGTTTGTTTTTTTTGTTTTTTTATTGAAAAGTTTTACAATACATTTTTGAATACAAAAAAAACCCTCCTCCCCCTCCCCTCTTCCATTGATCTAAGGTTTGTGAGGCAGGTGGTTCTTGGCGTATTCAGGCATAGGAACGAACTCTCAGCCGGTGGCTATTTTAAATGGAGTAAGTCCAGTACTACTGTGCACAGTATTATTGTAAACCACTTCAGCAAAAGGTAATAGGTCAGTCCAGTTAGTCTGTTGGTAGTTAACATAGCATCTAATGTATTGTTCCACCATTGCATTAGCTCGTTCAGCCAATCCATTCGTGCTTGGATGAAAAGCCAACGAAAGTCCTTGAGTGGACCCAATTAGCTTGAGAAAGTCTCTCCAAAACTTCGCTGTAAATTGAACCCTATCTGATATAATCTTCTTTGGGGCACCATGGAGGCGGTATATATGTTTCAGAAACATCTTAGCTAACTTCTTTGCAGAAGGGAGCCCCAAGGAGGCTATAAAATGATCCTGCTTTTGAAAAGAGATCAACAACAGTCTATATTACCGTATTTCCTCTGTTTTCCGGTAGCTCAACAATAAATTTAATTTAATTTAATTTAATTATGGGACTTATATGCCGCCCTATCTCCCGAAGGACTCAGGGCGGCTAACAACAATAAAACAACAATAAAACAATAAATACAAGTATTAAAAGAAATTAAATTTACAAAGCCCCACTAAAAACCAATAAAAGTTAAAACAAAATTAAAACCCCCATCTTCAGTGCAGGTCGGCCAGTTGGAAAAGGTATGTCTTTAGGTCGCGATGAAAGGACCGGAGATCTGGGGCCATCCAAAGTTCTCGGGGGAGCTGATTCCAGAGGGCAGGCGCCCCAACAGGGGAAGGCCCTCCCCCTGGGGGTCGCCAGCCGACATTGTCTGGCCGACGGCACCCTGAGAAGACCCTCTCTGTGTGAGCGCACAGGGTGATGGGAAGTCGTTCCTGGCAGCAGACGGTCCTGTAAATATCCCGGGCCTAAGCCATGTAGGGCTTTATAGGTAAGAACCAGCACTTTGAACCTCACCCGAAGGGAAACCGGCAACCAATGCAGCCCACGCAGGAGGGGTATAATATGGGAGTATCGGGATACTCCCATCACAACCCGCACGGCCGCATTCTGCACCAGCTGAAGCCTCAGGGTGGTCTTCAAGGGCAGCCCCATGTAGAGAGCGTTGCAGTAATCTATACGGGAGGTGACGAGTGCATGAGTGACTGTACATAAGGCATCTCAGTCCAGATAGGGGCGCAACTGGCGCACCAGGCGAACCTGGGCAAATGCCCCCCTGGCCACGACTCCTATATGATGTTCTAAATTGAGTTGTGCATCCAGGAGGACGCCTAAGTTGCACGCCCTATCAACGGGAGGTAACACCTCTCCCCCATAACCAAAGATGGTAAATCTTGGACAACACAAGATGCCGATACGTAGAGCCACTCGGTCTTGGCCGGGTTGAGTTGGAGCCTGTTCTTCCCCATCCAGATTCGTACCGCTTCCAAGCAACGGGACATCACGTTGAGGGCATCACTGGGTTGGTTCGGAGTGGAGATGAAAAGCTGGTTATCATCAGCATATTGATGATACCTCACTCCAAAACCACGTATGATCTCACCCAGTGGCTTCATATAGATGTTGAACAGGAGGGGAGAGAGGACCGACCCCTGAGGGACCCCACAATCAAGGGGCCTCAGGGTTGACCTCTGTCCTCCTGCCAACACCGTCTGCGAACAGCCCGAGAGGTAGGAGGAGAACTGTCGCGTCGAGCGACCGATCAGGGTTCCGGCCTCAACTCTTAGAGCCCCGTAACAGGGGTGAGAATTTAGAGGGACCCTCGCAAGGGTGAACACCTTGAATATGGAAGGATTTTGCCCTTTGCCACCGACCCAGTGTGCCGGACGTTCCGACGGTCACACTTGGGAACTGCGATAGCGCAGGAACAGAATCCTAGGACAAACTGAGGCACCAACACAAGTTTGTTCAAGGTGAGAGAGCACAGAGTGCCCGGGGTGGATGGTGTTGCCCCCCGAACAGCTTTGCACAGCACTCTTTTATTGAGCAGTTTCACCAGGGAGGGGGAAGTACACACATGAGGAAGTAACATATGGAAGGTCATAGGAAAACATAGCTCATTGCATACAACTGCTAATGAAGAGGGCAAAGGTCATCACAGGAAGCAATAAAGCATAACTTATCGTATACAAATGCTAACAGAGAAGACAAGGAAGTAATAAAGCATAACTTATCGTATACAAATGCTAACAGAGAAGACAAGGATTATCACAGGAAGGCATAACTTGAGGCAAGGACAATTACAGGAGACAGGAAGCCATATCTTGAGGCAAGGGCAATTACAGGAGACAGGAAGCCATATCTTGAGGCAAGGGCAATTACAGGAGACAAGTCTTGTTATATACAATTGTAAATGGAGGAGGCAGAGATTTATCACTAGAGACAGGAATGCAGAACTTTATAACTTTCAATATAGAAGGCAAAAAAGGTCTTTGGGAGTCTAGGATGACTACAACTCAGGAATGCAGAACTTTATAACTTTCAATATAGAAGGCAAAAAGGTCTTTGGGAGTCTAGGATAACTACAGAGAACCACCGTAGAACAGTGCCTCCCACTCCCAACCCCCGGAGACGTCGCAGCAAGATACCATGGTCGATGGTATCAAAAGCCGCTGAGAGATCTAATAGGACCAGGACAGAGGAATAACCCCTATCCCGAGTCCGCCAGAGATCATCCACCAGCGCGACCAATGCCGTCTCCATGCTGTACCCGGGCCTGAAACCCGATTGGTACGGATCCAGATACTCAGTTTCCTCCAGGACCAGCGGGAGCTGCCGTGCCACCACGGTCTCAACAACCTTCGCAAGAAAGCGAAGGTTGGAGACAGGACGAAAATTATTCAAAATAGCTGGGTCCAAGGCAGGTTTCTTGAGGAGGGGCCTCACCACCGCCTCCTTCAAAGCAGCAGGGAAGCACCCCTCACTCAAAGAAGCATTAATCACTGCCTGGAGCCAGCCTCGTGTGACCTCCCGAGCCGCATAAACCAGCCAGGAGGGACACGGATCCAACAAACACATGGCGGCACTTAATCTACCCATGATCCTGTCCACTTCATCCGGAGTCACAGGGTCAAACTCCTCCCAAATAATGTCGGCCAGACCCATCGTTTCCCCCTCGTCAGATACTGCCCAGTCGGAGTCCAGACCGGTCCGGATCTAAGCGATTTTGTCCAGCAGATGCTGACTAAACTCCTCGGCCTGTCCTCGCAAGGGGTCCTCCCCTGTTCCCTGATTTAAATGGGAACGGGTCACCCTAAACAGGGCGGCCGGGCGATTATCTGCAGACGCAATGAGGGTGGCGAAGTAGGCACGCTTCGCCACCTCCATTGCCACAAGGTAAGATCTGGTAAAAGATCTTAACTGTGTTCGGTCAGATTCGGACCGACTGGATCTCCAAATGCTCTCTAGGCCCCTTCTCCGGCGCTTCATCTCCCGTAGGTTCACAGAAAATCAAGGGGCCAACCGGGACCTGCGCCGGGTCAGAGGCCGCAAAAGCACAACGCGGTTGAGAGCTTCAGAAGCAGTCAGTTGCCAGGCGTCAACCAAGGTCTCGACCGGGCTGTGGGAAAGGAAGGCAGGGATCAATCCAAGCGCCGTCTGAAACCTTTCTGGGTCCATCAAGCGCCTGGGGCGGAACCACCTGGTCGGTTCTGCCTCCCAGCGGTGGGAGGTGGCATGACGGAGGCCCAGCTGCAGGAGATGATGATCTGTCCATGAAAGGGGCTGTACAGATGGAGAAACCCCACCCAGATCATTGAGCCACTGCCCGGAGACAAAAATAAGGTCAGGCGTGTTTCCCCCCTCATGGGTCGGGCCCTGAATAATCTGGGTCAGGTCCATGGCCATCATGGAAGCCATGAACTCTCGGGCCCCCCCCGACGCCCCCCCCAGGGAAGGTAGGTTAAAATCCCCCAGCACCAAAAATCTGGGAAATTCCACCGCCAATCCCAAGAGAGCGTCGAGTAGCCCGGGCAGAGCCGTTGCCACGCAGCTGGGAGAAAGGTACGTGAGCAACAGGCCCAACTGACCACCAGGGCCCCACCTTAAGAGGAGGGACTCACATCCGCCTATCTGAAGGGCAGTGACCTCCCGTGGACAAAGGGCCTCCTTAATAACCGCCACCCCGCCGCCACTACCTTGAGCCCGAGGCTGATGCAGC
Source organism: Vipera berus (assembly GCF_964194415.1). Classification (NCBI taxonomy): domain Eukaryota; kingdom Metazoa; phylum Chordata; class Lepidosauria; order Squamata; family Viperidae; genus Vipera; species Vipera berus. Next base: position 31,994,204 of record NC_138210.1, on the reverse strand, counting down.
ACACGGAAACCTGGAGGGCATAAATCAATCAGAGGGACTCCTCCCTCTGAGCCCAACCAAATCTCTGTAATGCATGCCAGGTCTGCGTCTTCCTCCTCGATCAAGTCACGGATGAGGGGAGCTTTATTCACAACAGACCTGGCATTCAAATAAATCAGCCTGAGCTCAGGTATCTGCCCTCCCCCTCCCCCGGGAAAGCAGGTGGAAACCAGAGGGTCGGAGCGCGCCAAAGCTCGAAAATAGCGGTGGCGTGATCCCAGATTATGATATGGCCCTCTGTTCATCCATCTGCCGCCATTCCCAATCACCGTGGGGATCGATATCCCCACCCCATCCCCCCGGGCCCCAAGACTCTCCCCAGCCCCCTTATCGCCGCGACCATCAGCCAACCTAGGCTGAAGTAGGTCCGGCAAACCCCCTCCCCTCGTTATGACGGGCCTGATACCCCTCCCCCCTCCCTAACCCATTAAAAATTCTAAAAAGAAAACCCAAAATCCTCCTTTTTGTGCCATGCCACCTCTCGGGGTCCCAAGACCCGTCATTAAGGAAACGGCGGCACAGATTGGATGGCCACATCTGAGAGAGGGGGGAATCTCTCAGAATAAGCAGCTGTCTTGCAGTATAAACCACCAACAGTAAAAACAAAAGTAAAAACAAAAGGAACGAGTCGGCAAGAACAAGATGCATATTAATAATAGGTCCACAGAGCTGGACAGTGACTCCCGAACATGGTCACCCTCTCAAAGTGACCAAGAGCTTCCAATTTCAGGGAGAAACCCCTATCCAGCTCTGGGTGGGTCGCAGAAGGAGAAAAAATCCGATGGCTGGGCGATAGTAAACAAACAGTGTATTTGTGGTGGTATTCACAGCTTCGATGAAAGCAGATGTAAGTAAGTCTCGGGCTTCAGATTCCAGGCCCAGCCGACAACAGCTGGATCCCTCTGTTGCCCAATACCACCAGGCCATAAAGTCCATAGCTATCTCCTCCCAGGGTTGAGAGGGGTCCACTACCGGCTGCAACAATCCAGGGGGTTTTCCTGGTCATTTTTTCATGGCAGCGCAGGGGGCACAGCTTTTCACATAGCTTTCAATGTCCTTTTTCATTCCCAGCCACCAAAATTGCCTCCAGACCAAATACAATGTCTTTAGAAATCCAAAGTGACCGGCTAGTTTGGCATCGTGACTGCATTGAAGCACCTGGATTCTGAGGGTCTCGGGCAGGTACAATTTAGAGCCCTTCCAGGCTAGACCACTTCACTGGGTCAGTAGAGTCTTATTCACCTGGAACAAAACGTCAGACATTAACTCTTCCCTAAGTTTTTCCTCAAAGGGCTATCTGGCTCGGCAGACTGAGTGTGACATTGATTGTGGCAGTGGAATAATAGAATTTACAATGTCCTCCTGGTGGCCTTTGTACTGGAGCATCCTAGACAAGGCATCAGCCAAGAAATCCCCCACACACGGGAAATACTTCAAAATGAAATTGAAACGATTAAAGTACTGCACCCAACGGACCTGTTTGGGGGACAACTTTTGAGGGGTTCTTAGTGCCTCTAGGTTTTTATGATCAGTCCATAACTCAAAAGGCACTTTACTTTCCTCAAGGAAATGGCACCACGTTAGTAGGGCCCACCTCACCACAGAAGCCTCCTTTTCCCATTCAGCCCATCACATCACCTTTCAGTGTCAGTTAGTTTCCTGGAGGTGTAGGCACAGGGTTGTAGGTCTCCCTTTTGATTTCTCTGCAGAAGGATTGCTCCCATTGTGACATCACTTGCATCAGCTTGGATTATGAACTGCTCGTCAAGATCAGGGTGTTTGAGAACAGGTTCAGCAGCAAATAGTCTTTTTAGGCTTTCAAATGCCACTTGGAATTCCATAGACTATGACAGGGGCTGACAGGGTCGAGGCTCCCCCCGCTTTTCCGGTTTTCAGCAGTTCAGTAATCGGTAAAGCTGTCTTAGCAAAAGAAGGAATGAATTGCCGATAAAACACTAGAACAGGGCTTTTCAAACTTTTCACCCATTGTACCACTTTTAGGATATGGCAATATCCGAGTACCACCAGTCACCTAGCAAAAGGTGTCAAAAACGTGACCCCCCAAAAAAGGAAAAAAGTGATAAAGTACAGGTGGTCCTCGACTTACAACAGTTCACTAAGTGACTGTTCAAAGTTACAACGGCACTGAAAAAAGTGACTTATGACCATTTTTCACACTTATGACCATTTCAGCATTCCCAGGGTCATGTGATTTACATTCGGATGCTTGGCAACTGATTCATATTTATGATGACTGCAGTGTTTCAAGGTCATGTGATCCCCTTTTCCAACCTTTTGACAAGCAAAGTCAATGGGGAAACCAGATTCACTTAACAACCTTTTATATCAGTGGTGTCAAACTCAATTTCATTGAGGGCCACATTAGCATTGTGGTTACCATGGGGTGTGTGTGTTCCTTCCTTCCTTTTTCCCTGCCTCCCTGCCTCCCTCCTTCTCATTCCCATCTCCTTCCTTCCTTCCCTGATCCTGGTGCTTCTGCTGAGCCCTGACAGCTGATCGGCGCTTATGCAGGGCTGTCAGGGCTCAGCAGAAGCACCAGGATCAGTGCCAGACTCCAGCTGATCAGCACTTCTGGATGGCTTAGCAGAACCACCAGGATCAACACTGGGATCCAGCTGATCGGCGCTTCTGGGGGGCCCTGCAGAAGCGCATGCCAATCCAGGGGCTCCTGTCCAGCTCACTCGCTCATCCTTTCCCCCAAAACAGGCTGCTCGCTCACTCACCCTTCCCCCGAAAACAGGCCGCTCGCTCGCTCACCCTTCCCCCGAAAACAAGCTGCTCGCTCGCCCTTCCCCCCAAAACAGGCCACTCGTTCACTCACCCCCGTCTCTTACAAGGCCACCCCATCTCTTACAAGGCCGCATGGTCACTCGCTCACTCCGTCTCTTACAAGGCTGCATGTTCGGTTGCTCGTTCACCCCGTCTCTTCCAAGGCCGCATGCACACTCGCTTGCTCGCTCGCTCACTCTCACTCACCCTTCCCCCGAAAACAGGCTGCTCACTCTGTCTCTCCTCACTGCTTTGCTAAGAAAAACCTCTTTGCTTCTCACTCTTTCTCTCCCTCTCCCACCAAAACCTGCCCCTTTTATACCTTCTCTCCCTCCTCTTCCTCCTTTTCTCTTCTGGGCGTGCCAGAAGCTCCAATTACCATGTCGCCACGTGTGCCGATCCTGGGACTTCTGCCAAGCTCTGCAGCTACAACTGATCTCCAGGTCTGTGCAACACCACTTTTGGTTCCCTCCCCCGCCACACTTGGCTAGGGGTTGCGTACCACTTGCCAGGTGCTAAAGTACAACTGGTGGTATGCATACCACTGGTTGAAAAGCCTTGCCCTAGAAAGCTTTGAAGCTGTTTGCGGGTTCGTAGAGGCTGCCATTCAAACACTGCTTTGACTTTGGCTGGGTCCATCTTTATCCCTTTGCTGGAAATCCTCTACCCAAGGTAGTCGAGGCATGTTTGATGGAATTCACATTTAGAGAGTTTAGCGTAAAGTTTTGCTTTCAGTAATTTTTTGAGCACCTCGCACACTAATCTCACATGCTCCGCCATGGTTTTGGTGTAAATAAGGATGTCGTCAACATAGACTAGGACCCATTTATACAGGTGATCATGCAGCACTTGATTAATTGCATGAACACAGCAGGGGCCCCTTGGAGGCCAAAGGGCATAACTTTGAACTGAGAGCTTCCCAGAGGGCTGTTGAAAGCTGTTTTCCATTCATCCCCCTCTTTAATTTGCAACCGGTAATAAGCCTCTCTTAAGTCCAATTTTGTGAAAAATGTCCCTTTCGCCAGATGGGCCAACATGTCCTTAATTAAGGGGAGGGGTACATATTTCCCACACTGACCGCATTTAACCCTTTAAAATCAACGCACAATCTCAGCGATCCATCATTTTTCTCCTTAAACAGAACGGGGGCAGCCACGCGTGACTTTGCGGGTTGAATGAAACCTCTGGCTAGATTCTCGTCAATGTACACTCCCTCAGTTCTTTTAACTCTCTGGGCATCATTGAATACATTTTTGGCTTAGGGAGATTGGCCCCTGGTAGAATTTAAATTGCGCAGTCAGTTGCCCGGTTTGGGGAGGGAAGGATGTCACATTCCTTTTCACTGAAAGCTTCCGCTAAAACTCAGTATTCATTTGGTATAAGTTGGGTCCATGGAATGGGTTCTATGGCCGCTCTCAATAGTTCAAGGGGCTGTCCTTGGTCTTCAATAGTGACAGCTCCTCGCACTTTGCTGGGTGTGGTAGGAGGGAAGGGTCCAGTCGCTAACCTTAATGTCCTCACTCTATCCTCCCACCAAATTAAGGGGTGCCATTTATCAAGCCAAGCTAGCCCAAGAATGACGGCCTCAGTCATTTTTGGGACCACTACGAAGCGGATGATTTCCCAGTGCTCCCCCATTTCTTTTCTTTTTTTTAAACAAATTTTATTATTTAAAATATTTCAAAACTTTGGACATGGTGTTATCAGTCTAACATACCTTCTTGTCTTACATCATTTTTTGTGTGTTATATACATTTTATATACAGGTGAAACTCAAAAAATTAGAATATCGTGCAAAAGTTCATTTATTTCAGTAATGCAACTTAAAAGGGGAAACTAATATATGAGATAGACTCATTACATGCAAAGCAAGATAGTTCAAGCCGTGATTTGTCATAATTGTGATGATTATGGTGTACAGCTCATGAAAACCCCAAATCCACAATCTCAGAAAATTAGAATATTGTGAAAAGGTGCAATATTCCAGGCTCAAAGTGTCCCACTCTAATCAGCTAATTAAGCCATAACACCTGCAAAGGGTTCCTGAGCCTTTAAATGGTCTCTCAGTCTGGTTCAGTAGGAATCACAATCATGGGGAAGACTGCTGACCTGACAGTTGTGCAGAAAACCATCATTGACACCCTCCATAAGGAGGGAAAGCCTCAAAAGGTAATTGCAAAAGAAGTTGGATGTTCCCAAAGTGCTGTATCAAAGCACATTAATAGAAAGTTATGTGGAAGGGAAAAGTGTGGAAGAAAAAGGTGCACAAGCAGCAGGGATGACCGCAGCCTGGAGAGGATTGTCAGGAAAAGGTCATTCAAAAGTGTTGGGGACTTTCACAAGGAGTGGACTGAGGCTGGAGTCAGTGCATCAAGTGCCACCACACACAGACGGATCCTGGACATGGGCTTCAAATGTCGTATTCCTCTTGTCAAGCTGCTCCTGAACAACAAACAACGTCAGAAGCGTCTTACCTGGGCTAAAGAAAAACAGACCTGGTCTGTTGCTCAGTGGTCCAAAGTCCTCTTTTCTGATGAGAGCAACTTTTGCATCTCATTTGGAAACCAAGGACCCAGAGTCTGGAGGAAGAATGGAGAGGCACACACTGCAAGATGCTTGAAGTCCAGTGTGAAGTTTCCACAGTCTGTGTTGATTTGGGGAGCCATGTCATCTGCTGGTGTTGGTCCACTGTGCTTCATTAAGTCCAGGGTCAACGCAGCCATCTACCAGGAGATTTTGGAGCACTTCATGCTTCCTTCCGCAGACGAGCTTTATGGGGATGCTGACTTCATTTTCCAGCAGGACTTGGCACCTGCCCACACTGCCAAAAGCACCAAAACCTGGTTCAATGACCGTGGGATTACTGTGCTTGATTGGCCAGCAAACCCACCTGACCTGAACCTCATAGAGAATCTATGAGGCATTGCCAAGAGAAAGATGAGAGACATGAGACCGAACAATGCAGAAGAGCTGAAGGCCGCTATTGAAGCATCCTGGTCTTCCATAACACCTCAACAGTGCCACAGGCTGATAGCTTCCATGCCACGCCGCATTGAGGCAGTAATTGCTGCAAAAGGGGCCCAAACCAAGTACTGAGTACATATGCATGCTTATACTTTCAGAGGTCCGATATTGTTCTATGTACACTCCTTGTTTTGTTGATTGCATGTAATATTCTAATTTTCTGAGATTGTGGATTTGGGGTTTTCATGAGCTGTACGCCATAATCATCACAATTATGACAAATCACGGCTTGAACTATCTTGCTTTGCATGTAATGAGTCTATCTCATATATTAGTTTCCCTTTTTAAGTTGCATTACTGAAATAAATGAACTTTTGCACGATATTCTAATTTTTCGAGTTTCACCTGTACATATCATTTATATACAATTGTGCACATTAAACACATTTATACATTTATGCCAGTAATTTTCTTCAATCTTGTCATCCACCTTATTCTAATATTGCTTAAGTTCATAATCTTGTATACCTCTATTAAGACCTTCCTTTCTGTTCCCACCATAGGTAAAATCTATTCCAAATTTTATAATATTCTGACTGTTCTTTATTTTTCAATTCCAAAGTTAACTTATCCATTTCTGTGCATGCCCATATTTTGTTTATCACCTCACTCTCATCAGGTACTTCACTATCCTTCCATTTCTGGGCGAACGTCATTCTCGCTGCTGTAATAATATGCATCATTAAGTATATCTCTTCTTTACTATATTTCTCTTTTGTTATACCAAGCAGGAAAAATTCTGGCCTATATTCTATTCTCCGTCCTAATATTTCCTTTAGCCATGTCTGTATCATTTGCCAAAAACCTTGGGTCTTTTTACAGGTCCACCATGTATGAAAATAGGTGCCTAATTCCCCCATTTCTATACGCACTGGTTCAGTTAGGTGTGTGGCAGGAGCTCCCCCGATGAGAGACCCGTCTACCTGTATGAACCTCATGGCTAGGGGCAGTAGTTTAGCATGAATTCTTAGCTTTAGCACTGTAGGGAGGTTGATTATGCACCTAGTGCAACCCGAGTCGATTAAGATGCTTAAGTCCATTTGGGCTCCTGTCTTGGGTACTATGATTTTCGCGGAAATGGTAAAAGGTGGGATGGCTTGACTCACCATTGGGTCGTTTTCCCCTTCGTCGTCACTGTCATATGGTGCTGGCATCAGGAGTCGCTCTGTTTCCGCTCTCCCCGGGGCGGAGAACTGACCTTGACAGCTTGCTCTTGGCTGGCCCAATTTGACTTTTCCCACACAGAACGAGGCTTTCTCTTTGGCTTGGCAGTGGCGACAAGGGCACTCTTGGCTTGGGGAAATGGGACCAGACACTCAGCTGCTTGGTGTCCTAGTTGACCACACCTGAAACACTTGATTGGGAGCCCAGCTGACGCCCAAAGGGAACCGGTGTTTGTGGTTGTTTGGGAGCGTCAGGCCACTTGTTGCCTCTCCTAGACCCACCTTGGTCTGAACTCAGAGGTGGTAGGCTTCGGGTGGTGATCCAGTTCGATACCCAAGGTTATAGCCATGCGGTATCATTCACAGAGCTGATCAGGAACTCCTCAGTAGGTGCACGTCTGCAACAAATCATGGTCTAGTCCCGCTCTGAAGTAGCGGATTAGCGAGCACTCCGGCCACTGTCTGAGCCTGCCAGCCACTTTCCGAAACTCTCAGACGTAATCTTTAGCTGATCTTTCTCTGCTTCAGGTCATAGATGTCCTTCCTGGCTTGCAGGGTTTGGGATTCATCCTCAAACCTGGATCTCAGCTCACCCATGAACATATTGATGTTCCACAATTCTGGTGCCTGTTCATCGTGTAGGGTGGTCACCCACTCAGCTGCTTACCCTTCGAGGTTCACTGCTATGGCATCGACCATCCCGGCCCCGTCGGGGTAAGCATGAGCATAGCGGTTCAGGTGAGCCCACACCTGGTTCAGGAAGAAAGACAGCTTCTCAGGGTCTTCATCAAACATGGGTTTGATAGGAGGAGGATCTACAGGCCGTTGTCCCCAGTATGCTTGTTATATGCCCGGTCACAGGCATTGGAGTCATGGGGGAGCCACATCGTGAAGCCGTCTCAGCTGGGCTCCCGGGCTTGCAGGGCACCGATCTCTTTCGGGACTATGCCGAGGCACAGGGTTTGACGCTGAGGTTGGCCGGGGTAGTGATGAAGCAGCAAAAGCCATCATGACTGGGCTTGGGCTTTGCCAGGGAGGAGGAAGTGTTGGAGAGCTTCTGTGTTCTCATCCACTGGAGATCACATGGCGAGCAATCGGTTCTACTTCTCCCACTTCAGGTCAGTCAAACTTCTCAGTCTCTCAATGGAGTGGCTGTGGAGGGCGGTCAGGTACTTCCACTCCCCTGAGTCATCCCAGCCAGCCGGCCGCTTCACCTTTCTCAGCACAAGTGAACGAAGGCCATGGGACAAAGTTAGTGGGAACTCTGCCTCAGCAGCTTTAGGGGTGCTCCATCGCTGAGAGGTGATCTCCGGTCGATCACGTTCCCCCTGGGTCAAGGTTCACTCCAGTTGCCCCTGGCCCTCCGATGGGATTGCCCGGACTTTCACCGCTCACCAGCAGCAGGAGCTCCTGGGAGGTAGCCTGTGGTCTGGCGGCTGATGCTGTGCTGAGGCCAGAGGACACTTCTCCTCTCTTTCCCATCTCATATTCTTCCCTGAGTCTTCATGGTCCTCCTACAGGTGTTGGTAGGCGACTGGGGCTCAGGACCCCAAGTATTAAAGATTCAAGGAGTCTTGGTTTAATGTCATGGTTCTGATAGATGAGACCAATTAAAGCAGAACTCGGAGGGTTGAGTTTTCCTCTAAGAACATGTTTATTGGTTACAAAGTATTGGCATGGTGAAAAGTGAAACCAGGACTAAAGTTCCCTCCAAAAAGTTACAGTATTACAAAGTTAAACTTCCCACACCAGAAATTATGAAATCAGCTACATTTCCCAATAGAACGGTTTGGAGGGCTTTCCAACATTAGGCTCAACTCCCAGTCTAATGAGCAGAAATGATCTTGGTTCCCACGGGACAGAGAAATGTTTACATTAGCATAAAACTCCCCATTCCTCCCCCCCATTCCTGTGGCAACCGAAAACGAGCAAGATGGCTTCAGCCAGGTTCGTTGCAGAGTTGACAGTTGCTTAGTGAGTGAGTTGCAAGTCTCAATTGTGACCATTATGTGAGGACTACCAGCTAGGATAGGAATGATGAGTGCTGAAGGTCAAAACATCTGAAGGGCACCATGTTGGAAGAAGGCCAATATAAAAATCTGACTACTCATAACTTGTGTTCACAACACTTATTGTTATTAAATCATTTTCTGCATTCATAATATATAATATGTCAAACCATAAATTAATTAAATAACCTGATATTCACAATACAATAAGCCAGAAGAACTAGGACCAAGATTAACATTAATCAAACTTTATTAGTTGTACAAATACATCTAACAGATTTTTAACTAACATAGTTAAACGTATGGTATAAATACACCTATATTTTGAATAGCTTGGACACTGGTTTTAAAGGAATAAGAAATAAAGATTGAGTGGTCTCTATGGTAACAAGTGAGGAGGACATACCATAAGCAAATTATTGTGAGGGTGACAAATGATTTCATGTCCTAACAATGGAACTCAGAAGAGGAAAACATACCATGTGCTGGTCATTCAGAAGGTGCACCACATGTGATGTCCACTCTCCCATGGGCACCAAATCAGGTGAAGTCTTGTAGAGGCGCAAGAGGCAGAGGGCAGCGCTCTGCTTCACACTGTCCATGGTATCACTGAGGTGTAATACAGACAAACCAAAGGGTCAGATAGTTGGTATCTTAGGGGAGGAATGAGAATGACTTGCTAATGGAAGGTTTTAGGTTTAATCTTTGACATTACCAGATAAAAGGATCAGTCATCTGATAATGGAGAAAATACTTTGTTGCTTGAGGTATTGGAAAGCCTTTTGTAGTTTTCCCCAATGAGTAATTGAGACCCTTCAGATGTTGCTGAACCACAATTCCCAGAAGCTTCCATTGAGACACATTGAATAGTACTGTACTGTCTCCAGATGTTACTGAACACTGCTAATTCCTACCCAAACGTAGGCTTTTGGGGTATATTGGGCTATAATTATTAGAATTCTCACTGTTCCTTTTGGCAGGGAATTCTGGCAGTTCTAGCCTTAGTGAAACTGGAGGGTCTAGGATAGGGTCAGAGTGGTATAAATAATGCCATCTGGGTGAATAAAATTATGTCTTCTGTTACAAATCAGCCTCTGATGCACCTAAATACCATAATGAAAACTACCCATCTTACCCCACATAGTTAGTCCTTCATACATTGACTCTGCCTTACCCAGCCACCAGGATTCGGGGGATCTCAGAAGCAAAGGCCTCTGCCATTTCACGGCTGCCAACATTGGCGATGCAATGCAGGGCCAGGCATATGAAGGTGGGATTGCGACTTGACAGGTCATTCTTGATAGCATTGTTGATGAGGCGGATCAGCTCACTGTTGGAGTTCACCAGCACGGAAATGAACAGGTAGCCCTAGTAGACACGAAAGACACAGAGAGAACCAAGGGTAAATTATGCACTGTAAGACAGGCAGGGTCATAGCTTTACTACAGGGGCAGAGAAACAATGATCCCCCAAGTCTTGTTGCACTACAAATTTCAGCAGGTCTAGCCAGTATGGCTGTGGTGAGGAATGCTGGGAGCTATAGTTAGGAACAATTGCATTTTTTACAGTTCTGCTTCAATGAGCAAAACAACATGCAAAGGATCACTTTGTCCCTCAGCAGACAATGGTTATAATAAGGCTGGCTAGATGCCCAAAAGTGATAAGAGTATGCTATTTAATTAATTTTGATTTCCTCTCTGGAACACAACCTTGCAGAAGCCCTTCCTCTGGCACTTTCATTAGCTGCCCTATTTTCTGCCAAAGCACAGAAGACTACAGGTAGTCCTCGAATTACGAGTATAATGGAGCCTGCAAATTCCACTCATAACTCAAAAACTCATGGGAGTGAATCTCGTACCTCGAATGAGATCACTCCCTTGCTCGTTAAAACGAACGCAGCTCATAAAGTGCACATGAGGTATCTCAGGGTAGGGAAGGCCATGGGGGGCCTAGTGATGGAATAGGCCCCCAAGGCCTCCCCAACCCACTAAGATACCTCATGCTTCCCCCTCCCTTCCTGCTGTGCCAGACTCACTTACCTTGAAAAGATCCATCTCCTCTCTACCATGGTTTCTGCCTTTAAGGGAGAGGAGAGTCGATGGAAGCTCCTGGGTGCCCGTAATATCGCGCAAGTTCAGCTACCGATCCTCTTTTGCAGAGAATGGGAGCCTGAAGTCTTGCAGTGTTTGCTCCCGCCCCCAACTCCTTTCTGACACTGCTGAAACAATTTTCACCAGGATGGAGACCTTGGGGAAACTGGAAGCTCCGTCTGCATGCAAATGCATGCTTAGAAATGGAACGAAACGCTCCATTTCTCAAGTGCCCCACTGGCAGCCTCACAGAGCTTCCAGTCTCTATCAGGTCTCCGTCCATGTAAAAAGAGTTTGAGCACCTATGGGGCACTTGGAAACCAAGCATTTGCTTCATTTTCAAATGCTCCATAGGGGCTGAAAAACAGACTGGAAGCTTTGCATGGCTGCCAGTGCGCACTTAGAAACGGAGCAGAATGCTCTGTTTCCCAAGTGCCCCATTCCAGGCATACAGAACTTGCAGTCTCTGCCAGGTTTCCATTTGCATAAAAAGTCAATGCCTATACAGCGCTTCCAAACGGGGAAGGGTCTGCTCTGGCCACCGCTGCCTCACTCTACCAGCATCAGGGCTCTGCCCATCTTGCTCGCTTCCCCAAAGCATCCCTTCACTAACCTCCTTTCCAGCTCCGTTCTTTGCCACAGACCTTCCAACTTTGCAAGATTTTTTTTTCACGTGAAGTTGGAAGGTCGGATTGATCTTTTTTTTTAGTCCCACAAACTTCTTTTGTTGCCTTGAACACGAAGAATGGAGCTGGAAAGGAGGTTAGTGAAGGAATGTGGATACCCTGGGGTGGGGTGGGGGTTAGGATTTGGCATTGTGGATTGTGGAGTGTTTGTGCTGTGGTGGGGTTATTCAAAATGCAGAGAACCCCTGCATTTTGAATAACCCCATAGGTGCTCAAACACCTTTCATCCGAATGGAGACCTGACTCACATGGAGTTTCAAGCAGTCACACGGAGCGTTCCTTTCTTTTTCTGAAGTGCCCCACTGCAGGCACATGGACCTTCCAATCTCACTCAGGTCTGCATTTGAATAAAAAGTGTTTGAGCGGCAGCAGCTTGAGTTTCTCCGCTCTGTCCTGAAGGAAGAAACCGGAGGCGCAGAACAGGATTGCTCTCAAGAAGACACAGGTGTACTGCATGCACCGGCCTTATTGAAAGCAATCCTGCTCTGCGCCTCCATTTCCTTTCACTCAGAGCAGAGTGGTGAGGATTTGTGTCAGCCGGCTGGCCAGGCAAAGACTAAGTCGGGAGGGGGTGGCTGGCTGGCTGCGGAGAGGGATCATGGCTGCTCAGGTGGTTGCCACTGCTGCCGGCTTGCATGCGGGTGCAAGGGACCTGGCCCCGCGATGCCTCCCTTCTCAGTTGAAGGCTTCATTCCTGCCCTCAAACTAAGACTGGTGCACGTGAGCAAGGAGCTCACCCGGGCCACGGAAGGCATTGGTTCCTGTGCCTGGCCGACTCTGATTACATGCTTTGCCCCATAGGCATGCAAACGAATCAAACACTCCCCCCCCCAGACAATGTAAGCTTCCAGGGGCCATGATCTGTTTTGCAGAGAATTTCTGTTTGAACTTGCATGATATTACGGCTGTTGTGATTCAGGGTCAGCCTGTGGGTTCGGCAGTTGGGTCGGACGACTCAGAGGAGGAGGAGGGGGGTGTTGAAGAGCTTGCTGAGGGGGTTGGAGAGCTTGCTGACTAGAGCCCTCAGCCAGGCCCCTCCCACCTGGTCACGACGCAGACCCAGCTGTGTGAGCCTGACAGCGTGGATGAAGATGACCCACAGCTGGCCCTGTTCAAGGACGCCCGATGCAGGAGGCAGTCAATCAGGAGTAAACAGAGGAAGGCAATGGGGCACCTCGGAAGGAGGCAGAAAGAAGCCACGCCCTGAACTGTATAAAAGGGGAATGCGTGGGAGGGCTGGTTTGCTGAAGGCAACCGCTTGAATAGCTCCTGTTTCATGGTTCGTGTCTTGTTTTGCTCTGTTTTATGTTAATAAATTTGGCAGGCTTAGTTCCAGCCTCTTGCCTTCTTGTAAAAGGGGTTGTCCCTGCCTTTTCTGCAGGGCTGGTAGCAGGCTGGTACAGAACAGTTTGCCTTCAGCCTCCCACCCCTTACTATTATTATGGAGCAGCTACGTGCTGAGAATGCCCAGCTCGCCCAGCAACTCACTTTGTTGGCAGCTCAGGTGGCTCAATTGCAAGCTCAGGTCCATGCTGCACCCCCACCATCACCCCCACCCAGGAGAAAATGCCAAGTTGCGATGCCGGATAAATTTACTGGCAATCCAAACTGTTTCCTGCTTTCCTGGGACAATGCCAGCTCTTTATCAGCGTGAGAGCAGCTGATTTCCCCACTGACCGGGATAAGGTGGGGTTTGTGTTAAGCCTTCTTTCGGGTGATGCAGCTCGTTGGGGCACGCCTCTGCTGGCTCAACCTAGTCCATTGTTGGACAACTTTGTGGGGTTTGGTGATCATATGCGTCTGATGTATGAGGACCCTATAAAGACACAGACTGCTACTCGACGCCTGAAAGCTCTGAGGCAGGGTCAACGCCCCCTACAGGGCTATATCAGCGATTTTCGGCTGCTTAGCCAGGATTCCGCCTGGAATGAGGCTGCGCTTGTGGATGCCTTCCAGGATGGATTGTCGGAGGAGATGTTGGATGAGCTGGCCCGTGTGGATATTCCCTCAGACCTGAATGGGCTGATCCATCTCTGCCTGCGGATCGATGCTCGGTTGCAGCAGCAAAGGAGTCGCCGTGCCACCCCACAGACCCCTGCAGCCCCTGTTGTGCGTGAGCCCCCAGTTCAAAGGGAGGAGCCAATGGAGCTGGGTGCCGCCAGGTCTCGTCTATCGGTGACTGAAATGAACAGACGACGATCGGGGGGGTTGTGTTTTTACTGCGGGGACCCTGGGCATTTGGCTGCTTTTTGCCCAAAGAAGCGACAGCGGGCATCAGTGACCGAGTCTGCCCCGAGAAAGTCCCCTACTTTTCTGTCGGGAAACGCCCTGAGCCCGATCTAGACGGTGTGATAGATCGGGCGTTCCACAACAACACTGAGCGACGTCTTTCTAATGCTGCCTGTGGACCTCCACGGCATCTGATATTGGAGGCACGTCTTTCCTGGCAAGCCAGAGGGGATTCCACTCCATGCCTTAATTGACTCTGGGGCCACCACAAATTTTATGGACTCAGCATTTGTGGCCAAATGGGCTGTTCCCCAGTGCCCGGTGGATCCGCCCATGTTAGTGGAGACTATCGATGGTCGAGTGCTCCTGTCTGGGCCAATTACGGCCGCCACGCAACCATTATGTATGGCCATCAGTTCCCATGTGGAGGCCATCCAGTTCTATATCACTTCAGATCTGCATTTTCCCGTGGTCTTGGCTTCTCGTCAGGGTTCGGCCGGGTGATGAGTGGAAGACGGCGTTTGGTACTCGCTATGGACATTTTGAGTACACGGTGATGCCGTTTGGCCTGACCAACGCCCCCGCCGTGTTTCAGCATTTCATGAACAACATTTTCCGGGATTTGTTGGATCAGTTTGTCGTGATCTACTTGGACGACATCCTGATCTACTCCCCGTCGCGTGAGGTGCACCATCAGCATCTCCATCAGGTCCTGCAGCGACTCCGAGAACATCGGCTGTTTGCCAAGTTGGAGAAGTGCCAGTTCTACCGGGTGTCCATCGATTTCCTGGGTCACCGCATTTCTCCTGAGGGTATCGCCATGGAGCTGAGTAAGGTTGAGTCTTTGCAGAGTTGGCAACCCCCGCGTCGCGTGAAGGATGTTCAGTGACTTCTTGGGTTCGCCAACTATTACTGAACTTTCATCCCTGGGTTTGCTGCCTTGACAGCCCCCCTCACCCGGCTCCTGCAGAAGAAGACTCGGTTCCAGTGGAACGCTCCAGAACAACAGGCTTTCCAGATTTTGAAGGAAGCCTTCATGAAGGAGCCCATCTTGAAGCATCCTGACCCGCAACGGCCGTTTGTCGTGGAGGCGGACGCCTCCGACATTGCCATTGGGGCAGTGTCACTCCAGGCAACGACGCCCAGCAGTACCCTCTTCCCTTTCGTGTACCATTCACGAAAACTGAACCCTTCGGAGCGCAATTATACAATCTGGGAGAAGGAGCTGCTGGCCATCAAAGTGGCGTTCGAGGCCTGGAGGCATCATCTGGAGGGAGCGCGGCATCAAATCGAGGTCCGGACGGACCATAAGAATTTGGAAAGCCTGCAGACCGCTCGGAATTTGAACCAACGCCAGATCCGGTGGTCTCTTTTCTTTGTGAGGTTCGACTTCCGAGTTCGGTACATACCTAGTGGGCACAATCAAAGAGCGGATGCTCTGTCCAGGAAGCCCGAATATTCCCGAGTGGAAGACAAGCTTCTGCCCAGGACAGTGATCCCTGTCGAGTCTTTTGCTGCGGTGCGGGAGCCGGTTGATATACGGGCTCGGATCCGCGAGGCACAGCAGCAGGAGGTGTGGGTGGCTCAGCGGAAGGAGGAGGTGGGGCCAGATTCTCCTTGGACGGTCACGGATGGACTCTTGTATTATCGTGACCGGCTCTACGTTCTGGGAGGGCCACTCAGGGGACTCATCCTCAGCCAGCGTCACGATAACCCGGCGGCGGGGCATTTTGGCCTGTTCAAGACCCTGAACCTGGTCTCCCGTACCTTCTGGTGGCCCCGAGTCCGACACGACGTCCAGTCCTATGTCACCTCCTGCATCCCATGCAGACAGGCCAAGTCAGCGACAGGGGCCCCGCCTGGATTACTGCAGCCCTTGACGACACCCAAAAGACCCTGGGGGGCTGTGTCCATGGACTTCTTGACGGATTTACCCCCATCCTCTGGTTTTACGACAGTGTATGTGGTGGTGGACATGCTGACCAAGATGGCGCACTTCATCCCCTGTCGCGGCTTACCGTCAGCCCGCGCCACTAGTCGTATGTTCATTCAGCAGGTGTTTCGGCTGCACGGCCTCCCTGATAGAGTCGTCTCTGATAGGTGGGCCCAGTTTACAGCCCGCTTCTGGCAGGAGTTGATGCATGCGTTGGATATCAAGATTTGCCTCTCGTCCACGCATCATCCTCAAACTGACGGGGGAACCGAGAAGGTCATCGGTATCCTGGAACAATATCTGCGCTGCTACGTCAATCTGCAGCAAAACAATTGGGTGGACTATCTGGCCATAGCTGAGTTTGCATTTAACAATTCGCAGCACACCTCCACACAGATGACACCGTTCTTGGCCAATGTGGGACATCACCCCCGGTTTTTCCCCCTTTCTCCCGTGGACTCACCGGAGCCGGCAGCGAACGACTTCATGGCAGAGTTACAGGCGATCCATCGATTGGTGCGACGTCAGTTAGAGAAGGCCAAGGCCGATTACAAAAGGTTTGCTGATCGGTCAAGGCAGGATACGCCTCCACTATCGGTGGGAGATCAGGTCTGGTTGTCCACCAGGAACCTACCGTCAACACGGCCGGTGAGAAAGTTAGATCACCGATATTTAGGACCGTTCCCAGTCGAGGCTGTCATCAATCCGGTCGCCTATCGCTTAACTCTGCCACGTTCCCTGCACGTGCACCCAGTTTTTCATCGGTCTCTGTTGGTCCCCGAGCAACCGGCCTGTCCACTCCGCCGAGCGGAACCTCCATCAGGACCTTGTGATGGAGATAGCACCCCCGAGTACGAGGTCGCCAGCATCAGGGATTCCCGTTGGCTGAAAGGTCGTTTCCAGTACCTGATTGAATGGAAAGGTTACAGACCAGAGGACTTCACCTGGGAAGACGCGACCGCCGTTCATGCCCCTGCGTTGGTGACCGCTTTTCATGAACAATTTCCATCCCGACCGCATCCGGATTGGCAGACCCAGGGGAAGGGCCCTGCGGTGCGGGATAGTGTTGTGATTCAGGGTCAGCCTGTGGGTTCGGCAGTTGGGTCGGACGACTCAGAGGAGGAGGAGTGGGGTGTTGAAGAGCTTGCTGAGGGGGTTGGAGAGCTTGCTGATGAGAGCCCTCAGCCAGGCCCCTCCCACCTGGTCACGACGCAGACCCTGCTGTGTGAGCCTGACAGCGTGGATGAAGATGACCCACAGCTGGCCCTGTTCAAGGACGCCCGACGCAGGAGGCAGTCAACCAGGAGTAAACAGAGGAAGGCAATGGGGCACCTCGGAAGGAGGCAGAGAGAAGCCACGCCCTGAACTGTATAAAAGGGGAATGCGTGGGAGGGCTGGTTTGCTGAAGGCAACCGCTTGAATAGCTCCTGTTTCATGGTTCGTGTCTTGTTTTGCTCCGTTTTATGTTAATAAATTTGGCAGGCTTAGTTCCAGCCTCTTGCCTTCTTGTAAAAGGGGTTGTCCCTGCCTTTTCTGCAGGGCCGGTAGCAGGCTGGTACAGAACAACGGCACCCAGGAGCTTCCATTGTCAGCGCAAAAAGCATTTCCAAGCCAACTCTCCTCTCCCTCAAAGAGAAAGAAACTGCAGCAGAGAGGAGACAGATTTCGCAAGGTAAGTGAGTCCGGCGTGGCAGGAAGGGAGGGGGAAGCAGTTGTGGGGAGTGGGGAGAGGAATAGGGTGAAGATTGCAGAGCCTCTGCAGTTGCTCGTAAGGGCAAACGACTGCTGTGGTGCTGCAATAGTCGTAATTTTGGGATTTGCTCGTAAACACTAGGGGGTGCTGATCACATAACTTCAAATGAGCGTTAAGTGAATGCTCGTAACTCGGGAATTACCTGTATTTTTTCCTTCTCTTCAACTTTCAACAAGCTCAGCTACTGCTTTATTAGTGAATAATATTTCCCATCTCCTTATCAGAATGGCTCCAAATTCAAGGAGAAAGAATGCATCTTGTAACAAAGATAGGAAAGAGGAAAGAATGGAGTAGAGAGACCCCGGGCTCAAATCCCCACTGAGGCTTAGTTCACATAAAATAGCAATCAAGATGGAAAGATTGATTCTGGATGGCAACAATCCATTCGATTGTGAAGAGTGAAGCTAGAAGAAGGTTGTGCACCTGAGTTTTGTAACTTGTTTTTTTTCATTCAGTGTCTTGCAGGAACCAAGGCAGTGCCATAGTATGTGTGAACTAAGCCATCACATTAAGCCACAATATACTTTCTTGTTTAGGCAAATGTATATGCAGGAATTGTGTTTAAGGTGTAGCATGCTGCATGAACCCAGCCATTTGACTGTACAACCCTGGAACTAGCACGGTGTATAGTTAGAGTGTCAGACTAGGTTTAATAGAATCCAGATGGATCTTGTACCAATTATACTCTCGTATTCAAACTGAAAGGTTTGTTGTGGGTATTAAATAAATATGGGCAGAACATATGTTACATTGGAAGATAAATAGGTTAAAGTAAATGTAATGCATATATTCATAATCAGAAATTTCCAAACTTCATGTCATAGCCTTTTCTCTTCAGCTGAAATCTATCAGGTACACTATTGTCATTTACTTTTCACATGTAAAATCAAAATAATGAGAGAGTAAAATCCAGGATTTTTTTTAAAGATCACACTATCCTTGGGCTTACTCACAATTTGTTTTTCTGTATATTTGTTGGAGCTGAGCAAATTGACGGCCTCCATGTGCCCAAAGTCGATGTCATGGCCCAACAGGAAGATGAAAAGCAGCTTGCAGACATATTTCTTCTTGCTGTAACCATCCAAGGCTTTATCTCCTGAGAGATGAGAGTGACAGGTGGGAAGTGGGGCAAGGTCACTTGACCTGCTGGAAGGAGAGAGGTATCTGCAAGGCAGCTGAGAGGACAGCTACAACAGCACCCTGGTGTTCTTCTACAAGTACCCAGAAAACCATTTTGTCAGCAGAAGTCAAGGTCACAGGAAATATCTTCCTGTTTTCCTTTTTATATGACCCCTCAAATTTCCTGGTAGACTACTCTTTTCTACTACTCTTCTGGAGGCCCAGTTTGGGAGGCTGCTATAAGTCACACAATATTCTGCTCTGATTCTCCACCTTTAGGATGGGATGCTGAGACTAGGCAAGTCCTACTACTTCATCAAATATCCCAATGGCAGAAATGAAACCGCCAATAGGCTTGGAAATTCTTTTTACCACAGAAGTCACATTGGGGAACAGCAAAGACCTTGATTAACACTTCCCATCAATTCTCAACTACTCTGGCCAATGAAGCAAGGAAGAACAGAGAGTTCTCTTTTTCTCCATTCACTTACAATCTGATGAAAAAAAGTGCTTGCTTCTATCGACATCAGTGAATGCATTCATATGGGTACACACCAATAAGAAAATAATACTATTTGCAGGAATATTAGAAAACCCATTTCTGATGCAATGTGCAGACCAATGTTTGACAGCAACTGAATTCTTCACAATCCCAAACCCTAACAATGATTGAAAGATTTACAGTAGAAAAAAAATGAATGTATTTTAATTTGAAATTTGGGGCAAAAAGTCACTCTTGTGTTCCATTGTGATTGTCTAATAGTACTTTTCTTTCCACCATTTTGACAGTTGTCCTGTCAAGGTAATTTTTATAAAATGATGTACCACTGGTACATGTATCCAGAAAATTTATCCAGAATGTATAAAAGTACTTCAAACCTGTGTTGGAAATGTGGAATACATGAAAGGTCATTTTATTATGCCTGGTGGACTTGTAAAAAGCCAGAAAATTTTGAGTTCAAAGACACATAGAATTTTCAAGATTAATATTAGTTGAATCCATAACTTTTCTTCCTGGGACTAATGGATAGGCAATTAGAAAAGAGTTATGAAATATGATTTTTGCATATGAAAACTGTTGTGAGACTATTATATACAGAAAAATGGAAAGACTCTGAAATACCCACAATGGAGGAATGGCTGGTGAAGATGACAGAATTAGCAGAGATGACAAAAGTGACTTGTCTGATAAGAGAAAGAACAATAACCACATTTGTTAGTGACTAGAAACCCCTCATAGACTTTTTGCTGAAAAAAGAAAAAAATGAACTTGTAATTTATGAGTTTATTAGAAAGGGTAGATCATGGAAAGAAGGAGATTATGTTGCAACCTTAGAGAGAGAGGATAAAATATAAATGTACTTGTAACTGTGGTGGAATCTGGCGCTGAGTTAAGAGAGGGAGGAGTAAAGAAAACCTCAGCCTTGAATTGGTGCTATGCAGGTAGTAGTACAGGCGGGATCCTCCCTAATTTCTTTTCAGCATTTAAAAGTATGCCTTACTATGGCAAGATTTTGTCTATGGGTGAGCATACAATAAAGAAACTGCTTTGAACTTTTACATATGTCATTCTTGGCTTCCCACACCTGAAGTAACTGCTGTTAAGAAAATCAGAAGCTGCTTCTTTATAAACTTTTTCTCTTTTCTTTCTCTTTCTCTCAAAGAAAAAACTATAGTAAATGTGAAAAAGCAAACAAAAGAAAGGAAAAGAAGCAACCAAAAAAGGAGATAGAAAAAAGAAAAAGAACAGAACACAAACCTGAAAAAATATATAAAGAAGTGGTTTCTGATTTTCCACTCTGCAGTTATACATACAATTCTACTCAAACCTCTTTCTCTAAGATTACATCATAATCCCCTTCTTCCTATAACTTGTTCTTTCTAATCATCAAAACCATAAATTAGAATTAGAATTACAAATAGACCCACAAAAGAAAACACTTAAAAACAAATGGAAATAATAAAACATAAATTAAACCTTGTAGAGGCGGAAACAATGGCCCAACAAATTAAAAGGGCTAAACAGAACTTCTTTGAAAATGTTAACAAACCGGGGAGATGTTTAGCACATAAACTGAAAAAAGAAAAAGAGAAAAGACTGATAAATAAGTTGCAAGATTCAAAAGGTGAATTACAATTTCATAATAATACAATAAGAAAATCATCAAAGATTTTTATGAGACACTTTATGATACAGAGGAAACTTCCAAAGAAAAAATACAGCAGTACTTAAAAAAAGCAGATCTACCAAAATTTTCAGAGAATATTCAAAACATATTAAATGGGAAAATATCAATGATGGAGATAACAGAGGCCATAAAAAGGCAAAAAAATGACAAGACCCTGGGCCCAGATGGACTACCTGCAGAACTTTACAAATCCTTTACAACAGGGCTTTTCAACCAGTGGTACGGGTACCACCTGTGGTACATTCGCACCTGGCAGGTGGTACGCGACCATCCTAGAAAAGTGGTAGCAGGGGAGGGGAATTAGCTGAAGCGGTGGTAGCACCGCACAAGCCTGAACAAGAGATGGCTGGCACTGCAGGGCTGTCAGGGCTCAGTGGAAGTGCCAGGATCAGCGCCAAGATCCAGCTGGAGCTCAGTGCTGATCCTGAAGCGCCGATCAGCTGGAATGTTGCAGCATCTCCAGGGTCTTGTGATTTACATTCAGATGCTTGGCAACTGATTCATATTTATGACGGTCACAGTGTCCCAGGGTCATGTGAAGTGACCAAAACCTGCTGCAACCACCCAGCAGATGGGGGGGGAATAAAAACCAAACACCCCCCCCCACCCCACCCCCACTGCCAATCCTCAACAGAAATGCTCACAACAATGAAAACCTCGGACAGGAGGAAGAGCGCCACCAGGTGGGCAGGCAGGTGTCTTGCTCGGCTGTGGCTTGGGAGGCACGTTTTTCAGTGCCATTGTAACTTCGAACAGTCACTAAGCAAACTGTTGTAAGTCGAGGACTCCCTGTACTTCATCACTTTTTTCTTTTTGGTCATCAAGTTTTTGACACCTTGCTAGGCGACTGGCGGTACTCGGATATTGCCATATCCTAAAAGTGGTACAATGGCTGAAAAAGTTGAAAAGCCCTGCTTTACAAAACTTTGCAAATATATTAAGCCCAATAATGAAAGAACTGTGTAATGAAATACTTTTGGAGGCTAAAATACCAAATACATGGACAGAACCTAATATTACTTTAATACCTAAAGAAGATTCTGACTTGTCACAAATAAAAAATTATAGACAGATATCTTTATTAAACGTAGATTATAAATTTTTTGCCTCAATAATAGCAGAAAGATTAAAGAAATTTCTGACTGAATTTATACATACAGACCAAAATGGCTTTTTACCTAAAAGACAAATAAAAAAATAACAAGAATGATTCTAGATGTTTTGGAGTACTATGAAACCCACCCAGGGAAACACATGGCATTAATATTTCTAGATGCGCAGAAGGCATTTGATAACGTAAATTGGCAATTCATGTTCCAGCAACTAGAAGAAATCAACTTTGGAGGAAATTTTATAAACATAATCAAAACAATTTATAATGAACAAACAGCTAAAGTAATTGTAAATGGAGATTTTACAGAAAATTTTAATATTAAAAAAGGCACAAGACAGGGATGTCCACTATCCCCATTACTATTTATATTAACACTGGAAGTATTGTATAGAAACATCAAACAAGATATAGAAATTAAAGGACTGGAGATAAAAGATGAAAAATATAAACTATAAGCATTTGCAGATGATTTTGTTTTTAGAAGAACCGCTTGAAACAAGCGTCAATCTTATGGAGAAAATAGAACAATTTGGAGAAATGGCAGGGTTGAAAATAAATAGAGAAAAGACTAAAGTGTTAACTAAAAATCTTACAGAAAAACAAAAAAATCAACTAGCAAAAAAACCCAAACCTCCAAATAGTTAAAAAAGTTAAATATTTGGGAATCCATTTAACAGCACGATGTGCAACAATAAAAGAAGATAATTACTTAAGATGGTTAAAACAAATAAAATTGGATTTGGAAAAGTGGAAAAACTTACAACTTTTAATGCTGGGGACAATAGCAACAGTGAAAATGAGTATCTTACCAAAAATACTCTTTCTATTTCAAACAATACCTATAATATTGGGAAAAACCTTTTTTGATGAACTAAACACAATAATACTGAAATTTATTTGGCAAGGAAAAAAAGCCAGAATTAAACTGAAAATGTTACAAGAAGCAAAAGAAAATGGAGGACTTGGACTGCTGGACTGGACGTTACATTACCAAGCAACTATATTAACATGGATAAAAGAGTGGATAATGCTTAGAGACAAAAGATTATTATACCTAGAGGGGCATGACCTACAATTGGGATGGCATGCCTTTCTGTGGTATGGAAAGAATAAATTACATAGATACTTTCAATAGCACTTTATAAGAAATGCACTTTTCTTAGAATGGGAAAAAATAAAAATTTATATTAAAATACCTGGATGGCTTTCAACAATGAAAGTGTTTGCTTACTCAAACTTGATTAACTACGAGAAAGTTGCGACCTATAAAGATATTTTGGACAATGAAGGGAAATTGAAGTGTAGACAAGATTTAGAAGAGCAAGGTACTGATTTATCATGGTGGCCATATTTGCAAATTCAAACGAGATACGAAAGAGATGTTAAAACAACGGGATTTTACAAAGAACAGACAGAATTTGACCAGATATTGCTGAAAACAAATGAAAAACTGATTAAAAAACTTTACAAATATTTGCTAAGCTTAAAGATGGAAGAGGAAACAATGATAATATGGGCAAAGAACTTTGGATATAATACAGAATAAGAAAAGTGGCAAAGCTTATGGGAAAGAAACTCTAAAATAACAAAAGTGGCAACATATAAAGAAAACTTATACAAAATGTTTTATAGATGGCATTTAACACTGGTGAGATTAGCAAAAAAGTTTAAAAATATGTCTAATAAGTGTTGGAAATGTAAACAAAAACCAGGTACTTACTATCATACCTGGTGGACATGCCCAAAAACTAAAAGATTTTGGTCAAGAATATACATATGGTTAGAGAAAATGATTAAAAAACATATAGTCTTTAAGCCAGAATTGTTTTATTAGGCATAATAGTAGGAAACTATGAGAAATAATGTATATACTTAATTTTACATGTATTAACTGCAGCAAGAATAGTATTTGCTCAATATTGGAAAAATGAAAACCTACCAATGGACGAAGAATTAATTAAGAAAATCTTAGATTGTGCAGAAATGGACAGATTGACATTGAAGATAAAAGAGAAAGAGGATTCAGTATACTTTAGAACATGGGACAATTTTTATCAATGGCTAGAAAAACAAGCTAGAGAGAAAGGAAAGTGATATGTACTATGTAACATTAAATATGTATTAGTAAGAAGAAGACTATCAGGTGCAGTAAAGATGTAAGAAACATATTAACATATTATGAAAATATAGAAACTAATCATTGTTTTTTACACACATGAATCCAGACATGCTGTTTGCTAAATATTAAAGAATGTTATTTTATAAAAATTATATATATATAAAACACCCGCGAAAACCTCAGAAAACAAATATCTTACCTCTACGGGGAGGAAATCCACCAGCTAACTAGGACCTACGAAAAACTCGAAGTACAAAGAGCTTCCATTCTGTGTGACCTCACATTCCTACGCAACTGCCGAGATCAAAATTTAATCCCCACATCCTTCCAATTGAAATTCCACTCCAACTCTGCAGCCATCAAACGTATCAAGATAAGAACTGAACTGGCCCTAATCAGAAATGAACTCCACACAAAAAGATTCCTCCTGGACCGAGTCAACAGAGACCTCCTCACACTTCACCTCAAACTCAGCAACAAGATCCACCCCACACTTTGGGACAAATTCAAACAAATCGCTGTCTGGAGAGCTGAAACAGAGACTGCCTACAAAACAGACACACACACCAATAAACTCCGAAGACTAAAGGAACGCCAGAAACAAACCCCTCCTCTCTCACAGCAACACATGAAACAAACTGTGCACAACATCTCAGATAGGATTCTCACCAAAGCCGAAACCAACGTCCTGTCTAAAGGATTTAATTTTGCAGTCGCTCCCAAACACATTCCCACGGAAACCATTATATGCGGAGTCGAATCCAGCCTGACCAAAATTAACCCTGACAACGCCAACAAAATCAGACTCGAAGTTACCAACATCCTCTGCACCAGCAAACCACCCAAAAGCAACTTACCCAAAGAGGAACAGACAGCACTACTTAACCTAAAAAAAGACACCAGCATAATCATTCTGCCAGCAGACAAAGGCAACGCCACGGTGGTAATGAACTCATCTGACTACCATACCAAATTATCCAACCTACTCCGAGACTCCACATACAAACTCCTCAAGACAGATCCCACCACCTACCTGGAAAAAACCACAAAATCCAAAATAAAAGCCACCCCCATCAGTGAAGAGATCCAGCAAACAATCATTCCCAGAGAAAAATCATCCAGATGTCCTAAGCTCTATGGTCTGCCCAAGATACACAAAGAAGGAACCCCACTCAGACCCATAGTCAGCTCCATAGGCTCACCTCTACAAAATCTAGCCAAATTTCTTGCCAAACAACTACAGCCTTACGCAAATTCCATCACCTCACACGTACAAAACTCATTCCAATTCATAGAGATCATAAGTAAACTAAACTTACAGCCCTGTGACCTACTTGTGAGCTTCGATGTCGTATCCCTCTTCACCCAAGTGCCAATCAAAGAAGCCTTGACAGCTATCCTAAATAAATATAACCCCCCAAAACACATCCTAGATCTGACCAACCACTGCCTATCAAACACATACTTCATCTACAATGGACAAAGATATAAACAAATGGAAGGAGCACCCATGGGATCACCCCTTTCACCTGTCATCGCAAACCTCTACATGGAACACTTTGAAACCCTCGCTCTAGAAAAATCCAACCACAAACCCAAACTCTGGCTCAGATACGTAGATGACACCTTCGTAATCTGGCCACACGGCAAAGAAAAACTGGATGACTTCCTCACACACCTCAATAGCCTACACCCCAAAATACAATTCACCATGGAAACAGAAGCTAACAATCAACTTCCCTTCCTTGATGTCTTAGTCTACAAGAAATCCAACGGCTCCCTAGGACACACTATCTACCATAAAAAAACACACACACCCGCTATCTGAACGCACTCTCACACCACCACCCAGCACAGATCAACTCCGTAGCCAAGACACTCATCTCCAGAACAAAACACCTAGCTGACGAACAACACCTAAAAACCGAACTACACACTCTCACTAATGTACTAACAGCCAATGGATTCCAAAGAAACATGATTACCAATTTAATCCGAAGAGAGACACCCACAAAAACCCAAAACAGAGAACAAGAAAATGGCAAAGCCCTCCTCCCATACTTAAAAGGGACCACAGACAGAATCAGCAAGATCCTCCAAAAACACAACATCAAAACAGCATTCTACACAGACAGAAAAAAAAAATATCCACCATCCTAAGAAACCCCAAAGACATAATTGGGTTAGAAAACCAAGGAGTATACGAAATCCCATGCACCACCTGCCCCACCACATACATAGGACAGACCAACAGAAGAATAAGTGCACGCATTGAAGAGCACAGGAACTCACTCAGAAAGGGAGAACAAACTTCATCCCTGTTCCAACACTTTGAAGCCACGGGACATGAAATTGATTTTAAAAAAACCCAAAACTATCGCCAAAATTGAACATTTTAACAACAGAATAATCAGAGAAGCCATTGAGATAGAAAAACGCCCCCACAGCATGAACAAACGAGATGATACCTCTCGCCTACCAGCCATTTGGAAACCCGCCTTGATTGACAGATGAGTCCCAACCACCAAGAATGATACCAGACCCAAACTCATGATAACATCACATGACATCACCACCACACAACCATTCAAAAAGCAAATCCGAACCCACAATGATAACGACGCACAACCACAAAACAGAAACCTAACTACAGCTGCAACATCAGCCACTTTAAACCCCTCCAAACCACACAATAAGCAAACTGACACCCACGATAAAAACATGGCACCACCACAAACACGAAGCCGAACAAAAGCAGCACAACTCACCAGCTCAGGTCTAAGGGTGGCAGCTGAGACCAGCCCATCCACTCAAAACACACCCCCACCCAATCAGAACACACACCCCATTCAAAACACACTCCCACCCAATCAGAACACACCTAATCCCCCACCCAATCAGAGCACACCTCCACCCACAGAACACACCCCCTCTGGCAGTTTAAAAAAGAGGAACAAACAGCCACCACCAAAGATCCATATATATATATATATATATATATATATATATATATATATATATATATATATATATATATATATATATATATATATATATATATATATATATATATATATATATATATATATACATACACACACACATACATACATACACAGGTGAAACTCGAAAAATTAGAATATCGTGCAAAAGTTCATTTATTTCAGTAATGCAACTTAAAAGGGGAAACTAATATATGAGATAGACTCATTACATGCAAAGCAAGATAGTTCAATCTGTGATTTGTCATAATTGTGATGATTATGGCGTACAGCTCATGAAAACCCCAAATCCACAATCTCAGAAAATTAGAATATTACATGCAATCAATAAAACAAGGAGTGTATATAGAACAATATCGGACCTCTGAAAAGTATAAGCATGCATATGTACTCAGTACTTGGTTTGGGCCCCTTTTGCAGCAATTACTGCCTCAATGCGGCCTGGCATGGAAGCTATCAGCCTGTGGCACTGCTAAGGTGTTATGGAAGACCAGGATGCTTCAATAGCAGCCTTCAGCTCTTCTGCATTGTTCGGTCTCATGTCTCTCATCTTTCTCTTGGCAATGCCCCATAGATTCTCTATGTGGTTCAGGTCAGGCAAGTTTTGCTGGCCAATCAAGCACAGTAATCCCACGGTCACTGAACCAGGTTTTGGTGCTTTTGACAGTGTGGGCAGGTGCCAAGTCCTGCTGGAAAATGAAGTCAGCATCCCCATAAAGCTTGTCTGCGGAAGGAAGCATGAAGTGCTCCAAAATCTCCTGGTAGATGGCTGCGTTGACCCTGGACTAAATGAAGTACAGTGGACCAACACCAGCAGATGACATGGCTCCCCAAATCAACACAGACTGTGGAAACTTCACACTGGACTTCAAGCATCTTGCAGTGTGTGCCTCTCCATTCTTCCTCCAGACTCTGGGTCCTTGGTTTCCAAATGAGATGGAAAAGTTGCTCTCATCAGAAAAGAGGACTTTGGACCACTGAGCAACAGACCAGGTCTGTTTTTCTTTAGCCCAGGTAAGACGCTTCTGACCTTGTTTGTTGTTCAGGAGCGGCTTGACAAGAGGAATATGACATTTGAAGCCCATGTCCAGGATCCGTCTGTGTGTGGTGGCTCTTGATGCACTGACTCCAGCCTCAGTCCACTCCTTGTGAAAGTCCCCAACACTTTTGAATGACCTTTTCCTGACAATCCTCTCCAGGCTGTGGTCATCCCTGCTGCTTGTGCACCTTTTTCTTCCACACTTTTCCCTTTCACATAACTTTCTATTAATGTGCTTTGATACAGCACTTTGGGAACATCCAACGTCTTTTGCAATTACCTTTTGAGGCTTTCCCTCCTTATGGAGGGTGTCAATGATGGTTTTCTGCACAACTGTCAGGTCAGCAGTCTTCCCCATGATTGTGATTCCTACTGAACCAGACTGAGAGACCATTTAAAGGCTCAGGAACCCTTTGCAGGTGTTATGGCTTAATTAGCTGATTAGAGTGGGACACTTTGAGCCTAGAATATTGCACCTTTTCACAATATTCTAATTTTCTGAGATTGTGGATTTGGGGTTTTCATGAGCTGTAAGCCATAATCATCACAATTATGACAAATCACGGCTTGAACTATCTTGCTTTGCATGTAATGAGTCTATCTCATATATTAGTTTCCCCTTTTAAGTTGCATTACTGAAATAAATGAACTTTTGCACAATATTCTAATTTTTCGAGTTTCACCTGTATATATACACACACACACATACACACACAACCATAAATCACAAAATCATTTTATTTTTTATACAAAAAGTCAATAAGGGGTTTCCAGTCACTGATGAATGTCAATATAGTAATGACATTTCTCTAATCAAAAAGTCAAGTCTGGTCATCTCAGCAAGTTCTATGAATTTCACCAACCATTCTTCCACGGTGGGAAATGCTGAATTTATTCATATAATAATCTTGCAGCAGTAATTATATATTGAAATAGAATTCCTGCATCCATCAGTCCCACAAGTAAAAGTTCCCATTGAGCCATCTGCATATTATAACCAAAATTCTTAGTCCACTTTATTATACATTCTTTAACCTGCTCTTCTTCAATTTCAAATTTCAACAAAAATTTATATATTTTAGCAATTACATGCTCATCTGTACACAATTGCACTTCAAATTCTGTCTTACTTTGCTCCGTAAGTCTTTTCCCTTGTACAGTTATCAGAACAATTTAAAATTGATAAAATTTTAAATCTTTCCAATAACTAAATGGGAAAAGCACTGGCAACTACATCCTTCTGCCATTAGTTATCTTGATTTGACTTTATATTAGGGTTTATAACAATTCACTGTGGCCAACTTGCTGCGGGACAAGAGTTATACTAATATCGAAGAAATGGTGGAATAGTATCATTAAAGGGTACAAAAGGAGGCACAAAATGAAATGTGAATGACAATTAAGATAATTTTTTTAATAATTAAATGGAATTGTTAAATTGTCCCACAGCAAGTTGGTTGTGGCATGTTGTCCCATTCCGTTATATTCCTGTCATGGCCCCATCGGATCCTGGTTCAGAGGAGGAATTGGAACTGGGACCATCCGATGGGGATGGCAAATCTTCCCTTGGCATGTTTAGAGAGGCCAGGGGCTGAAGATGATGCTGTCCCAGGCCCCTCAGGCATTGGGGGAGGTGGTTGACCGGATGGAGAGCTACTTGCCCTCACAGAAACAGGGGAGGATCGGCTGCAGACAGACAGTGGTGCCAAGAGGCAGCAGATCCCCTCTGATGAGGAACAGCTGCCTCCCCACTCAGTCCAAGGGCACAGAGTAGAGCAGAGGCAAGCTCAAATGAGGGCTGTGAGGCTGCTTAGGAGGAGGTCGTCCCACCCCTCCTCATAAGGAACACCTGGCATGGGTTGACTTAAGCAGAAGCCAGGGGAGTTTGTCAGGGACGATTGTTTGCTTTGGCTTACACTCCCCTGGCTTTGGAAAAACTCATCCTTGACTCTTGTTTCTGCCTGTGCCTTGCCTTTGCCTTGTGGACTTTCCTGACCCTGTGGAACCACCTTGCCTTTTGGATCTTGACTCTGGACCTTTTGCCCCATGAGCTTGCACCTTCTCTTTGGACTTCTTTGCCTTTACAAATTGGTTTTGTTTGTTGACTAGCTTTTGTTTGTGGGACTTTGGGTGGCTGCCTTCAGGGCAGTGTGGGGTGGAGCCTTACTGGCTGTTGTAGGGCCATTTGTTGTGGCACCTAACAGGGCAATAAAGGACTCCATCAATGCCTGTCAACCTGGGTCATAACAATTCCTCTTGGTGATTTTCCAATAATCATTGTTATGTTGATTATTTGTCTTTGCCTGTTGTTTCTCTTCTGTAAAATGCTTTTTGTGCTGAGTTCCATAGAGGTGATTAAAGATTTTTTAAGAGAATAATGATAATTATGATCAGTTTGGGAGAAGAATAAGATTTACAGAGGGACTTACATAAACCAGGAATTAAAATTGCTAGATTTTTTTTGTGTGCATATATGGAGATGGATGTTTGAACCCAAACCTCTGAAGTAGATTCAAAAACAGAGGGATAAAGATATTATGTGGAAATTTGAAGATTGAATTAGCATATATCTGTCAGATCAATTTACTCTCTTTGTTCTATCCCCGAATGTATTGGGCTGGTTTTCAAGAGCAGAACTGTCTACTCTGGGTAAGAGGGTTTTGTCTGAGGTAATTGAGCTTGCTGGTCCTTTCTTCTTTGGAGCTCTTATTCCCACCTTTAGCTAGACCTTTGGCATGAGCTGTGCATTCCAAAAAGCCATCTTCCCTGATTTAATGGTCTGACCTTAGAGATAACAACACAATCACATTTGTTAAATCCTGCTGATGAAAGCTGAAGCACTTCTGCCTTATTTTATACGGAATGATGAAGGAGGAGGAGCTCCTCTCCAGAACAATATGAATTGTGCTGCAAAGGACTCAGATCTATTGAAATTGACAGCAAATATTGAGATCAAGGTGGGACACAGTTGCATCTAGTGGGCTAAAAGGAAATGGCTTCTGGGAGAAATAACTCTTGAGTTTCATTAGATGGGAATTAACTTTATAGTGCTATACAGGGTACTAACACAAGCAACTCCTAGAATGAAGATACAAAACTCCTGGTTTAATTTGAAGGCTTAGAATTATACGCATCCACAGGAAGAACAAATTATGGCACATGTGTAATGATGTTATCACACAAAATCCACAACCTATATACTTGTCAGATGTATGACACAAGTAATCATAGCATTTGCAAGATGTTATAACATGCATGTCATCATTTTGACATCATTGTGGTTTGTTACAGTCAACACTGCCTAAAATCAGATATTTTCTACTTCATTCCATTGTTTCAGCTGGGACAGGTTAACTTTTCAGCATTTCAACCTTGAGTCCAGGGCCAGTCTTCATCTGCTGCCCACAGACCTGTTACACACAGTTACTTTCTATGAAGCATCAATGGCATGTACTGTATAATAAAAGATAGATGGCATTAGCTAAACCAGCCTGAAAAGTACTAGAGAGGAGCCTGGTTGTCAAGGGAGAGAGAACAAAAACAAGAGACAGTGAGTAAACTGGGCTGAGTCACTGATAGAGCTGCTGCAGCGATTTGTGGTAAAAAAATAAAAATCTGTCCTATACTGTAAAATAGCAAAAGGAAGAAGGGAAGAAGGAGAAAAAACAGTGCAACAACTCACCCTTGAATTTGGATCGGATATTGGCCAACTCTTTGTTAATTCGTTTAATTTCAGCCTCTTTACTCTTACCTGGAAATAAGAAGGAATGAAACATGGGGTCTACTCAACTCCATACACAATCATCTGCATAGTACTGAACGTTTAACTATTATGAGACAAGGGGAAAAAAACAGAGGAGGAAAGCAGTCAGATAAATGGCAACAGATAATGACAAACTGTCACATACACTTCTTGAATATTATTATTATATTATTATTAATAATAATAAAATAAAAATAATAAAGTTGGAAGGGACCTTGGAGGTCATCTAGTCCAACCCCCTGCTCAGGCAGGAAACCCTATACCAGGGGTGGCGAACCTATGGCACACGTGCAACAGGCGGCACGCGGAGCCGGCCCTGTGGGCACACACGCCATCACCCAGGCTGCCCCGTCCCCTCTCCACGTGCTCCTGCGCTCTTGCTCTCTTTCTCTCTGCACTGAGAGGGAGCAGCTGCAAGAGCTGGGCGGATCCGGGCTGGATGGTGGAGGCAGCTGCAGCACGAGTCCAGGTAAGCCTCCAGAGTGATTTCACGCCCCCCCCGCCCGATCATTTTACGATGCTCCAGCGGCCCGATCCAGGCATCAGAGGCCTGTAAAATGCTTCTGCTGCCCAGATCTAGGGCTACAGAGTGATTTCGCTCCCCCCCCCGAGCGATTTTGCAGGCTTCCGACGCCTGGATCGGGTCGCTGGAGCATCGCCCACTCGGTGGCCATGCCCCCGGCACCCAGCGATGCATAAGTGGGTTTCAGGTTGCAGTTTGGGCACTCGGTCTCAAAAAGGTTTGCCACCACTGCCCTATACTATTTCAGACAAATGGCTATCCAGTCTCTTCTTTAAAACTTCCAGTGTTGGAGCATTCACATAATAAAAACAGCATTAAAACAGCATGGAAAAGCAAAACTTTCCCCAACCTATTGTTCTCTAAATGAGTTGGTTTGTAATTCCAGAATTCCCAGCCGGATACAATTCCAACATATCTGGAAGTACTATCTCAGATGGCTGCCACATACTAAAGCATAGGAGCTACAGGCCAATCAGGGAACTCAGATTTTGGATCAGAGGAGGCGGCAGTCTGTATTATTGTACTGTTTTTCTTCAATCAAATGCATTCTTCTCAAGCTGCTGCTCGGCAAAAGCTGGTGAAAAGGTATTTAGATAGAGCAAATGATATAGTTTGCTTCTGGTACCAACTCAAGGTGCTGGTGTCTATTTATTTATTTATTTAATTTATTTAATGGGACTTATATGCTGCCCTATCTCCCAAAGGACTTAGGGCGGCTAACAACAATAAAATACAAGTAAAATACAAATATTAAAATTAAAATTAAACTATATCTATAGCCCCAACAACAACCAATAAAAACCTTAAAACCATTTAAAAAACCCCTTATCATCAGTCCAGGTTGGCCTGTTGGAAAAGAAATGTCTTAAGGTCACGACGAAAGGACCAGAGGTCTGGGGTCATCCAGAGCTCCAGGGGAAGCTGATTCCACAGGGCAGGTGCCCCGACAGAGAAGGCCCTCCCCCTGGGGGTCGCCAGCCGACATTGTCTGGCCGACGGCACCCTGAGGAGACCCTCTCTGTGTGAGCGCACAGGGTGATGGGAAGTCGTTCCTGGCAGCAGACGGTCCTGTAAATATCCCGGGCCTAAGCCATGTAGGGCTTTATAGGTAAGAACCAGCACTTTGAACCTCACCCGAAGGGCAACCGGCAACCAATGCAGCCCACGCAGGAGGGGTATAATATGGGAGTATCGGGATACTCCCATCACAACCCGCACGGCCGCATTCTGCACCAGCTGAAGCCTCAGGGTGGTCTTCAAGGGCAGCCCCATGTAGAGAGCGTTGCAGTAATCTATACGGGAGGTGACGAGTGCATGAGTGACTGTACATAAGGCATCTCGGTCCAGATAGGGGCGCAACTGGCGCACCAGGCGAACCTGGGCAAATGCCCCCCTGGCCACGACTCCTATATGATGTTCTAAATTGAGTCGTGCATCCAGGAGGACGCCTAAGTTGCACGCCCTATCAACGGGAGGTAACACCTCTCCCCCCATAACCAAAGATGGAACATCCTGGACTACACGAGATGCCGGTACGTAAAGCCACTCGGTCTTGGCCAGGTTGAGTTGGAGCCTGTTCTTCCCCATCCAGATTCGTACCGCTTCCAGGCAACGGGACATCACGTCAAGGGCATCACTGGGTTGGTTCGGGGTAGAGATGAAAAGCTGGGTATCATCAGCATATTGATGATACCTTACCCCGAAACCGTGGATGATCTCACCCAGTGGCTTCATATAGCTGTTGAACAGGAGGGGAGAGAGGACCGACCCCTGGGGGACCCCACAATCGAGGGGCCTCAGGGTTGACCTCTGCCCTCCTGCCAACACCGTCTGCGAACGGCCCGAGAGGTAGAACCACCATAAAACAGTGCCTCCCACTCCCAACCCCCCGAGACATCGCAGCAGGATACCATGGTCGATGGTATCAAAAACCGCTGAGAGATCTAATAGGACCAGGACAGAGGAATATCCCCTATCCCGGGCCCGCCAGAGATCATCCACCAGCGCGACCAATGCCGTTTCCGTGCTGTACCTGGGCCTGAAACCCGATTGGTACGGATCCAGATACTCAGTTTCCTCCAGGACCAGCGGGAGCTGCCGTGCCACCACGGTCTCAACAACCTTCGCAAGAAAGCGAAGGTTGGAGACAGGACGAAAATTATTCAAAATAGCTGGGTCCAAGGCAGGTTTCTTGAGGAGGGGCCTCACCACCGCCTCCTTCAAAGCAGCAGGGAAGCACCCCTCACTCAAAGAAGCATTAATCACTGCCTGGAGCCAGCCTCGTGTGACCTCCCGAGCCGCATAAACCAGCCAGGAGGGACACGGATCCAACAAACACATGGCGGCACTTAATCTACCCATGATCCTGTCCACTTCATCCGGAGTCACAGGGTCAAACTCCTCCCAAATAATGTCGGCCAGACCCATCGTTTCCCCCTCGTCAGATACTGCCCAGTCGGAGTCCAGACCGGTCCGGATCTGAGCGATTTTGTCCAGCAGATGCTGACTAAACTCCTCGGCCTGTCCTCGCAAGGGGTCCTCCCCTGTCCCCTGATTTAAATGGGAACGGGTCACCCTAAACAGGGCGGCCGGGCGATTATCTGCAGACGCAATGAGGGTGGCGAAGTAGGCACGCTTTGCCACCTCCATTGCCACAAGGTAAGATCTGGTAAAAGATCTTAACTGTGTTCGGTCAGATTCGGACCGACTGGATCTCCAAATGTTCTCTAGGCCCCTTCTCCAGCGCTTCATCTCCCGTAGGTCCACGGAAAATCAAGGGGCCAACCGGGACCTGCGCCGTGTCAGAGGCCGCAAAAGCACAACGCGGTCGAGAGCTTCAGAAGCAGTCAGTTGCCAGGCGTCAACCAAGGTCTCGACCGGGCTGTGGGAAAGGAAGGCAGGGATCAATCCAAGCGCCGTCTGAAACCTTTCTGGGTCCATCAAGCGCCTGGGGCGGAAACACCTGGTCGGTTCCGCCTCCCAGCAGTGGGAGGTGGCATAACAGAGGCCCAGCCGCAGGAGATAATGATCTGTCCATGAAAGGGGTTGAATGGTTGGAGAGACCCCACCCAGACCATTAAGCCACTGCCCGGAGATAAAAATAAGGTCGGGCGTGTTTTCCCCCTCATGGGTCGGACCCTGAATAATCTGGGTCAGGTCCATGGTCATCATGGAGGCCATGAACTCTCGGGCCACCCCCGATGCCCCCCCAGGGAGGGCAGGTTGAAATCCCCCAGAACCATAAGTCTAGGAAACTCAACCGCCAACCCCGAGAGAGCGTCGAGTAGCCCGGGCAGGGCCGTTGCCACGCAGCTGGGAGAAAGGTAAGCGAGCAACAGGCCCAACTGACCTCCAGGGCCCCACCTCAGGAGGAGGGACTCACATCTGCCTATCTGAGGGGCAGTGGCCTCCTGCAGACAAAGGGCCTCCTTAATGACAACTGCCACCCCACCGCCCCTACCCTGAGTCCGAGGCTGGTGCAGCACATGGAAACCTGGAGGGCATAATTCAATCAGAGGGACTCCTCCCTCTGGGCCTAACCAAGTTTCCGTAATGCATGCGAGGTCTGCGTCTTCCTCCTTAATCAGATCCCGAATGAGGGGAGCTTTATTCACCACAGACCTGGCATTCAAATAGATCAGCCTGAGCTCAGGTATCTGCCCTCCCCCATCCCCAGGAAAGCAGGTTGAAACCAGAGGGTCGGAGCATGCCACTGCTCGAAGACAGCGGGGGGGCGATCCCAGATTCCGATATGGCCCTCTGTTCATCCATCTGTCGCCATTCCCAATCACCATGGGCATCGCTCTCCCCACCCCAACCCCTCGGGCTCCATGACACCCCCCTGGCCCCCCTACCGCCGCGACCATCAACCAACCTGGACTGGACTAGGTCCGGCGTAACCCCCCCATCTTTCTGCCGGGCCTTACATTCCTCCCTCCTCCCTAACCCCTTAAAAAGTTTAAAAAGAAAACCCCGAAGCCTCCTTTTCGTGCCATGCCACCTCTTGGGGTCCCAATACCCGTCATTAAGGAACCGGCGGCATAGATTAGAGGGCCACACCAGGGAGAGGGGGGACTCCCTCAAGGCAAACAGTTCACCCGCGGAATAAGCCATCGATGGAAATAAAAAGCAGGAAGGAATGGATCGGCAAGGACAGATGAAATAAATATTAATAATAAATCCACAAAGCTGGACAGTGACTCCCGAGCGTGGTCGCCCTCTCACAGCGACCATGATCTTCTGGTTTCAGGGAGAAGCATTATCCAGCTCTGGGCAGGTCGCAGAGAGGGAAAGGTACAATGGCTGGGTGAAGATAATAAAGTCAGTTTATCGGTGAAGGCATCCACAGCTCCGGCGATGGACAGAAGTAAACAAGTCTCGGGGTTCAGGTTCCAGGCCCGGCCGACAACAGCCGGGCCCCCCTGCTGCCCAACATCGCCGAGCCCCACTGCCAACACCTCCAAAGCCACCAAAGATGTCAAATGGCGGCAACAAAATCCGGGCCAGTCATCCATTTCCATCTCTCAAATATAAGTCGTGACCAAAGAGGGGCTGTGATAAGACTCAGGGCATAGGTATCATCACGGAAGATGGAGGACGCTCACCTCTGTTCTTCAATATGGTCCCCAGGGGCCACCGCAGCCTCAGGCGACCCAGGCATCAGGTCGCCAACAAACAACTCCAGAGGGCCCCCGCAGAAGAGGGAAGCCATCCGCCGTCCGGCTCATCACTCGGCACCACAAGCCATGGGTGCGGCCTCGATGCCGCAAGCCCAGTTGTCTCAGGCCTCGGACGCCTCAAGTGCCTCACCATCCCGCTCACTCCACCTCCATCCTCAAGCGGGCTCGTCAGATGTCTCCACCCTCCAAAAAATGGCCCCAAAAGTGCCTCCGCGGAGGGGGAAGGTTGCTCTCAGCCTGTCGATCGGCTCGCCTCCACCCTTCAAGGAGCCTCCACCAAAGGGGAAAGCTCACCGATCGAGCCGTCAATCGGGCACTCGGGCGACACAGGCCCCGGGCGCCTCGCCGCCCGGGTAGCCCCGCCTCCATCCTCCAGCAGCCTCAAAAGGGTCACCGCGGCCCCGGGAGCTCCCGCCGCCCAGCCAGGGCTGCACGGCAGTCAGCAGCCCCATTAATGTCTAAAAGGCTGAATCTCGCCCTCCTGCATCTGGCGCTCAGCCGCGGGCCGCAGCCATCTTCTTCGGAGGTTAAAAAAAATATACATTTACAGATTAGGCCCACAATGTATGAAGGGATCTTCTCATAGGTTCCAACTCATCTAGTAAGATCATCCTCAAAGGCCCTCCTCCAGTGCCCTTCCATGCTGATCTGCAATTAGCAGATGCTTACTGCAGTGATTTCTGCAAATTCTAGTAGTTGCCCCTGGCTATGAATGG
Organism: Vipera berus; assembly: GCF_964194415.1. Classification (NCBI taxonomy): domain Eukaryota; kingdom Metazoa; phylum Chordata; class Lepidosauria; order Squamata; family Viperidae; genus Vipera; species Vipera berus. The sequence continues at coordinate 31,956,225 of NC_138210.1, read as the reverse complement.
CTCCCAAGTAAGTCAGGCCTGGTACCTACTATCCTTCTGGCCCAAGGCAAAGATGCTTTTTCATAATCTGAATTCATGATTATATTCATATCTGAAATGTTATACTTTTTAACCAGTCTTTAGCTGCTGTCCATACTGTTTTGTTTTTATGTTGTACAGGTAGTCCTTGAGGTACGAACCTAATGGAGCCTGCCCATTAGGATCGTAAGTCAAAACATTCATCAAATGAATCAGACTCAATTTTACAAATTTTTAAAATCAAATTCATTAATTGAATCAAATGGGTTGTTAAATGAACAAAGATCTGACAAAATGATGCTGCCAGTTAACTGAACTGAGAGGCTTTCCCGCAAGCCGCCCATCAGCTGTTTCCAGTGCAGCCAGCTCAGGAACTAAATTGCCTCTGATAGAAGTAAATGAAAGGTCTTCAAAATTTTTAATATTAAAAGAGAAATTTAAAACTGAATATGCTGCAGTGGAAATTTACTAGGTGAATGGAGATGAGAACCAGGAAAGGAGAGCACAAAGAAAGGATGCTAAGTGAAACACGTAGGCAAAAATTAGCTGGGTCTTAAGAGTGGGAAAGGAAGAAGACAAGCTATAAAAATGTCTGTAAGAGAAGATAAGTAGTAAAACAGGAAAGAACCTATTTTTTTCTAAGAGGTCACAAAAAGGGGGCTAGAACTCAAGCAACTGAGCATGTTGCATGTCAATATTGATTAATATTAACTGACACACCTTGCATAAATTATCACTTAATTTTAATGTACATGGGATGTATGACTTAGTATGTAGCAGGAAATATGTAGGAGGCGGTCGGAAAGAGTTTAACCTCATAGTACCTCAGCCAATGGGGAAAGAGGAGGGATGTGCGGCCGGGGCCAGGGATCTATAAAAATGGGAATATTTTGGGTTGAAACTTTGGAGAGAACCAAGTTTTGATAGCTTCTCTCCCCGCTTATTGCAATAAACGAAACAAAAGGCCTTCACTGTGTCTTGGCTGGTTATTGGTCAGGCGAGCTTGTCTCTGGTCATGAAGGAAAGTGGCCAGGAATGCATAACAGCCTTGGGGGCTCGTCCGGGATTTGCATCCATTCCATGTTTGGCAGCTGGGGACATTCGAAAGGGGAGTGTGCACCTGGGTAAGTTTTTCCCAGCCCTAAAGGTCGGATTGCCCCTGCTCAAACAAAGAGGAATCAGAAATCCTGAGACGGAAAGCCAGGATGCAGTGAAAACCTAAAGGAAAGTCGGCCGACTAGAGGAAGGACGTCAACTCAGCCTGACAGGTAAGATGCCAGAGGGGTATCTAGATACCAGAGGGGTATCCATGGCAATAAGAGTTTGAAGAGGAGGGACTTTAAAAATGTATTGTAAAACTTTTCAATAAAAAAAAGAATTTGAAGAGGAGGGACGCCTCCCCGGCCAGTGTGCTGGCCAATAAGGAAAAAAGGAAAGGTATTTAGGGAGAATGTTGAAGTATTTTAAGTCAATGCTTTAAACAAGGCATTTGAACAGAGGAAGGATGATACATTACAGTATATATCTGGCCTAAGTACATGTTTGGCCACCCAATAAATTAAATTGGGCTTCTCAGCTTGGCTTAGAGCAGTGAGGAATGGATAGGCAGTAGTTAAGGTCTATCAGAAACAGTCCTTGCATTTCCCCACTGCCTGGAGAACAAGCTACAAGTTGCCCCAAAAGAGTAAAAGTGGAAATTTAAAGGGACACAAACCTCCAAAGGTCTGGAAGTAATGTTTAAGGGTCTATGTGTTTGTGTGTTTGTGTTGGCTCATTCCTAAAGACTGGGGGATGCCGGGGAGAGACCCTCTAACAGTAATATACAAAACAGCAAGGCCTTATTCCAAAAGGAAATTTGGGAAATTGGCTTGTGAAAAAGCTTGAAAATAATGATCGTTTTGCCTGGGGTGAAGTATTTGGAATTTTTTTGTGTCTGGTGTAAATGCAAGAAAGGGTGAAGAAGGCTAGTTTCTTAGTAATTAGAAGGACAATAGAAGGTGTTACAAGAATGGAAATAATCAGATGGAAGAGAGGGAGAGAGAGAGAGAGAAAGGAGCTGTGTGAAGTTTTATGCCTGGCCAGGATGAAAGGCGAGAACTCTGATCTGCTATTTTGTGTGAGAGAGTTAAGTAGAAAGCTATGTATTTTTTTTAGGTTCCTATAATTTGGAAGATGACAAGAGAGGGGAAAATCCCTCTCCAAGGGGGGAAAAAGTTGCCTGCCCTAACAGCTTTTGAAATCAAGCAATTTAGGAAAGAATTGCCCAAACTAATAGAAGATCCTATTGAAGTAGGAAAACAGGGTAGAAATGTTTTTAGGATGAATGGAATATTCATGGGGAGAAATGGAATCCATTTTTAACATGTTTACACCAGAACAGAATGAGATGATTAGGTGAGTAGCTAGGGAATAGTGTAAGAAAAAGTTTTCACAAAAAGAATGGACAGGCAACAGAGTGCAGAGAGGAATGCTATGGCTGATTATAGGGGTTATATATTATTATTATTATTATTATTATTATTATTATTATTATTATTATTATTATTATTATTATTATTATTATTATTATTATTATTATTATTATTATTATATAGGTATGCAGTGCCTCACAGTCTTAACATTTAGAAGGCAGTGTGATTAGAACAAGGAAAAGAGGAAGTATGACTGAATGGCTAGAGAGGTTAAAAAGCCAACTTAAAAGTATGGACATTTGGATCTTGGTAATCCAGGACATCAAATGATTTTGAAATATCAACTTGTAGGGAAAGCATGGGAAGATATTAGGGTAAAAACGCAGAAATTAGATACATGGAAAACTAAAACAATAGAAGATTTATTACCGGTAAGAGATGCTCAGAAAGTATATGCAAAGAGAGAAGAGGAGAGCGATAAGCGTAAGATAAGATAAAAATGATGGCTCAATTGGTGCAAACAGGCTAGCAAAGAGGATGGGGAGTAGTAATCAAGAAATCAGTAAGGGGTCTTGGGAGAGCTCTAGGCTGGGGGTGAGGACAGCCATTTGGCACCAGGGGATATAAACCCCTAGAAAAAAATTACCCAGTCCATAAAAATAAATAAATAAATGTGCCTTTTGAAGGAAGGACACTGGGAAAATGAGTGCCTTAAGAGGAAGGAGGGGGAAGAACTTACAAATTTGGTGAATTTTGAGGATTAGGGGTGTCAGGTCCAGCTGTTATCTGGTCCAGCTTTTTAGGAACCCCTGATAAACTTTAAAGGTTGGACCCCTGGAGGAGGAAAGGATGTATTCGGTGGATTCCGGAGCCAGCAGATTTACCCTGAACTATATACCTCCAGGAATGCAAATTGGGAAAGGGAAGATTAAGGATCAGGGAATTAGGGACATGTAGTAGAAGCAACAATATTTAAATCTGCGATGGTCCAGACAGTAGCAAAGGACCTGAACTATGGTGCAACTTTGTATTGGTAAAAAAAGGAGCTGCAATTTGGCCAGGAGGTACTTAATTGGTAAATTGGGGGTTGTTATGGGGAATGAAAGAGAAATAATTGTAAATATTATGGCCTTGAGCGAGGAAGCTCAAGGAAATGTGGACCCTCTTATATGGGCCCAAGAGAGCAATAGAAAAGGGGTAACATGAATCGTTTAAAAGTGACTTTAAAGAACCCTGGTGAAGTAATTCACAAGAAACAGTATATAACATTACATTGGAAGGAAGAATGGGTTTAAAGCCCATGGTGGAAGGGCTATGGAAGAGGGGTGAAATTTTTGAGAAATCCTTTTAAACATGTTTAGTTTGTTACTTTTTAACCCAAGAATTTCTGCCTTGGAAAAGTAAAAGATGCAGAAAAAAGAAAATTAAAAGCGGGGGAGGCAGTTTCTGTCTGCATGTTTGGTTGTTTTTTTTGTTTTAAAGAACAGAAATTGGGTAAAATTTCCTGACTGTAAGAATAATTAATGAGAGGGATAATTGTCTGCAGAAACTGTGGATGCTTCATTATTGGAGGTTTTGGGGAGGAGGTTAGAAATTGATAGGGTCTGGATAGAGTTTCTTGTTTCAGTAAGGGGTTGGACTAGAGGACCTCTAATGTCCCATCCAACTCTGATATTCTGTTTTTGTATGTGTGGCATGCTTCAGTGATTTTCCTTTGCATTTTAGTTTGGATTTATCCTTAATAATGCATTTGAGGGTATTCTTGTCAAAAAGGAACAATCCTATGATGTTTTATTTAACATCTGATAAATATGTGTCTTTGGGATTCCTTGCTACTGCAAAATAGATATTAATGGCTGCATATTGTGTGTGTTCAATTTGTTTTCCTTTTCCTTGGAGGCAAGGAGGGGAAGGGAAATCTTTATAGAAAACCAGTTTGGTTTCAGGGTTATAGCCACAGGCTACAAGGCTGGATTTGAGTTCAAATCCTGCTTTGGCCATAAGGGATGGCTGAGTGTTTTGGGGCTGGTTTGTTTTTGTTCAGCCCTGGGAGGGAGGTTTTGGCAAGCCACTTCTGTAAATGTTATGGCAATTTTCCTCCTGAGGGCTGTTTCAAGTTCTCTGAAAGCAAAACATTTTGTGTAATTTTTTTACTTTGTCTGGTTTGGTGAATGGGGGAAGGGGGAGACTATCTTTTGTCTTCTTAGCTATCCTGTTGTTCTTTGATGTGCTGCCACAAGGGTGATTTGAATATTATCTGCCTGAGACAAAAGGCATTCCAGAAATGTTGGCCCAATACTGATTGGTGCTTTACCTTTTAAAATCCTGAATGTGTTATTTACAATAAGTTTATTGAGTTATATTTTTGTAACATGGTATCTAATCAGGGTGAAAGGGGGAGGAGAAAGAAAAATGTGACAATTTTTGATAGAGCTCCCATGGACAAGTATAGTCTATCTGACAAAGGACAAATGGTTTTTCCTTTCTTTCTTTCCTCCACTTTTAAGCTGTGGAAGCAAATACATTCTTATGTAGCTTCCCAGTTTTGTAAGATCTTATTCTGGGAATTATCAAGAAATGGGAAAGCAACTTTTTGGCAGAAGAAAGGATTGAGGGTGTTTAGCAAATAAAGCCCAAATGGTATGAAAGGAGGTAAAATATCTAGGATATATTATAGTTGAAGGGGAAAGGAAAATAGATAGTAAAAGGATTGAGGCTATAGTAGATTTATAATTATCAAACAATAAAAATGGTCTTAAGGAGATTCTGTGGTTATCACAAGGTACTGCAAGTATGGGGATCCAAAAACCGTATGAGGGGAGTCATTGGGGAATTAAAGCATGGGTAGAAATGTATTTGAAATTCTATGCCACCCTTGGAATTTATGAGATAGCCCAAAGGGCTACAGAGGGATTTTTGATGTGTAAAAGGGTTAAAATAAAGAGGAAGTGTACTAAAGCAATTGTGTAAACAAACGTATTTGTGTCCTTAGGGCAGACGCTGATCAAGGTAGCCATAATCCTGATAGCGTAACTGCACGTATTCCCCGGCGACTGTCTTAAAGAGGAATGTATTAAAGTCCTTGTTTAAGCAAACATAGTCTTGTCCTTAAGGCAGATGATGATTGGGATGCCATATCCTGTCTGTGAAACTACACGTACTTCATGTAATTTTCTTCTGTAAACTGTTGTCTGATAAGAATGTGCAGGATGTAACCATATAAGGAACAATGTATAACAATGTATAACTAGGAATTAGAGGTGTATAAATATGTCTGTTCATGAGCCCTTCGGGGTTCAGACCCTTTGCTTTGTTTAAGCCTTCTGAACCTGTGCAATAAACCTTTCCTTTCCTGAAGAGCTTGCGTGAGTCTCTTCTTTCTACAACAGTTTCATGGCGACCACAAAGGGACTTCATTGCGAGGCGATGTTTCGCTGAGGGCAGCCAGACCCCCTCGGACCCGACGAGAGGCCACTTCTGAAACATTCTCCAGGCACCACGGGGGAAAGCACCTCCAGGAGACAGCAGTGACACCTCTGTGGGGCCGACGGTGCTGACGGCTAGTCCAAGATCCCTTGAGGGAAGGAAAGGAGGTCTGAACGTGAATCCTGGCCAGGAAGGGGAGAGGACGAAGTGTGAAGACGCCTCAGGCGAGTATGTGTTAAAGTTGTAAAGTACCTATCTCACCTGAAGATAGGAGAGGGGGACTGATCACCCTCCTGGACTCGGGACGGCGATCCTAAAGTAGTCCGTGTTAGGCTGTGTGGGAGGTTAAGCCATTGCAGTTCCTATTGGTGACCATTGAAACGTCCGGTACCGTAGGTCAGTGGCAGTGTTAATAGAATGGGGGGGAGAAGCAGTGTTCCCAGCACACCGCTGGAATGCATGTTGAAAGGTTTTGATGATTATTTTAATCATACGCAGTATAAAGTCCCCTATCCTAAGGTGACAAAAGAGAGACTGAGGTTTCTATGTGAAAAGCAGTGGTCACATATGGGGGTTGGGTGGCAGCAAGAGGTTACATTCAAAAACCAGCTCATCAACGACCTCAGGGCCATGATAGCAGCAAATGAGGAAAAGTACCCCAATCAATATCAGTATATAGACCAGTGGGGGGATGCGATATCAGAGAAGGCAAATGACTTATTGAAATGTCAGGCTGAAATGGTTCGCCTTTGTATTGCTAGATCTAAGGGAAAGAAGCTGGGGGTTGTGTCAGAGAAATTTAAGGACGTGAAAAAATCCAAAACCAATGTGTCTGATATTAAGAAAGAGGTGCTGGTTGAGGAAGAGGAAGTGATTTTTAGACCCCCTCCTTATGTGCCACGTCCGCCCTCGCTGCCTTAACTGTTAACGGCAGCAGCTGCAGCGCTAAGTGAAGCGCAGTTAGCAGTAAGAAAGAAGCAAAGAAGAAAGGAGCCCATGGCTCCTAAGAACGAAGAAGGGTGCATACAGCCCCCAAGGATGAGGGGGGGTTTCTCTGTGAGTGAGAGTGGTGAGATAGGTGGAGGTAGTAGTGTGGCAAGCACTCCGTTGGAGCGCATGTTTAAGGGATTTGATACATATTTCAATCATGCCCAATACAGGGTCCCTTATCTGAAAGCCACCAAACGGCAATATAGCCGAATAATCAAGACGTGGTTAGGGGCTAGGTCTTAGTGAACCCTCTGGTTCGAGTCCAGAAGGCGGTAGGAGGCAGAAGAGAGGAGGAAGATGAGGAGACTGGGGTGGCATCCCCGGTAGCCATATATACAAGGAGAACAGAATAGAAGAGGGGGGAACTAATGGCGTCTTTAAGGCAAGTTGATCAGAGAGTCATTGACGTCACGGGACAAGCGAACGTGCAACCTGTTTGCTAGTATGTCCCCTTCACTGCAACTGATTTGTTCAATTGGAAACAATGTTACGGATCTGTCAGGGAAGTCCAAAGAATTAACCGAACTAACACAAAAGGAGAGCCACGGTTAGGAAGTGTGTTATAGACAGGTACCATAACGCGCAGAATATACAGGCAGAGTTACAGACAAGGGCACCAGAGCAGGATCCAGATTGGAACGTTAGGGATGCAGCGCAAAGGACGTTGTTGCGGGAATATCAGAATTTAACAGTAGAGGTGCTTCAGAAGGCAGGAAAAACCCCTGTGAATATGTCTAAGCCGTCTTTGGTAATGCAGGGAGCAGATGAAAGCCCGGAGAGGTGTTTTTGTTTTTTTGCAATGGCTGATAGAGGCTTATGAGCTATATATGCAGATAGATTCGAGACACGCAGACAATGTACGAATGTTGAATGAGAGATTCATAGCACAAATTTATGGTGATATAAGGAAGAAGTTACAGAGGTTGGAAGGAGCTCTGGGAAAGAATACCAGTGAATTGTTGGAGGTGGCAAGGAAAGTGTATGTTAATAGAGAGAAAGAGAGAGGGAACCACGAATGCAGAGGAAAACGGAATTGTTGGCGGTAGCTTTACAAGGAAAGACACTGCTTGGGTCAGACCAGTGTGCCTATTGTAGGAAAGAAGGTCATTGACATAGGGAATGTCCGAAAAGAGGGACGAGAGGACGAAGCTGGAGAGTAAGGACAGGTTTTGGAAGAGGAAGAATGGAGGGTGAACGTGAGATAAAGGGGATTGGATTGGAAAGGACAAGTTGGATGGATTGATGGAGACCGGGCTTAGAGGAGGCCCCCCCAAGCCTTTGGTAACTATGAATATAGGGGGCCATAAGACGACGTTTTTGGTAGATACGGGAGCAGGAAGGTCAGTCGTAAATAGCCCAGTTTCAGCACCTGGACCCCACCAAATACAGGTTCAAGGAGTGTCAGGACAGATATTGGGACGGCAGGTCCTAAAACCAGTCACATGTATTTTTAATGGATCGCAAATTCAACATGAGTTCTTATACATCCCTGAGTGCCCAATCCCCTTATTAGGCAGAGATTTGCTTAGCAAACTAGGAGCCACAATCTCTTTTGACGAGGGTCAGCAGAAACTTAAAATAAAACACCAGCCTGAAGCAATGTGGAGATTCATGGTAGCTAAGTCAGCTATTGAGCTAAATAATGAGAAATGGAGGGAATTCGAGGTTCCAGGTATATGGGCAGAGGATAACCCTCCCGGATTTGCAGCTATCACCCTCCGATAATAGTGGAGGTGAAGCCCCTGGCTACGCCAGTTCATATTCGTCAGCGCCCGTGCTCTAATGAGGCTGTAGCTGCGATATATGAAAGCATTCAAAAATACCTTAAAGCAGGGATTTTGGTGCCCATTCAGTCGCCTTGGAACACTCCCATTTTGCCAATCAAAAAGTCAGATGGAAATTTTCGCCCCGTGCAAGATTTAAGGATTATCAATTCAATAACGGAAACCATACATCCTGTTGTGCCAAACCCGTATACACTCCTTAGTTTGATTCCACCAACTGCTAGGTGGTTCTCAGTAATAGACTTAAAGGATGCCTTTTCACAATCCCAATCCACAAGATTAGTCAGCCATTGTTTGCATTTGAGTGGGAGAGCCCGGGGACAGGTCAGAAGAGGCAATACACATGGACTCGACTTCCCCAGGGGTTTAAAAATTCACCCACCTTGTTTGGTACTGCCCTAGGAAAGGACTTGCAGCATTATGTACCCCGACAACCTGGGGATATAGTTTTACAGTATGTAGATGATGTCTTGGTAACAGGCAAGACAGAGGACTTGTGTTGGGAAAATACGAGAACTCTGTTGCTTCTGTTATTGAAATGTGGTTATCGGGTATCCAGAAAGAAGGCACAATTGGTACAGCAGAAAGTAAGATACTTGGGATATGATATTAAGCATGGTCAGAGAGCCCTAGGACAAGAAAGGAAACAGGTGATTCTAGCCATTGTGGAACCAGTAAACAGAAGACAGCTGCGAGGTTTTTTGGGGTTGGCTAGTTTCTGCAGGATCTGGATACCTAATTTTGCACTGTTGGCAGCTCCGCTTTATACAGCTACAAAGGGGGGAGACTTTGAACATTTTCAGTGGGGAGGAGAACAAAGAAGGTCTTTCAAGGACATTAAGCTTGCTCTTACAGCAGCACTAGCTTTAGTCGTACCCAATTTCGAGAAGGCTTTCAATCTATACGTAGATACAATGTTGCATTGGGAGAGTTGACACAGCAGGCGGGGGCTAAGGTGGAACTAATGAACCGCACTTTAAAGGAGAAAATTACTAAAATATGTGCTGAGAGCCATTTGAAGTGGCCTGATGCTTTGCCCTTAGCACTGTATTCTGTGAGGTGTACGCTGCAAAAACAGTACAGATTATCCCCGTTTGAATTGATGTTTGGTCATCCTCCCACTGTTACGACGAAACCTGACGGGATGGCCAGATTTGGGACATAAGGGGGGAGTGTGGAACATGGAGATGGTACAAGAACTAAATAAACAGGTTGAAAAGCTTCGAGGTTATGTGCTGGAGCAAACCCCTCCTAGAATAGTAACAAAGTGTCATCCCTTCAAGCCTGGAGATAGAGTCTGGGTGAAACATTGGAAGCAGGAACAGCTAGAAGGCAGATGGAAAGGACCGTATGTTGTTATTATGTCCTCTCCTCTTGCTGCCAAGATTGCAGAATCCAAATCATGGATCCACTGGACAAGGGTTAAAGCAGCAGCTGAACCTGAATGGGTGGTGTCTAAAGTTCCAGTGGCTCCCACAAAGTTAACGTTTAAACGAAAGTGATATATGATTTGTTAGTGTAGCTGGACTTATTTAAGAAGCTTTAGTATACTTGCTGAAAGGCTACTCTGCTGGAACCTTACCGGCAATAGGTTCCTCTACGCACAGTAGTGAAGACCCCTGCTAAGTCACTCCGGAAGCTGACTTTCTACGCACGGGAGAAGAATGGAGAAAAGTTTACTGTTGCTATGGGTGTATTGTATTGCCGCCGCATGTAACAATGTTTCAAAGGAAGTTAGGGGTAACCAAGGGAATGGGACCAAAACTGATGCCTGTGATGCCTGTATAATCAAAGAAGACCTCTATTGAGACTCATCATCACAAGTTGAGATAAGTCTCAAAAGGGGGGAATAAAGAGGAAGTGTACTAAAGTAATTGTGTAAACAAATGTATTTGTGTCCTTAGGGCAGACGCTGATCAAGGTAGCCATAATCCTGATAGCGTAACTGCACGTATTCCCCGGCGACTGTCTTAAAGTGGAATGTATTAAAGTCCTTGTTTAAGCAAACATAGTCTTGTCCTTAAGGCAGATGATGATTGGGATAGCCATATCCTGTCTGTGAAACTACACGTACTTCATGTAATTTTCTTCTGTAAACTGTTGTCTGATAAGAATGTGCAGGATGTAACCATATAAGGAACAATGTGTAACAATGTATAACTAGGAATTAGAGGTGTATAAATATGTCAGTTCATGAACCCTTCGGGGTTCAGACCCTTTGCTTTGTTTAAGCCTTCTGAACCTGCGCAATAAACCTTTCCTTTCCTGAAGAGCTTGCGTGAGTCTCTTCTTTCTACAACAAAAAAAGGGTTAAGGGTCACAAAGGAGGGAGACCAATAGCTATATATAGAACAAGTACTGGGGTCTCTGTTTTCTCTTTGACAGGAAGGCTTGGTGGCGCAAACAACTCCTTTGGAATTTCCAGTCCATAAGATCCAGCCGGGACAGTAAATGGAAGGAGGAACTTCTACAACCAAAGAGGGTAAGTTCCTTATATTGAATCTGCTGTCTGGAGGGCTGAGAAGGGTTGGACTCACTACATATGAGCAAATTTGTGGGTGTGAAATACTGTGAAATAATCATGAGGGGTGGATTCTAATTCTAATATTACTGAAGACAGCACACCAGAGCAGCCTGGGAAATAAAGGTAAAAAAATTGTTTGTGGGATTTAAAGGTAGATGACAATCATGAAGCAATAGTGGATATTGCAAAAGGAATTAGGAAAGTGGCTAAAGCTCCTGAACAAAAGTATGAAAATATGTGGAGTGATTGGAGTTGGTTAACTATTTTTTTTTCTTTGTATACCGCCCTTCTCCCGAAGGACTCAGGGCGGTGAACAGGGCAAACATATAAAAGTACAAAAATACAAAAGTTAAAAAAGAATTAAACAAAATGCCCAAGCTAAAACAATAGGTAAATATATTTACAACAACAATAAAATCCCAACCCATCCCCCATCAGGCCAGGCCGGCTTGTTCGAACAAATAAGTCTTCAGATCGCGCCGGAAGGAGCGAAGGTGGGGCGCCATCCGGAGCTCAACCGGCAACCAATTCCATAAATCTGGGGCGCCCACAGAGAAGGACCTCCCCCTGGGGGCCACCAGATGACATTCAATGACCGGTGGCACCCTGAGGAGGCCCTCTCTGTGGGAACGCACAGGGCGGAGGGAAGTTGATGCCGGCAGCAGGTGATCCCTAAGGTACTCCGGACCCATGCCATGTAGGGCCTTGAAAACCATTACCAGAACCTTGAATCTCACTCGGAAGACAACTGGGAGCCAATGCAGCTCACGGAGCAGAGGTTTAACATGGGAGTATTGGGAGACTCCCAGCACAACTCCCGCGGCTGCATGCTGTACCAGTTGGAGCCTCCGAGTGGTCCTCAAGGGCAGCCCCATGTAGAGAGCATTGCAGTAGTCTAAACGAGAGGTCACGAGCGCATGAGTGACCGTACGCAGGGCATCCCGGTCTAGATAGGGCGGCAACTGGCGCACCAGGCGAACCTGGGCGAAGGCCCCCCTAGTCACAGTTATTATGTGGTCTTCCAGAGTAAGCTGTGAATCTAGGAGGACTCCCAAGTTGCGAGTCCTATCTACGGGGGGTAATAGCTCACCCCCCATAGAAAGAGATGGAATATTCTGAATAACCCGAGATGCCGGTACGCACAGCCACTCAGTCTTGTCGGGGTTGAGTTGAAGCCTGTTCCTTCCCATCCAGACCCGAACCGCTTCCAGGCAATGGGACATCACGTTGCAGATAGACAGATAGAGGACAATGGTGTTGGAGGGGATCAAGATACAGTTTCATCGGATGTTGCAGGAGGCCAGAGGATGACGCGTGCCGCCCTAAGAAGAGCGAGACGAGAGCAAGAGCAAGACCAGCAGAAAGTTATGGAATCTCCAAAGTGTACTTACAGTGAAGATGTGGGAGGGGCGCGGTCCAAAGAAGTTTTGGGGGTCATGACAGACGTGCTCCAAAAGCTTTGGGGCGTTAAGATTGGTGATTAAATTTTTAAATTAGAATGTCAATGGATTAAATTTATCATAGAGGAGAAAGAAAGTTTTTTTTTAATATTTAACACAATTTAAGATTGATGTTATTTGCTTGTTAGAAAAGTATATTAGGGTTATGGACTAAAAGTATGTGTTGAACTAAGAATGGGTATGCAAGCTCCTAATTAACAACAAGTTGTCTTACAGACTGCTTAAACCTTTTTTTTCTACTCTTTTTATTAACTGCGAGACATTTGGCGTGATACATGCAAGAATTATTTTTGATCATGGTTTAGTTTGGTTGGAGATTATTAAGGTTAATAGAGATAGGCGCTTTTGGCGCGTAACTGAGAATTTGTTTAAATTAGAGAAAGGTTGGAGAATGTAAATAGTAGGTGAAAGGTTTTTTTTTTTGAAATTAATATGAATAAGGACTGCGATTAAGAAAATCTATTCTGAGTAAAGCTCTTTTTCTGTTTTCCTCTTTTTCTTTTTTACTTTATTTGTAATATTAATATTGTTTGTATTCATTTTACATGAGCTAGAGGGAGATAGAATTAATAGTTTATTGCTGATAACATAGGGGTGCTTATGTTTGTTTTTTGATTTTATACCCTGTATTTAGCTCTGGGAAGTCGGGGGGGGAGGAGGGAATGGGGGAGAGGGATAGGGAGGGTTGGGTGGGGGTGGGGGGAGGGGGGGATTAAAGCCAAAATGTATTGTAAAACTTTTTAAATAAAAAAAAAGAAAGAGATGGAATATTCTGAATAACCCGAGATGCCGGTACGCACAGCCACTCAGTCTTGTTGGGGTTGAGTTGAAGCCTGTTCCTTCCCATCCAGACCCGAACCGCTTCCAGGCAATGGGACATCACGTCGAGGGCATCACTGGGGTGGTTTGGGGTCGAAATAAAAAGCTAGGTATCATCAGCATACTGATGATACCCAACTCCAAAACCATGAATGATCTCACCCAGCGGTTTCATGTAGATGTTGAACAGGAGAGGCGAAAGGACCGACCCCTGAGGAACTCCACAAGCGAGAGGCCTCGAGGTTGACCTTTGCCCCCCTGCCAACACCAACTGCGAACGTCCCAGGAGATAGGAGGAGAACCACTGAAAAACTGTGCCTCCCACTCCCAATCCCCTGAGACGCCACAGCAGGATACCATGGTCGATGGTATCGAAAGCCGCTGAGAGGTGTAATAGGACTAGGACAGAGGAATATCCCCTGTCCCGGGCCCTCTAGAGATCATTCACCAGAGCGACCAATGCCGTCTCCGTGCTGTACCCGGGCCTGAAACCTGATTGGTACGGGTCTAGATAATCCGCTTCATCCAGAACCAGAGGGAGCTGATGCGCCACCACACTCTCAACAACCTTCGCAAGAAAGCGAAGGTTGGAGACCGGACGAAAGTTATTTAACACAGCTGGGTCCAAGGCAGGCTTCTTCAGGAGAGGTCTCACCACCGCCTCCTTCAAGACGGCGGGGAAACTGCCCTCACTCAAAGAGGCAGATATAACCGCCTGGAACCAGCCTCGTGTCCCCTCCCGAGCTGCATAAACCAGCCAGGAAGGGCACGGGTCCAATAAACATGTGGTGGAGCTCAACCTCCCCATAATCCTGTCCACTTCCTCCGGAGTCACAGGATCAAACTCCTCCCAGATAACATTGACAAGACCACCCGTGTCCTGATCGTCAGACTCTGCCCAGTCGGAGTCCAGATTGGTCCGAATCCGAGCGATTTTGTCCGACAGATGTTGACTAAACTCCTCGGCACGACCCTGCAAGGGTTCCTCCCTCACCTCCTGATTAAGGAGGGAGCGGGTCACCCTGAACAGGGCAGCCGGGCGGTTATCTGCGGACGCGATAAGGGTAGCGAAGTGATTAGACCTCGCCGTCCTTATCGCTGCGAGATAAGACCTAATATAGGTTCTTAGTCGCAATCGGTCGGATTCGGATCGGCTGGACCTCCAACAGCTCTGTAGGCCCCGTCTCCGACGCTTCATCTCCCGAAGCTCCAGGGAAAACCATGGAGCTCGCTGGGATCTGCACCGGGTCAGGGGCCGCAAGGGTACAACTCGGTCAAGTGCCTCCGTGGCTGCCCTTTCCCAGGCTTCCACTAAGGCATCCGCCGAGCTGTGAACAAAGGAGGCAGGTGGGGACCCCAGCGCTGCCTGGAACCTATCAGGGTCCATTAAGCACCTGGGGCGGAACCATCTAGTTGTCTCCACACACCCATGGCGGGGAGTGGCAAAACGGAAGACCAGCCGCAGGAGATGATGATCGGTCCATGACAGGGGCATAACAATTGGGGAGCCCCCACCAAGATCATCTAGCCACCGTCCAGATAAGAAAACCAAGTCAAGGGTGTGGCCTCCCACATGAGTCGGTCCATGAATTACTTGCGTCAGGTCCATGGCCGTCATGGAAGCCATGAACTCCCGAGCTAACTCAGATGATCCTCCCCGGGATGGTAGATTGAAGTCCCCCAAAACTATAAGTTTGGGGAACTCAATCACCAACCCTGAGAGGATGTCGAGAAGCTCAGGCAGGGCTGCCGCTGCACGACTAGGCGAAAGGTACACCAGCAGCAAGCCCAACTGTGCCCTAGGACCACATCTCAGGAGGAGAGACTCACACCTGACTATCTGGAGAACGGTGGCCTCCTGCAGACACAAGGTCTCCCTCACAACTACCGCCACTCCCCCGCCCCTACCCTGAGCCCGAGGCCGGTGTAGCACCCAGAAACCTGGTGGGCAAAGATCAACCAGAGGGATACCACCCTCTGGGCCCAACCAAGTCTCCATGATGCAAGCCAGGTCCGCATGCTCACCCTCAACCAGATCCCGGACGAGAGGAGCCTTATTAACAACGGACCTGGCGTTCAAATACACCAGCCAGAGCTCAGGTGGCTGCACATCCTCGCTCCCGGGACCTCGGGGTGAAGGCAGAGGGTCGGAGCGCCTCACCGCTCGTAAATAGCGGAGATGCCCTCTCGGATGTCGATACGGCCCTCTGTTCGTACACCTGCTGCCATTCCCCAATGTCGTGGGAATAGGTAATCCCACGACCCGCTCCAGAGCTCCGGAGGCAACCGACCCCCGCTCCCGCCCCACGCGATCAATCCCGGGCCTGGCCTGAACAACGGTTGATGGACTACCCCCCATTTCCAAACAACCACGAAAGATTCCCACCCCCCTCCCTAACCCCACAAAAAATTTGACTAAAAAACTAACCAGGGGCCTCTTATTAAATTTGTACAGGAGGCCCCTGCCCCTGCCCAGCCATCTCTCAGGGTCCCAACAATCGGGCCCTTCAAGATTAGAGGTGGAAAGAAAGGCGGGTCGCACCCAGGAAGGGGGGGCACCCCTGAGGGCGAACAAGTCCGTGCTGGTGTAACAAAAATGAGGCATAATTGTCCGAGCAAATCCAGGGGAAGGCAGTCCCATAATTAATTAGTTAGTTGGCTATTAATTGGCTTCTCAATTTTGGATGGCTAAAACAAATGTATGTAGGACTTATGTGTTGTGCATGTCTGCAATGTATTCCTTTATGTGCATCTACTTTAACCGAAGCTGTAGGAAAAGCTTTAGGAAAGCCTTAGGAAAAGAAGACGTTATACAGCTAATGGTTATAAGATTTTCTAAGCATGATAATGAAGACCTTTCAGTGTAATAAAAATTAAAATGGGGGATTTGATAGAAGTAAATGAAAGGTCTTCAAAAATTTTAATATTAAAAGAGAAATTTAAAACTGAATATGCTGCAGTGGAAATTTACTAGGTGAATGGACATGAGAACCAGGAAAGGAGAGCACAAAGAAAGGATGCTAAGAGAAACACGTAGGCAAAAATTAGCTAGGTCTTAGAGTGGGAAAGGAAGAAGACAAGCTATAAAAACGTCTGTAAGAGAAGATAACTAGTAAAACAGGAAAGAACCTATTTTTTTTCTAAGAGGTCACAAAAAGGGGGCTAGAACTCATGCAACTGAGCATGTGCAATTAGTTGATTAATATTAACTGACACACCTTGCATAAATTATCACTTAATTTTAATGTACATGGGATGTATGACTTAGTATGTAGCAGGAAATATGTAGGAGGCGGTTGGAAAGAGTGTAACCTCATAGTACCTCAACCAATGGGGAAAGAGGAATAATAATAATAATAATAATAATAATAATAATAATAATAATAATAATAATAATAATAATAATAATAATAATAATAATAATAATAATAATAATAATAATAATAATAATTTGGAAGGGACCTTGGAGGTCATCTAGTCCAACCCCCTGCTCAGGCAGGAAACCCTATACCATTTCAGTCAAATGGCTGTCCAGTCTCTTCTTAAAAACTTCCAGTGTTGGAGCATTAACCACCTCTGGAGGCAGGTTGTTCCACTGGTTAATTGTTCTAACTGTCAGGAAGTTTCTCCTTAGTTCTAGGTTGCTTCTCTCCTTGACTAGTTTCCATCCATTGCTTCTTGTCCTGCTTTCAGGTGCTTTGGAGAATAGCTTGGCTCCCTCTTCTTTGTGGCAGCCCCTGAGATATTGGAACACTGCTATCATGTCACCCCTCACTCTTCTCTTCGTTAAACTACACATACCCAATTCCAGCAACCGTTCCCTATGTTTTAGCCTCCAGCCCCCTAATCATCTTTGTTGCTCTTCTCTGTACCCTTTCTAGAGTCTCGACATCTTTTTTACATTGTGGTGAACAAAACTGGATGCAATATTCCAGGTGTGGCCTTACCAAGGCATTGTAAAGTGGTATTAGTACTTCACATGATCTTGATTCTATCCCTCTGTTAATGCAGCCTAGCACTGTGGTGGCTTTTTTGGCAGCTGCAGCACACTGCTGGCTCATATTTAAGTGATTGTCTACTAGGACTCCAAGATCCCTCTCACAGTTACTACTATTGAGCAAGGTACCACCTATACTATACCTGTGCATTTGATTTTTCCTGCCTAAATGTAGAACCTTACTTTTTTCACCAATGAATTTCATTTTGTTAGATAGTGCCCAGTGTTCGAGTCTGTCCAGATCCTTCTGTATCTTAAGCCTATCTTCTGGAGTATTGGCTATTCCTGCCAGCTTGGTGTCGTCTGCAAATTTGATGAGTTCCCCATCTATCCCCTCATCCAAATCGTTAATGAAGATATTGAAGAGCACTGGGCCCAGAACAGAGCCCTGGGGCACCCCACTACACACTTCCTTCCATGTAGATGCAGTTCCATTGAGGACCACACGCTGAGTACGGCCTGTCAGCCAGCTACGAATCCATCTGGTGGTGATGCTATCTAACCCACATTTTTCTCTCTTATCAAGTAGTAGGTTGTGATCTACTTTATCAAATGCCTTACTGAAGTCCAAGTAAATTATATCTACAGCATTCCTCTGGTCCACAAGTTTTGTCACTTGGTCAAAGAATGTAATAAGACTGGTCTGGCATGATCTGTTTTTGACAAACCCATGGTCTACGCACTGCAGACTCGGAAAAGAGATAGCGTTCTGCGACCACGCCACCTGAGGGTCGTGGGTCCGAAGCCAGGCCATACCCAGGACCAAAGGGAGATGAAGGTCCGCCGTGATATAAAACTGAATCGCCTCATGTGCCCCGATGGCTAGGCGCAAAGGCTGGGTGGCAGACTTAATGGGGCCCGAGACAAGCTCCCGCCCATCAATGGTCTCTACCCTCAACGGAGGGTCCACCGGAGTCAAGGGAACGCCAAAATGGGCCGCAAAGGCCTGGTCCATAAAATTGGTCGTGGCTCCCGAATCCAACAATGCATGCGCTTGGATCCCCCCCGGTTGGTCAGACAAAAAGACCCGAGTGTCCAAAATCAGATGTCGAGGGGGTCCAGAGTCCACGTCTGCTATGCCTGGCAGGGGTGTAGTACGTGCCCAGCCTAGGGTTTCCCCTAAACTGGGCCTGCCCCGTTTCCCAACTGGTCAGTCCGAGCCTGAGACCCAGGGCCAGACTTTGGCGCCCCACCGTGCTTCCTGGGACAGGAGGGGGCGAAATGTCCGGGCTCCCCACAATACAAACACAACCCCCCTTGGCGTCTCCGAGTCCTCTCTGTTGTGATTCAGGGTCAGCCTGTGGGTTCGGCAGTTGGGTTGGACGATTCAGAGGAGGAGCAGGAGGAAGGGTTTGGAGAGCCTGCAGAGGACAGTTCTGAGGCATCGCAGAGCTCTCAGCCAGGCCCCTCCCATCTGGTTACTACTCAGACCCAGCTGTGTGAGCCTGACAGCTTGGAGGAAGATGACCCACAGCTGGCCTTGTTCAAGGATGCCCAAAGCAGGAGGCAGTCAAGCAGGACTAAACAGAGGAAGGCAATGGGGCACCTCGGAAGGAGGCAAAGAAAAGCCACGCCTTGAAACTGTTTAAAAGGGGAATGTGTGGGAGGGCTGGTTGCTGAAGGCAACCATTTGAATAGCTTCTGTTTTAGTGGTTCGTATTTTGTTTTGCTCAGTTTGCTCTGTTTTGGATCTGTTTTGTGTAAATAAATTTGGCGGGCTTACTTCCAGCCTTTTGCCTTTTGTAAAGGGGTTGTCCCTGCCTTTTCTGTAGGGCCGGTAGCAGGCTGGAACAGAACACTCTCCTGGGCTGTCAGGTGAGGTCTGGCCGCTCCCAGCTCCATTGGCTCCTCAGCAGATGCCACAAAACGTGGGGTGACCCGGGACGCGTTTGGTGCAGGACGCGGATGTGCAGGTGCAGACGGCAGCATGGGCAACTCTTGGACAGTCTGACGGGTCTTTCGACGTTGGAGGCGAGCATCAATGCGAAGGCACTGGACCACCAGGGCGTCGAGGGTCGGGGGAGCCTCTACACGGACCAGTTTGTCCTGAAGCTCGTCTGAAAGCCCATCTTGGAAAGCATCCAACAATGCCGCCTCATTCCAAGCTGAGTCCTGGGACAACAGCCGGAAGTCAGAGATATAGTCCTGCAGGGGGCGTTTTCCTTGCTGGAGGTCTTTGATGCGTCTGGCTACAGTCTGAGTGCGGATGGGGTCCTCATACATGAGCCTCATGTGTTGCCAGAAGCCCTGGTCATCAGTTAACAAGGGGCTGTTCTGAGTTAACAACGGCGTGGCCCATTGGGCGGCAGAGCCAGAAAGAAGGCTAATTACAAACGCCACCCTAGCCCGGTCATCAGGGAAATTCTCCGGCCTCATAGACATAAACAATTGGCACTGTCCCATGAAGGTCGAGAACATCTCAGGCTGTCCAGAAAACTTATCCGGCACCGCTACCGGGCATTTCCAACGGGGAGGAGGAATTGCAGGAGCATTCAGCAGAGCGAGTTGTGCAGACAATTGGGCTACCTGCTGCTGTAGGAACTGATTGTCTGCCTGCAGCTGCTGCTGTAGCTGCTGTGGCTGCAGCTGCTGCTGCTGCTGCTGCTGTTGTTGGTCCATCTTAGATAAAAGATGGTCTGTTTGTTGGGGTGACGAACAAGTTGTTCTGTTCCCCCTCCCTCAAGGTACAAACAAACAGACAAGCAGGTACGAAATAAAAGGGTTAAGTCTTTATACCACAATATAATTGCTGTCTGATAAAGTCTTGGCAGCAAGCTACCCACAGTCAGCCAAAATAGGCTAGTTATCTCAAACGTTCGCTGACATGAGATAACTGCCAACAAGAAATTCCAAGAAAGTCCAGACAAACAAACCAAAAAGCAGAGATGAAAAAGCGTAGGCACGAAATGCAGACTAGGGTTCACACAGGTAGAAAAATCCGACAGACGTGACCAGAAGCTGTGGTGAATTAAATTGTTCGTCACAAAGTTCTGAGAGCAGCCACACCCCCTTTTGTACCTTATGGGTGAGGCTCAATGACTCAGCTACTCCCTGGCCCTCCTACTCAACCTACGTTGCTGCAAACGCTTGCCCTGCGTCTTTCTCGAAGGTCTAGCCATAAGTCATCTTCACTAGACTGTATTTGCTGCAGCTGCTCGAGCTCCCCCCCCCAGCCTGGCTACTCCCAGGCTGCTCCTCTTGGCCTTCAGATGGAGACGGAGGCCTTGCCAGAGAGGAGGGCCCCGGAGAGGGAGGCCTTGCCAGTCCCTCCCCATCATCCTCAGAGTCCTCTTCCTCGGTTAGGACAAAGCTTCCTCAGACAGCCATTTTGCTTTCTTGCATTTCTTTTTCTTTGGGATGGTTTTAGTTGCTACCTCTTGTACAATGTTGCGAACCTCCATCCATAGTTCTTCAGGCACTATGTCTATCAGATCTAATTCCTTAAATCTATTTGTCACCTCTACTGTATATTTGTCAGGGATATGATTTAGTTCATACCTGAGTGGCCTAGTGCTTTTCCCTACTTTCTTCAGTTTAAGCCTAAATTTTTCAACAAGGAGCTCATGGTCTGAGCCACAGTCAGCTCCTGGTCTTGTTTTTACTGACTGTATAAAGCTTCTCCATCTTTGGCTGCAGAGCACATAGTCAATCTGATTTCTGTGTTGACTGTCTGGTGATGTCCATGTGTAAAGCCATCTCTTGGGTTGTTGGAAAAGAGTGTTTGCTATGACCATCGTATTCTCTTGACAAAATTCTATCAGCCTGTGCCCTGCTTCATTTTGTACTCCAAGGCCAAACTTGCCTGTTATTCCAGTTATCTTTTGGCTTCCTACTTTAGCATTCCAATCCCCCATGATGATAAGGACATCATTTTTGGGTGTTAGTTCTATAAGGTGCTGTAGGGCTTCATAGAACCGGTCAATTTCATCCTCTTCAGCACCGATGGTTGGGGCATAGACTTGGACTACTGTGATATTGAATGGTTTGCCTTGGATTCGAACTGAGATCATTCTGTCATTTGGGGGATTGTATCCCAGTATTGCTTTTCCTACTCTTTTATTGACTATGAAGACTACTCCATTTCTTCTGAGGGATTCTTGCCCACAGTAGTATATCTGATGGTCATCTAAATTAAATTCACCCATTCCTGTCCATTTTAGTTTGCTGACTCCTAAGATGTCGATGTTCAGTCTTGTCATCTCTTGTTTGACCATGTCCAGCTTTCCATGATTCATGGATCTTACATTCCAGGTTCCTATGGAGAAAAAATCTTTACAACATCGGACTTTCCTTTCACCACGATACATCCAGAGCTGAGCGTCCTTTTGGCTTTGCCCCAGTCACTTCATTCTTTCTGGCGCTACTAGTACTAGCCCTCTGTTCTTCCTCAGTAGCATATTGGACGCCTTCCGACCTGAGGGGCTCATCTTCCAGCGTCATACCTTTTTGTCTTTTGGTACTGTCCATGGGGTTTTCATGGCAAAGATACTGGAGTGGGTTGCAATTTCCTTCTCCAGTTTCGTCAGAACTCTCTGCTATGACCTGTCCGTCTTGGGTGGCCCTGCACGGCATAGCTCATAGCTTCATTGAAGTACGCAAGCTCCTTCGCCACGACAAGGCAGTAATCCATGAAGGGGGGAAAAGAATAATAAAAATAAATAAATCAAGAAAGCAGATTCATCTGACTCTAAATGTGAAACAGCATACTAGTACACTTAACAGAATAGAGTTGGAAGGGACCTTGGAAGTCTTCTAGTCCAACCCCCTGCTCAAGTAGGAAACCCTATAACAAGGGTGTCAAACTGCCAGCCCACGGGCCTGTTGCATCATGCAGAGGCCACACCCACCCAAGCTCCGTCAATGCAAAAAAAGTCACGATACATTGCGACACGTCACACGACACCCGCTAGTTTGACACCCGTGCCCTATAATATTTCAGACAAATGGTTGTCCAATCTCTCCTCAAAAATCTCCAGTGATGCCTCTTTGGGTGTCTCCTAAGGAAGCTTTTATCAGAAAAGAAATGGTGACAAAGCCAGACTGGTGGACCTATGGTAAAATAATACCTTTTAATCTTGGTGATCCTATCCTCAAGCCTAAGGAAGAGCTAGAATCAGAAGGACATGTCTGGTATTGGTTTACATATTTACAATTGAAAGATTTAAATTAGACAAAAAGAGTTATGGTTTGACTGTGTTAAAAATGAATTGAAAATCCGACTTCCGGTGGCGGCGCGGCGCCGAAGACAGCCTTCCCGGGCTGCCCGCGGCTCAGCTGTTTGTTTTTTCGCCCGAAACAGCGCCAATCAGCTGTTCGGGCGAAATTGAAGCCCCCTCCTCGGGAGAAGAGGAGGGGGTGAGGCCCCAGGTAGGGGTAGAGTTCTCCGGGGCCGCCTGAGCTTGGAGCTTGGGCGGCTGAAGGATTGAACTCCCCCGAAGCCTGGGTTGCTCCCAGCTGGCCGGCGTCTCTGCTCCAAACTTCTTGGAGCAGAGCCAGGCGTCTGCGAACCATCCCTGCCTGAAGAAAGGACTATGATTTAAAGGAGCAGGCAGAGCGGTACAAGAGGCAAAGGTGAAGAGGATTATTTTACTATACTCTCTAGCTTGTTGGACTTTTTAAACTTTAAGTGAAAGTGCGTCATAATTGAGGACTAAAAGATGGCGGCGAAACCTCCCCCTAAAACTCTTCGGAGCGGTGGATCCTCGCCGGTGCAACAATCATCACTACAGGCGTTGCACCCTCCTGAAGCGCTGACATCGAAGGACTTACGAGATGCTCTGGATAAACTTTTGGAATCAATCAATCAATCAATGGGTGATAAATTTGCACAGATGGAGGAGAAACTGGAGAAATTGGAGGAGAGAATGGAAGAGAGGATGGAACAGAAGTTCAGCGTGATGAAGGTAGACATTTTGTCTTCAGTGCATAAAGTGGCGGAATGTGTGGAAGAATTAGATGAAAAAATGGATGATCTGGCTCAAAGGAATGCTATATTAGAAGTTAAAGCACGGGAGAATGAAAATGCAAGAGACAAAGTGGAAAGGGAGTTAAGCCTAGCCCAATATTACCAGATGCAGTTTGCTGTCAGAATCAGAGGTTTAAAAGAGAATATTAAAGAAGATTTAAAGCAGCTGATTTCTGAGGCTCTTGAAGTGGTATTAAACCAGCCAGCATCTGAAATAAGAGCAGCTATGGATAAAGTGTTTTGGGTGAATTCATGGATTGCCAGACAGAGAAAGTTGCCTAGAGACGTGGTGGTTTATTTTGCAAAAAGAGAGATTAGAGATCAAGTTATACAAGCTGCCTATGATGCTAAAGTGGTGATTGCTGAACAAGAAGTCTTGGTTTTAAAAGAAATTCCTCCAAGGATTTTAAGGGGAAGGAAGGACTATACATTTCTCGTGCACGAGCTTAAGCAAAGAGATATAAGGTTCAGATGGGAGATTCCAGATGGGCTGATGGTGATGCATGAAGGTAAAAGGTATCGGCTGATTACTGTGAAGCAAGCGCGTGATTTCTACAATAATGTCTTAAAAGCAACCCCATTAACACTTCTGGAAGCTGGAAAGGGAGCTGGAGAAGGAGAACATCAAGAGGATGAAACAGAGGAAAGTGGTGCTGGAGGAGATCAAGCTACAACTTCTTTGGATGATCCTAGAGAGCAAAGAGTAACGCGTGCTGCTTTAAAACGAGCAAAGAAAATAAAAGAACAAGATCAGCAAAAGTCTTCAGATTCTTCACAACGTACATATAGTCAAGCTGTGGGAGGAGCACGGCCTAAAGAAATTAGTCCTATCAAAGCTGTGGTCCAAGAGCTTTTGGAGGATATGCATGGCAACTAAATTTCTAACCTGGAATGTTAATGGACTAAATTCACCGCAGAAGAGGAAGAAAGTTTTTCAATATTTAAAACAATTTAAGATAGATGTTATATGTTTGCAAGAAACGCATATTAGAGTTTTGGATCAAAAGCATTTATTGAACTCGAGACTGGGTACGCAATTTGTTGCCTCTGCAGAGAATAAGAAAAATGGAGTGGTTGTTTATGTTAAAAGTGCCTTAACAGCAGACTTAATTGAAGCAGATAAGTATGGAAGATATGTTATGATTGAGCTGTTGTTAGAAGGTAAAAAGACGCTTCTAGTTGGATTATATGCACCTAACCAACAACAAGCTGATTTTTTTAGCTTACTCCACACAAAGCTTACCCAGTTGGATTATAAATCTTTTATTTTTATGGGAGACTGGAATGGTGTTTTGGATGTACAGTTGGATAAGGCTGGAGCTTTTAAGCGCATTCCAAGTCATGCTAGACTGCCTAAATCTTTTTTTGAAATGAAGGATGACCTGGAATTGCGAGATATTTGGCGTGAGAGACACTTGCAGGAGAAGGATTATACTTTTTATTCTGACAGACACCAATCTTTTTCGAGGATTGATTTTATTTTGTTGACTAATGATTTTTTTTTGAGAACTAAAAAGGTGAAGATTTGTGCAAGAACTATTTCTGACCACAGTCCAGTTTGGTTGGAGATTGATAAGGAGAAAAGAGACAGGCGCTCGTGGCGCGTAAATGAGAATTTGTTTAGAAATCAGAGAAATGTGGAAGAATGCAAACAGCGGATGAAGGATTTTTTTGAGATTAATATGAATAAGGGTACCTCTATGGACATGGTTTGGGATGCTAGCAAGGCCTATATGAGAGGGGTGTTGATATATATGAATAATAGACATAGACGTGCAGTGGAAACTAGAAGGAAAGAACTGGAGAATGAAATAAAGGAAAAAGAAAAGGCTTTGATTTTGAATCCAGAGGATGTGAAGATCAAGGAGGCTATTAGACTGCTAAGAGGACAATTTGATAAATTAATGGCAGATCAAGTGGCAACCAATCTGCGGTTTGCTAGGCACAATACTTTTTGCAACGCTAATAAACCAGGCAGATGGTTAGCTTATAGACTGAGGAAAAAACAAAGGGCCTCTAATATAGATAAGATTGAGTATAAAGGAAGGGTTGTGTTTCAACAGAATCTTATTAAGGATGCTTTTGTGGATTTTTATTCGAAATTATATACTAAAGAGGAAATTAATGTAAAAGATATTGATATATACTTGGAGAATGCTAGCATCCCGGTTCTTACGCAAGTACAAAAAGAGGGGATTAATCAACTGATTACAGAAGAAGAAATTCTTACAGCAATTAAGGAACTGAAGGTGGATAAAGCGCCAGGCACGGATGGCTTGACTGCGGCCTATTATAAAAATTTACAATTTGAGATGATAAAGCCGTTAAAGGAACTGTTTCAGACAATTCAGAGGGGGGGAAAGGTGCCACCGTCTTGGAGAACAGCTTTTATCTCTTTGATTCCGAAGGAAGACCAGGATGCTACTCAAGTTAAAAATTACAGACCGATATCGCTTTTAAATACAGATTATAAGATATTTGCGAAGGTTTTGGCTAATAGACTGATGAGGGTTCTGCAACAGGTGATTCATGGGGATCAAACGGGGTTTATTAGTGGTAGGCAGATGAAAAATAATGTGAGACATATAGTTGATGTGTTAGAGTTTTTGGAAAGGCACAACCAGATCTCTGCAGCGCTAATCTTTTTAGATGCTGAAAAGGCCTTTGATCAATTGAATTGGCAATTTTTGTTGAAAGTTTTAGATAAAATGGATTTTGGGGAAAAATTTTTACAGCCGATTAGGGCATTATATCAAAAACAAACTGCCCGAATCATAGTTAACAATAGCCTGACAGCAGCATGTAATATTGAGAAGGGCACAAGGCAAGGGTGTCCGTTATCGCCCTTGTTATTTGTGTTAACATTAGAGATACTATTGGTTAAGATTCGGAACTCGGAAAAAATTAAGGGGATACAAGTTGGAGATCAGGACTATAGATTGAGAGCATTTGCAGATGATCTGGTTGTTACAGTGACCCAGCCAGAGAACTCTGTTGTGGACCTGATGGAGATAATAACACAATATGGGAAGGTTTCTGGATTTAAAGTAAATACACAGAAAACTAAAATTTTGGCTAGAAATATGACAGTTTCACAGAAGGCCCTCTTAGAAGGATTAACTGGATTTGAGATTGTTAAAAGGGTTAAATATCTGGGGGTGATTTTGTCGCCCTCTAATACAAAGCTATATAAAAATAATTATGAAAAATTATGGGGGAAAATTCAAAAAGAATTGGAGAGTTGGCAAAAATTGCAATTGTCTTTGTTGGGACGGATTGCAGCAGTGAAAATGAATGTCCTGCCCAAATTTTTATTTTTGTTTCAAATGATACCGATTCTTAAGAAAGATTCTAACTTGGAGGAATGGCAGCGTGGTATCAATAAATTTGTGTGGGCAGGGAAAAAGCCACGAGTTAAACTTAAGATTATGCAGGATACTCGTGAGAGAGGTGGCCTTAAATTGCCTAATTTTAAATTATATTATGAAGCTGCTGCATTAGTAGGAATAAGCGATTGGATTAATTTGACGCAATTGAGGTTATTAAATCTTGAGGGCCATGATTTGTTGTTTGGCTGGCATGCATATTTGTTGTATGATAAGAAGGTAGATACTGTGTTTAGGATGCATATTTTAAGACAGGCATTGCTGAGAGTTTGGAAGAAGTATAGACATAAGCTAAGCAGCAAGATACCATTGTGGGCAATTCCAAAACACGCAATAGAAAATATACATGCTGGTTTCAAACATGATGTGACTACGTACAAGGAAATTTTAAGCCTGGAAAGGAATATTTGGTGTTTGAAATCATATAGCCTCTTGCGAGAAGAGAAGGTTGTTCAAACTTGGTTTCAATATATCCAATTACGGGCCAGGTGGAAAGAAGACCAGAAAAATGGATTTACAATGACTGATGAAAATTTGATAAAGCAGATTAGAAATCAGGGATCAGCACATATTAAACGGAGATATCTTGCATTGATAGAGATTGACTCGGAAACAGAGCTTGTTAAGGATTGTATGATAAAATGGGCCCAAAATATCCAGGAAGTTATTACAATGGACACGTGGGAAAAGATTTGGGTGAGGAACGTAAAATTTACTCAAGCTCAAAATCTAAGAGAGAACTTTTACAAAATGTTTTATAGATGGCATCTAGATCCTAAAAAGCTTGCAAGTATGTATCCGAATTATCAGCCTAAATGTTGGAGGTGTGGTGATGAAGATGCAACATATTTTCACATATGGTGGACATGCAAGAAGGTTAAGGCTTTTTGGATAAAAGTCTGGTGGAATATGCAGAAGATTTTTAAACAGAGGATAAAGTTTTGTCCGCAACTTTTTTTGTTGGGAATAATTGCAGACGCTACAGTTGTGGACACCAAGCTGATGTTGAACTTAACTACGGCGGCAAGACTTTTGATAGGCCAATATTGGAAGAAAGAGGAACTGCCGACCATAGAAGAGTGGACTTTAAAGGTTTCCGACCTGGCAGAGATGGCGAAGATTTCGGCCTATTTGAAAGATCATTCGCAAGAACGTTATATTATGGAATGGAGAAAATGGATTGAGTTTATCCAGAACAAGTATAGGGTTAAGAAGTTTTATGTAGCATTCGAATAAGTCTTCTTTCGGTTTTTTTTTCTTTTTTTATTCTAGTTTTTTATATATATTTAATATTGTTAAGGTGTGTCTTATCCTATATAAGCTAGAGAGTGATGGATTTTAGAATTTATAGTTGTTAGTATATGGTTGTTTATGATTGCCTTTTTATATATATATACCTTGTATTTAGCTCTGGGAAGTCGGGGGGGTGGAGGGAGGGGGGGAGGGAGGTAGGTTGGGGGGTGGTAGGGGGGGAGCAGGGAGGGGGAAGGGGGGTTTTTTAAAGGAAAACTGTATTTTAAAACTTTTCAATAAAAAAAAATGAATTGAAAATCCTACTGTGTGGTAGTGATGAACATATTGCTAAGGTCTATAAAACATTATTGAATTTGTATTTGGAAAGTGAATATGTAAAGTGTTAGGCATATGGTGTTAGCCTACAATGTTGGGTTGAAAATATATTAACCATAATGTTATGACTTTAAGAAGTTAATTGGCCAATGGGTGTGTAAGTGGCCATAAGAGGAAGCTAGGAACGTAGCTTCTCTCTCTCTGAATTCACTGATCTCTACTATTACTGTTTTTGCTCTGCTGTTGGTTTACTACTGTTGTAAACCTGAACTGTGTATTGACCTCTGGACCGGTAAGAAGACTTTGTATTTGGATTGCTACTTGGACTGTTTATTTTTGACTGTGCATTGTTGTTTTTACACCACCTTAAAGTAAACTACTTTTTGCTTTTACAACCCAGTGTACTCTTGTGTGACTCTTACTGCTCTCAGTACCCTTCCTTGTCTGTGCAACTCTTTGGTAGCACAAGGAGATCTCTGCACAACAAATTCCTTAACACTAGTTATGGGCCCAGGCCTGTACTGAGAGTTAGTACACACAGTATTCCTAGCTGAGTTTGTGTTAGTTATTTGGTGTAAAATGGCACAAGAACTGTTGTCAGGCATCTCCTGGATAACCTGGTTGGATGGGACAAACTATGTTTCCTGGTCCACAAAATGCTGCTTGCTTTTGCGCAAGGAAGGACTATGGACTGTTGTAAATAACCCACCTGATACTACTGCTTGGGATGCAAATAACGAAGAGGATGCAAAGAAGATAGACGACTTTAAATGTAGCAATGAGAAAGCACTTTGCATTATTGGACTAACACTGAATGACCAGCAGCTTGTCCATATTCGTGGTGAGGAGTCTGCTGCTAGGTGTTGGGGCATTTTGCGAAGGCATTATGTGCGAGACAGTGTGGGTGCACATATACACCTTACACGTAAGCTGTTTAGGGCTCGTCTGCAGAAGAATGGAGATATGCTGACCCATTTAAACTACATGAAGGCAATTTTTCAAGAGCTTCATGAAAAGGAGCTGATTTTTTTCAGAGTTGCATCAGGTCTATATTATTCTGTAATCTTTGGATGAGAGTTATGATGGGTATGTTTCTTCTTTGGAAGTCCTCACCAGAGAGGAACTGACATTGACTAACATTACTGGGAGACTGCTTGAAGAGTCCAGGAGGAGGCATGACAGAGACCAGCTGAGAGAGACACAGCCACAAGAGGAGCAGCCATTCACCACTGCTTACAACGTCAAGAAATGTTATTCTTGTGGGGCTAGAGGACCTGTGCCCTTCCTGGCTGGTTTATGCGGCTCGGGAGGGGACACGAGGCTGGTTCCAGGCGATCATATCTGCCTCTTTGAGTGAGGGCAGTTTCCCCGCCGTCTTGAAGGAGGCGGTGGTGAGACCTCTCCTCAAGAAGCCTGCCTTGGACCCAGCTGTGTTAAATAACTTTCGTCCGGTCTCCAACCTTCGCTTTCTTGCGAAGGTTGTTGAGAGTGTGGTGGCGCATCAGCTCCCTCTGGTCCTGGATGAAGCGGATTATCTAGACCCGTACCAATCGGGTTTCAGGCCCGGGCACAGCACGGAGACGGCATTGGTCGCTCTGGTGAATGATCTCTGGAGGGCCCGGGACAGGGGACATTCCTCTGTCCTAGTCCTATTAGACCTCTCAGCGGCGTTCGATACCATCGACCATGGTATCCTGCTGCGGCGTCTCAGGGGATTGGGAGTGGGAGGCACAGTCTTTCAGTGGTTCTCCTCCTATCTCCTGGGACGTTCGCAGTCGGTGTTGGCAGGGGGGCAAAGGTCGACCTCGAGGCCTCTCGCTTGTGGAGTCCCTCAGGGGTCGGTCCTCTCGCCTCTCCTGTTCAACATCTATATAAAACCGCTGGGTGAGATCATTCGTGGTTTTGGAGTTGGGTATCATCAGTACGCTGATGATACCCAGCTTTTTATTTCGACCCCAAACCACCCCAGTGATGCCCTTGACGTGATGTCCCGTTGCCTGGAAACGGTTCGGGTCTGGATGGGGAGGAACAGACTTCAACTCAACCCCGACAAGACTGAGTGGCTGTGCATACCGGCATCCCGGGATATTCAGAATATCCCATCTCTTTCTATGGGGGGCTCGCAACTTGGGAGTCCTCCTAGATTCACGGCTTACTTTGGAAGATCACATAGTGGCCGTGACTAGGGGGGCCTTCGCCCAGGTTCGCCTGGTGCGCCAGTTGCGGCCCTATCTAGACCGGGATGCCCTGCGTACAGTCACTCATGCGCTCGTGACCTCTCGTTTAGACTACTGCAACGCTCTCTACATGGGGCTGCCCTTGAAGACCACTCGGAGGCTCCAACTGGTACAGAATGCAGCCGCGAGAGTTGTGTTGGGAGTCTCCCGATACTCCCATATTACACCTCTGCTCCGCGAGCTGCATTGGCTCCCAGTTGTCTTCCGGGTGAGGTTCAAGGTGCTGGTATTGACCTACAAAGCCCTACATGGCATGGATCCGGAATACCTTGGGGAGCACCTGCGGCCGGCATCAACCTCCCTCCGCCCAATACGCTCCCACAGAGAGGGTCTCCTCAGGGTGCCACCGGTCAAAGAATGCCGTCTGGTGGCCCCCAGGGGGAGGGAGTTCTCTGTGGGCGCGCCGGATTTATGGAACCATCTTCCGGTTGAGCTCCGGATGGCGCCCGACCTTCGCTCCTTCCGGCGCGATCTAAAGACGTATCTTTTTGAACAAGCTGGCCTGGCCTGATGGGAGGGGGTTGGGTTTTTATTACTTTTAAATGCGTTTTAATATATCTAAGAGTTCTGGGCACTTGTTTAATCTTTTTTAATTTTCGTATTCTGTCTTTTTAACATGTATTGCCCTGTTCACCGCCCTGAGTCCTTCGGGAGAAGGGCGGTATACAAATAAAATTAATAATAATAATTAATAATATAGCCAAATTCTGTAGAAAGGGAAGAAAACAGAATGTGAATAGCAGTGGGAAGGCTAAGAAGAGCATTGGTTTAGCTATTTCTGGTGAACCAACATCCAGAAACAATGAATTGTGGGTTGTTGATAGTGGGGCTTCACAATGCATTACTAAAGTGAAAAAGAGGTTTATTAATATGAAAAACAGCAACCAATATGTTTCACTGGCAAACGGTTGGAGGATGAAGGCCTCTGGTGAAGGTAATTCCTATTGTCCATGCATTAATGAACAGTTACCTATGTTATATATACCTAACCTAAGATTCAACCTGTTATCTGTAAGGGAATTGGTTAAAGTTGGGTTTGTGGTAACATTCAGAGGGGAGCAATGCACTATTGAAAGGAATGGAACCTGTGTAACTGCTAATTTGAAAAATGGTTTATTCGTTCTCACAAGTAACCAGGTTAGTACAGTTAAAGCTAACTCTATATGTGAGAACAAGAAGCCACATGATGAGTGTATACATTTATTGCATAGGCGGTTAGGGCATGTAAACTTTAACTCACTACGTAAAACAGTTGAGTTAGTAGAAGGAATTAAACTGAAGCCATGTAGTAAGTATTTGAATTGCAATGCCTGTAATCAGGAAAAGAGTAAGGCAACTCCTGGAAACAGGTTAAACGGCTTCAAAACAACTGTACCTTTGGAAGTTATGTTTGCAGATTTAATTGGACCCATGAAACCAAGTTTAGGAGGGTCATGTTATATTTTAAGTATACTGGACCATTACTCTCGATATGGTTTTTGTTATCTGCTTAAGTCAAAGGCAGATACTTTCCAACAATTTGCAAACTGGCTCAAATTCGTCGAGAGGAAAACAAAGAGAAAGGTTCAGTGCATAATTACTGATAATGGCACTGAATTTACAAATAAGCGCTTTGTTGATATGCTTGAAGCAGCTGGCATTGAGCATAAACGTTCAGCCCCTTATAGGCCTCAACATAATGCATTTGTTGAGAGACGTGGGCAAACATTACAAGCCATGATGAGAACCATGTTAAAAGATTCTGGCTTAAAAGATAGACTGTGGGGGGAGGCAGCAAAATGTGCAAACCATGTTCTGAATATAGTTGTTAATACTTCTACTGGTAAAATACCATACACTATATGGCATGGTAGAAGACCAAACCTTGATTACCTGCACAAGTTTGGCACCCCAGCTTGGGTCCACATTCCTGCACAACTCAGGAGTAAAGGCCAACATAGGGCTAGGCAATTATACTTCGTAGGTTATGAAGCTAATCACAGATCCTATCGTTTCTGGAAACAAGGCACAACCAATGTATATAACAGTGCAAGTGCCAAATTCCTTGAGCACGTTGGTTGGGATAGATTAGAGCAAGGAATTGTTAATACTGATCCTCTAGTGTTTGAGGACTCCCATGATAACGTAACTAGTAATGATAATACATCTCCTGTAAATATAAAAGATGAAGAGGAGATAGGGGAGATAAAAGATGAATCAGAGGAAGGAAAGGAGTCAGAAATTCAAAGCCCTGTAATTCCTTGGCGTTCAACGCGCATCAGACGTCCACCTGATCGCCATGAAGCTAGTATAATATGTCAAGTTAGTTCAGTACCTTCTAACTATGATGACATCAGGATGTATCCTGAAAAGGAACAGGCATCATGGAAAGCTGCAATGAACAGGGAGTTGAAGTCTTTGCAGGATCTTAAGGTCTATGAGAAAGCAAAACTGCCACCTGGTGAGCAAGCTATAGGTTGCAAATGGATATATAAAATAAAGAAAGGTGTAGATGGGACTGTTACCCATAAGGCGCGTTTGGTTGCACAAGGTTTTGCCCAAACTACTGAGGATTATGACGAGGTGTTTGCACCCAGTCTGAGGGCAACTACTTTAAGAGCAGCTTTAGTATGGGCGGCTAAAAACCAATATATGGTTAACCATGTAGATGTTGAAACTGCATATTTACATGCTCCATTGCAACATACTATTTATTTAAGAATGCCACTAGGATTGACCAATGATAGAAACCATGATTGTTGGGAATTAAAGAAAAGCCTCTATGGATTGAAACAATCAGGCTATGAGTGGAATAAATGTATAGTTAATGAGTTGAGTGCAATAGGTTTTGTAGCCAGTAATGCTGATCCTTGTTTGTTTAGAAGAGAACACAACGGAGCATTATCTTTTCTTTTATTATTCACAGATGATATTGCAATAATAACAAAAACTGAGTTAGAAGCACAAACTATCATTTCAAGATTGCAGAATAAATTCACAATTAGGAATCTTGGGGAAATAAGCCACTATTTGGGTTTAGATATTGTGAAAACGAATAGGGGTTTTAAGGTGTTGCAAGCCAGTAAAATATCTCAGTTATTAAAGAGATACAATATGGAAATGTGTAAACCAGCAAAAACTCCAATGGCTATGGATTTTAAGGACACTAATGTTGAGAGTCCTATATTTGATAAGACTATGTACCAATCTTTGATAGGAAGTCTTATGTATCTGAGTAATTGGACTAGACCTGATATTTCTTACTGTGTAAACCAATTGGCTAGGTACAACAATAATCCAACTGTTAGACACTGGCAATCAGCTAAACGAGTATTAAGGTATTTGAAGCAAACTATTCACTACTCGTTATATTTAGAGCCTAATCGTGAGTTAATCCTCACTGCATATGCAGATGCGAGTTTTGCCTCTGATACAAGCACTGGTAAATCTACTTCAGGGTTGGCTGTAATGTTGGGTGATTCTTTGATTGGATGGAAGAACATTAGGCAAAAACACATAAGCTTATCTACAATGGAGGCTGAATTTTCATGTCTATCAGTGTTATGTACAGAACTGCTAGTATATAAACAATTATTGTTAGATATGGGTTTAAATGTAAATGATCCATTCATTGTGTATGAGGACAATCAAGCTGCGATAAAGATGGCTAACAATGCTGCAGTAAGAACAAGATCCAAACATACTGATCTTCGTTATTTAAATGTCAGACAATGTGTCAAAGATAAATTAATACAGCTAGAGTATTATTCATCTGATGTAAATATTGCAGACCATTTTACGAAGGTACAAAGTGCTGTGAAACACAATGCTAATTGTGAAAGAATGTGCATAAGATTGTAAGAGTTATATATTATTCTATCCAAAGGGGAGAATGTTAGGCATATGGTGTTAGCCTACAATGTTGGGTTGAAAATATATTAACCATAATGTTATGACTTTAAGAAGTTAATTGGCCAATGGGTGTGTAAGTGGCCATAAGAGGAAGCTAGGAACGTAGCTTCTCTCTCTCTCTGAATTCACTGATCTCTACTATTACTGTTTTTGCTCTGCTGTTGGTTTACTACTGTTGTAAACCTGAACTGTGTATTGACCTCTGGACCGGTAAGAAGACTTTGTATTTGGATTGCTACTTGGACTGTTTATTTTTGACTGTGCATTGTTGTTTTTACACCACCTTAAAGTAAACTACTTTTTGCTTTTACAACCCAGTGTACTCTTGTGTGACTCTTACTGCTCTCAGTACCCTTCCTTGTCTGTGCAACTCTTTGGTAGCACAAGGAGATCTCTTCACAACAAATTCCTTAACATTGTATGATTCAGTGGGCAAGGAACTTTGGATACAATGTAAAGCTTGAACAATGGAATTAAAATTTACACTAAATTACAATTTAAAATAATTTGTATATGATGATGTATAGTTGGTATTTAACACCAGATAAGTTATCAAGAATGTATAAATGTACTTCAAATGAATGTTGGAAATGCAAATGTTGAGGTTTGATACTATCTTATTCTACTGCACCAAAGGGAGTCAGAAATCAATGCCTTTT
The DNA here is from genome assembly GCF_964194415.1 of Vipera berus. Classification (NCBI taxonomy): domain Eukaryota; kingdom Metazoa; phylum Chordata; class Lepidosauria; order Squamata; family Viperidae; genus Vipera; species Vipera berus. Next base: position 31,921,089 of record NC_138210.1, on the reverse strand, counting down.
GTTTCTTTTTCTCTTCTTTTCTACACTCTTCCCTTCCCTTTTCCCTCCCCTATTTTTCCTATTATTTGTTTTTTTGTTTTTGTATGCTATATTATAAACTAATAAAAAGGACAATTTACAAGAAAAAACCTCCAGTGATGGAGCGCCCAGAACTTCTGAAGGCAAGCCGTTCCACTGGTTTATTGTTCTGTCAGGAAATTTCTCCTTAGATCTAGGTTGCTTTTCTCCTTGATTAGTTTCCATCCATTACTTCTTGTCCTGCCTTCAGATGCTTTGGAGACTAGGCTCACCCCCTCTTCTTTGTGGCAGCCCCTTAGATATTGGAACACTGCTATCCTGTTACCCCAAGTCCTTCTTTTCACTAGCGTCATGGCTGCAAATTGCCTTGAATAGCAACTCCTGCTTACAGCTAGACATCTAGCAATGGTGGGAGGGATGCAGGGAGGTAAAAGGTGTGTGTGTGTTAAAGGAATGCCAAGAATGCTGGCTCAAAGCCTAGGACAATGCCAGCCTCCCAAGGTCGTCTGCTGGGGATGTCTGCCAGAACGAAGAGCCTGTTACCCAAACAAAAAGGAATGTAAGTGATTGGACAGGGAATAACAACTATGGGCAGGCCAAGGGAGAAAGAAAGTTAATTATGCTTTTTGCATGCAAAAATATCAGAGCTGGCTTCACTTTTCTTCTGTAACCATTTAAGCTCCAGTAAAGTGTACTCTTGGTTTAACAATATCCCAGGAGTCTTTCTTTGCTAACTAAATGAATGGGACAGTTGACAACTAGACTAGACATACTGTCAACGCTGCAACTATTTTGGTTGAAGCCATTTCCGCTTTGTTTTCGGTTGCCACAGTAATGGGAGGGGGGTGAGTGTGTTTAAGTTTAGACTAAACAATAAATTGTTCCATGGGAATCAAGGTCATTGCTGCCTGGGTTTTGGCGGGCTGAGCCTTCTGTTAGAAAGCCTGCCTAAGTAGTTTATTGGGGAATGTGATTTATGACATAGTGCTGGGGTGGGAAGTTTAACTTTGTAACATTGTAACCTTTGGGGGGGGACTCCAGTCTTAGTTTCACTTTTGACCATGCTGATACTTTGTAGCCAATAAATATGTTCTTTAAGGAAACCTCTTGCCTTGGAGTTCTGTTTTTACTGGTCTCATCTATCAAAACCATGAAATTAAACCAAGACTCCAAAAAATTTTTAAACTTGGGGTCCTGAGCCCCAGCCACCTACCCAACCTTTGGGAGGACGACAAAGACTCAGAGAAGACATCAAGATGGAGAAGAAGGGGGAGTTGACCACTGGCCTCGGTGCGACGGCAGCTGATGGAGCGCAGGCAACAGCCCAGGTGGAGAGTGCAGCCCCTGCAGCTGGAGCAAGACCGAAAGCCCGGGCGATCCCATCGGAGAAGGTGATGCAGCGGGAAGGAGCACTGACCCTTGGAGGGATTTATACTGCCCTGCCGTGGAGAAGCATCTTTAAAGCTGCTAAGGCTGAATTCCCATTGATTTCATCCCACGGTTCTCGTTCACCTGTGCTGAGAAAGGCAAAGCGGCCGGCCAGGTGGGATGAATCTGGGGAATGGAGGTACCTGACTGCCATCCACAGTCATTCCATCAAATACCTGAGGGAGAAATTTGACCAACTCGAGATGGGGGAAGTGGAACTGATTGCCCGCCAGGTGATCTCCAGTGGACGGGGTGACAGGCGTTCCCTAACCCTTCCACCTCCACAACAAAGCCCCAGTCCCATAGCGATGGCTCATGCTGCCTCCCCGCTGTCTAGACCAGCCTTAATGTCAAGCCCAGTGTGCTGGTGGAGCCCTGACCGATATTGATGCCCAGCCAGACCGGGGCCCCAGCCAAGGGATTTCCAAGAATGGGCCCTTCCGTGACCCCAGCGCCAGTGGCCAGGCATACAGCAAGCTTATTGGGGGCAGCAACAATTATGTTACATATAATACCACACATGTTCATTCAAATGAACCTTATGGAACCTGTGAGCCTAAAACTTAGAAATCTGAGGAAAAAACTTTGGAAGGTTATTTAGAGTCCACAAAGAGACAAACCAGATGTCAATCAACACTAAAAAAGTTATCAGAAGTCAAACTACAGATATCCTGTTAAGACAAACATATTTCCATCCCATCCCATCTTATCCCAATCCTATCCTAGAGAGCAACAATAGTTTATCTTGCAGTTTGGAATGTTACAAAGTACCAATTAATCCATCTGTACTAACAGTAAAAAGCTTTTGTTGTGCAGGTTGTCAGGTGTAAAATAAAAGACAGAGTCTGGATTTGTCTTGATAAGCCAAATGTGTTTATTCAGCTGAATAAAGACGGGTCCTCCCTAAAGGTGGAGGAACCCTGAACACTGTGAGGCAGATATTTATACATTTCTTTGCTTTCACTTACATAAAAGGAAGGTGGCACACAGCAGATAAGGTATAAAAATACAGAAATTATAAAAATAGTCAAGCACGCCTTCTGTGGTTTTGATCACTTGCCAAAACTGCAGGCTACTGGTTTCCTTATGGACTTTCCATAACCTCAAACGCCTGCTGAAGTCTGAATTTTAACCTTGCCATCTTAACATATGAGCAATCATCAAATTCATCAGATTCCTGATCAACACTTTCTACATTCCAGTCTGCAATGTTTTGATAAACAATTAACATTTAAAAAAATTAAAATACAAGAAAACCCATGCTGCTTATCAAGTACCATACTACCAAATCCATGTGTTTGGTACGAAAAAGTCCATGTTGTGTGGCCTTCACTGCCCTCCTGAAACTAACATCTTCAGGGTCAAATTACCTGATCTATCAGGTCCTTATGACCTGCAGACTCTCAAAGCAGAATTTGCCCCCTCAACCAGGTTTTAGAGGTTATTTTAACAAAGGAAGCAATATTTATTCATTTTCCAAGGCAAGTGTTAGCAATGTTCTCCCAGCTGCTATTTTCAAAGCAAGGAGCAGGGAGAGCCTATAATCATTATCTTCCTCTCTCTGTACAATGAGATTAATACAGGTGAAACTCAAAAAATTAGAATATCGTGCAAAAGTTCATTTATTTCAGTAATGCAACTTAAAAGGGGAAACTAATATATGACACAGACTCATCACATGCAAAGCAAGATAGTTCAAGCCGTGATTTGTCATAATTGTGATGATTATGGCGTACAGCTCATGAAAACCCCAAATCCACAATCTCAGAAAATTAGAATATTACATGCAATCAATAAAACAAGGAGTGTACATAGAACAATATTGGACCTCTGAAAAGTATAAGCATGCATATGTACTCAGTACTTGGTTTGGGCCCCTTTTGCAGCAATTACTGCCTCAATGCGGCCTGGCATGGAAGCTATCAGCCTGTGGTACTGCTGAGGTGTTATGGAAGACCAGGATGCTTCAACAGCAGCCTTCAGCTCTTCTGCATTTTTCGGTCTCATGTCTCTCATCTTTCTCTTGGCAATGCCCCATAGATTCTCTATGGGGTTCAGGTCAGGCGAGTTTGCTGGCCAATCAAGCACAGTAATCCCACGGTCATTGAACCAGGTTTTGGTGCTTTTGGCAGTGTGGGCAGGTGCCAAGTCCTGCTGGAAAATGAAGTCAGCATCCCCATAAAGCTCGTCTGCGGAAGGAAGCATGAAGTGCTCCAAAATCTCCTGGTAGACGGCTGCGTTGACCCTGGACTTCATGAAGCACAGTGGACCAACACCAGCAGATGACATGGCTCCCCAAATCAACACAGACTGTGGAAACTTCACACTGGACTTCAAGCATCTTGCAGTGTGTGCCTCTCCATTCTTACTCCAGACTCTGGGTCCTTGGTTTCCAAATGAGATGCAAAAGTTGCTCTCATCAGAAAAGAGGACTTTGGACCACTGAGCAACAGACCAGGTCTGTTTTTCTTTAACCCAGGTAAGACGCTTCTGACGTTGTTTGTTGTTCAGGAGCGGCTTGACAAGAGGAATATGACATTTGAAGCCCATGTCCAGGATCCGTCTGTGTGTGGTGGCTCTTGATGTACTGACTCCAGCCTCAGTCCACTCCTTGTGAAAGTCCCCAACACTTTTGAATGGCCTTTTCCTGACAATCCTCTCCAGGCTGCGGTCATCCCTGCTGCTTGTGCACCTTTTTTGTCCACACTTTTCCCTTCCACATAACTTTCTATTAATGTCGTTTGATATGCTATGGGGCATTGCCAAGAGAAAGATGAGAGACATGAGACCGAACAATGCAGAAGAGCTGAAGGCTGCTATTGAAGCATCATGGTCTTCCATAACACCTCAGCAGTGCCACAGGCTGATAGCTTCCATGCCACGCCGCATTGAGACAGTAATTGCTGCAAAAGGGGCCCAAACCAAGTACTGAGTACATATGCATGCTTATACTTTTCAGAGGTCCAATATTGTTCTATGTACACTCCTTGTTTTATTGATTGCATGTAATATTCTATTTTTCTGAGATTGTGGATTTGGGGTTTTCATGAGCTGTAAGCCATAATCATCACAATTATAACAAATCACGGCTTGAACTGTCTTGCTTTGCATGTAATGAGTCTATCTCATATATTAGTTTCCCCTTTTAAGTTGCATTACTGAAATAAATGAACTTTTGCATGATATTCTAATTTTTCGAGTTTCACCTGTATGTCAGTGGTGGTGAAACTTTTAGAGACTGAGTGCCCAAACTGCAACCCAAAACCCACTTATGTATCGCCAAAAAGCAACAAGGAGAAAAAGTTAAAACAGAAGAGTGTCTTGCGATGGTTTCTTCCCTGGATGGGGTGGGGGGAGGTTCCTGAGCCCCATAGCTCTTCCGAGGGGGGGGAGGAGAGTGGGGACAGTCTGTGCTGGGATCGGGGCCTCTCGTGCCTTCCGCTGCCTGCCTGTGCTCTTCTGCCGCAGATGCCGTGTCTCCACTTGCCTGGTAGGGTGGGGGTGCAGTCGCGCATGGGGATGCGCATGGGGCTGCTGCCTCGCTTTCGGTGGCGTGCTGGGGCTGGGCTGGACTGGGCTGGCCGCGGAGGCCCCTCGCTGCTTCTTCCCGCGCAGACATCGGGAGCACCCACCCCACCTACCGCTCATCCCCGGGCAGCTGCACCATCCGCCGCTCTCCAGCCTGTCGCTGGCCAGCCGGGCATGCCGGGGGATGCCTCCCTTCAGGCTCCCTCAACCTCTCCCCCCACCCCCAGGCTGGGGCTGGTCAGATTCCCCCTGTGGGCAGCTCTGCACCTGTCCCCAGCCAGCCCTTCTCCTCCATCCTCCTCCTGCTGCAGGCAGACCGTGGCTTACCAAGCCGGGTGGAGCCTCTCCCTGCATACATCCTCAGGTGGAGGAGCCAGGCAGTCATGGCTCTCGCTGTCCTCCAGCCTCCTTCTGCCCAAGGCCCGGGCTCGGCACACCTGGCTGGCTGGCGACAGGCTGGAGAGCGCAGGACGGTGGCAGCTGCTCCGGGATGAGGGGTACGCGGGGTGCGCGCTCCTGATGTCCGCAGGGGAAGAAGTGGCATGGAGGCTCTGCACCCAGACCAGCCCAGCACGGCATGGCAAGCAAGGCAGCAGCCCCACGTGCATCCAACCCAACCCTCACAGAGCGCCCTTCTCCCACCGCTCCGACCCAACCCTCGCAGAGCCCCGACCTGGTTCCTTACCTCCACCCGGCTTGTTCCGCAGCCTCATGGCAGTGGCATTGGGCGGGAGGCGGCAAACAGCCAATTTCTGCGTGACGCGGCTGTTTGCCTTCGGCCGGGGCCATTTGCCACCTTGCACGTCGCAGCCCTTTGCCACCTCGCGCATCAAACCCAATGCTATGGCCATGAGGCTGCGGAACAAGCCAGGCGGAGGTAAGGAACCAATATACCAGTTTCTTACTGCCGCCTGGCTAGTTCCGCAGCCTCATGGCAGCGGCATTGGGCAGGAGGCGGCAAACGGCGTGAAATCGTTCTGCATCCATAAATACAGGTGGCAGAGGCCTTTTCCAGACCTCCAGAGCCCGGATCGGGCCGCTGGGGCGCCACAAAATCGTCCCGCGGCCTTGGTCTGAGCTCCGGAGGCTTGGAAAAGGCCTCTACTGCCCAGATCGGCCGGGGGGGGGGGGAATTGCTCTGCAGCCATAGATCCGGGTGGCAGAGGCCTTTTTCAGGCCTCTGGACCCCAGATCGGGCTCCTGGCTGTCCGCAAAAATCACTCTGCAGGCATACCTGGACTCACGCTGGCAGCTGCCTCCACCATCCAGCCCGGATCCACCCAGCTCTTGCAGCTAACTCCCAATGCAGAGAGAAAGAGAGTGAGAGCACAGGCACACGTGGAGAGGTGGAAGGGAGGAGCCTGGCCCCGCCTCCCTCCAGGGCAATGGCGCGCGTGCCCACAGGGATGGCTCTGTGTGCCGCCTGTGGCACGAATGCCATAGGTTCACCACCACGGACCTATGTATTCATTTTAATGTATAGCAGAGCATCAGGATTAACGCTGGGGAAGTGAGAAAGAGGCTTGATTTTCCTTCCTAGACTCATGAATGTCTGAAAAGGATGTCCACCCAATACATGATGGTGGGTGAGGGCACACGTAAATTCAGAGGCAGAGCCCCCAAGCATTCAGGCTGGAAGCAGATGGAGGGGAGAGGCAGCAAGCTTGGCCTATTGAATACCTTCCTGCCAACCTCTGAAAACCTCTTGGCGCCTGAGCAGTAGTTCTGCCTCTTGACCCTGGATCTGCTCTTAATGAGATTCAGGAAGGCGAGATGGGAAAGAAGAAGCAGGGCAGAGACTGGGAGCGAGTCAGAGGGCCTTTTCCACCTCAGCTGCCACTTGCATGACCATCTCAGAGACCTCAGCATCCATGTGGGAGGAAGCTGCATTGGATCCTGCCTGCTGGTGCTGCAGAATGTGGAGTGGCTCACACAAACCTATGGCCCAGTAGCTGCTCAGAATTGACCGAGCCTGGCTGTGTTGAGTCTGAAAATGCTGACAAACTGAGCCCGTGCAGAAGTCACTGCAGGGTGGTGAGCACAGTAGGGTTTCCTGGGTTCTGTACGTGGAAGCACAACATTAAGCAGGGTCAGAGATGGTTGGAGATAGTTAATACAGGTAATCCTCAACTTGTGAGCACAATTGGGACCAGAATTTCCATTGCTAAGCAAGGCAGTTTTTAAGTGAGTCCTGCCTGATTTTACAACCTTTTTTGCCACAGTTGTTAAGCAAATCACTGCAGTTGTCAAGTGAATCACACAGTTCTTAAGCAAATCTGGTTTCCCCTATTGATTTTGCTTGTCAGAAGTCATCTGGGAAGTGATCACATGACCCCTGGATGCTGCAACCATTATAAATACATGCTGGTTGCCAAATGCCTGAATTTTGATCATGTGGCTATAGGGATGCTGCAATGGTTGTGAGAAGTGGTTGTTAAGTTGTCCGTGTGTAAGAATTTATGAACTGGAATAGCCATAGCAACAAACCAGCCAATGAGAACTGTTTTTGATTAAGACACAGTATTGGCTGTGTGAGGCATGTGATCCAGCCCAGGTCTGGAAGTGTCTTAGTCTTCTCTATGTTGCTTTTTCTGATCTCCAAGTTAAGAGTTGTTGATGTTCCCCAGAGCTGAATGAAACTGTATATATCATATTTATATATATTTTATAAAGTTTTTCTAAACTATGCCTCCTGCTCATTTTCAATGTGTGCTTATTTTGGGGGCTTATTTTTGCGCTGGAAAGCTGTAAAACTCTAACAGGTTATGGGCCCAGATCCCAGCCAGCACTTGCACACAGTTCAGACTGAAGAAAAAGATTGAGGCTCAACATGGAGCTGTAATTAAGCTGAAGGACTGTCTGAGTTAAATAAACAAGACTGCTCAGCTGAAGGCTTGCAGGATGGCTGCTGATTTAAAGGAGAGTTCTCTGCCTCGATTTGGACAAAAGAATTATCTTATTTCGGCTGCAAAAATGGAATGCTTTCTGAAGGCTAAGGAGCTCTGGGATATTGTGATTAATACACCCAGGGGCAATTAGCAGCTGCAGATCAACAGACGCATGATAGGGCACTGGCTTACATCATCTTAAATGTGGTGTCAAGTTTCCGACATATGGGCTTTTCAAGTGACTCTGAGGCATTGTTTACCTTAAAAGTCCTTTATTAGCCTAAAACACCAGCAAATGCTTGCTCAAAGGAAGCTGGAATCTGAAATCTCTGCCCCTTACACAATATATTAAAACACAATTCTCCACCTTTCTAATTTTGTCATTAATCATATTCTCCAATTAATTTAAAGAATCAGTTTCCCTTCCGTTAGAAGAACCGCCAAAACCATATCTTCTTTAGAGACAAATGGCCTTGAAAGTGCATTCCTACTCTTCCCTCCCCCCAATTTTTAAACTAAAATAATACACAAATCTTAAAGCAATACACAAGTTTTACATATGAAATAGCTACTTCTTCATCTCTTGTCAAGCAATAACATTCGATGTTAGCAGCGTTGACATGTGGAAGATGAACAATTCTTAAATGTAGCTGACTTAAAAACTGCAAAAGAAGTTTGGTTGAAGTTGAAAAGTGTGCATGTGAGTGAGTCAGCATGCAATATAGTGCAATTATCGAGGCAATTGTACAGAGCCCAGCTGCTGCCACAAGAGAGCATAGCATTTGCTCCACATGCAGAAACTATTTGTTGAATTAGAAGAGTGTGGGATGAAGATTCCTGAATCTCAGAAGGTGCTGTTGGTACAGAATAGTCTTAATGAAATGTGGGCCATCATTTCAGCTGTTTTTGAATGCAGACCAGAACAGGAATTAAGTATGGAAGGACTTAAAGCTTGTTTGATGTCTGAAGAACAGAAACACCATTTTAGAACAAGCCACGAGGAGAAATTCCTGAGGTGGGGGTCCAAGGAGCAGAAAGAGCAAAGCAGCAGACCGACTGTCTACAGCAGGGGTGTCAAACTGCCAGCCCACAGGCCTGACGCATCATCCGGAAGCCGCACCCACCCTTCCTGGCAATGGTGAAAAGGCTCTGATACGTTGCGCGACGTCGCTAGTTTGACATGTCTGGTCTACAGAGATTGGATTACATCTCAGCAGAGAATTACCAAGAAGAAAGAACAGGAGAAAAAGAAACGTTTTATCTGTGGGGCTGAAACTCATTTAAAGAAAAACTTTTTACAAGGAAGAACAGCAGCAAATGGACAAGCTGCTGTTGCAAAAGTTAGCTATTGAAATAGCAGAGACAAATGTTTAATAGACAGTGGGGCTAGTCAAACAATTGTTAATAATTCTAAGTTGGTTTCCAGACTGGAGTCAACTGGAGGAGATGCAGTGGTCTTAGCAAATGGCCAGAAGGCAAAAGTAATGGGGAAAGGCAGTGTGCTGATTCCATGTCTGGAGGAAAGGTTTATTAATGTATTATGTGTGCCTGAAATGGAGCATAATTTACTGAGTGTCTCCAGACTTGACAAACAAGGATTTGAGACCACATTTGTGGATCGGAGATCTCTCATAAAAAGAAATAGGAATGTATGTCCAAAGGGCATAAAACAGGATAATCTTTATGTGTTGCAGGCACAAAAGATTCAATGTGCCCAACGACATTTGGTAATATGGCACAACATGATTCATGCATTCATCTCTTGCACAGACAGCTTGGCCATGCTAGCTTCAGAGTGTTGCGTAGGATGCCAGAGTTTGCAGAGGGATTAACCTTGAAAGAGTGTAAGGCAGGTGTGTCAAACTGCCGGCCAGACGCATCATGCGGAAGCCGCGCCCACCCCATAGCCGGCAATGGCAAAACAGTCCTGTGATGTCGCAAGTTTGACATATCTGGTGTAAAGCATACTTAAGACTGTGCAGTATATAAATCATCAAAATCCAAGGTGTTCCCAGTAAGCAAGAAAAGCACAAGGCAGACAACAAGGGTTCTAGAGCTGGTACATGCAGATTTAGTAGGACCAATGGAAGCCAGCTTGGGAGGAGCCAGGTATGCGCTGGTCATTGTAGATGACCATAGCAGATTTGGGTTCTGCTATTTGCTTAAGAGCAAAACAGAGGTGCTGCAGAAGTTCAAGCAATGGGTGAGCTTTGCAGAAAGAAGACACAGGCAACAGGTATGCCATCTGCAAACTGACAGGGGTTCAGAATTCATGTCAGAAAGTTTTCAACAGTGGTTGGGACAGCTAGGAATAAGACAGGGCTTTTCAACCAGTGGTACGGGTACCACCTGTGGTACAATGGCACCTGGCAGATGGTATGCGACCATCCTAGAAAAGTAGTAGTGGGGGAGGGGAATGGCAGCACCGCACAAGCCTGAGCGAGAGAGGGCTGGAGCTGCAGGGCTGTCAGGGCTCAGCGTAAGCACCAGGATCAGCGCCAGGCTCCAGCTGGAGCATGGCGCTGGTCCTGGCGCTTCTGCTGAGCTCAGAAGAAGCGCCGATCAGCTGAAATGTTGCAGCATCCCCAGGGTCTTGTGATTTACATTCAGATGCTTGGCAACTGATTCATATTTATGACGGTCACAGCATCCCAGGGTCATGTGAAGTGACCAAAACCTGCTGTAACCACCCAGCAGAGGGGGGGAATAAAAAACAAACACCCCCCCACCCCAGCCCTGCTGCCAATCCTCAAGAGAAATGCTCACAATGAAAACCTCAGAAAGGAGGAAGAGCGCCACCGGGTGGGCAGGCAGGTGTCTTCCTCGGCTGTGGCTTGGGGGGAACTTTTTTCAGTGCCATTGTAACTTCAAACAGTCACTAAGCAAACTGTTGTAAGTTGAGGATTACCTATACTTCATCACTTTTTTTTGGTCATCAAGTTTTTGACACTTTGCTAGGCAACTGGTGGTACTCAGATGTTGCCATATCCTAAAAGTGGTACAATGGGTGAAAAGGTTGAAAAGCCCTGAGCTATGTTGCTTTGAGTAAAGATTTGTGTGCAAACAAACTCAAGAGTTTGATGAGCACTCCTATGTTGGCTCTTTACTAAGCAATTTGTTTGTAAATACGGACAAAGGATTGGCTAGGGGAGGGGGTTTTACCCAGAAGTGGGGGGAAAGAGGAGCCAGTGGCATTTTTGTCTAAAATTGACATTTGGGGAAGTCTTGGTGGTTAGCATTTCTTATCAAGTGTGAGTAAACACTTGTTTTGTTTTTTTTTATTGAAAAGTTTTAGAATACATTTTATCTTTAACAATCCCCCCCTCCCCCCACCCCTACCTATCCCTCCCTACCCCTCCCCACCATTTCCCCCTCCCCCCCGACTTCCCAGAGCTAAGTACAAGGTATAAAAAACAAAGAACAATCATAAACCTCCATATGCTAACAACAATAAACTCTTAAATCTATCACTCTCTAGCTCATATAAGATAACTACAAACAATATTAATATTACATATATAAAAAAAAGAAAAAAGAAAAAAGAAAAAAGAAAGGAAGACTTATTCAAATGCTAAATGAAACTTTTTAGTCCCATATTTGTTCTGGATATAATCAATCCATTTTTTCCACTCCATAATATAACGTTCTTGCGAATGATCTTTCAAGTAGGCCGAGATCTTTGCCATTTCCGCCAGGTCAGAAACCTTTAGAGTCCATTCTTCTATAGTCGGCAGTTCCTCCTTCTTCCAATATTGACCTATTAAAAGTCTTGCTGCTGTAACTAAATTCAACATCAACTTAGTGTCCACAACAGTAGCATCTATAATTATGCCCAACAAAAACAATTGCGGACAAAACTTTATCCTTTGCTTGAAGATCTTCTGCATATTCCACCAAATTTTTATCCAAAAAGCCTTAACCTTTTTGCAGGTCCACCATATGTGAAAATATGTTGCATCTTCGCCACCACACCTCCAACATTTGGGCTGATAGTTTGGATACATACTTGCAAGCTTTTTAGGATCTAAATGCCATCTATAAAACATTTTATAAAAGTTCTCTCTTAAGTTTTGAGCTTGTGTAAATTTTACGTTCCTCACCCAGATCTTTTCCCACGTGTCCATTGTAATAACTTCTTGGATATTCTGGGCCCATTTTATCATACAATCTTTAACAAGTTCTGTTTCTGAGTCAATTTCTATCAATGCAAGATATATCCGTTTGATATGTGCTGGACCCTGATTTCTAATTTGCTTTATCAAGTTTTCGTCAGTCATTGCAAAACCAATTTTCTGATCTTCTTTCCACCTGGCCCGTAACTGAGTATATTGAAACCAAGTTTGAACAATCTTCTCATCTCGCAAGAAGTTATACGGCTTTAAACACCAGACATTTCTTTCCAAGCTTAAAATCTCCTTATACGTAGTCACATCATGTTTGAAGCCTACATTTATATTTTCTATTGCGTGTTTTGGGATTGCCCACAACGGCATCTTGTAGTCTAACTTATGTCTATATTTCTTCCAAACTCTCAACAATGCCTGTCTTAAAATATGCACTTTAAACACATTATCTACCTTCTTATCATACAACAAATATGCATGCCAGCCAAATAACAAGTCATGGCCCTCAAGATTTAATAATCTCTCTTGTGTCAAATTAATCCAATCACTTATTCCTGATAACGCAGCAGCTTCATAATATAATTTAAGATTAGGCATTTTAAGACCACCTCTTTCACGAGTATCCTGCATAATCTTAAGTTTAACTCGTGGCCTTTTCCCTGCCCAAACAAATTTATTGATACCCCGTTGCCATTCTTCCAGATTAGAATCTTTTTTAAGGACCGGTATCATTTGAAATAAAAATAGAAATTTAGGCAGGACATTCATTTTCACTGCTGCAATTCTTCCCAACAAAGACAATTGCAATTTTTCCCAGCTCTCCATTTCTTTTTGAATTTTCCCCCATAGCTTTTCATAGTTATTTTTATATAACTTTGTATTAGAGGGTGACAAAATCACCCCCAAATATTTGACCCTTTTAACAATCTCAAATCCAGTTAATCCTTCTAAAAGGGCCTTTTGCGATACTGTCATGTTTTTGGCCAGAATTTTAGTTTTTTGTGCATTAACTTTAAATCCAGAAACCTTCCCATATTGCATTATTATCTCCATCAGGTCCACAACAGAGTTTTCTGGCTGGGTCACTGTAACAACCAGATCATCTGCGAACGCTCTCAGTCTATAATCCTGATCTCTAATTTGTATACCCTTAATTCTTTCCGAATTCCGTATTTTTACCAATAATATCTCCAATGTTAAAACAAATAATAAAGGTGATAACGGACACCCTTGTCTTGTGCCCTTCTCAATGTTACATATTTCAGTCAAACTATTGTTAACTATTATTCGGGCAGTTTGTTTTTGATATAATGCCCTGATTGGTTGCAAAAATTTATCCCCAAAATTCATTTTATCTAAAACTTTCATCAAGAATTGCCAATTCAATTGATCAAAAGCTTTTTCAGCATCTAGAAAGATTAGCGCCGCAGGGATCTGGTTGTTCCTTTCCAAAAACTCCATCACATCAACTATATGCCTCACATTATTTTTCATTTGCCTACCACTAATAAACCCAGTTTGATCCCCATGAATCACCTGTTGCAGAACCCTCATCAATCTGTTAGCTAACACCTTGGCAAATATCTTGTAATCTGTATTTAAAAGTGATATCGGTCTATAGTTTTTTACTTGAGTAGCATCTTGATCTTCCTTCGGAATCAAAGAGATAAAAGCAGTTCTCCAAGACGGAGGCACCTTCCCCCCTCTCTGAATTGTCTGGAACAGTTCCTTTAACGGCATTATCAACTCCAATTGTAAGTTTTTGTAGTAAGCCGCAGTCAAACCATCCGTGCCTGGCGCTTTATCCCCCTTCAGTTCCTTAATTGCTATAAGAATTTCTTCTTCTGTTATCAATTGATTAATCTCCTCCTTTTGTGCTTGCGTAAGAACCGGGATGCTAGCATTCTCCAAATATACATCAATGTCTTTTTCATTAATCTTCTCCTTAGCATATAATTTAGAATAAAAATCCACAAAAGCTTCCTTAATAAGATCCTGTTGAAACACAACCTTTCCCTTATATTCAATTTTATCTATATTAGAAGCCCTTTGCTTTTTCCTTAATCTGTAAGCTAGCCATCTACCTGGCTTATTAGCATTGCAAAAAGTATTATGCCTAGCAAACCGTAAATTGGTTGCCACTTGATCAGCCATCAACTTGTCAAATTGTCCTCTTAATAGATTAATAACCTCCTTAGTCTTCACATCCAATGGGTTCAAAATAAGGGCCTTTTCTTTTTCCCTAATTTCATTCTCCAGTTCTTTCCTTCTAACTTCCAAAGTATGTCTGCATTTATTATTCATATATATCAACACCCCTCTCATGTAGGCCTTGCTAGCATCCCAGACCATGTCCATAGAGGTATCCTTATTCATATTAATTTCAAAGAAATCCTTCATCTGCTGTTTACATTCTTCCACATTTCTCTGATTTCTAAACAAGTTCTCATTTACGCGCCACGAGCGCCTATCCCTATTGTCCTTATTGATCTCTAACCAAACTGGGCTATGGTCAGAAATAGTTCTTGCACAGATCTTTACCTTCTTAATCCTAGAAAAAAAATCATTAGTCAGCAAGATAAAATCAATCCTGGAAAAAGATTGATGTCTGTCAGAGAAAAAAGTATAATCCTTTTCATGTAGATGTGTGTCACGCCAAATATCTCGCAGTTCCAAATCGTCCTTCATTTCAAAAAAAGATTTAGGCAATCTAGCATGGCTCGGAACGCGCTTAAAAGAACCAGCCTTGTCCATCTGTACGTCTAAAACACCATTCCAGTCCCCCATAAAAATAAACGATTTATAATCCAATTGGGTAACCTTTGTGTGAAGTAAACTAAAAAAATCAGCTTGTTGTTGATTAGGAGCATATAATCCAATTAAAAGCGTTTTTTGCCTTCTAACAGCAAGTCTATCATGACATATCTTCCTTGCTTATCTACTTCAATTAGTTCCGCTGTTAGAGTACTTTTAACGTAGACAACCACTCCATTTTTCTTGTTCATCGCAGAAGCAACAAATTGCGTACCCAACCTTGAGTTCGATAAGTACTTTTGGTCCATAACCCTAATATGCGTTTCTTGCAAACAGATAACATCAGTCTTAAATTGTTTTAAATATTGAAAAACTTTCTTTCTCTTCTGTGGTGAATTTAATCCATTAACGTTCCAGGTTAGAAATTTAGTCGCCATGCTTGGCGTCCCGAAGCTTTTGGAGCACATCATCAATGGCCCCTGTAATTTCCTTGGGCCGCGCCCCTCCCACAGCTTCACTGTAAGTACGCTTTGGAAGCTCCATAACTTTCTGCTGGTCTTGCTCTTGTACTTGTCTTGCTCGTCTTAAAGCGGCACGCGTCAACCTCTGCTCTCCAACAGCAGTCGATGAAGCTGTAATTTGAACCCCTCCAGCACCATTCTCCTCTGTCTGTCCACCTTCCGCCTCTTGATGTTTTCCCTCTCCAAATCCCTTTGCAGCTTCCAGGAGTGGTAGAGGGGTTGCTTTTAAAACATTGCTGTAGAAATCACGTGCCTGAGTCACTGTAACCAGACGATGTCTTTTACCTTCATACATCACCACCAATCCGACTGGAATCTCCCATCTAAACTTAATTTCACATTTCTTAAGTTCCTGTGCAAGGAATGCAAAATCTTTCCTTCTCCTTAAAATCTTTGGAGGAATCTCTTTTAGAACCAGGACTTCTTGCTCAGCAACCACAAATTTAGTATCATAAGCAGCTTGAATGATTTCATCTCTAGTTGCTCTCTTTGTAAAATAGACCACCACATCTCTAGGTAACTTCCTCTGCCTTGCAATCCAAGAATTTACACGAAAGATTTTATCCATATTTCCCTCTATTTCAGATGCTGGCTGGCCCAATACTGCTTCCAAAGCCTCAGAGATCAGCTGCTTTAAGTCTTCTTTAGGATTCTCTTTTAAGCCCCTGATTCTAATTGCATACTGCATCTGGTGGTACTGGACAAGGCTCAATTCTCCGTCCATTTTATCCCTTATATTTTCATTCTCTAGTACCTTTACTTCTAATATAGAGTTCTTTTGACTAAGATCCTCCACTTTTTCATCCAAATGTTGCACACATTCAGCCACACTTTCAATTGTAGACAAAATGTCTACCCTCATTACACTAAACTTCTCTTCCATCCTCTCCTCCAATTTCTCCAATTTCTCCTCCAGCTTTGCCATCTTATCATCCATCATATCTGACATTACCTGGGACTGCTTTGCGAAGGCATCTTGTAAGTCCTTAAGCGTCAATGCCAGAGGAGGTGCAGGAGGAAGCAGAGCTTGTAACGAAGTCTGTTGCACCGGAGAAGTTCCCGCACTCCGAAGAACTTTAGAGGAAGATTTAGCCGCCATCTTTCCCACTTTCACTTGTTGCGTAATTTCACTTTAAAACTATAAAATCCACTGAGCTAGGGAGTAGAGATAAAAGTCCACTTCACCTTGGCCTCTTGTACCGCTCTGCCTGCACCTTATTACTCGAAAGTCTTTCCTTCTGGCAGGGGTGGTTGCTAGCGCCTGGCTCTGCTCCAAAAATCATGGAGCAGAGACGCTGCGCAGCTCGGAGCTACCCAGGCTTCGGGGGGGCTCAATCCTTCAGCCGCCCAAACTTCCAGCTCAGGCGGCCCCGGAGAGCTCAACCCCTACCTGGGGCCTCACCCCCTCCTCTTCTCCCGAGGAGGGGGCTTCAAATCCACTGAAACAGCTGATCGGCGCTGTTTTCGGTGAATAAACACAGCTGCGGAGCGGACAGCCCGGAGACGGCTGTCTTCGGCGCCGCGTCGCCACCGGAAGTCAGTAAACACTTGTTCATAGCAAAGTAGTTCAGGGAATAAAGCAATAACTAGGACACTGAAGCAGCCACTGAAGGGAGGGAATGGTTGATACTTTTCTATGGTTAATATATGGTTGGTTATATGATAAATATGATATGTAAACAAATACATAAAATGCTCTATAATATCTAGTGGTGAGGCTATTTCAATGCATTCAAGTTGATTTTAAATTACCTCAAGTGGGAAATTCCACAATATGAAACTAATTACACATTTATAAACAATTAGATACTGGGGCTGTTTTCTGCTTTGTCTTTTCTCAGCAAGCAAGGATTGTTAGCCCAGACAGCTCCACTGGAGTTTGCTGTCCACAAGTTTCAGCCTGGTGATTGGGTCCTGATAAAAAGCTGGTGTGAAGAAAAACTTACTTCAGCCTGGGGTGGTCCCTACCAAGTCCTCCTAACAACTGAAACAGCAGTTCGAAAGAAAGAAAAAGGGTGGAGTCAAAAGAGTGGAAAATAATTCCTGGAGAAGACTCGCTCTGAATAAAAATTTCCAAAAACTGATGTGGTCATTGTGGGGTGAAGAAATAATAGCCTGGGTTTGTTTGAGATTTTTCTCATTGCAGGAGTAGCAGCTTTCTGGGTTTTTTTAATCGTGAGTGGTGGCCTATGTTATTCCATCCAAGAATTCCAGAAGAAGCTGTGGACCGCCACATTCTACAAACTTCTGCATAATGTGTTGGTTCTGTGATTGCAATTGTGTCACTGAATGTTGTTGTTCTAATCACTGTTGTGATTGTGGACCAGTCTGTCCCTGTGAAGAACCTTGTGACATAGTAATAGTGGAGGATTGGTTAAAAATATGTAAAGGTCTGACATCAACAGACTCTTTAGCCCACATACCCAATTATATAGGAGAAATTGAAATTTAGGCAGCAGAAACAAAACCTGACTTAAATTCAGTTATATTGGGAGATAGTGATATTCAAATTCTATGGGATATAGAATGGATAGATTTAAGGTGTATACAGGCTAATCAAACATAAGAGGACTGGTACAGAGATTAATAGAAACTGCCATTACTAAAAGAATGCCTTTAGGAGAACCCCCACCATATAAAAATAAGGAAATGATGTGTCTGAGGGATAACGAGGAGGAAGAACAACATCCCAGAGAGGTAGAACAAGAACTATCAGAATGGGTGTGAACCCCTTTTATAACTGGGATCACTATAGCTTAGGCTTGCTTGCCAACATATAAGTATAAACTGTAACACATATATACAAAGTGTATTTTTTTTGTCTATAAATTTCTGAAAGAATAAAGAAAAGAGAGGGTGGACTGAAAGGAATAGATTATTATTCAGAAATTTCCAATGAGTCTAAAGATCGATAGAAGAAGCCACCTGAAAGTCATAAGCTCTGACAAGTAAATTTCATATAAATAAGAAAAGCACAAGTTGCTAGCTAACCTAAACCGCAAGCAGAGGAAATACAGAAATAAATATAGGAGCCGAGCTTTGTTAACAGAAAATTAGATGGTGATAGATAAGATGGACTTCTTGGAACATGGGGAGGGGAGGGAGCAGTGGTTTTAGGTGGTCTGGAGTAGTTTATCGGATGATTAGGTGTAGAGATGGAGGTCAAGGATATGAAGGGACCGTGCGCAGCAAACTGCCTGCCTTAGTATCCCGTTATTCACATGTCTATGAGCTCATTCCAATTAGCCTTGCCAAGGACTGCCAAGAACCAGCTAGATAAGGAAGACTCTGCCCTGGCTTGGGATGTTCGGATGTTCTCTAAGATTGACTAGGGAGTACACCAATAAACAATGCTTTTGCTGTGCGTATTTCCTGCTTGTTAAAACTGTATAAATACAATAAACTCTGCGTAGGCAGACAGACATATTTGGGACACCCTGTGTTGACTGGTCTCTGAATCCCACATTTTGGCGCCCTGAATAGGGACAATAAATCTTTAAACACAAACAAACCAACAAAAAGAGATTTGGAATAGGAACCTCCCTCCAGGGGAGCAACTTTCAACATATTTACCTTCGTCTGGAATAGACCCCAAAGGTACCTTCGTCCTATGGGACCCCTCAGAGGTAAGTATGGGTTGCAATCTATCTCATCATCAGCAGCAGCATGTAGAGGAACTTACCTTCCTGCTACAAAAGTCAGGGCTTAAAGCACCTGTGGCAGAGATAAAGAAGCTCACAGGAGAGATAGGGAAACAATGTCCTTGGTATCCGGAGCGAGGGACGCTTCGTTTACAGGACTGTGTAAAGATAGGGCATACTTTACACCTTGAACCCCAGGCTCCAGTTGAGATATTACATCTATGGCTTCAATGCCATCAAGCAGTGGAAAAATTTGGCTTTGATGCTTTGGCAGGACAGCAATTGACCACAACACCTCCACCTAATTATGATCAAATAAAAATTTTTCCTCCAAAGTTATCTTTAATTGGACCTTCAGCTCCTCATGAAGAGGTTAATTCTTCTGCTTCTTCACAGCCATTATATACCCCCATGAGGCAAATTTTAGAGGAACAATTAGCAAAAGTGGGGGGGGGGAATGTAGAAGAAATTGCTGACGGGTCTGGTCCCTTTGTTCCAGTTGATGCTGAAGTTGTTTTACCAGCTGCTACTTTACAAGTTTCTTACCAAGCATTTGGAAAAGTACTTGTTTCTGGCAAACCTCATCAAGCCTTCTCTAACATCAGGCAGAAGGCTACTGAGCCGTATCTTGGTTTTGTTAACAGATTACAGGATATAGGAACAGTCTTTTATCAAACCAATTTATTGGCAGCCGCTTTATCACAAGGCAGCAAGCCTCAAGGAAAGTGTTATAACTGTGGAAAACCTGGTCATTTTAAAAGGGAATGTCGAAATCCAGGGGGGCACATGTCTGCAGCATCTCGCAGCCCTTTCTATCAGAGGTTGAAACCAAAAGCAAGTTTTTTCTTCTGTCTTTTTCTTTTAATCTGGCTCTTTGGACTATTTGATTCTTTTGTCGGAGGTGAGGACACCTCCCACTTCACACCTACAAAACATCCCAGGTTCAATATTCCTTTTAATCTTTTCCCACTGTCTTTTGCAGTTGGTGGGATAAATTGTAAGTAACCATAAATGATCCTCTTCTTTTAATTAAAAGGGGAAGCTTGTTTTGGCTTCAAACTCCAAATTGATGTGTGTTTTGTTTTGTTATACTTATATTTGTACATTTGGAACATTAAGCTTGGACTTGGAATGGTGAGAAAAATGGGAGATGGTTAAAGGGCCCTATAAAACCATGTTTGGTTGGAATCACCTCCTGATTTTTCTTGCTTCTTGCGGGACAAGTCATATGTCTAAATCAGGGGTGTCAAACTCAATTTCATTGAAGGGCCGCATCAGCATTGCGGTTCCCCTCAGGGGGCCAGATAGGTATGGCCGGGGTGGGCGTGGCCTACTGGGTGGGCGTGGCTAAAGTGCGTATGGCCTACTGGGTGGGTGTGGCCAGCTCTACATCGTTCACATCAAGGGTGCCTATGGGGGCCTGGGCAGAAGTGGGACAGATCTGGGGGTCTTTGGCAGGAGGAGGGTCTCTGGGCCAGGGCCAAGGCAGTGGGGGCCGTTCCCTCACTGTTTCCAGGATGGCTTCGTGGGCCACATGAAACTACTTCGTGGGCCAGATCCGGCCCCCGGGCCTTGTGTTTGACATGTCTGGTCTAAATGAATGCTGTTTTACTAGTATCTGTGTATATACGTCTGTCTATGTTGTTCCGTGTTATTCCAAGACTTGGAAGAGGGTCTAAATCCCCTCTGATAACAATAAACAAAAAGGCCTTATTTAAAAACAAACAAACAAACAAAAAGATTTGGAACAAGGAGCTCATTGGCTTGTAAATAGCTCCCTGAAATTATAATAATAGTGATTGGTTTGCCTGGAGAAAGTATGAAATGAAATTTTTGTATGTGAAATTGTTTATGCCGGCAGTTGGAATGGACGTGAATGAGTTAATTTGCTGATGTGTAAATGCATGTGTGTTAGCCCTAAAAAACACCTACCACCCCCACCGCCGTCCCAGGCTGTGAAAGGAACAGTAAATTGCTGATTTTATTGTTGTGTTTGCATGAGAAGAGTTTATGGGGGATCTGTGAGTGAATTTATGATAAATGCATGTGAAGGAAAATTCCTTTTACCTTTTCTTTTCCCCCTCCAGTCTCTTTCTCCCCCCCACCGCCTCCCCGCTGTGTTGTTCTGAACCAGCCCTCTTCTAGCAAACCCCTATTCAAAAGAAGAGACTGGAAAGCGTCCAAGGCTAAAAGGCTTCTGCCAAGATTTAATTACGCAGATAACAAAAACACTAGAGCTTGTCTTCTCAAGCGGAAAAGTTGCTTTCAGCAACCAGCCCCTCCCCAAACACTCCTTTTATAGAGAGCTCAGGGCGTGGTCTCCCTGTGCCTCCTCCCGAGGAGTCCCACATTCTTTCTTTGTTTGTTCCTGCTCGACTGCCTCCTGCGTCGGGCGTCCTTGAACAGGGCCAGCTGTGGGTCATCATCTTCCGCACTATCGGGCTCACGCAGCTGAGAAGAGGGCCCCGGCTGGGAACTCTGCCAAGCCTCCACGCCATCATCAACCGGTTCGTCTCCCACACGGTCCTCCTCCCCCTCATCTGAGTCATCCGACACGTCTGAGCCGGCTGCCGAAACCACAGGCTGGCCCTGAGTCACAACATGTGTTACTTTAAGAATGAGACAGACAGACAAAGAAGGGGGGGCTGGTTGTTTTAACTGTTTTTTTTTCCTCTCTGCTTAGAATTCTGGTTTGAGAAAGGGAGGGTGGATGTGAAATTTAATAATAATAATAATAAGTTGGAAGGGACCTTGGAGGTCATCTAGTCCAACCCCCTGTTAAGGCAGGAAGCCCTATACCATTTCAGACAAATGGCTGTCCAGTCTCTTCTTAAAAACTTCCAGTGTTGGAGCATTCACCACTTCTGGAGGCAGGTTGTTCCACTGGTTAGTTGTTCTAACTGTCAGGAAGTTTCTCCTTAGTTCTAGGTTGCTTCTCTCCTTGACTAGTTTCCATCCATTGCTTCTTGTCCTGCTTTCAGGCGCTTTGGAGAATAGCTTGGCTCCCTCTTCTTTGTGGCAGCCCCTGAGATATTGGAACACTGCTATCATGTCACCCCTCACCCTTCTCTTCATTAAACTACACGTACCCAATTCCAGCAACCGTTCCCTATATGTTTTAGCCTCCAGTCCCCCAATCATCTTTGTTGCTCTTCTCTGTACTCTTTCTAGAGTCTCGACATCTTTTTACATCGTGGTGACCAAAACTGGATGCAGTATTCCAGGTGTGGCCTTACCAAGGCATTGTAAAGTGGTATTAGTACTTCATGTGATCTTGATTCTATCCCTCTGTTAATGCAGCCTAGCACTGTGTTGGCTTTTTTGGCAGCTGCAGCACACTGCTGGCTCATATTTAAGTGATTGTCCACTAGGACTCCGAGATCTCTCTCACAGTTACTACTATCGAGCAAGGTACCACCTATACTATACCTGTGCATTTTTCCTGCCTAAATGTAGAACCTTACTTTTTTCACAATTGAATTTCATTTTGTTAGATAGTGCCCAGTGTTCGAGTCTGTCCACATCCTCCTGTATTTTAAGCCTATCTTCTGGAGTATTGGCTATTCCTGCCAGCTTGGTGTCATCTGCAAATTTGATGAGTTCCCCATCTATCCCCTCATCCAAATCGTTGATGAAGATGTTGAAGAGCACTGGGCCCAGAACAGAGCCCTGGGGCACCCCACTACACACTTCTTTCCATGTAGATGCAGTTCCATTGAGGACCACACGCTGAGTACGGCCTGTCAGCCAGCTACAGTACGAATACATCTGGTGGTGATGCTATCTAACCCACATTTTTCTATCTTATCAAGTAGTAGGTTGTGATCTACTTTATCAAATGCCTTACTGAAGTCCAAGTAAATTATATCTACAGCATTCCTCTGGTCCACTAGTTTTGTCACTTGGTCAAAGAATGCAATAAGGTTTGTCTGGCATGATCTGTTTTTGACAAACCCATGTTGGCTTTTAGTGATAACTGTGTTCGCATCAAGGTGTTCGCTGATTTGTTGTTTATCTTTTCCAGAATCTTCCCAGGTATTGAGGTCAGGCTGATAGGTCTGTAATTTCCTGGATCTATTTTTTTCCCTTTTTTGAAGATGGGAACTACATCAGCTCTCTTCCAGTCCTCTGGTAGTTCCCCAGTGCTCCAGGATCTTTGAAAAATATAGTTCAGTGGTTCTGAGATCACGTCTGCCAGTTCCTTGAGAACCTTGGGGTGTAATCCATCTGGTCCTGGTGATTTGAACTCATCTAGGCTGGACAGGTGCTCACTTACCATTTTCTTGCCTATCTTAACTTGCATTTCTATTCTGTTTTTTATGGCACTGGTTTTGGTAGGTTGGACTGTTTTTTCCCTTTGTGTAAAGACAGATGCAAAAAACGAGTTAAATAGTTCTGCTTTCTCCCTGTTGCTTGTCACCTTCTTGCCACTTTCCCCCACTAATGGACCAATCATTTCCTTAACTTTTTTCTTGTTTCTTATATGTTGAAAGAAGCTTTTTTGTTATTTTTGACTTTGGTCGCAAGCCTTAGTTCATTTTGAGCCTTAGCTTCCCTCACTTCATCTTTGCAGGCATGGGCTGTTTCCTGATATTCTGCCTTAGTTATGTGCCCCTCTTTCCACTTCTTATACTTGTCCTTTTTATCTTTCAGTTTATCAGAGAGTTCTTTATGCAGCCATGCTGGTTTCTTTTGAAAGCTGTTATTTTTCTTCTTTGTTGGTATTGTGCTAGACTGGGCCTTTATTATCTCACTTTTCAAAATTTCCCAAGCTTCTTGAGTTTTCCCCTTTAGGATTCTCATCCATGGAATTCTTCCCAAGGTCTCTCTAAGTTTATTGAAATTAGCTCTTTTAAAGTCCAAGACTCTAGTTTGGCTGTATTCTATTGCTTGTGCTTCCATAATGTTGAATTCCAATATTGCATGATCACTTCCCCGCAAGGTTCCTGTGGCTTTGACACTTTCTATCATTTCATCTCTGTTAGTGAGAATTAAATCCAATATGGCTAATCCCCTAGTTCCCTTGTCTACTTTTTGGGAGAGAAAGTTGTCTGCTAGGTTTGTCAGGAATCTGTTAGATCTTCCACTTGGTGCAGATTTGTCTCCCAGTTGATATCAGGGTAATTAAAGTCCCCCATTACTATTGTGATGCGCTTCCTACATACCTTAGTTAACTGACTAGCAAAAAGTTCATCTATTTCCTCTGTTTGGTTGGGCGGCCTATAGTATACACCTATGGCAATGTCATTTTCCCCCCTTTTATATTGACCCAAATACATTCAAGTTTACAGTTTTCATCATTGTTGTGCTCTATTTCTGTAGAGATAAATTTATTAATTTAATACCCACTCTTGCAGTTTCAGCTTGCAGTTTTGTTTTGTTTTTCCTGGAAGGAGGAGACAGTACTTGTTGGACAATTCTTTTTAATTTTTTTGAGTTTTAAAAGAAATTACTCTGCATTGTTTTGTTTAGATTTGTAAGTTTTAACCTACTTGACAGAAGTTTGTTTTCCATCTGATTGGAATCTGATTTTCAATTTTATTTTCAGAATAACCTATCTCTTCAGTGTGCTTTAACTGACTATGTAGGCTGTATTGCATATCATTTGCCTAAAGATCCTCGGCTTGTGTGTTCAAATGACCTTTTTTTCCTATCCACCCATTGCTTTCGTCTTCTCTGCTTTTTCAAGCTCCGACTGTTTCAGATGGAGGGAGAATGAGAGGAGCAATTGCTTACAAGGATTCTCATGATGATACATGGAAGCTGTCCTACACCGCAACGCTCAGAATTGTCTGCTGCTATTTTAGCTTTTTATACTTTTTCTCAACAGCCTTTTAATTTAATCTCTGACTCTCATTATGTGTGTCAACTTATTTTTAATCTTCCAGGTGCTTACATTACACCCAGGATTGACTCCAGTCTCATGGCTCTGTTTTTAACTTTACAGCAACTACTACAAGACTGAAAGCATTTATATTTTGTTTCTCATATACACAGTCACTCGTCTCTTCCTGGACCTCTTTCTGAAGGCAACAGTCGTGCCAATACTGCTGTTCATGTTTTACCCACTTTGTTTTCAGATCCTTTTTTCAGTCACTCTTTTTTTTCATCAAAATTCCAGGGGGCGGGCACAAGCTTACCATATTCCACTTGACCAAGCCAAGTAAATTGTTTCATCCTGTCCCCAATGTTCTGGGGCATCCCCCTCAGGGGACACGGGAGTTAATCCCTGTGGTTTTGCCTCTAATCAACTATGGCAAATGGATGTCACTCATGTTCCATCCTTGGCTCCCTGGAAGTATATTCACTTATCTATTGATACCTATTCAGGGGCACTATGGGCCACACCTCAATGAGGGGAAATGGCTAATCATGTTATTTCTCATCTTTTTTCAGCCATTACTGCCTTGGGCAAACCCTCTTTTTTAAAAACTGATAACGGCCCGGCCTATTCTTCATCGGCCTTTTTGCAATTTTGTACAACCTGGAATATTGTTTTTACTCATGGGTTACCCTACAATTCCACAGGTCAAGCCATCGTGGAACGTGCTAATCGGTCCTTTAAGGAATGTTTTCACAAACAAATAAAAAAGGAGGGATCTCGGGTACCCAATTTGTCGTGGGTAACACAACAGGTTAAAAAAGTTTTATTTACCTTAAATCAGTTGAATGTCTCTATTCAAAATTCGACCGCTTATCAGAGACACTTTCAACAGAAAACAAGTTTGCCTCCCCCTCTAGTATATTATCGGGCATTACCAGACAAAACATGGTTAGAGCCACTCCCTCTAATTACTTGGGGAGGAGGATACGCTGCTGTGCTTGCTCCTACAGGACCTTTGTGGATTCCAGCACGTTGTGTCCGCCCAGCTAAGGATGTCATGGCACCAGTCCCCGAATCTGGTTCCAGAAATGGCCAAAATGACTTTACAGACGGCACAGCGGCCAATACGATCTTGCCGGACCAGCCGTCCAGTAACGTGGGGAGATATGAAAAGCCTGACCACCAAAGCGCAGGCAGTGCTGCAACAGCAGCATGTGGAGCAAACCCCCAAAAATTTATGCGCTGCCGTTTTTGGGGTTTTAACTGTCAATTCCTTAGCCATTGTTTATGCTTGATTATTAATTGTTGCCATTTAGTGTCAGCAGCTGTCATCTCACCCAAACATTCACTTAGCAAATGAAGCAAAACCTATGGGTGCAGCTAGCTAACATCACACAAAATGAATTCTTTTGCTTATCTGAATCATATGATATGGAAAATTTGCTTTCTACATGTCTGATTCCTGTCTGTACCCCTTCTGCAGTAATTCAAAACTTTACTGGCTTGAGCAAATTTTTATTGTATAAAAACTTTAACTATGGGACTATATCTAGTTGGGGGTTGACTGCCTATGATGTACCCCCTGATGTAATTGCTTTGCACACCCCGATAGTAGCAATCCCTGAGAATATAACATGCGCTAAAATAGTTAATTGTACATCTTCAAGTAAAAAACCTCACTGTTTTCGTATTAGTTCACCTGATTTAAATTGTACAGCTTTTGAGGAAACTTCCTTTATTTTTGCTCATGTTTGGCTCCCACAAGGATGGTTTTTTACATGTGGTCAAGAAACTTTTAATTACATTCCTGCTAATATTAGTGAAGCACAGTGTTGTCTCAGCCGGTTGATTCCTGTTTTGCTTTCCAAACAGCAAATTCACTCAAACCGTTTTCGACGAGGAGTCACGCTAGATAGTACCTGTGACTCTGAAACAGCTTTACTTAATAAAGCAGAATACGTAGCTTTGGCTATATCTATAGTGGGTGTGCCAGTGCTTGCTGTTCACGCTCATCTTAACATTAACGCTATTGCATGTAATTTGGCAAAAACAATTAATGCTACTTCTATAGCTATTTCAGCAATCAACCACGAGCTGCAAGCTTTGCGTAAAGGTATTTTACAAAATCGTGCTGCTATTGATTATTTGCTTCTGCGTCAGCATTTCAGTTGTGAAAGTTTTGAAGGAATGTGTTGTTTCAATCTTTCAGATGAATCATGAACCATCCAACACCAGCTCAATATTTTACACAATTTGGCCTCTGATTTGAAAATTGATCCTTTAGGATCTTGGTGGGAGAGCCTATGGACCTGGCTACCCACAAATTTACGCTATTGAGTCATTATTTGTGCTATTTTGATTGGTGGATGCTGCTTTGTTCAGTGTCTCCCTTCCTTTTGCAACATACTGTATGTATCACAGCTTTTTGCCCTAAACCCCCTCCCACACTGCCTCAAGGCCAGGTATATGCCTTGTATAAGCAATTGCAAGGATATTCCTCTCCTGCTTAGGACCCCTCCATTAACCCTTTTTTACAAGTCCTTGGCAAATAAAAAAGAAAAGAGTGAGATGTAGAGATGGAGGTCAAGGATATGAAGGGACCGTGCGCAGCAAACTGCCTGCCTTAGTATCCTGTTATTCACATGTCTATGAGCTCATTCCAATTAGCCTTGCCAAGGACTGCCAAGAACCAGCTAGATAAGGAAGACTCTGCCCTGGCTTGGGATGTTCTCTAAGATTGACTAGGGAGTACACCAATAAACAATGCTTTTGCTGTGCATATTTCCTGCTTGCTAAAACTGTATAAATACAATAAACTCTGCGTAGGCAGACAGACATATTTGGGACACCCTGCATTGACTGGTCTCTGAATCCCACAATTAGGGAAGGGGCGTTGAGTGCAATAAGGGGGCATCTGCGTCGGGAGTAGGATATAAAAATGTGTCAAACAGCTCTTGGAGGTGTGGCTGAACTCCTGTGTGTGTTTCAGTCCACCAAGCCTTTGCAAATGCTTCTTTCAAATAAAACTTTGTTGCTAGAATTCCAAGTGAGTTTGTTTGTTTTGGGATCTTGAGCCATGTTCCAAACAATTGTAATTTTTTTAAAAATCAATAAAACATTTAAAAAAAGAAATGTTTTTTTTCTTTCTCTCAGTTTGTTTTTAAGAGCAGCCCAAATGTGTCAGGAGGGAATGTTTAAAGTTCATTTACAGGAAAAGTTTCATTCTTCTTTTACTGTATGTGTTTAAGTGGGTTTCATCTGTCTATTTAACATCTGTAATGTTAACCTTAATGTCTTTTCAAACTGCTTGCAAGCTACCCCCACCCCACCCCATTCCACTTCTCCATTTCTTATCCTCTGTCCTCCATTCCTCATGTCTAATCAGCAATGCTTTTTCTGGGAGAGTGACCCACAAAGGAGGGAGGAGACCTTCTTCTCATATCTTTCAGCCCTGCACAGACGACCCCCCACAACCCTTGAAAGCAGAGCACTAACCCAGACGCTGCCTCCATTCATTTGAGCCATGGAATTGGGTTTTGATCCAGCCATCCACTAGAAAGTCACCATGCAACCAGAGTGGACAAGTCCTACATCCCAGATGCCAGTGAAAGCTGCAGAGAAAGGAAGGAATCCTGGATCCATTGGTCCCCACGTGAAGTCTCAGAAGACAATTACGAAAGATTATGGGAGGAGGGTGGAAACTCATTGTAAGGTTTTCTTTCTTGCCTCATTTACCTTGTAATTAAGTAGTCAAATGGATTCATGGAGCGATGGCATTTCAAATGGTTAGCACAGCAAGTATTGAACACCTTGGATTTCTGTCTGGTGGGAGGGAAAATTTGTCCAGGATGTTTGTATTGCCTGTCTTGTAGAACATGGCTTTTCAACCAGTGGTACGGGTACCACCTGTGCTACATTGGCACCTGGCAGGTGGTACGCAACCATCCTAGAAAAGTGGTAGCGGGGTAGGGGAATGAGCTGAACTGGTGGCAGTACCGCACATGCCTGAGTGAGAGATAGCTGGAGCTGCAGGGCTGCTGGAGCTCAGCGGAAGGGCCAGGATCAGCACCGCTTTCCAACTGATTGGCGCTTCTTCGGGGCTGTCAGGGCTCAGTGGAAGCGCCAGGATCAGCGCCAGGCTCCAGCTGGAGCTCGGCGCTGATCCTGGCATGTCTGCTGAGCCTAGAAGAAGCGCCGATCAGCTGGAATGTTGCAGCATCTCCAGGGTCTTGTGATTTACATTCAGATGCTTGGCAACTGATTCATATTTATGATGGTTACAATGTCCCAGGGTCATGTGAAGTGACCAAAACCTGCTGCAACCACCCAGCAGAGGAGGGGGGAATAAAAACCAAACACCTCCCCACCCCACCCCCACTGCCAATCCTCAACAGAAATGCTCACAACAATGAAAACCTCAGAAAGGAGGAATAGCGCTGCCGGACGGGCAGGCAGGTCTCTTGCTCGGCTGTGGCTTGGGGGGCACTTTTTTCAGTGCCATTGTAACTTCGAACAGTCACTAAGCAAACTGTTGTAAATTGAGGACTACCTGTATTTCATCATTTTTTTCCTTTTTTTGGTCATCAAGTTTTTGACACCTTGCTAGGCAACTGGTGGTACTCGAATGTTGCCATATCCTAAAAGTGGTACAATGGGTGAAAAGGTTGAAAAGCCCTGCCTTAATGTATGGCAGTTAGCATGTGACAACTGTCTACCTCCAGGTCAGCTGCAATATCTTTGGATGTTATATATTTGGGGAAATAAAGGAGGGGGAATGGAATCTCACCCCCAAGGAACCCTCAGAACCCCTTTCTTATCCTCCATCACTCTTGTTTCCCTACACTGGCCAAGATCACCAATTTCCACCTCCCTAAACAACCTTTCACTTCTCTCCCCCACCACCCTCTTTAAATAGTAAAACTTTCCGTATTAAGCAAAACAGGCATAGGCAGACACAAATCCCAAGCTGAATGATCTTCACGTTCATGTGGGAACGCCTCCAAATAACCAACATCCCCACTGACTTTGCCATCTTCACTCAACTTGTATCCACCTCCAATTACTTGCGGGCCTCTGCCTACCCAAACGGCGGACATTTTTGGTGACTGGCAGCCTCGCCCATTACCCTGACAGTATAGGTCGTCTCCTCCCAGCCTGCCTGGTTTACATTTTCCATTTCCCGAAGCCTCACTGAGCAGACAAACGGGCTAGCCTCCCCCCACTCCCCCCACCAACACACACACACAATACCCCGCCGCCGTGCACAATCACGGGCCACTTTCACCCTCCCATTTAGGAACCCTGCCGAATCCTCCCCACTATACAAGATTCCCTCACTTCTGAAGTATCCTCCTCTGCCCGCCGGTCTTTCCCATAGCCACAATCACTTACAGTTTCTGATATCGGAGATAAATACTGCCAGGCCCCGCATCCCGTCTCCCTTGGAAACGGCCGGCATGGTCACAGTAGCGGATCGGGACCACGGCGATGCTCAGTTCCGCACCCGAACCTGGCCCAGCTGCACAGAACCTACCCAAACGTATCCGATTGGCCCCTCGTTCCGTCCGTCACAAAACGTTTTCACGCCCTATTGGGTAGAGCTGACGCTTTCAAACCCACGGTGTTTGACTGAAATAAGATAGCCTTCTGAGAGTGGTCAATAGGTTTAAATCCCGCCTGCTCTTCTCCCTATTGGATCCGGTGAAACTTAATGTCAAATAAGTGCCCTCTACAGCTCTACATTTTCCATTGGGCATAGATCAGGGGTAGGCAACCTCGGCTCTTTTATGACTCATGGACTTCAACTCCCAGAATTCCTGAATCAGCATATCTGATTCAGGAATTCTGGGAGTTGAAGTCTATGAGTCATAAAAGAGCCGAGGTTGCCTACCCCTGGCATAGATTAACAAGAAGCCCGCCTAAGTCTGCTTCCTCCGTTCCCCTTCGGTTTGAATATTTTGATAGATTTTAAGAAATGTCATTCAAAGGCCGCCCCGCCCATTTCCTCTTCGACTTAAGTTGTGCTTCTTGCGAAATCAGCTGAACCTCCGCTCGCTGCTGGGCGGAGAACAATACTTGAGAGCTGTTATTGGGCGAGAAGTCCATGTCCTTCAAGCCCAAGTTCGTGGTTTATTTGCTGAAAAAGCTGACGGTGGAACGGCGGCAAAAGAAAGGTTGTGGAGAAGAGGCTTGGAGACCGAGCTGTTTTCCCGGAAAAGAGCGATAGCGACCGTCATCAAATTTCAACCAATTGGCTTTGAGAGTAGAAGGTACAGAGAGCAAGGGAGGGGGGAGGCGATTAGATGCTCGGAGGATTTTCCTGTCTCCTTTAAGGGCAGAATTTACTGGTTTAGGAAAGGGCCAATGTGACTCTTGTTTCATTAGGACTAAAAAGCACAAGTATATTTCGGGGGAGTTTTTTTGGGATGCGCTACAATGTTACATATTCTCCAGTGTTTACATTTCTAAAACTCCTACTTCCTTTCCCCCCACCCCATTCATTTAATTTTTTTCCTGTTGGGGAGATTCTTTCCCAGGAATACTTTTAATAAATCATTTGTGCCGCCTCTCGATGTGAGTATGAGTTTAGGAACTTGTTGTGATTCAGGGTTAGCCTGTGGGGTCGGCAGTTGGGTCGGACGACTCAGAGGAGGAGGAGGGGGTGTTGAAGAGCTTGCTGAGGGGATTGGACAGCTTGATGAGAGCCCTCAGCTAGGCCCTTCTCATCTGGTCACCACGCAGACCCAGCTGTGTGAGCCTGACAGCGTGGATGAAGATGACCCACAGCTGGCCCTGTTCAAGGACGCCCGATGCAGGAGGCAGTCAATCAGGAGTAAACAGAGGAAGGCAATGGGGCTCCTCGGAAGGAGGCAGAGAGAAGCCATGCCCTGAACTGTATTTAAGGGGGAATGCGTGGGAGGGCTGGTTTGCTGAAGGCAACCGCTTGAAAAGCTCCTGTTTCTTGGTTCGTGTCTTGTTCTATTTGTTTTTGTAGCAATAAATTTGGCAGGCGTAATTCCAGCCTCTTGCCTTCTTGTAAAAGGGGTTGTCCCTGCCTTTTCTGCAGGGCCGGTAGCAGGCTGGTACAGAACAGAACTAAGGAAACTGATGGTGTGAGCAGTATTTATGATAGCGCATGAAAACCTATGGCTTTGCTTATTTATTTAATAAATTTATCTTGCTACATAGATCTGTGGGAAGTCAGCTCCCCAGAGAAGGAAATATTAAATGTAATGTATTGGCCTTTTGTATGTGTTGTGTTTGCTTTTGTTGCACTGCTTGCTAATTGCTTGCATTCAATTGCTAAGTGCTAGTTCATGAGTATGTTGTAACGGTTGCTAGCCGGCCCACACTGGTTGTCTCCAGCCGGCTAAGTAGGTCTTTTGGTGGGAAACCTATACTTCAAACCTATTGGTTGCTGCCTATCAGCCAACCGTATAAATTGCTACGCAGGAGCTCCGTTGTTGCTTCTGTTCTGTTCTGACCTTTAATAAAGTATGTTGCTGTTTTGAACCTTCCATCTCGCTCAATGCCTGCAAAGAACAGGCTACACAACACTGGCAACGAAGGTGGGATGTGCTGCTTCATCGTAAGAGCCGGAAGTCACTAGGTGGTGAGACCAGCACAGAGCCTGGAAGGGAACAGCATTCCCCCCCTCGGTCTGCCTAGCAAGCCATGCTGGAGACCACCCCACCCTGAGGATCAGTCCCAGGGCCTACGAAGAAGCCAGCAGCACGAGGCAACGCGAGCCATGAGCCACGAAGACTTTCTCACCATGGTGAAGGTCAGAAAGCTCAAAGAATTCGACGTGACGCACCCGGAGAAATGGTTATCCTCAGTGCTTTTTTTCTAAAAAAAAAAGTGCCGGAACTCTCGTCTTGGCGGGCGCAGGAGGCGGGGGGTGGGGGGGGCGCTGCTGCGGTCACAGGTGCGAGGGGCGTTAGCGGCGGGCTCCCCCCCTGGGGCCAGAACCAACGCGGCTGGTGCTGTGGGAGCAGCAGAGCCCGCTCTATATGGCGGGGCTGCACCGGGCAGGCAGCGGAGGCAGTGTGGGCCAGGCGATGCAGGGCGGCCACTTAGGCGCACAGGGCGAGGCGACGGTGGCGCAGGTCCAGCACCAGGTAGGCCACCAGCCTGGCTGACACAGGTGAGCACAAGGAAGGAGTGCACATGCACTCCGCAGAACCCACTTCCCACTCCTTGTCCTCTCTTACTTACCTAGTTGAGATGGTGTAGTTGGGTAGCAGGGAGGGATGCAAAGTTCCTGCCTACTTGCTTTCGCTGCAGAGAACTAGCCGGTGCAACGTTTGCCAGCTAGGTCTTTTGGCGTGCTCAGCAGCAATTCCTATTGGCTTTTGAAAGGCAATAGGCTTTTGAAAGCCAATAGAGGGAGTAGCATAGCTTGTGCAAAAGCTTTTTTGTGTGTGTGCAAAAAAAGGTGCCGGAACGCCATTCTGAGCATTCTATGAGAAAAAAAGCCCTGCTTTTATGTTTTAATCTTATGATTTTAAAAATATATTATTTTCTATTAAGTTGCCCCAAACCTCGCCATGTGGATTGCATACAAATATTATATAATTGGTAAATAAAGGTAGAACATATGTTAAATATACATCAAATAATATGCTTCCCTACAAAGTCAATTCTTGCTCAATGACAGACCAAGCAGTTAACTCAGAAAGGCAAGAGGAAACTCTAGAAGAGATCTGTGCAACTTGTAGAAGGGAAAGGCCCACACTGATAAATTAAAAATCTTTGTGTCTGCAAAGGAATGCTGGTGGGCTAATCAATGATTTGATGACTAGAGGAGCATCTACAGTGTTGGAGCTCGTGGTCATGGTAAGCCATGGAGGCACTAGGCAACATGACTTTCAGGGCAGTGGTGGTGATTTTATTACTTTAAAAAAAAGTCTGTGCTCTGTCCAAGGGTGCTTGGTCGGCTGCATGTACAGGCCTGGTCTAGAATTTATTTTGGAGCATTCAACTATCTAGAGCAGGCATGTCAAACTCATTTTGTTTGAAGCAACTTCTTATAAAAGAATTGCCATTAATTTGTTTTAATAAAATAATTTAAATCAATTTTTCACTTGATTTCAAATTAAATGAATTATATTGGTTGACAATGAGATTTTTTTTAGTACAATTGCCAAATGCAACAAACTGGTTTTAGGTATATGTTACTGGAAGGAAAAAGCAATCCCTGCTGCATTACTGATCCCAGAGAAGCATTTGCATGTATGCAGGTATCCTTAGGGTGCCATAGTTATGGATGAGAAATATTGGTTGCAAAGTTGGCATTTCTGGATGTAATACAGATATTTTGGGCTTATTTTTGTTTCTTTGCATGTTTGACATTTTTAAAAAGGCATATGCTAGTGACTACGCTTATGCACATATGTAACATGATCACTGCTTGTCCAAAATTTTAATATACAGATAATACCACCAGAAATTATTTTAGCTTTTTTAATAAATATTGTTATTGATGTTAAGCTCACCAGGGAAAACAACATATATTGTTATGTATGTACTAGGTTAATTATTTAAAGACTGAAGTGCAACATAACTAGATTTTAAATAATCTATTTTTCAAATCACACAACAGTCCAAACAGTAAAAGTAAAGTCCAAATTAAGAATATTTCATTCTTAAGAATTGTTTAGATTCAAAATAGTTTTCAAGAGTGTAGAAAAGATACTATTTTTTTCTAGAATCAGCTAAATTAGACATATTACATTGAGAAAAATATTTCTCATTTCTTTCCTGTTACCTTTGATTTCATTGCAGAGATGTTAACATAAGAAATAGATTATTTTGTTATCTAATTTTACCTTCCAAAAGACAGAAGCAGATGAAAAATGTGAGGTTCTTTCCTGTTGGCTTTTTTGAATTAGCTGTTTTAGATTCTAAAAGTTTAGTTCCTAAAGAAGTAATCCTGTAAATATTTTTAATGTCCTTCTCTAGTGCAGGCTCTTTTATGACTCAAGGACTTCAACTCCCAGAATTCCTAAGCCAGCATGGCTCAGCTTGGAAACCTCTCCCTTTCCCCTCAGCATGGCTGGCTCAGGATTTCTGGGAGTTGAAGTCCACGAGTCATAAAAAAGAGCCAAAATTGCCTAGCCCTGCAATAGGCTAAGGAAAGCCAATAAGGGAGCTGTGTTTTTTTTTTTTTTTTTGCAAAAAAAAAAGGTGCCGGAACGCTGTTCTGAGCGTTCTATGACAAAAAAAGCCCTGGTTATCCTACATTTCCCACGTAGAGAACTACCTGCTTGCAAATCAAGTCAGTGAAGATGGGCTGAAGGCCGCGACCCTCCTCCTCTGCGTTTGCGGCCCAGCCACCTTCGATATCGCAGAGAACTTGGTTGCCCCGGTGCCATTGGAAACTGTCACGTATACAGACCTAAACAAGAAGCTGCAGAACAGAGACTTCCGGGTGGCAAGGCGTCGCCGCAGGCAGCCATTCTGGCTGTCAGCCCCGCCGGCTGCGTAGAGTCGCCGAAAACAGCGCCGATCAGCTGTTTTGGTGGCTCGGAAGCCCCCTCCTCGGGACAAGAGGAGGGGGTGAGCGCTCAGGTAGAGGTAGAGCTCTCCGGGGCCGCCAGAGCTAAAAGTTTTGGCGGCTGAAGGATTGAGCCCCCCCGAAGCCTGAGTTTGCTCCGGACTGCGGGGCACCTCTGCTCCGGGTTTTTTGGAGCAGAGCAGGGCGTCAGCAACCATCCCTGCCAGCAAGAGAGAACCTTTGAGAACCTGGATGCAGGCAGAGCGACACAGGAGATCCAGGTGAAAGTGAATTTATGATCTTTAACTCAATGGACTTTGCGGAGTTTGAAAGTGAAAGTGCGTAGCAGGCAATAGTGGGTGAAAATGGCTGCCAAATCCTCTAAAGTTCTTAGAAGCGCGGGGGCTTCTCCGGTGCAGCACTCTTCGTTACAAGCTTTATTGCCCCCTCCCTCTACACCTGCACCTGCACCTGCACCTACTCTTACAGTTAAAGACTTGCAGGATGTGTTGCAAGAGGCTATGAAAAAGCAATCGCAACAATTAGCTGAGCTTATGGATGAAAAGCTTACAGAGCTTCTGGATGAGAAGTTAACAGAAATAAGGGCAGACATCTTACTTGCATTTCAAGGCATGGCTATATGTATAGAGCGCTTGGACGAGAGAGTGGAAGATCTCAGCCAAAATAATATTAGATTAGATGCAAAAATGACAGAGACTGAAAATGTGGTGGAGAAAATTGATAGTGATTTGACCTTGGTACAGTACCATGAGATGGAGTTTGCTGTGAGAATCAGAGGCTTAAAAGAGGATCCTAAAGAAAATTTGAAGAAAATAGTTTCTGAGGCTTTGGAAGGTGT
Organism: Vipera berus; assembly: GCF_964194415.1. Taxonomy (NCBI): domain Eukaryota; kingdom Metazoa; phylum Chordata; class Lepidosauria; order Squamata; family Viperidae; genus Vipera; species Vipera berus. Next base: position 31,885,006 of record NC_138210.1, on the reverse strand, counting down.
GCTGGGGCGACCAGCAGATGCAATTATGGAAGATATAGACAAAATTTTCCGTGTTAATTCGTGGATTGCAAGACAAAGGAAATTACCCAGAGATGTGGTGGTTTATTTTACAAAGAGAGCAATTAGAAATGAGGTTATTCAAGCCTTTTACAATACTAAATTTGCAATTGCTGAGCAAGAAGTTTTGATTTTAAAAGAGATCCCTCCAAGAATCCTAAGGAGAAGGAAGGAATTTGCCTTTTTGGCACAAGAATTAAGACGACGTGATATTAAGTTCAGATGGGAGATACCAGTGGGTATGGTGGTGATGCATGAAGGCATGAGACATCGTCTTACTACAGTGTTGCAGGCACGTGATTTTTATAGTAATGTTTTAAAAGCAGTCCCCATACCACTTTTGGAATCTACAAAGAAGAATGGTGAGGGAGAGCCTCAACTACGCAGTGAGAATTTACAAGGTGCTGAAGGAACAACGCAGATAGATGAGAAAGCTACAGGAGTGGATCAAATTTCAGTATCATCGGAGGAGGCCAGAGACCAGAGGATGACGCGTGCTGCTTCGAGACGAATGAGACGAGAGCAAGAACAAGACCAGCAGAAAGTCATGATGGCACCTCCAAAACTTACTTATAGTGAAGCTGTGGGAGGAGCGCGACCTAAGAGAGTGCAGGTGATTTTGGAAGAAGCGCTCCAAAAGCTTCGGGTCGCGAAGGATGGCGACAAAGTTTCTAACCTGGAATGTTAATGGCTTAAATTCACCACAGAAGAGAAAGAAAGTTTTTCAATATTTAAAACAATTTAAGAATGATGTGATTTGTTTACAAGAAACACATATTAGAGTTACGGATCAAAAGTACTTATTAAATTCAAGACTGGGTACACAATTTATTGCCTCTGCAACGGATAAGAAAAATGGAGTGGTTGTTTATGTTAAGAATACCTTGACAGCGGAGTTAATTGAAGTAGATAAACAAGGAAGATATGTTATAATTGAACTGTTAATAGAAGGCAAGAAAACACTTCTGGTTGGATTATATGCTCCTAATCAACAACAAGCAGACTTTTATAGTTTACTACACAGCAAGATTACTCAGTGGGATTATAAATCTTTTATTTTTATGGGAGACTGGAACGGTGTTTTGGATGTACAAATGGACAAGAGTGTTTTTTTAAAAGTGTTCCAAGTCATGCTAAACTGCCTAAATCTTTTTTTGAAATGAAGGATGATTTGGAACTGCGAGATATTTGGAGAGAAAGAAATCTGCAAGAGAAGGACTATACTTTTTTTTCCGATAGACATCAATCTTTTTCTAGGATTGACTTTATACTAATTACTAATGATTTCTTTTCCAGGATTAAGAAGATTAAGATTTGTCCAAGAACTATGTCTGATCATAGTCCAGTCTGGTTAGAGATAGACAAAGATAATAGAGATAGGCGCTCCTGGCGTCTAAATGAGAACCTGTTTAGAAATCAGGAAAATGTGGAAGAATGTAAAAAACAGATGAAGGATTTTTTTAAAATTAATATGCATAAGGGTACTTCTATTGAAATGGTCTGGGATGCTAGTAAAGCTTATATGAGAGGTGTATTAATATATTTGAATAACAAATATAGACGCAATCTGGAATTCAGGAGGAAGGAATTAGAGAATGAAATTAGGGAAAAAGAAAAGGCTTTAATTTTGAATCCATCGGATGTGAAGATTAAAGGTAATTAATTTATTAAGGGGACAGTTCGACAAGTTGATGGCTGATCAAGTGGCAACTAACTTACGGTATGCTAGACATAATACCGTATATACTTGAGTATAAGCCGACTCGAGTATAAGCCGAGACCCCCAATTTCACCCCCAAAAACTGGAAAAAGTTATTGACTCGAGTATAAGCCGATCCGCCGTTCTGCAAGCCTCTGCCGCCAGCAGAGGCTCGATCCGCCATTTTGCAAGCCTGAATACACAGGAATACCCTGTGTGGCCGCGGCTCTCGGGGAAGCCCTGGCTGTCCGCTTCCTCGCTCCACGCTGCCATTCGGGGCCCGCGCGTTCCCCGGGCAAATCGCGGCGCCCAGCAGGCGAGAAAACACGCCCGCTCCAGTCGCCCCCCCTTCCCTCAGGAGACGCGAAGCAAGTGACCGCCCGGAGCTTACCGAGGACTTGCGCGCGGCCGAGGCTTCGGTGCTTCCAGGATCGCGCGCACCTCTCCCAAGCCGCCGCCGTCCGGAGACCTGCCGAAGTTTGGGGAGGTTTGGGGAGGTGCGCGCGCACCTCCCCAAACCTCCCCAAACGTCGGCAGGTCTCCGTTCCTCCGCGCAGACCTGCCGACGTTTGGGGAGGTTTGGGCACCTCCCCAAACCTCCCCAAACGTCGGCAGGTCTCCGTTCCTCCGCGCAGACCTGCCGACGTTTGGGGAGGTTTGGGCGCCTCCCCAAACCTCCCCAAACGTTGGCAGGTCTCCGTTCCTCCTGCCGACGTTTGGGGAGGTTTGGGCGCCTCCCCAAACCTCCCCAAACGTCGGCAGGTCTCCGTTCCTCCGCGCAGACCTGCCGACGTTTGGGGAGGTTTGGGCGCCTCCCCAAACCTCCCCAAACGTCGGCAGGTCTCCGTTCCTCCTGCCGACGTTTGGGGAGGTTTGGGCGCCTCCCCAAACCTCCCCAAACGTCGGCAGGTCTCCGTTCCTCCTGCCGATGTTTGGGGAGGTTTGGGCGCCTCCCCAAACCTCCCCAAACGTCGGCAGGTCTCTGTTCCTCCTGCCGACGTTTGGGGAGGTTTGGGCGCCTCCCCAAACCTCCCCAAACGTCGGCAGGTCTCCGTTCCTCCGCGCAGACCTGCCGACGTTTGGGGAGGTTTGGGGAGGCGCCCAAACCTCCCCAAACGGCAGGAGGAACGGAGACCTGCCGACGTTTGGGGAGGCGCCCAAACCTCCCCAAACGTCGGCAGGAGGAACGGAGACCTGCCGACGTTTGGGGAGGCGCCCAAACCTCCCCAAATGTCGGCAGGTCTGCGCGGAGGAACGGAGACCTGCCAAGGTTTGGGGAGGCGCCCAAACCTCCCCAAACGTCGGCAGGAGGAACGGAGACCTGCCGACGTTTGGGGAGGTTTGGGGAGGCGCCCAAACCTCCCCAAACGTCGGCAGGTCTGCGCGGAGGAACGGAGACCTGCCGACGTTTGGGGAGGTTTGGGGAGGCGCCCAAACCTCCCCAAACGTCGGCAGGAGGAACGGAGACCTGCCGACGTTTGGGGAGGTTTGGGGAGGCGCCCAAACCTCCCCAAACGTCGGCAGGTCTCCGTTCCTCCGCGCCCTGCCTGCCTGCTTCTTTCCGCTGCGGAAAGAAGCAGGCAGGCAAGGCGCGGAGGTCCGGAGACCTGCCGACGTTTGGGGAGGTTTGGGGAGGTGCGCGCGCACCTCCCCAAACCTCCCCAAACTTCGGCAGGTCTCCGGATGGCGGTGGCTTGGGAGAGGTGCGCGCGATCCCGGAAGCACCAAAGCCTCGGACGCGCACAAGTCCTCGGTAAGTTTTTTTGTTGACTGGAGTATAAGCCGAAGTGGAATTTTTCAGCCCAAAAAGTGGGCTGAAAAATTCGGCTTATACTCAAGTATATACGGTACTTTTTGCAATGCCAATAAACCAGGTAGATGGTTAGCTTATCTGTTAAGGAAGAAGCAAAGGGCTTCTAATATAGATAGAATAGAACATAAGGGTAAGGTAGTATATCAGCAGAGTCTTATTAAGAAGACTTTTGTTGATTTTTACTCTAAGTTATATGCTAGAGATAAGATTAGTGAGGCAGATATTGATGTATATTTGATGAATGCTAATATTCCTGTTCTTACACAAGAACAAAAGGAAGAGATGAATCAATTGATAACTGAGGAAGAAATTTTTTCAGCAATTAAACAATTGAAAGTGGGCAAGGCGCCAGGTACGGATGGATTGACTGCTGTGTATTATAAAAATTTACATTTAGAGATGGTAAAGCCATTAAGGGAATTGTTTCAGACAATTCAAATGGGTGGAGGGGTGCCCCCGTCTTGGAAAACTGCTTTTATTTCTCTGATTCCGAAGGAAGATCAGGATGTCACCAAAGCAAAAAAATTATAGGCCAATATCACTTTTGAATACGGACTACAAGATATTTGCTAAGGTTTTAGCTAACAGATTAATGAGGGTATTGCAACAAGTAATTCATGGTGACCAAACTGGATTTATAAGTGGTAGACCAGACATGTCAAACACAAGGCCCGGGGGCCTGATCCGGCCCACGAAGTGGTTTCATGTGGCCCGCGAAGCCATCCTGGAAACAGTGAGGGAACAGCCCCCACTGCCTTGGCCCTGGCCCAGAGACCCTCCTTCTGCCAGAGACCCTCAGATCTGTCCCACTCCTGCCCAGGCCCCCATAGGCACCCTTGATGCGAACGATGTAGAGCTGGCCACACCCACCCAGTAGGCCATACGCACTCTGGCCACGCCCACCCTGGCCATACCCACTCGGCCCCCTGAGGGCAACCGCAATGCTGATGCGGCCCTCAATGAAATTGAGTTTGACACCCCTGTGGTAGACAAATGAAGAACAATGTGAGGCATATAGTTGATTTGTTGGAATTTTTGGAAAGAAACAATCAGATCCCTGCAGTGTTGATCTTTTTGGATGCTGAAAAAGCCTTTGATCAATTGGATTGGCAATTTTTGTTGAAAGTATTAGATAAAATGAATTTTGGGGATAAATTTTTACAACCAATTAGGGCACTATATCAAAAGCAAACAGCCCGTATAATAGTTAATAATAGTTTGACGGAAGTATGTAACATTGAAAAGGGCACAAGGCAGGGGTGCCCGTTGTCACCTTTACTATTTGTTTTAACATTGGAGATATTATTGATTAAAATACGGGATTCGGAAAAAATTAGGGGAATTCAAATAAGAGATCAGGATTACAGACTGAGGGCGTTTGCAGATGATCTGGTTGTTACGGTAACTCAGCCTGAAGATTCAGTTGTAGAACTGATGGAGATAATAATGCAATATGGGAAAGTTTCTGGATTCAAGGTTAACATACAAAAAACTAAAATGTTGTCTAAGAATATGACAGTATCACAAAAGGCTGTTTTAGAAGAGCTAACGGGATTTGAAATTGTTAAAAGGGTTAAATATTTGGGGATATATTTGTCACCCTCAAATGTAAAGCTATATAAAAATAATTATGAAAAGTTATGGGGAAAAGTTCAAAAAGAATTGGATAGCTGGAAAAAACTACAATTATCTTTATTGGGAAGAATTGCAGCAGTGAAAATGAATGTCTTGCCGAAATTTTTATTTTTATTTCAAATGATACCTATTCTTAAAAAGGATTTAAACTTGGAGGAATGGCAAAAGGGTATTAATAAATTTGTCTGGGCAGGGAAAAGGCCACAAGTTAAATTTAAGATTATGCAGGATACGCGTGAGAGAGGTGGTCTTAAAATGCCTAATCTTAAAGTATACTATGAAGCTGCTGCTTTGTCAGCGATAAGTGATTGGATTAATTTAACACAAGTGAGATTATTAAATCTTGAAGGCCATGATTTGTTATTTGGTTGGCATGCATATTTATTGTATGATAAGAAGGTGGATAATGTGTTCAAGGTACATATTTTAAGACATGCTCTGTTGCGAGTTTGGAAAAAGTATAGACATAAGTTAAATTATAAGATACCTATATGGGCAATACCAAAACACGCAATAGAAAATATAAGTGTTGGGTTTAAACATGATGTGATTACATATAAGGAAATTTTAAGTTTGGAAAGGAATGTATGGCATTTGAAGCCGTATAATATTTTAAGAGAAGAAAAGATTGTACAAACTTGGTTTCAGTATGGGCAATTACAGGCCAGGTGGAAAGAAGACCAGAAAATTGGTTTTTCAATGACTGATGAAAATTTGGTAAACCAAATTAGAGATCAAGGTCAAGCACATATTAAAAGGATATATCTTGCATTGATAGAAATTGATTCAGAGACAGAACTTGTTAAAGACTGTATGATAAAGTGGGCTCAGAATTTTCAAGAAGTCATTACAATGGATACTTGGGAAAAGATTTGGGTAAGAAATGTAAAATTTACGCAAGCTCAAAACTTAAGAGAGAACTTTTATAAAATGTTTTATAGGTGGCACTTAGATCCTAAAAAATTAGCAAGTATGTATCCGAACTGCCAGCCTAAATGTTTGAGGTGTGGTGAAGATGCAACGTATTTTCATATATGGTGGACCTGTAAAAAGGTTAAAGCTTTTTGGATTAAAATCTGGTGGAACATGCAAAAGATATTTAAGAAAAGGATAAAGTTTTGTCCGCAATTGTTTTTATTGGGCATTATTACTGATACTACTGTTGTGGACACTAAGTTGATGTTGAATTTAATTACGGCAGCAAGACTTTTAGTAGGGCAATATTGGAAGAAGGAAGAACTGCCGACTATAGAAGAATGGACTTTAAAAGTTTCCAACCTGGCGGAAATGGCAAAGATCTCAGCATACTTGAAAGACCATTCGCAACAGAGATATATTGTGGAGTGGGAAAATGGATTGATTATATCTAGAATAAATATGGGACTAAAAAGTTTCATCTAGCATTTGAATAAGTATTGATGTGATATTTATATTGCTTGTAGTTATTTTATAAGAGTTAAAGTGTGATAGATTTAATAGTTTATTGTTGTTTGCATAAGGTAGATTATGATTGTTTGTATTTTTATACCCTGTATTTAGCTCTGGGAAGTCGGGGAGGGGGGAGGGGGAAGGGAGGGAGGTGTTGGGGAGGGTTGGGGAGAGGGGAGGGGGTTGGGAGGGGTTTTGTTTAAAAAAATGTATTGTAAAACTTTTCAATTAAAAAAAAGAAGCTGCAGAACATTTTGAACCAAAGCTTTCAGTAATAGCATGGAGGCATGCCTTCAAACAACGTGAACAACCCGGCAAGTCAGCGACAGAATTCATTGCAGCGCTTCATCAAGCTTCGCGACTCTGTAATTTCTCCGACCTAGAGGAGCGACTAAGAGACCGCTTAGTCTGTGGACTCAGGAACAGACAGCTCCAACAAAAACTCTTTGCGAAGGAGACTCTCTCACTTCAAGAAGCCTTAAAGGAAGTTATGGTGGACAAAGCCGCCGGAGGGGTCGTGAAGGCACTGTGGCCCTCCAAAAGTGCACCATCTACAGAAACCGTCCACGAGGATGCCAAACGAGTGGAAGACACCGACTCCGACCACGAAGTAGCCCCAGGAATTTTTCAGGGGATCATGGAGTGCACGCTCAAGGGTATTTCAGGGGTCTGCCCCTACTTTGACAATGTACTCATCGCTGGGGAGTCCACAGAAGTTCTGGCTGAGCAGCTTAGAGCGTTGTTCAGCGGCTCCGCACCGCGGGACTTAGATTAAGGAGAGACAAATGTAAGATTGGGGTTCCGTCCACAGAATTGGGTTTCGAATCGATGCCAAGGGCATCCATCCTGCAGAGTCAAAGCTGAAAGCAATTCAGCTGACACCAAGCCCTAGGTCCAAGGGAGAGCTTCAAGGCTTCTTGGGCCTCCTGAATTTTTATCATTCATTCTGTTCTGTACCAGCCTGCTACCGGCCTTGCAGAAAGGCAACCCCTGTACAAACGGCAGAGGCTGGAAAGCGTCTGAGGCTGGAAAACGTCTGCCAAGTTTATTACACAAACAAACAACAAAACATGAAACAAGATACCGGAGCTTTGATCCTCAAACGGAGCGGTTGCTTTCAGCAACCAGCCCTTCCCCAAACACTCCCTTTATTAGAGTTCAGGGCGTGGCCTCCCTGTGCCTCCTTCCGAGGAGTCCCACAGCCTTTCTCTGCTTGCTCCTGCTTGACTGCCTCCTGCGTCGGGCGTCCTTGAACAGGGCCAGCTGTGGGTCATCATCATCCGCACTGTCGGGCTCGCGCAGCTGAGAAGAGGGGCCTGGCTGGGGGCTCTGCGAAGCCTCCAAGCCATCATCAGCAAGTTCGTCTTCAACACCCTCCTCCTCCCCCTCGTCTGAGTCATCCGAGTCATCCGACCCGGCTGCCGAACCCACAGGCTGACCCTGAATCACAACACATTCCTCCCCAACAAGGCCATAGTGGCAGAGCCGCTACACCGGCTGTTAGACAAAAACTCCCTATGGCAGTGGACCAAGCTCCATGAAAGGAGTTTTCAGGCAGTCAAGGCGTTGTCCTCGAACTCGGTGCTCATGCACTTTAATGAAAAGCTGCCAGTTTGCATCGCATGTGATGCGTCCCCATACGGGGTTGGAGCTGTGCTGAGTCACTTGTCGGTGGATAGGAGACAGTCACCCATCGCTTATTACTCAAGGACCTTGTCCTCAGCGGAGCGCAACTACGCGCAAATTGACAAAGAGGCCTTAGCCATCATGGCCGGGGTTAAGAAGTTCCATGACTATTTATATGGGAGGCAGTTCACGGTCTTTACTGACCAGAAGCCCTTGCTAGGCTTGTTCACAACGGACAAGCAGACACCTCAAATTCTGTTGCCACAAATGTTGAGGTGGTCTATCTTTCGGCCTACGACTACAGGCTGGTTCACAAACCCGGCAAAGAGATGGGCCATGCAGACGGCCTTAGCAGATTGCCATTGCCACACATGGAGCCCGATCCGGCTCCAGCAGCATGCATTTTAGCAATTCAAGACTTGCCAGAGTTTCCCCTACATGCGGGAGATGGTGCAGAAATGGCAGCCGACAAAATCCTAAGTCACGTATTGGCTTGGATTCACACAGGATGGCTGGAAAATAGCGGGGGGGCCGAGTTCCAGAGTTTTTTTCAGTCGAAAAAATGAGCTTTTGGCTCACAAGGGGTGCATCCTTTGGGGCAGCAGAGTCGTAGTCCCCAGTTTACTCAGGCCCAGAGTTCTCCAGTCTCTGCACGAAGGCCATCCGGGCATCGTCCAGATGAAGGCACTGGGGAGGAGCTACCTCTGGTGGCCAGGGCTAGATAAAGCTATCGAGGCCCAAGTACATGGGTGTTACACGTGTCAACAGTCCAGACCAGAGATGCTGCAGGCCCCTGTCCACTGATGGGAGGAAACACACACACCGTGGTTAAGAATCCACGTAGATTTTGCTGGGCCCTTTCAGGGACAATTGTTTTTAATAATGGTCGATAGCCAATCTAAATTGTACATTGAATGAAGGCTACTGCTAAGCTTGTAAGCCGCCCTGAGTCTTCGGAGAAGGGCGGGATATAAATGGAATTAAAAATAAAAAAAAAATAAATAAATGGCTGGAGGTGGTTCCAATTCCCAATATGACTACTGCAAGGACCATCCAGGTGTTGCGGTCACTGTTTGCAACGCATGGGCTTCCGGACGTCTTAGTCTCCAACAACGGAGCCCAGTTCACCGCATCAGAATTCCAGGCCTTCCTCAGGGCCAATCTCATTAGGCACACCACATCGGCTCCCTTTCACCCGTCATTGAACGGGCAAGCAGAATGGATGGTTCGCACAACCAAAGAGTCCCTCAAACGCATTACTACAGGGGACTGGCACCACAGGCTGGCCGACTTCTTGTTATGCCAGCATACAATGCCTTGTACGGCTACTGGCAAGAGCCCTGCAGACCTGCGCTGGGGCAAGAGACTAATAACAAAACTGGACAGACTGCACCCAGATAGAGTAGCCTCCGACATGGCACGCCTGAAGGCACCTAGGCATTTACAGGTGGGGGGACCGGGTTTGGACTCGGAACTACAGGCAAGGGCAGTTGTGGGTACCAGCGACAGTTGTTAAAGTTTCAGGACCACTCTCCTATGAGGTGGTCCTGGAAGATGGGTGAGTCATTCGCCGACATATCGATCAGTTGTGCCAGTGATTAGTGGAACAGTCATTGGCTCAGGACTTCCAAGGGGAGCAGACCGGGAGCCCACAACCTCACACTTCAGCAGAGCAGTTCGGACGCTCTAAGACATTTTGCATGACAGAACAGGGATGGGGCCGTAAAAGCGCTTCCCCCGACCGGACCGCAGGGGCTGGGCAGTCACCCAACACCCAGCAGCAGCCATGCCAATTTAGCGGCACCGTTAGACTTTGGGCTAGGCTGACTGGGACAGGCCAGCCAAAGGGACTCAAGTTGTTTTGACTCCACCAAACCACAGAGCCTGGGTCTACCAAGCATGGCAGACGAACCGGTAGACCGGAAGATTCCGGCAACCCCTCGATGCTCTGAATGAGCCCAAAGACCCCTCAAATATCTTCAAGATTTTGTAACCAAATAATTGTGTGTTCCATCCAGGGGGAAGAGGTGTAATGTATTGGCCTTTTGTATGTGTGTTTGCTCTTGTTGCACTGCTTGCTAACTGCTTGCATTCAATTGCTAAGTGCTAGTTCATGAGTATGTTGTAATGGTTGCTAGCTGCCCCAAACTGGTTGTCTCCAGCCGGTTAAGTAGGTCTTTGGGCGGGAAACCTATGCTTCAAACCTATTGGTTGCCGCCTATCGGCCAACCGTATAAATTGCTGCGCAACAGCTCCCTTGTTGCTTCTGTTCTGATTGACCTTCAATAAAACATGTTGCTGTTTTGAACCTTCCATCTCGCTCAATGCCTGCAAAGAACAGGCTACACAACACTGGCGATGAAGGTGGGATGTGCTGCTTCATCGTAAGAGCCTGAAGTCACTAGGTGGTGAGACCAGCACAGAGCCTGGTAGGGAACAGCATTCCCCCCCCTCGGTCTGCCTAGCAAGCCACGCTGGAGACCACCCCGCCCTGAGGATCAGTCCCAGGGCCTACGAAGAAGCCAGCAGCACGAGGCAACGCGAGCCATGAGCCACGAAGACTTTCTCACCATGGCGAAGGTCGGAAAGCTTGAAGAATTCGACATGATGCACCTGGAGAGATGGTTATCCTACATTTCCTGCATAGAGAACTACCTGCATGGGGACATATAGTAGAAGCAATGATATTTAAACCTGCGATGGTCCAGATAGTAGCAAAAGGACCTGAACTATGGTGCAACTTTGTATTGGTAAAAGGGAGCTGCAATTTGGCCAGCGGGTACTTATTTGGTAAATTGAGGGTTGTTATGGCGAATGAAAGAGAAATATTTGTAAATATTATGGCCTTGAGCGAGGAAGCTCAAGGAAATGTGGACCCTCTTATATGGGCCCGAGGGCAAGAGAAGAGGGGTAACATGAATCATTTAAAAGTGACTTTAAAGAACCCTGGTGAAGTAATTCACAAGAAACAGTATATAACATTACATTGGAAGGAAGAATGGGTTTAAAGCCCATGGTGGAAGGGCTATGGAAGGGGGGTGAAATTTTTGAGAAATCCTTTTAAACATGTTTAGTTTGTTACTTTTTAACCCAAGAATTTCTGTCTTGGAAAAGTAAAAGATGCAGAAAAAAGAAAATTAAAAGCGGGGGAGGCAGTTTCTGTCTGCATGTTTGGTTTTTTTGTTTGTTTTAAAGAACAGAAATTGGGTAAAATTTCCTGACTGTAAGAATAATTAATGAGAGGGATAATTGTCTGCAGAAACTGTGGATGCTTCATTATTGGAGGTTTTTGGGAGGAGGTTAGAAATTGATAGGGTCTGGATAGAGTTTCTTGTTTCAGTAAGGGGTTGGACTAGAGGACCTCTAATGTCCCATCCAACTCTGATATTCTGTTTTTGTATGTGTGGCATGCTTCAGTGATTTTCCTTTGCATTTTAGTTTGGATTTATCCTTAATAATGCATTTGAGGGTATTCTTGTCAAAAAGGAACAATCCTATGAAGTTTTATCTAACATCTGATAAATATGTGTCTTTGCGATTCCTTGCTACTGCAAAAGAGATGATTAATGGCTGCATATTGTATGTGTTCAATTTGTTTTCCTTTTCCTTGGCGGCAAGGAGGGGAAGCGAAATCTTTATAGAAAACCAATTTGGTTTCAGGGTTATAGCCACAGGCTGCAAGGCTGGATTTGAGTTCAAATAATCCTGCTTTGGCCATGAGGGATGGCTGAGTGTTTTGGGGCTGGTTTATTTTTGTTCAGCCCTAGGAGGGAGGTTTTGGGAAGCCATTTTTGTAAGCGTTATGGCAAGTTTCCTTCTGTTTAATGCTTTGAGGACAATTCTCTGAAAGCAAAAGTTTTGTATAAAGTTTTACTCTGTCTGGTTTGGTGAATGGGGGAAGGAGGAGACAATCTTTTGTCTTCTTAGCTATCCTGTTGTTCTTTGATGTGCTGCCACAAGGGTGATTTGAATATTATCTGCCTGAGAAAAAAAGGCATTCCAGAAATGTTGGCCCAATACTGATTGGTGAGCCTATGTGCTTTACCTTTTAAAATCCTGAATGTGTTATTTACAATAAGTTTATTGAGTTATATTTTTGTAACATGGTAGATTTATAATTACCAAACAAAAGAAATGATCTTAAGGGGATTCTGTGGTTATCACAAGATACTGCAAGAATGGTGATCCAAAAACTATATGAGGGGAGTCATTGGGGAATTAAAGCATAGGTAGAAATATATTTGAAATTCTATGCTACCCTTGGAATTTATGGGATAGCCCAAAGGGCTACAGAGGGTGAAAAAAGGGTTAAGGGTCCCAAAGGAGGGAGACCAATAGCTATATGTAGAACAAGTACTGGGGTCTCTGTTTTCTCTTTGACAGGAAGGCTTGGTGGCGCAAACAGCTCCTTTGGAATTTCCAGTCCATAAGATCCAGCCGGGACAGTAAATGGAAGGAGGAACTTGTACAACCAAAGAGGGGAAGTTCCTTATATTGAATCTGCTGTCCAGAGGGCTGAGAACGGTTGGACTCACTAAACACGAGCAAAGGTGGTGACTGGACCTGAAAGAGGCTGGACAGTCATTCCAGGGCAAGGACTGAAAGCCACGCTTAAAAGGACTTGAATGGGTAGTGGACCAGAACCCCTGCCTATTTTGAATATCTCTATTAGAATTTCAGGTGACCCCAGACGAAGAACAAATATGTTGGTGGTGACTCATGAGAGAAGTAAAAGTGGTTTGTTACAAATAGAACCAATAACTGAGACAGAAGTCACACCATTAGCAACTGAAAATGTAGAATTGTAAATTGTAAGAATTAGGTGGTAAATGTATATTTTTTGTTATTGTCAGTGTAACTGCTGTTTCTGTTATTGCTGTTGTGATTGTGGATCAATTTGTGGGTGTGAAATACTGTGAAATAATCAGGAGGGGGTGAATTCTAATGTTACTGAAGACAACACATCAGAGCAGCCTCGGAAATAAAGGTAAAAAATTTGTTTGTGGGATTTAAAGGTAGATGACAATCATGAAGCAGTAATGTATATTGCAAAAGGAATCAGGAAAGTGGCTAAAGCTCCTGAACAAAAGTATGAAAATATGTGGAGTGATTGGAGTTGGTTAACTAATTGGCTTCTCAATTTTGGATGGCTAAAACAAATATGTGTAGGACTTATGTGTTGTGCATGCCTGCAATGTATTCCTCTATATCACGGGTCGGCAACCTGCGGCTCCGGAGCCGCATGCGGCTCTTTGAGCCGTCTCCTGCGGCTCCCAGCTGCCCGGTGCACGCGCACCTCTTCGAACGGGCAGTGGTGCTCGCGCACCTCTCCAAATGGAGAGTGGCACCGCCCGTTTGGAGAGGTGCGCGCGCACCTCTCCGAATGGGTGGAGGTGCGCGTGCACCTCCCCAAACCTTTGAAAGAGGTGCGCGCGCACCTCCGCGCGAACGGGCAGCGGCGCCGCTCTTTGGGAAAGCTGCCGCAGCACGTTTGCAGGCTGCCGAAAGCGGCAGCTCTGCAAACGGGCCGCAGCAGCTTTCCCAACAAGCGGCGCCGCTGCCCATTCCGAGAGGTGCGCGCGCACCTCTCCGAACGAGTGGAGGTGCGCACGCACCTCCCCAAACCTTTGGAGAGGTGCGCACGCACCTCCGCGCGAACGGGCAGCGGCGCTGCTCTTTGAGGAAGCTGCCACGGCACGTTTGCAGCACGTTTGTGCAAAATGAGTTTTTCTTGCGCATGCACGGATGCGCGCAGTTGCCATTTTTTTTATGTGTGATGGAACCGTTTCCCAGTTGCGCAACGGCGACGGCCCGTTTGCAGAGCTACCGCTTTCGGCAGCCTGCAAACGTGCCGCGGCAGCTTTCCCAACAAGCGGCGCCGCTGCCCGTTCACGCGGAGGTGCGCGCGCAACTCTCCAAAGGTTTGGGCAGGTGCGCGCGCACTTCCACTCCCACGCGGCTCCCACTTTTTTTTATGTGTGATGGAACCGGTTCCCAGTGGCTCTTTTCCTTTTTCAGGTTGCCGACCCCTGCTCTATATGCATTTACTTGAACCAAAGCTGTAGGAAAAGCTTTAGGAAAAGAAGAAGTTATAAAGTTAATGGTTATAAGATTTTCTAAGCATGATAATGAAGACCTTTCAGTGCAATAAAAATTAAAAGGGGAGATTTGATAGAAGTAAAGGAAAGGTCTTCAAAAATTTAATATTGAAAGAGAAATTTAAAATTGAATTTGCTGCAGTGGAAATTTACTGAGTGGAGAAAAAGGAAACCAGGAAAGGAGAGCACAAAGAAAGGATGTAAGTGAAACACGTAGGCAAAATTTAGCTGGGTCTTAGAGTGGGAAAGGAAGAAGACAAGCTATAAAAACATCTGTAAGAGAAGATAACTAGCAAAACAGGAAAGAACCTATTTTTTCTAAGAGGTCATAAAAAAGGGGCCAGAACTCAGGCAACTGAGCATGTGCAATTAGTTGATTAATATTAACTGACACACCTTGCATAAATTATCTCTTAATTTTATGTACATGTGATGTATGATTTAGTATGTAGCAGGAAATATGTAGGAGGTGGTCGGTAAGAGTGTAACCTCATAGTACCTCAGCCAATGGGGAAAGAGGAGGGATGTATAAAGATGGGAATATTTTGGGTTGAAACTTTGGAGAGAACCAAGCTTTGATAGCTTCTCTCCCGGCTTATTGCAATAAACGCAACAAAAGGCCTTCATTGTGTCTTGGCTGGTTATTGGTCAGGCGAGCTTGCCTCTGGTCATGAAGGAAAGTAGCCAGGAGTGCATAACAATAGGATTAACCCACCACCATCAAGAATACCAGAAAGGCACACCTAGACTCAGGTCAGAATATGTGACACAGGAAATACAAAGCCTGAAACAGGAAATAATTCCCAAAAAAAGGCTATAAAAAGCCACTTCCTACATGTGCTCAGTCCTTTTTCTGCCAGACATCTTCCTGTCTGGTTCTCCTCTCCCAATAAACTACAACCTTCTTCCCAAAGCAGTTGCCATGTTTATTCCCAGCTTGGATAAACCACGATAAAGACCTTTCTTCCAACAATTTGGCACACCAGAATGGGACTCCAAGCTAACCTCTCTAATGGACTGAGACTGGTAAGCCCCATCTTGCCGGCAGCAGACCCCTTGTGTCTGTGGATGGGCTTCCCAGGCCCTGCTCATGTGGAGCCAAGGTAGTAAAGGGAGTTTTGGGTTTGAGCTCAAGGGCTGCTTTGAAAAGAAGGTGAAGGTGAGTACCTCTAAATTTTAACTTTAGAGCCCAGGCCAGGGGAACAAAGGAAATGTGTGTTTGTGTGTATGAGTGAGAAGACCCTTTTTTCCCAATCACAGTTGGATTTTGCTGCCTCTGGTCTTTCCTAACCGCAGAAAGGATCTGTTCAAGTGGCAGACCCTGGAAAGCATGGCGGTTTGGCCAGAGCGCAGGACCTTTTGTTAGGGAAAAGGGAGAGGCTGTGTGAAAATGGAATGGAATGAGTGAATTGGATTTGGCCAACCAGCTGGTAAGGCCCTGTAAGCAAAGCCCTGTTCAGAAGGTGAGGGGGGGGGTGTAGAAAAGGAGGTACTCGTACTCATCGCTTTTCTTTTTTTTTAATATTGCAAATTTTATCATTTAAAACTTTGGACAAGGTGTTAACGGTCTGACATTCCTTCTTGTCTTACATCATTTTTGTGTTTTACATACATTTTATATACATATCATTTATATACAATTATACAATATTCAATCTTATCAACCACCTTATTCTAGTAATGTGTGAAATCAGCATCTTGTATATATCTATTGAGACCTTCCTTTCTGTTCCCACCATAAGTAAAACTTATTCCAAATTTTGTAATAATCTATCTGATCTTTATTTTTTATTTCCAAAGTTAACTTGTCCATTTCTGCGCACGCCCATATCTTATTTATCTCTTCACTCTCGTCAGGTATTTCACTATTTTTCCATTTCTGGGCGAACGTCATTCTTGCTGCTGTGATGATGTGTATCATTATATATAACTCTTCTTTGGTATGTTTCTCTGTTGTTATGCCAAGCAGGAAAAATTCTGGTCTATAATCTACTCTCCGTCCTGATATTTCTTTTAGCCATATCCATATCCTTTGCCAATACTTTTGCGTCTTATTACAGGACCACCAAACATGAAAATAAGTGCCTATTTCTTTGGAACATTTCCAGCAACTAGGGGAAATTGTTTTGTACATTTTGGCTAAACGTGCTGGAGGGAGATGCCACCGGTAAAACATTTTATATAAATTTTCTTTGTAAGCTGAGGCCAGCATTATCTTTTTATTTCTACCCCAAAGAGTTTGCCATATATCAAGATCGATACCATGTCCCAAATTTTTAGCCCATATCAGCATTGGTTCTTTAACTTGTTCCTCAATCATTTTATACCCCAATAGCAGTCTATACAATTTCTTTATTTGTTTCTCGTCTGGCCCCAATAAGATTTTATCCAATGCAGTTTCTTGAATATTTATCCCCCACTCTTTCTTATCTTTCCCATATCGTGTTTGTATCTGTAAGTAAGCTCACCATTCCAATTTTATCCCTTGTTGTTCTAGTTCTACTCCAGAAGATAGGCTTAAGATACAGGAGGATCTGGACAGACTCGAACACTGGGCACTATCTAACAAAATGAAATTCAATTGTGAAAAAAGTAAGGTTCTGCATTTAGGCAGGAAAAATCAAATGCACAGGTATAGTATAGGTGGTACCTTGCTCGATAGTAGTAACTGTGAGAGGGATCTCGGAGTCCTAGTGGACAATCACTTAAATATGAGCCAGCAGTGTGCTGCGGCTGCCAAAAAAGCCAACACAGTGCTAGGCTGCATTAACAGGGGGATAGAATCAAGATCACGTGAAGTACTAATACCACTTTACAATGCCTTGGTAAGGCCACACCTGGAATACTGCATCCAGTTTTGGTCACCACGATGTAAAAAAGATGTCGAGACTCTAGAAAGAGTACAGAGAAGAGCAACAAAGATGATTGGAGGACTGGAGGCTAAAACATATAGGGAACGGTTGCTGGAATTGGGTATGTGTAGTTTAATGAAGAGAAGGGTGAGGGGTGACATGATAGCAGTGTTCCAATATCTCAGGGGCTACCACAAAGAAGAGGGAGCCAAGCTATTCTCCAAAGCACCTGAAAGCAGGACAAGAAGCAATGGATGGAAACTAGTCAAGGAGAGAAGCAACCTAGAACTAAGGAGAAATTTCCTGACAGTTAGAACAATTAATCAGTGGAACAACCTGCCTCCAGAAGTGGTGAATGCTCCAACACTGGAAGTTTTTAAGAAGAGACTGGACAGCCATTTGACTGAAATGGTATAGGGTTTCCTGCCTTAGCAGGGGGTTGGACTAGATGACCTCCAAGGTCCCTTCCAACTTCTTCTTCTTCTTCTTCTTCTTCTTCTTCTTCTTCTTCTTCTTCTTCTTCTTCTTCTTATTATTATTATTATTATTATTATTATTATTATTATTATTATTATTATTATTATTATTATTATTATTATTATTATTATTATTATTTCCTGTCTGGATTTCAATTCTCCCACATCATTCATGATATCTTTGTATGTAGTGCTGTTTTCCAAATTGAACAAATTTGGGTAAACTATCGCCTCTAGGGTGGACAACCAGACTGGTACTTTAATGTAATTTTGTTTTCTAATTTTATTCCAAATTTTTAGTAGCGCTTGTCTAATCTGATGGTTTTGAAAATGTTGATATAGCACTTGTTTCTCATTCCATAGGAATGCGTGCCAGCCTAATTGCAAATCATGGCCTTCTAAAATTAATAATCTTTTATTCTTTAAAATTATCCATTCTCTAATCCAAGTTAGCGCCGCTGCATAGTAATATGTTTCCCATTCGGGTAGTCGAAAACCCCCATTTTCTTTAGCATCCTGCAAGTGTTTCATTTTAATCCTTGGGTTTTTTCCCTTGCCATATAAAATTTAGTGTCAGTATGTTCAGGTTCCCGAAAATTTTTTGATCTACTTGTATAGGAATATTTTGGAACAGGAATAGGATTTTAGGTAGTACATTCATTTTTACGACAGCAATTCTCCCTAACAATGAAAGACTCAAGTTTTCCCATCTTTCCAGGTCTTCTTTTATTTGTTTCACTATTTTGTCGTAATTGTCTTCTTTGATTGAAGTGCATCTGGCCGTAATATTAATTCCTAGATATTTTATCTTCTTAACTATTTGTATATCCATAATCCTAGCCAAATTTTCTTTCTGTTTATTTCGTCATATTTTTAACAATCATTTTAGTTTTACCCTTATTTATTTTCAGCCCAGCAGCTTCTCCATATTTATCTAGTTCCTCCAACAGTTTCGGTCCCGATTGTTGTGGATCCTCCATAATAAAGACCAAATCATCCGCGAATGCTTGAAGTTTAAAAATTTCTTTTTAATTTCTAATCCTTTTATATACGGTTCACTTCTAATTATCCTCGTTAGGACCTCTAACGTCAGAATAAATAGTAATGGGGATAAAGAGCATCCTTGTCGTGTTCCTTTTTGTATTTGAAATTTCCTGGTTACTTCCCCATTTATTATTATTTCAGCTTCCTGATTATAATATATTGCCCTAATTATGTTTATAAATTTTTCACCCATATCCATATACCCATATCCATGAGGAGAAAGCGGAGGAATGTTTCAAAAAAGCAACACTACCAAAAGTTACAGATGAAATTAAAAATATGTTGAATGAAGAAATTAGGATGACAGAGGTGATTACAGCCATTAATAAACAAAAATAATAATAAAGCATCGGGTCTTGATGGCCTTCCGACAGAAATCTATAAGGAACAACAAAACATCTTAGGACAACCTTTACTGGATGTGTTTAATGTCCTGGATGAAGCAAAAATCCCAGAGTCATGGTCAGAGGCAAATATTGTTCTGATCCCAAAAGACAATATGGACCATACATCAATCCAAAACTATACACCAATATCTTTACTTAACTCTGATTATAAGATATTTACAACAATTATAGCTGAGCGATTAAAAAGGTTTTTAAATGATTTTATACACATTGATCAGAACGGATTTCTAGCCAAAAGACAAACTAAACACAACATTAGGATAATATTGGATACGCTAGAATACTACAAAATACATAGTGGACAACAAATGGCATTATTATTCTTAGACGCTCAGAAGGCTTTTGATAACATTAAGTGGTCATTTATACATCAACAACTTAGGTACTCATCTCTTTTCAAAAAGCACAGGTCCTCCCAGACTCACGAGGAATCTGAAAACTGGTAGCAGGAAAGGAGGGGTCAGTACTCATTACTTAGGAAAAAAAAGCAAACGCAGGTCCTCCCGGACACACAAGGGGTCTGAAAACCGTGACAGAAGAGGAGGGGTCAGTACTCATTGCCTTTCAAAAAGGCGCAGGTCCTCCTGGACTAACAAGTCCAAAAATTGTGACAGGTAGTTCCCAGGAAAGGGGTGCGCGTACTTTGTCAGGGAACCAAAGTCCCCCCGGATGCTTTTTTGTCCGAAAACTGGAAGTTTTTTCCTTTTGTACATGACTGAGCCAAAGTGAGCCCCACATCTGAGAGGGAACATGGGAAGCGGCAGTTCAAAGGTGACAATTAGGACCCCCCTAGGAGATTTGCTTGAGATGAACAGCAAGAGAAATATGTAAGAAATGGGCTTTGCTCAGGGCTCTGCTGGGAAACCAATTTGGCTAAATAAAGGTACTTAAAGGGAAAATAAGAAATAGTGATTCTCTCTCTCTTTCTCTCTCTCTCTCTCTCTGCAACCACGTGATTTGAGCCTTCCCTAATTTGAGTTAACTGAGATTTATGGTGGGAATGACTAGGATGTGTGAAACTAAGACTTCTGTTTCCTTTTCTGTTTTCCTTTCTCTTATCTTTGTGTGTATACAGGTGAAACTCGAAAAATTAGAATATCGTGCAAAAGTTCATTTATTTCAGTAATGCAACTTAAAAGGGGAAACTAATATATGAGATAGACTCATTACATGCAAAGCAAGATAGTTCAAGCCGTGATTTGTCATAATTGTGATGATTATGGCGTACAGCTCATGAAAACCCCAAATCCACAATCTCAGAAAATTAGAATATTACATGCAATCAATAAAACAAGGAGTGTACATAGAACAATATCAGACCTCTGAAAAGTATAAGCATGCATATGTACGCAGTACTTGGTTTGGGCCCCTTTTGCAGCAATTACTGCCTCAATGTGGCATGGCATGGAAGCTATCAGCCTGTGGCACTGCTGTGGTGTTATGGAAGACCAGGATGCTTCAATAGCGGCCTTCAGCTCTTCTGCATTGTTCGGTCTCATGTCTCTCATCTTTCTCTTGGCAATGCCCCATAGATTCTCTATGGGGTTCAGGTCAGGTGAGTTTGCTGGCCAATCAAGCACAGTAATCCCACTGCTTTTGGCAGTGTGGGCAGGTGCCAGGTCCTGCTGGAAATTGAAGTCAGCATCCCCATAAAGCTTGTCTGCGGAAGGAAGCATGAAGTGCTCCAAAATCTCCTGGTAGATGGCTACGTTGACCCTGGACTTAATGAAGCACAGTGGACTAACAACAGCAGATGACATGGCTCCCCAAATCAACACAGACTGTGGAAACTTCACACTGGACTTCAAGAATCTTGCAGTGTGTGCCTCTCCATTCTTCCTCCAGACTCTGGGTCCTTGGTTTCCAAATGAGATGCAAAAGTTGCTCTCATCAGAAAAGAGGACTTTGGACCACTGAGCAACAGACCAGGTCTGTTTTTCTTTAGCCCAGGTAAGACGCTTCTGACGTTGTTTGTTGTTCAGGAGCGGCTTGACAAGAGGAATACGATATTTGAAGCCCATGTCCAGGATCCATCTGTGTGTGGTGGCTCTTGATGCACTGACTCCAGCCTCAGTCCACTCCTTGTGAAAGTCCCCAACACTTTTGAATGGCCTTTTCCTGACAATCCTCTCCAGGCTGCGGTCATCCCTGCTGCTTGTGCACCTTTTTCTTCCACACTTTTCCCTTCCACATAACTTTCTATTAAGGTGCTTTGTTTGATACAGCACTTTGGGAACATCCAACTTCTTTTGCAATTACCTTTTCAGGCTTTCCCTCCTTATGCAGGGTGTCAATGAGGGTTTTCTGCACAACTGTCAGGTCAACAGTCTTCCCCATGATTGTGATTCCTACTGAACCAGACTGAGAGACCATTTAAAGGCTCAGGAACCCTTTGCAGGTGTTATGGCTTAATTAGCTGATTAGAGTGGGACACTTTGAGCCTAGAATATTGCACCTTTTCACAATATTCTAATTTTCTGAGATTGTGGATTTGGGGTTTTCATGAGCTGTAAGCCATAATCATCACAATTATGACAAATCACGGCTTGAACTATCTTGCTTTGCATGTAATGAGTCTATCTCATATATTAGTTTCCCCTTTTAAGTTGCATTACTGAAATAAATGAACTTTTGCACAATATTCTAATTTTTCGAGTTTCACCTGTATGTGTGTCAAAGTCTTTGTGACTGTTAACTGTCTCTAATCCAAAGAGAAAAGAATTTTAAAATTCTGCTAGAAATTCTGCTTAAAATAAGCTACCAAAAAAAAAATACCCTCACTCTGTCTGGCCAACAAACAGAGTGAAGAAAAATGTGCTTGTTTGTTTGTTTTTCTTCTCCCTTTCTCTCTCGGTACTCTTAAGAACAGCCCAAAGTTAGCAGGAGGGAATGTTTTAAGTTCATCTGCTGGAAAAGTTTCACTCTTGTATATAATAATAATAATAATAATAATAATAATAATAATAATAATAATAATAATAATAATAATAATAATAATAATAATAATAATAATAATAATAAAGTTGGAAGGGACTACTCCAACACCCTGGTCAGGCAGGAAACCCTATACCAACTTTATCAAATGCCTTACTGAAGTCCAAGTAAATTATATCCACAGCATTCCTCTGGTCCACCAATTTTATCACTTGGTCAAAGAATGCAATAAGATTTGTCTAGCATGGTCTGTTTTTGACAAACTCATGTTGGCTTTTAGTAATAACTTTGTTTGCCTCGTAAGTGTTCGCTGATTTGTTGTTCAATTATCTTTTCCAGAATCTTCCCAGGTATTGAGGTCAGGCTGATAGGTCTGTAGTTTCCTGGATCTATTTTTTCCCCTTTCTTTTGAAGATGGGAACTACATCAGCTCTTTTCCAGTCCTCTGGTAGTTCCCCAGTGCTCCAGGATCTTTGAAAAATATGGTTCAGTGGTTCTGAGATCACATCTGCCAGTTCCTTGAGAACCTTGGGGTGTAATCCATCTGGTCCTGGTGATTTGAACTTGTCTAGGCTGGATAGTTGCTCACTTACCATTTTCTTGCCTATCTTAACTTGTGTTTCTAATCTATTGTTTATGGTACTGTTTTTGATAGGTTGATTTTTTTTCTTTCCCTTTGTGTAAAGATAGATGCAAAAAAGGACCAAAAAATGAGTTAAATAGTTCTGCTTTCTCCCTGTTGCTTGTCACCTTCTTGCCACTTTCCCCCAGTAATGGACCAATCACTTCCTTTTTTCTTGTTTTTTTATGTTGAAAGAAGTTTTTTTTTGTTATTTTGACTTTGTTCACAAGCCTTAGTTCATTTTGAGCCTTAGCTTTCCTCACTTCATCTTTGCAGGCTCAGACTATTTGCTGACATTCTGCTTTAGTTATGTGCCCCTTTCCACTTTTTATAATTTTCTTTTTATCTTTGAATTTATCAGAGAGTTCTTTATGCAGCCATGCTGGTTTCTTTTGAGAGCTGTTATTTTTCTTCTTTGTTGGTATTGTGCTAGACTGGGTTTTTTTTTCAAAATTTCCCACGCTTTTTGAGTTTTTTTCCCCTTGAGGATTCTCTTCCATGGAATCCTTCCCAAGCCCTCTCTAAATTTATTGAAATTAGCTCTCTTAAAGTCCAAGACTCTAGTTTGACTGAGTTCTATTGCTTGTGCTTCCATAATGTTGAATTCCAATATTGCATGAACACCACCCCCGCAAGGTTCCTGTGGCTTTAACACCTTCTATCATTTCACCTCTGTTAGTGAGAATTAGATCCAGTATGGCTAATCCCCTAGTTCCCTTCTCTACTTTTGGGAGACAAAGTTGTCTGCTAGGTTTGTCAGGAATCTGTTTGATCTTCCACTTGGTGCAGAGTTTGTCTCCCAGTTGATATCAGGGTAATTAAAGTCCCCCATTACTATTGTGATGTGCTTCCTACATACCTTAGTTAACTGACTAGCAAAAAGTTCATCTATTTCCTCTGTTTGGTTGGGTGGCCTAAGTATACACCTATGGCAATGTCATTTCCCCCCCTTTTTATATTGACCCAAATGCATTCAAGACAGTTTTCATCATTGTTGTACTCTATTTCTGTAGAGATGTAGTTATTTCTTATATAGAAACTCCACCTCCTTTTTAATTTGGTCTGTTTCTTTTAAATAATTTAAATCCCTCTAGCTGAGAGTTCCATTTGTTTAGTTTAGTTTAGTTTAGTTTATTATATTTGTATACCGCCCTTCTCCCGAAGGACTCAGGGCGGTGAACAGGGCACATATAAAATACAAAGTACAAAAGTTAAAAGAGAATTAAATACAAAGCCCGAGCTAAAACAATAAATAATAGTGTAAAAAACCACAATAAAAACCCCAACACATCCCCCATCAGGCCAGGCCGGCTTGTTCAAATAAATAGGTCTTCAGATCGCGTCGGAAGGAGCGAAGGTCAGGCGCCGTCCGGAGCTCAACCGGCAACTGATTCCATAAGTCCGGGGCGCCCACAGAGAAGGCCCTCCCCCTGGGGGCCACCAGACGACATTCTCTGACCGGTGGCACCCTGAGGAGGCCCTCTCTGTGGGAACGCACAGGGCGGAGGGAGGTTGACACCGGCAGCATTTGTGGTTTTCATCCCACCATGTTCCCATAATGGCAACATTATCATATCTGCCCTCATTTACCTGAATTTCTAGTTCCCCGTTTATTGTTCATACTCTGTGCATTGGTGTATAGACATTTGAATCTTTTATGACCGACCCTGTGTCTACATAACCTGTGTGGTGCCTGAGTTCCCCTATTTTCTTACCACCTGTTTGGTTAGTACACTTTGTGTGGCACTCGTTATTAAAAGCTTGATTTTGCTTGATAGCAAGGTTGATATTCTTGTCCACACACACATCTATGTTACTGTTCTGAACCAGCCAACTACCGGCCTTGTAATAAGGCAAACCCCTGTTCAAGTAGTAGAGACTGGAGAGCGTCTGAGGCTGCAAAGCGTCTGCCAAGTTTAATTCACAAGCAAAACAACAGAACAAGAAACACAAGAACTTGAATCCTCAAGCGGAAGGGTTGCTTTCAGCAACCAGCCCCTCCCCAAACACTCCTTTTATTTAGAGTTCAGGGCGTGGTCTCCCTGTGCCTCCTCCCGAGGAGACCCGCAGCCTTTTTCTGCTTAGTCCTGCTCGACTGCCTCCTGCGTCGGGCGAATTTGAACAGGGCCAGCTGTGGGTCATCATCCTCCGCACTATCAGGCTCACGCAGCTGAGAAGAGGGCCCCGGCTGAGGGCTCTGCCAAGCCTCCAAGCCATCATCAGCCGGTTCGTCTTCCACACCCTCCTCCTCCCCCTCATCTGAGTCATCCGATACATCCGAGCCGGCTGCCGGACCCACCGGCTGGCCCTGAGTCACAACACTATCCCGCACCGCAGGGCCCTTCCCCCGGGGCTGCCGATCCGGATGCGGTCGGGATGGGAATTGTTCGTGAAACGCTGTCACCAACGCAGGGGCATGAACGGCGGTCGCGTCTTCCCATGTGAAGTCCTCCGGCCCGTACCCTTTCCACTCGATCAGGTACTGGAAGCGACCTTTCAGCCAGCGGGAATCCCGGATGCTGGCGACCTCGTACTCGGGGGTGCTGCCTCCATCACGAGGTCCTGATGGGGGAGGTTCCGCTTGGCGAAGCGGACAAGCCGGTTGTTCGGGGACCAACAAGGACCGATGGAAGACGGGATGCACGCGCAGGGAACGTGGCAGAGTTAAACGATAGGCGACCGGATTGATGACGGCCTCGACTGGGAACGGTCCAAGGTAACGGTGGTCCAACTTCCTCGCCGGCCGAGTGGATGGTAGGTTCCTGGTGGACAGCCAGACCCGATCCCCCACCGATAGTGGAGGCGTATCCCTTCTCGACCGATCGGCGAACCTCTTGTAGTCGGCCTTGGCCTTCTCCAGCTGCCGTCGCACCAACCGATGGATCGCCTGTAACTCCGCCATGAATTCGTTCGCTGCCGGCTCCGGTGAGTCCACGGGAGAAAGGGGGAAAAACCGGGGGTGATAACCCACGTTGGCCAAGAACGGTGTCATCTGCGTGGAGGTGTGCTGCGAGTTGTTAAAGGCAAACTCGGCTATGGCCAAATAGTCCACCCAATTGTCCTGCTGCAGGTTAACGTAGCAGCGCAGATACTGCTCTAAGATGCCGATGACCTTCTCGGTACCCCCGTCGGTCTGAGGATGATGCGCGGACGAGAGGCAAACCTTAATGTCCAACGCCCGCATCAACTCCTGCCAGAAGCGGGCTGTAAACTGGGCCCCCCTATCGGAGACGACTCTATCGGGAAGGCCGTGCAGCCGGAACACCTGTTGGATGAACATGCGACTAGTGGCGCGAGCTGACGGTAAGCCACGACAGGGGATGAAGTGCGCCATCTTGGTCAACATGTCCACCACCACAAACACTGTCGTGAAGCCGGAGGATGGGGGTAGATCCGTCAGAAAGTCCATGGACACAGCCCCCCAGGGTCTCTTGGGTGTTGGCAAAGGCTGCAGTAAACCAGGCGGGCCCCCTGTCGCTGACTTGGCCTGCCTGCATGGAACGCAGGAGGTGACATAAGACTGGACATCGTGTCGGACTCGGGGCCACCAGAAGGTACGGGAGACCAGGTTCAGAGTCTTGAACAGGCCAAAATGCCCCGCAGCCGGGTTATCATGACACTGGCTGAGGACGAGTCCCCTGAGTGGCCCTCCTGGAACATAGAGCCGGTCACGATAATACAGGAGTCCATCCGTGACCGACCAAGGCGAATCTGGCCCCACCTCTTCCTTCCGCTGAGCCACCCACGCCTCCTGCTACTGCGCCTCCCGGATCCGAGCCCGTATATCCACCGGCTCCCGCACCGCAGCAAAAGACTCGACAGGGATCACTGTCCTGGGCGGAAGCTTGTCTTCCACTCGGGTGTACTCGGGCTTCCTGGACAGAGCATCCGCTCTCTGGTTGTGCCCGCTTGGTATGTACCGCACCCGGAAGTCAAACCTCGCAAAGAAGAGGGACCACCGGATCTGGCGTTGGTTTAAATTCCGAGCGGTCTGCAGGCTTTCCAGATTCTTGTGGTCCGTCCGGACCTCGATTTGATGCCGCGCCCCCTCCAGATGATGCCTCCAAGCCTCGAACGCCGCCTTGATGGCCAGCAGCTCCTTCTCCCAAATGGTATAGTTGCGCTCCGAGGGATTCAATTTCCGAGAGTGATACGCGCAAGGGAAAAGGGTACCGCTGGGCGTCGCTGCCTGGAGTAACACGGCCCCAATGGCAATGTCGGAGGCGTCCGCCTCCACGACAAACGGCCGTTGCGGGTCAGGATGCTTCAAGATGGGCTCCTTCATGAAGGCGTCCTTCAAAGCTTGGAACGCCTGTTGTTCAGGGGCGTTCCACTGGAACCGAGTCTTCTTCTGCAGGAGCCGGGTGAGGGGGGCTGTCAAGGCAGCAAAGCCAGGGATGAACGTTCGATAGTAGTTGGCAAATCCAAGAAGTCGCTGAACATCCTTCACGCGACGCGGGAGTTGCCAACTCTGCAACGACTCAACTTTACTCGGTTCCATGGCGATGCCCTCAGGAGAAATGCGGTGACCCAGGAAATCGATGGTCACCTGGTAGAACTGACACTTCTCCAACTTGGCAAACAGCCGATGTTTCCGGAGGCGCTGCAGGACCTGACGGAGATGCTGATGATGCGCTTCACGCGACGGGGAGTAAATCAGGGTGTCGTCCAGGTAAATTACGACAAACTGGTCCAACAGATCTTGAAAGATGTCGTTCATAAAATGCTGAAACACAGCGGGGGCATTGGTCAGGCCAAACGGCATCACCGTGTACTCGAAATGTCCATAGCGAGTACCAAACGCCGTCTTCCACTCATCACCCGGCCGAACCCTGACGAGGTTGTAAGCTCCACGCAGGTCCAGTTTCGTGAAGATCTTAGCCTCCCGGAGTCGGTCCAAGAGCTCGGGGATGAGGGGCAGCGGGTAGCGGTTACGCACCGTGATGGCGTTGAGTTTCCGGTAGTCACAGCAAAGCCGTAACTCGCCCGACTTCTTTTTGACGAAGAGCACGGGCGCAGACACTGGTGAGGACGAGGGCCGGATGAAACCACGAGCCAAATTCTTTGTCAGGAAGTCCCGCAATGCAGCCAACTCGGGCTCCGACATGGAGTACAAACGCCCCACTGGGAGAGGCGCATCAGGGACTAGATCAATGGAACAGTCATAGGGCCTGTGCGGGGGTAATTGGTCCGCCTCTGACTCGCTGAACACATCAGCAAAGTCGGACAGTTCGGGAGGCAAGGAAACCCCTGAGGAACCCTCCACCTGGCCGGCACAGATATGGCGGGTGTGGTCCACGCACTGCAAACTTGGGAAGGTGACCAAGTTCTGAGACCAATAGATCTGTGGATCATGCGCCCGGAGCCACGCCAGTCCCAAGACCACGGGGAAGTGCAGATCCGAAGTGATGTAGAACTGGATGGCCTCCACATGGGAACTGATGGCCATACACACTGGTTGCGTGGCGGCCGTAATAGGCCCGGACAGGAGCACTCGACCATCAATAGTCTCCACTAGCATGGGCGGATCCACCGGACACTGGGGAACAGCCCATTTGGCCACGAAGGCCGAGTCCATGAAGTTAGTGGTAGCCCCAGAGTCAATTAAGGCATGGACCGGAATCCCCTCTGGCTTGCCAGGAAGGATCAGACGTGCCTCCAAAATCAAATGCCGTGGAGGTTCACAGGCACCGTCGGAATGGCGTCGCTCGGCGTGGTCGTGGTGGGTCGCCCGATCTATCACACCGTCTAGATCGGGCTCGGGCCGTTTCCCGACAGCAAAGCAGGGGACTTTCTCGGGGCCGGCTTGGTCACTGATGCCCGCTGACGCTTCTTTGGACAAGAAGCAGCCAAATGTCCAGGGTCCCCACAGTAAAAACACAACCCCCCCGATCGTCGTCTGTCCATTTCCGTCACCGATAGACGGGACCTGGCGGCACCCAGCTCCATTGGCTCCTCCCTCTGGACTGGGGGCACACGCTCAACAGGAGCGGCAGGGGTCTGTGGGGTGGCACGGCGACTCTTTCGCTGCTGCAGCCGGGCATCGATCCGCAGACAAAGATGGATCAGCCCATTCAGGTCTGAGGGAATGTCCACGCGGGCCAGCTCATCCAACATCTCCTCCGACAAGCCATCCTGGAAGGCATCCACGAGCGCAGCCTCATTCCAGGCGGAATCCTGGCTAAGCAGCCGGAAATCGCTGATGTAGGCCTGTAGGGGGCGCTGACCCTGCCTCAAAGCTTTCAGGCGTCGGGTGGCAGTCTGCGCCTTAATCGGGTCCTCGTACATGAGGCGCAAATGGTCACAAAACCCCCCAAAGTTATCCAACAAAGGGCTAGGCTGTGCCAGCAGAGGCGTGCCCCAACGAGCTGCATCCCCCGACAGAAGGCTCAACACGAATCCCACCTTATCTCGGTCAGTGGGGAAATCAGCTGCTCTCACGCTGATAAAAAGCTGGCATTGTCCCAGGAAGGCAGGAAACAGTTCTGGATTGCCAGCAAACTTATCCGGCATAGCTATCTGACATTTCCTCCTGGGTGGGGGTGCAGCATGTACCTGAGCTTGCAGTTGAGCCACCTGAGCTGCCAACAAAGTGAGTTGCTGGGTGAGCTGAGCATTCTCGGCACGAAGCTGCTCCATCGTAATAATAAGGGGTGGGAGGCTGAAAGCAAACTGTTCTGAACCAGCCAACTACCGGCCTTGTAATAAGGCAAACCCCTGTTCAAGTAGTAGAGACTGGAGAGCGTCTGAGGCTGCAAAGCGTCTGCCAAGTTTAATTCACAAGCAAAACAACAGAACAAGAAACACAAGAACTTGAATCCTCAAGCGGAAGGGTTGCTTTCAGCAACCAGCCCCTCCCCAAACACTCCTTTTATTTAGAGTTCAGGGCGTGGTCTCCCTGTGCCTCCTCCCGAGGAGACCCGCAGCCTTTTTCTGCTTAGTCCTGCTCGACTGCCTCCTGCGTCGGGCGTCCTTGAACAGGGCCAGCTGTGGGTCATCATCCTCCGCACTATCGGGCTCACGCAGCTGAGAAGAGGGCCCCGGCTGAGGGCTCTGCCAAGCCTCCAAGCCATCATCAGCCGGTTCGTCTTCCACACCCTCCTCCTCCCCCTCATCTGAGTCATCCGATACATCCGAGCCGGCTGCCGGACCCACCGGCTGGCCCTGAGTCACAACAGTTACATGCACTGCTAACCCTGTAATTTCTTGATTGCCAGGGACAGGTGATGTTCTGTATCAATTAACTCACTGTCCCCGTTGTTTAGTTTAAATATTCCTCCAGAAAATCTGTGACTTTATTGCCAAGTAACTCAGTCCCTTTCTTTGATGGATGCAAACCGTCTGTTCTTTTTACATTGTTTCATTGGACCAGCTACAGACATTGTGACTAATATAACCTTAAGTCCTAACATGTTACAAATGTTCAGTTCAGAAATGAGACCTTTCATGTATGTTCTCTTACCAGAATCCAGCCTTTCTTTTGTCCTCATCTGGGATGTCCTCATTTTGTCTGCCTGTTTCTTTAACAAGTGCAGTATTAATGCCTTTTCAAACTCTGCCTGCAAGCTACCGCATCTACTCCTTTTCTTATCTCCTGTGCTCCATGCCTTTGTCTGCCTGTCCTGGGAGAGTCCACCCAGAAAGGGGGGGGGGGATTTTGTTCTCATGTCTTTCAGCCCTGCACAAATGTCCCACCCCCAACCTTTGGAAGCAGAGCACACTGACCCAGATGCTGCCTCCATCCATTTGAACCATGGAATTGGGTTTTGAATCCAGGCATCCACTAAAAAGTCACCATGCAACAGATCTTCCCAAGTCCTACCATTCCCCAGATGCCTGTGAAATTGCAGAAGGAGGAAGTCCTGGAGCCATTGGTCCCCACGTGAAGCCTCAGAAGAAAATTAAGAAGACTATAGGGGGAGGGTGGAAACTCATTGTAAGGTTTTCTTTCTTGCCCCATTTGTATTGTAACAGGCCAGTTGAATGTATTTGTGGAGTGATGGCATTTGGGAATAGTTGGCATAGCAAGTCCTGAACACCTTGAGACTTCTGTTTGGTGGGAGGGAAAATTTAACCAGAATGTTATTGCCTGTTTGTAGTAGTAGCTACACACACACACACACACACACACACACACACACACACACACCATTCATAATCACACTGAGTCTCTTTCACCTACCTTCAGTAAAGCTCCAGCCTGATTCTTGCCCTGTGTCATTAAAACTTTGTAGGAACAACTTCCTGCAGATTCCAAGGGGGAGGGAACCAGGCCCCCTCAGGTGGTTTGCAATTCATATGCCCTGACTGAGGAAGTAGCAGGAAACAGATCTCCAAACCCAAGCCCTGAATATCTTGCACTGGTGGACTCAGATTGGGAGCCCTAGGTTTCACTGTGCAATTAAAGGGAAAAAAAACATTAATAGCCTGGCTTGCATACTGGCTAACCTCAATTGGACATTACAAACCTGGATGCACTGAACTAAGAGTTAAGGCAGGAAACAACCCTTGAAAATGGGCAGCCAGTGGTTATGTACTGAGGCAAACCATGGCTGTGAAGAATTTTGGGAGGAATGTGAAAACCTGACTGGAAGCTAAAAGTGACATCCAACATTGAAAAGTTTAATTAAAAAGAAATAGAGGCTGCTGTGCATGAGTTCTCTCTCTCTCTCTTCCCTCCCTCTTTCTCTCCCTCCCTCCCTCTCTCTCCCCCCCCCCTCCGATCTTCTGCTCACCTGGCAAGGTGGCTTCACGCTGTTCTCAGGCAAGCTGACACACATTCTTATTGGGCTGGTTCTCCTCCCCTGCTTTCTGCTGCTTCCTGCGGAGACACAGCAAAGGCAGCAGCCCTGCCCAATAAGCTTGTCAGCTTCTCGGAGATCAGCATGAGGCCACTCTTTTTACACACACAAACACACGCACACACACACACACAGAAAGAGAGAGAGAGAGAGAGAAAGGAAGTGCAAGTGCCTCTCTCTGTCTCTGTCTCTGTCTCTGTCTCTGTCTCTGTCTCTGCAAATGGCAGAGGAGGACTGGGAGCCGCAGGAGAAGGCTGAAAGAGCCGCATGAGGCTCCAGAGCTGTGGGTTGCCAACCCGTGGGTTAGGAGCGCCCCTTTTGGGAGCTACTGCATGGATCTTTTTTCTGCTTGCCTCTATTAGTGTCTTTTTCTTTTTTGGCTTAACAGTTTAAAGCTTGTTTACCAAGTCTCCTGACCAGATCAATTTTAATCTTGTGCCAGTAAAAGTGTGTCACCCATACTATTATGGCACAAAGGGGGGATTGTGGGAAATCAGTGTTGTGTAGCGGGTTCTTTGGCACAGGAATGAAGATGAGGCAAGTGAGTATAGGAAAACTCATGGTTTATTGCTTGCAAGATCTTAACAGAATTGTGCTGTAACCAGCCGCAATATATAGTCTAGCCCCTAGGCGGCAGCCAATAGGTTTGAAGCAACCATTGCCGCCTAGGGACAGCCAATAGCAGCATTGGAGACTTGTAGTCTGGGTTGCTGGAGAGCCTTTAGCTGCTCCAGCAACCCATGTGGTATTATCATTGAGCCCAATACATAACACCCCTCCCCTCTTAGATCAGACAATATTGTAACACAATTTAGACTTAATACAATTACCCAGATTCATTATCAAACAATCCTAAATAATAATAATAGAAAATAAACCCATATCGGTTACAAGGTTAACTTACAGCATCTGAATGAATAGGCTTCATTGACAGCACACTAGACAGTTAACATCATAACTCCCAGTTTCTGTAGTACAGTGGCAAGTTGCAATACAACAACATTATAGAACTTTATTTTACAACGTAATCAGCAAGATATGAAGGAGGCTTGTGTGCTCTAGTGGAACGTCTCGGAGTTCCAATCACTTTGTGGTCTACCAGCTTACCCAGTGGGCTGGGTAGACCCATGTCCCTTGCTGCTCCTGAGTCAAGGGGATTAGATGCTCTCTGGCTGGCCTCTCCAGGTTGGCCCACCCCAGAGTCAGACTGATCAGCAGAGTAGGCACAGCGGTTACTGAAATCTGGTTGGCTTGCTCCTTCAGGGGATCCATGTTGCATACCTGGACTCCCCACTTCTCCATCTGGTTCCTCATTGGTTATGAAGGAAAAGTCCTGAGAGTCCAAGTGAGGACTATCTTGGCTGCAAGTTTGAGGACCTTGGGAGGGACGTATGACGCAGTCCTCACTTAGTGGCCGTTCTGGAAACCGTTTTCTGAGTTGATCAATGTGGCATCTGACAACACGCCCCCCCTCCAGCCCTACTTCATAAGATAGGGGCCCAGATGCTTTGGTAATTTTACCAGGAACCCACAGATTCCCATGACCATAGTTCCTGGCCCAAACCCAATTGCCCATTTGCAGCCCCCTAGGGGGTTTTGGTCGAGAGGCTTCTGCTGCCACTCTATCTGGATGCAACCTGTCCAGTTTAGTGATCAAACGCCTCCCCCAACACAGTTCTGCAGGACTTTTGCCTGTAGCAGTGCAGGGTGTAGAATGTTGGCAGAGTAGAAAATCTGCCAATCTGTGATGCCAGTCACCTGTTACAATGCACTTGAGTGATTCCTTCGTTGTCCTCACCATGCGTTCAGATTGACCATTAGAAGATGGATGAAAGGGCGCAGACATTGCATGTCTGATGAGATTTGCTCTAAGGAAGGCCTGAAATTCAGCAGCAGTGAATTGGGCCCCATTGTCTGAAACTACAACATCTGGCAACCCATGTGTGCCAAAGAGTTTTCTCAGCACCTGGATGGTCCTAGCAGTAGTCATGTTAGGGACTGGAATTACTTCCAGCCATTTGGAGTGGCTGTCCACCACTATGAGAAAGAGCTGGCCCTGAAAGAGCCCAGCATAGTCTATGTGAATTCTAGACCAGGGAGTGTGCATTTCCTCCCACCTGTGAATTGGAGCCTGTGGCATTTCAGGCCTAGATTGCTGGCATGTATAACAACCATGGACTTGTGACTCAATGTCCTTGTCAAGGCCAGGCCACCAAAGGTACCTTCTTGCTAAAGCTTTCATTCTGACAATGCCTGAATGGCCTTCATGTAATGATTGTAAGACCCTGTCTCTTAGGGAAGAGGGAATTAGACTCTATTTCCCCATAAAATGCACCCTTTGTGGGCAGAAAGCTCATGTCTTCTGACAAAATAATTCTGAAATTCAGAACCTGGGCTTTTATCCAACCACCCCGTGTATACCCATGAAAGTAGTCTACTAAGTGTTCTATCTGTAGCTGTTTCAGCAGCAATGTCCCCAGCATGGAGGGGAAATTCAGGCAGGTCCTGTATGGACAGAATTCTGGCAGCAGGAGCTGGATCTGGTTCCATTAGTGGCAGTGGGAGTCTACTGAGGCCATCACCATGGCCCATTTCTTTGCCCGGTTTGTGAATCAATTTAAAATTGTATGCAGAAAGAAAAATACAGGTGAAACTTGAAAAATTAGAATATCGTGCAAAAGTTCGTTTATTTCAGTAATGCAACTTAAAAGGGGAAACTAATATATGAGATAGACTCATTACATGCAAAGCAAGATAGTTCAAGCCGTGATTTGTCATAATTGTGATGATTATGGCTTACAGCTCATGAAAACCCCAAATCCACAATCTCAGAAAATTAGAATATTGTGAAAAGGTGCAATATTCTAGGCTCAAAGTGTCCCACTCTAATCAGCTAATTAAGCCATAACACCTGCAAAGGGTTCCTGAGCCTTTAAATGGTCTCTCAGTCTGGTTCAGTAGGAATCACAATCATGGGGAAGACTGTTGACCTGACAGTTGTGCAGAAAACCCTCATTGACACCCTGCATAAGGAGGGAAAGCCTGAAAAGGTAATTGCAAAAGAAGTTGGATGTTCCCAAAGTGCTGTATCAAAGCACCTTAATAGAAAGTTATGTGGAAGGGAAAAGTGTGGAAGAAAAAGGTGCACAAGCAGCAGGGATGACCGCAGCCTGGAGAGGATTGTCAGGAAAAGGCCATTCAAAAGTGTTGGGGACTTTCACAAGGAGTGGACTGAGGCTGGAGTCAGTGAATCAAGAGCCACCACACACAGACGGATCCTGGACATGGGCTTCAAATATCGTATTCCTCTTGTCAAGCCGCTCCTGAACAACAAACAACGTCAGAAGCGTCTTACCTGGGCTAAAGAAAAACAGACCTGGTCTGTTGCTCAGTGGTCCAAAGTCCTCTTTTCTGATGAGAGCAACTTTTGCATCTCATTTGGAAACCAAGGACCCAGAGTCTGGAGGAAGAATGGAGAGGCACACACTGCAAGATTCTTGAAGTCCAGTGTGAAGTTTCCACAGTCTGTGTTGATTTGGGGAGCCATGTCATCTGCTGTTGTTAGTCCACTGTGCTTCATTAAGTCCAGGGTCAACGTAGCCATCTACCAGGAGATTTTGGAGCACTTCATGCTTCCTTCCGCAGACAAGCTTTATGGGGATGCTGACTTCAATTTCCAGCAGGACCTGGCACCTGCCCACACTGCCAAAAGCAGTGGGATTACTGTGCTTGATTGGCCAGCAAACTCACCTGACCTGAACCCCATAGAGAATCTATGGGGCATTGCCAAGAGAAAGATGAGAGACATGAGACCGAACAATGCAGAAGAGCTGAAGGCCGCTATTGAAGCATCCTGGTCTTCCATAACACCACAGCAGTGCCACAGGCTGATAGCTTCCATGCCATGCCACATTGAGGCAGTAATTGCTGCAAAAGGGGCCCAAACCAAGTACTGCGTACATATGCATGCTTATACTTTTCAGAGGTCTGATATTGTTCTATGTACACTCCTTGTTTTATTGATTGCATGTAATATTCTAATTTTCTGAGATTGTGGATTTGGGGTTTTCATGAGCTGTACGCCATAATCATCACAATTATGACAAATCACGGCTTGAACTATCTTGCTTTGCATGTAATGAGTCTATCTCATATATTAGTTTCCCCTTTTAAGTTGCATTACTGAAATAAATGAACTTTTGCACGATATTCTAATTTTTCGAGTTTCACCTGTATACACACAAAGATAAGAGAAAGGAAAACAGAAAAGGAAACAGAAGTCTTAGTTTCACACATCCTAGTCATTCCCACCATAAATCTCAGTTAACTCAAATTAGGGAAGGCTCAAATCACGTGGTTGCAGAGAGAGAGAGAGAGAAAGAGAGAGAGAATCACTATTTCTTATTTTCCCTTTAAGTACCTTTATTTAGCCAAATTGGTTTCCCAGCAGAGCCCTGAGCAAAGCCCATTTCTTACATATTTCTCTTGCTGTTCATCTCAAGCAAATCTCCTAGGGGGGTCCTAATTGTCACCTTTGAACTGCCGCTTCCCATGTTCCCTCTCAGATGTGGGGCTCACTTTGGCTCAGTCATGTACAAAAGGAAAAAACTTCCAGTTTTCGGACAAAAAAGCATCCGGGGGGACTTTGGTTCCCTGACAAAGTACGCGCACCCCTTTCCTGGGAACTACCTGTCACAATTTTTGGACTTGTTAGTCCAGGAGGACCTGCGCCTTTTTGAAAGGCAATGAGTACTGACCCCTCCTCTTCTGTCACGGTTTTCAGACCCCTTGTGTGTCCGGGAGGACCTGCGTTTGCTTTTTTTTCCTAAGTAATGAGTACTGACCCCTCCTTTCCTGCTACCAGTTTTCAGATTCCTCGTGAGTCTGGGAGGACCTGTGCTTTTTGAAAAGAGATGAGTACCTAAGTTGTTGATGTATAAATGACCACTTAATGTTATCAAAAGCCTTCTGAGCGTCTAAGAATAATAATGCCATTTGTTGTCCACTATGTATTTTGTAGTATTCTAGCGTATCCAATATTATCCTAATGTTGTGTTTAGTTTGTCTTTTGGCTAGAAATCCGTTCTGATCAATGTGTATAAAATCATTTAAAAACCTTTTTAATCGCTCAGCTATAATTGTTGTAAATATCTTATAATCAGAGTTAAGTAAAGATATTGGTGTATAGTTTTGGATTGATGTATGGTCCATATTGTCTTTTGGGATCAGAACAATATTTGCCTCTGACCATGACTCTGGGATTTTTGCTTCATCCAGGACATTAAACACATCCAGTAAAGGTTAACGTCCTTGAGTAGAATGCTACAGGAACCTGTGTTCCATTCTTTTCTAAGTGACTTAAAACTGCCCCCACCCCATAGGGAGATGCATCACATGCAAGACATACTGGTTTAAACTCTTTGTAATGAGTTACAGTGGACTTTTCTGACAATAGTGCTTTTAAGTCCTGGAAACTTTTTTCATGTAAATTAGTCCATTTCCATGGAGCTTTCTTATCTAAAAGCCTGTGCAAAGGCTCTGCTAATGCTGCCTTATGAGGTAGAAAGGTGTGATAGAAGTTAAGGAGACCCAAGAATGCTTGTAGCTTCCCTTTGGATTTGGGCCTAGGAGCCATTTTAATGGCCTTCACTTTAGATTCAGCAGAGTGAATGCCATTAGCATCAATGCTGAATCCCAAGAATTCTGTTGAAGGAACCCCAATACTACACTTGCTCTTTTTTAATTTGAGGCCTGCTTCACAAAACCTCTGTAAAACAGCTCTGAGCCTGCTGGCTAACACTTCTGGGGACTCCCCAGCAATAAGAACATCATCAAAATAAGGGCAGACGCCCTGAATGCCCTTAAGTGTGTGTTCTATTATTCCCTGGAAAATTCCTGGGGCAACACTGACTCCAAACTGTAAGCATTTTACTTTGAAAGCCCCCCTGTGAGTCACGATCGTCTGAGCCGCAGCTGTGGCCTCATCAACCAGCAGTTGCTGATAGGCCTGTGCTAAATCAAGTTTAGTACCCCCTTGCAAGGAGGCTAAAATGTGGTTGACCACTGGAACTGGGTACGCGTGTTGCTTGAGGGCTTTGTTTAGGGTGCATTTATAATCAGCTTTAAGCAGGGTGACTATAGGAGTTTCCCACTCCCCCACATCAACTGGCTGTAAAACGCCCTGTTCTACAAGCTTGTCAAGTTCAGAATCAATTTTATGTTTTAAGGCAAGGGGGACCCTTCGAAGCTTAACCCTAATTGGAACTACATTGTGGTCTAGCTTGAATGAGATAGGCGGGCCTGTGTATGTTCCTAGGGCAGAATCAAAAACGTCAGCATAGTCCTCACATAATGACGAGAGGTTTGCAGTTTGTGTTTGGTTGATACCAGTAATCTGAATACCTAAGGCATCAAACCAATCGAGTCCAATGAGACTCATTCTCTGGCCCCCTATTACTATGACATCCAGGTGCCCATAAAACCCCTTAAATTTTACAGTCAAGGTGGCTTCTCCCTTAACTTTAACTTGAGCATTTTGAAAGTCAGTTAGAATTATGTCTGAGGGCCTCAGTTTGGCCCAATTGTTACTGCGCCTACACACGAAATCAAAAGTGTCCTGAGAAATAATGGAGACTGCAGAGCCAGAGTCCAATTCCATTTTGCAAGGAACTCCTTGTAGCTCTACCAGGAGTCTGAGTTTAGGTTTGAGGGGGCGTCGGGCCCCAGTGCAGCACACGCTTCTACGGCTTCTGAAAAACCCCACACTAACCGGACCCTGGGCCCCAGTACCTCTCCTAGTCGGTTCTTCCGAGTGGTGTTTGGGTGGCCGATCCCTCTGGCGGGCTCTGCAAACCACTGCGATGTGGCCTGTCTGGCCGCAGGCTCTGCACGTGGCTGACCGGAATCTGCAATCGGCACGAAAATGGCTGCCGCTGCACCCCTTACATTCTAGGTAAGAGAACTGCCTTGTAAGTGTTCTCTTGCTGCTGGCTGTTGTGGTGTTGCGCGTTGGGCTGCTTTTGAAGTTTGTTGATTTCTGGTTCTTCCTCCTCAGAGGACTCTTCGGGGCGTTTGGCGTCCTCGTGGTGGACTGTTTCTTCATGCTTTGTCATTTTGGCGGGCTGGACTGCTTGAACTGCACCCCCGGGGGCTTCGTCGGCCAAAACTTCGTCTTGTGCTTCTGAAAACGTTAAATTCGGTCTCGCAAAGAGTCTTTGTTGAAGCATTCGTTTCCATAGGCCGCAAACGAGCCGATCTCGTAGTCTCTCTTCTAAGTTCGAAAATTTGCAAAGGTGTGCAGCCTGCCTCAGGCTGGCGATGAATTCTGAAGATGATTCACCGGTTTGCTGCACTCTCTGGTCAAACTTGAAACACCAGGCCATCTCAGACATCTTGGGCTGGAAATGTTTGGTTAACTTCTTCCTGAGGTCCACGTAATAGACCGATTCTATGGGCGTCAGAGCAAAGAGGTTCTCAGCCAAATCAAAGGTTGCTGGGCCGAAGAGTCAGAGTAGCGTTGCGGCCTTCTTCCGCGATTTGGTTTGCCCGGAGGTAGTTTTCTACCTGGGACAAATAAGATGGCCATTCTTCTGGATGCTTCACATTGAATTCTTGAAGTCTTCCGACCTTCAGCATTCTGTTTCTTGCTGGTTCCTGCGATTTCTTCCGATCCTGCTTCCAGGCTCAGGGAATGAGTCCGCTGAGCGCAAGGTTGCTAGCGTAGCCTTTTCCCTCCGGTGTGCACTGCCTTCCCCTCTGAGACTTCAGCTCTTTTTCAGGGAAGCAGGATCCCACCTTTGTCGCCAGTGTTGTGTAGCGGGTTCTTTGGCGCAGGAATGAAGATGAGGCAAGTGAGTATAGGAAAACTCATGGTTTATTGCTTGCAAGATCTTAACAGAGAATTGGGCTGTAACCAGCCGCAATATATAGTCTAGCCCCTAGGCGGCAGCCAATAGGTTTGAAGCAACCATTGCCACCTAAGGACAGCCAATAGCAGCATTGGAGACTTGTAGTCTGGGTTGCTGGAGAGCCGTTAGCTGCTCCAGCAACCCACGTGGTATTACCATTGAGCCCAATACATAACAGTCAGCTCCCCAGAGAAGGAAATATTAAAAGGGCAGAAAAATATATTTCCTAAAAAGATATTGAAGAACCAGGAAAGCATGCCCAGTTTTCTTAATAGCCCCAGGTCTCCTTCCCCCAAGCAGAAACCAGTTCTATAGAAATGCAGATGTAAACCATCAGGAAGGTTGGAGCTAGAAGCTTACATCACAAGGAGACCTAAAATCTACATACCCCAGCCCCAGGAAAGCAGGATATGACCTTGAGACATAATAGTGATAGAAGTAAAGGAAAGGTCTTCAAAAATTTAATATTGAAAGAGAAATTTAAAATTGAATTTGCTGCAGTGGAAGTTTACTGAGTGGAGAAAAAGGAAACCAAGAAAGGAGAGCACAAAGAAAGGATGTAAGTGAAACACATAGGCAAAAATTAGCTGGGTCTTAGAGTGGGAAAGGAAGAAGACAAGCTATAAAAACATCTGTAAGAGAAGATAACTAGCAAAACAGGAAAGAACCTATTTTTTCTAAGAGGTCATAAAAAGGGGGCCAGAACTCAGGTGTTGTGATTCAGGGTCAGCCTGTGGGTTCGGCAGTTGGGTCGGACGATTCAGAGGAGGAGGAGGAGGAGGAGGAGGGGTTTGGAGAGCCTGCAGAGGACAGTTCTGAGGCTTCGCAGAGCTCTGAGCCAGGCCCCTCCCATCTGGTTACTACGCAAACCCAGCTGTGTGAGCCTGACAGCGTGGATGAAGATGACCCACAGCTGGCCCTGTTCAAGGACGCCCAACGCAGGAGGCAGTCAATCAGGAGTAAACAGAGGAAGGCAATGGGGCACCTCAGAAGGAGGCAGAGAGAAGCCATGCCTTGAACTGTTTAAAAGGGGAATGTGTGGGAGGGCTGGTTTGCTGAAGGCAACCGCTTGAATAGCTCCTGTTTTAGTGGTTCATATTTTGTTTTGCTCAGTTTGCTCTGTTTTGGATCTGTTTTGTGTAAATAAATTTGGCGGGCTTACTTCCAGCCTTTTGCCTTTTGTAAAGGGGTTGTCCCTGCCTTTTCTGCAGATGCACAAGGACGATTTATTGCAATTGAACTTATAATAGAAGGAAAGATAATACTTTTGGTTGGAATATATGCACCATATCAACATCAAGAAAAATTTTACAAATTTTTACATGACAGAATAACCCAATGGGATTATAAATCTTGCATTTTAATGGAGTTTTGGACACAGGAAAAGACAAAAAAGGTCTTCTAATGGAATATCAAACCGTGCGAAATTACCTAGATCTTTGAGCTTATGGATAACCTGGAATTGAGAGACATTTGGAGAGAGCGAAATTTGGAAGAGAGGGATTTTACATTTTTTTCAGATAGGCACCAATCTTTTTCAAGGATTGATTTTATACTAATTACCAATGATTTTCTTTCCAGGGTGAAGAGAATTAAGATATGCCCAAGAACATTAACAGATCACAGTCCAGTCTGGATGGAACTGGTTCAAGAGGAAAGGGATAGAAGATCTTGGAGATTAAATGAAAATTTGTTTAGATATGAAGAAATTGTGAATGAATGTAGAAAACAGATGAAAGAATTTTTTGTAATGAATATGCATAAGGGCACCTCGATTGAAATGGTCTGGGATGCAAGTAAAGCTTATATGAGAGGAGTCCTAATACATTTGAATAACAAGTATAGACACAAAAAGGAACAAAAGCGAAAAGAGTTAGAAGAGGAAATAAAGATGAAGGAGAGGTTACTTATCTCCAGCTGATAAGAAAGTGAAAGAAACAATTAACTTACTGAAAGGGCAGTTTAATATGTTGATGGCAGATCAGGTGGCAACTAATATACGATACTCTAAACATAATACTTTTTATAACGCTAATAAGCCAGGTAGATGGTTAGCTTACTTGTTAAGGAAAAAAGAAAAGTCTCGGATGATAGAGAAAATAGAATATAAAGGCAAAAAGGTTTATCAACAAGATATTATCAGAAAGGTATTTTCAGAATTTTATTCCAAATTATATGCAAGTGACACAATTCAAAGTATAGATATAGATAAATATTTACAAGAGGTGAAAATTCCTAAGGTTACTCAAGAACAGTGGGATGGAATGAATCAGTTAATAACTTCTGAAGAGATTGTTTTAGCAATTAAACAGTTGAAATTGGGTAAATCACCAGGGACAGATGGATTGACAGCTAGTTATTATAAAAATTTGCAGTCAGAAATGGTGGAGCCTTTGAAAGACCTATTTATTTATTTATTTTATTTATTTATTAAATTTTTATACCGCCCTTCTCCCGAAGGACTCAGGGCGGTGTACAGGGCAATAAATATCAAAATGTAAATACAAAAGTTAAAAAAGAGATTAAAAAGAATTAAATAATTATGCCCAATAATACAATACTAAAAATGTGTTAAAACTTATTTAAATCCAACCCCAAACCCATCAGACCAGGCCAGATTGTTCAAATAAATAAGTTTTTAAATCACGCCGGAAGGAGCGCAGGTCGGGGGCCATCCGGAGCTCAACCGGGAGGCGCGCCCACAGAGAACACCCTCCCCCTGGGGGCCACCAATCGACATTCTTTGATCGGAGGCACCCTGAGGAGGCCCTCTCTGTGGGAGCGCACTGGACGGAGGGAAGTTGATGCCGGCAGCAGGTGCTGCCGTAGGTAATCCGGACCCATGCCATGTAGGGCTTTGTAGGTCATAACCAGCACCTTGAATCTCACCCGGAGGGCAACCGGCAGCCAATGCAGCTCGCAGAGCAGAAGTGTAACATGGGAGTATCGGGAGACCCCCCAACACAACTCGCGCGGCTGCATTCTGCACCAGTTGAAGCCTCTGGGTGGTCCTCAAGGGCAGCCCCATGTAGAGAGCGTTGCAGTAGTCCAAACGAGAGGTCACGAGCGCATGAGTGACTGTACGCAAGGCATCCCGGTCTAGATAGGGCCGTAACTGGCGCACCAGGCGAACCTGGGCGAAGGCCCCCCTAGTCACAGCTCGTATATGATCTTCTAAGGAGAGCCGTGAATCTAGAAGGACCCCCAAGTTGCGCGCCCTATCTACAGGGGGTAATAGCTCACCCCCCAGAGAAAGAGATGGAATATTCTGAATATCCTGAGATGCCGACACGTACAGCCACTCAGTCTTGTCAGGGTTGAGTCGAAGCCTGTTCCTCCCCATCCAGACCCGAACCGCCTCCAGGCAATGGGACATCACGTCGAGGGCATCACTGGGGTGGTTTGGGGTCGAAATAAAAAGCTGGGTATCATCACCGTACTGATGATAACCAACTCCAAAACCACGAATGATCTCGCCCAGAGGCTTCATGTAGATGTTGAACAGGAGAGGCGAGAGGACCGATCCCTGAGGAACTCCACAAACAAGGAGCCTCAAGGTCAACCTCTGCCCTCCTGCCAACACTGACTGCGAACGCCCCAGAAGGTAGGAGGAGAACCACTGAAGAACTGTGCCTCCCACTCCCAACCCCCTGAGGTGCCGCAGCAGGATACCATGGTCGATGGTATCGAAAGCC
Source organism: Vipera berus (assembly GCF_964194415.1). Taxonomy (NCBI): domain Eukaryota; kingdom Metazoa; phylum Chordata; class Lepidosauria; order Squamata; family Viperidae; genus Vipera; species Vipera berus. The sequence goes on along the minus strand of NC_138210.1, from coordinate 31,841,912 downwards.
GCTGAGAGGTCTAAAAGGACTAGGACAGAGGAACAGCCCCTGTCCCGCGCCCGCCAGAGATCATTCACCAGCGCGACCAATGCCGTCTCCGTGCTGTACCCGGGCCTGAAGCCCGATTGGTACGGGTCTAGATAATCAGCTTCCTCCAGGAACAGAGAGAGCTGATGCGCCACCACGCTCTCAACAACCTTTGCAAGAAAGCAAAGGTTGGAGACCGGACAAAAGTTATTTAATACAGCTGGGTCCAGGGCAGGCTTCTTGAGGAGGGGTCTCACCACCGCCTCCTTCAAGGCGGTGGGAAAACTACCCTCCCTCAGAGAAGCAGTTATCACTGCCTGGAGCCAGCCTCATGTCCCGTCCCGGGCTGCATAAACCAGCCAACAAACACGTGGTGGAGCTCAGCTTCCCCATGATCCTGTCCACGTCTTCAGGAGTCACAGGATCGAACTCCTCCCAGATAACATCAACAAGACTGCCCGTATCCTCATCATCAGACTCTGCCCAGTCGGAGTCCAGACCGGTCCGGATCTGAGCGATTTTGTCCAACAGATATCGACTAAACTCCTCGGCACGACCCTGCAAGGGCTCCTCCCTCACCTCCTGATTAAGGAGGGAGCGAGTTACTCTAAACAGGGCGGCCGGGCGATTATCTGCAGACGCGATGAGGGTGGCAAAGTGGTTAGACCTTGCCACCCTCATCGTCACGAGATAAGTTCTCGTGAACGACCTTAGTCGTAACCGGTCGGATTCGGATCGGCTGGACCTCCAACAGCTCTCTAGGCCCCGTCTCCGATGCTTCATCTCCCGGAGCTCCTGTTGTGATTCAGGGTCAGCCTGTGGGTTCGGCTGTTGGGTCAGACGAATCAGAGGAGGAGGGGGGTGTTGAAGACCTTGCTGAGGGGGTTGAAGATCTTGCTGATGATAGCCCTCAGGCAGGCCCCTCCCACTTGGTCACCATGGAGACCCAGCTGTGTGAGCCTGACAGTTTGGATGAAGATGACCCACAGCTGGCCCTGTTCAAGGATGCCCGACGCAGGAGGCAGTCAAGTAGGAGTAAACAGAGGAAGGCGGTGGGGCTTCTCGGAAGGAGGCAGAGAGAGGCCACGCCCTGAACTCTTTATAAAGGGAATGTTTGGGGAGGGCTGGTTTGCTGAAAGCAACCGCTCAGATAGTGTTTCAAAGCTCCTGAATCTTGGTTCGAGTCTTGTTTGTTTTTTGTAGTAATAAATTTGGCAGACGTCATTCCAGCCTCTTGCCGTTTATAAAGGGGTTGCCTTTTCTGCAGGGCCGGTAGCTGGCTGGTACAGAACAGTTTGCTTTCAGCCTCCCACCCCTTACTAATATTATGGAGCAGCTACGTGCTGAGAATGCCCAGCTCACCCAGCAACTCACTTTGCTGGCAGCTCAGGTGGCTCAACTGCAAGCTCAGGTTCATGCTGCACCCCCACCATCACCCCCACCCAGGAGAAAATGCCAAGTTGCAATGCCGGATAAATTTACAGGCACTCCAGAACTGTTTCCTGCTTTCCTGGGACAATGCCAGCTCTTTATCAGCGTGAGAGCAGCTGATTTCCCCACTGAGTGGGATAAGGTGGGGTTTGTGTTAAGCCTTCTTTCGGGTGATGCAGCTCGTTGGGGCACGCCTCTGCTGGCTCAACCTAGCCCATTGTTGGACAATTTTGTGGGGTTTTGTGATCATATGCGTCTGATGTATGAGGACCCTATTAAGACGCAGACTGCTACTCGACGCCTGAAAGCTCTGAGGCAGGGTCAACGCCCCCTACAGGGCTATATCAGCGATTTTCGGCTGCTTAGCCAGGATTCCGCCTGGAATGAGGCTGCGCTTGTGGATGCCTTCCAGGATGGATTGTCGGAGGAGATGTTGGATGAGCTGGCCCGTGTGGATATTCCCTCAGACCTGAATGGGCTGATCCATCTCTGCCTGCGGATCGATGCTCGGTTGCAGCAGCGAAGGAGTCGCCGTGCCACCCCACAGACCCCTGCAGCCCCTGTTGTGCATGAGCCCCCAGTTCAAAGGGAGGAGCCAATGGAGCTGGGTGCCGCCAGGTCTCGTCTATCAGTGACTGAAATGAACAGACGACAATCGGGGGGGTTGTGTTTTTACTGTGGGGACCCTGGGCATTTGGCTGCTTTTTGCCCAAAGAAGCGACAGCGGGCATCAGTGACCGAGCCTGCCCCGAGAAAGTCCCCTACTTTTCTGTCGGGAAACGCCTCGAGCCTGATCTAGACGGTGTGATAGTTCGGGCGTCCCACAACAACACTGAGCGACGTCTTTCCGATGCTGCCTGTGGACCTCCACGGCATTTGATTTTGGAGGCACGTCTGATCCTTCCTGGCAAGCCAGAGGGGATTCCAGTCCATGCCTTAATTGACTCTGGGGCCACCACAAATTTTATGGACTCAGCATTTGTGGCCAAATGGGCTGTTCCCCAGTGCCCGGTGGATCCGCCCATGTTAGTGGAGACTATCGATGGTCGAGTGCTCCTGTCTGGGCCTATTACGGCCGTCACGCAACCATTATGTATGGCCATCAGTTCCCATGTGGAGGCCATCCAGTTCTATATCACCTCAGATCTGCATTTCCCCGTGGTCCTGGGACTGGCGTGGCTCCGGGCGCATGACCCACAGATCTATTGGTCACAGAACTTGGTCACCTTCCCAAGCTTGCAGTGCGTGGACCACTCCAGCCATATCTGTGCCGGCCAGCTGGAGGGTTCCCCAGTGGTTTCCTTGCCTCCTGAACTGTCCGACTTTGCTGATGTGTTCAGCGAGACAGAGGCGGATCAATTACCCCCGCACAGGCCCTATGACTGCCCCATTGATTTAGTCCCTGATGCGCCTCTCCCAGTGGGGCGTTTGTACTCCATGTCGGACCCCGAGTTGGCTGCATTGCGGGACTTTCTGGAGAAGAATTTGGCTCGCGGTTTCATCCGGCCCTCATCCTCGCCAGTGTCTGCACCCGTGCTCTTCGTCAAGAAGAAGTCGGGCGAATTACGGCTTTGCTGCGATTATAGGAAACTTAACGCCATCACGGTGCGCAATCGTTACCCGCTGCCCCTCATCCCCGAACTCTTGGACCGACTCCGGGAGGCTAAGATCTTCACGAAACTGGACCTGCGTGGAGCTTACAACCTCGTCAGGGTTCGGCCGGGTGATGAGTGGAAGACGGTGTTTGGTACTCGCTATGGACATTTTGAGTACACGGTGATGCCGTTTGGCCTGACCAACGCCCCCGCCGTGTTTCAGCATTTCATGAATGACATTTTCCGGGATCTGTTGGATCAGTTTGTCGTGATCTACTTGGATGACATCCTGATCTACTCCCCGTTGTGTGAGGTGCACCATCAGCATCTCCATCAGGTCCTGCAGCGACTCCGAGAACATCGGCTGTTTGCCAAGTTGGAGAAGTGCCAGTTCTACCGGGTGACCATCGATTTCCTGGGTCACCGCATTTCTCCTGAGGGCATCGCCATGGAGCCGAGTAAGGTTGAGTCTTTGCAGAGTTGGCAACCCCCGCGTCACGTGAAGGATGTTCAGCGACTTCTTCGGTTCGCCAACTATTACCAAACTTTCATCCCTGGGTTTGCTGCCTTGACAGCCCCCCTCACCCGGCTCCTGCAGAAGAAGACTCGGTTCCAGTGGAACGCTCCAGAACAACAGGCTTTCCAGATTTTGAAGGAAGCCTTCATGAAGGAGCCCATCTTGAAGCATCCTGACCCGCAACGGCCGTTTGTCGTGGAGGCGGACGCCTCCGACATTGCCATTGGGGCGGTGTTACTCCAGGCAACGACGCCCAGCGGTACCCTCTTCCCTTGCGCGTACCATTCACGAAAACTGAACCCTTCGGAGCGCAATTATACAATCTGGGAGAAGGAGCTGCTGGCCATTAAAGCGGCGTTCGAGGCCTGGAGGCATCATCTGGAGGGAGCGCGGCATCAAATCGAGGTCCGGACGGACCATAAGAATTTGGAAAGCCTGCAGACCGCTCGGAATTTGAACCAACGCCAGATCCGGTGGTCTCTTTTCTTTGCGAGTTTTGACTTCCGGGTTCGGTACATACCTAGCGGGCACAATCAAAGAGCGGATACTCTGTCCAGGAAGCCCGAATATTCCCGAGTGGAAGACAAGCTTCTGCCCAGGACAGTGATCCCCGTCGAGTCTTTTGCTTCGGTGCGGGAGCCGGTTGATATACGGGCTCGGATCCGGGAGGCACAGCAGCAGGAGGTGTGGGTGGCTCAGCGGAAGGAGGAGGTGGGGCCAGATTCTCCTTGGACGGTCACGGATGGACTCTTGTATTATCGTGACCGGCTCTACGTTCCAGGAGGGCCACTCAGGGGACTCATCCTCAGCCAGTGTCATGATAACCCGGCGGCGGGGCATTTTGGCCTGTTCAAGACCCTGAACCTGGTCTCCCGTACCTTCTGGTGGCCCCGAGTCCGACACGACGTCCAGTCCTATGTTACCTCCTGCATCCCATGCAGGCAGGCCAAGTCAGCGACAGGGGCCCCGCCTGGATTACTGCAGCCTTTGCCAACACCCAAAAGACCCTGGGGGGCTGTGTCCATGGACTTTCTGACGGATTTACCCCCATCCTCTGGTTTTACGACAGTGTATGTGGTGGTGGACATGCTGACCAAGATGGCGCACTTCATCCCCTGTCGCGGCTTACCGTCAGCCCGCGCCACTAGTCGTATGTTCATTCAGCAGGTGTTTCGGCTGCACGGCCTCCCTGATAGAGTCGTCTCTGATAGGGGGGCCCAGTTTACAGCCCGCTTCTGGCAGGAGTTGATGCATGCGTTGGATATCAAGATTTTCCTCTCGTACGCGCATCATCCTCAAACTGACGGGGGAACCGAGAAGGTCATTGGTATCCTGGAACAATATCTGCGCTGCTACGTCAATCTGCAGCAAAACAATTGGGTGGACTATCTGGCCATAGCTGAGTTTGCATTTAACAATTCGCAGCATACCTCCACACAGATGACACCGTTCTTGACCAATGTGGGATATCACCCCCGGTTTTTCCCCCTTTCTCCCGTGGACTCACCGGAGCCGGCAGCAAACGACTTCATGGTAGAGTTACAGGCAATCCATCGATTGGTGCGACGTCAGTTAGAGAAGGCCAAGGCCGATTACAAAAGATTTGCTGATCGGTCAAGACGGGATACGCCTCCACTATCGGTGGGAGATCGGGTCTGGTTGTCCACCAGGAACCTACCGTCAACACGGCCGGTGAGAAAGTTAGATCACCGATATTTAGGACCGTTCCCAGTCGAGGCTGTCATCAATCCGGTCGCCTATCGCTTAACTCTGCCACGTTCCCTGCGCGTGCACCCAGTTTTTCATCGGTCTCTGTTGGTCCCTGAGCAACCGGCCTGTCCACTCCGCCGAGCGGAACCTCCCCCATCAGGACCTCGTGATGGAGGCAGCACCCCCGAGTACGAGGTCACCAGCATCAGGGATTCCCGTTGGCTGAAAGGGCGTTTCCAGTACCTGATTGAATGGAAAGGTTACGGACCAGAGGACTTCACCTGGGAAGACGCGACCGCCGTTCATGCCCCTGCGTTGGTGACCGCTTTTCATGAACAATTTCCATCCCGACCGCATCCGGATCGGCAGACCCGGGGGAAGGGCCCTGCGGTGCGGCATAGTGTTGTGATTCAGGGTCAGCCTGTGGGTTCGGCAGTTGGGTCAGACGAATCAGAGGAGGAGGGGGGTGTTGAAGACCTTGCTGAGGGTGTTGAAGATCTTGCTGATGATAGCCCTCAGGCAGGCCCCTCCCACTTGGTCACCATGGAGACCCAGCTGTGTGAGCCTGACAGTGTGGATGAAGATGACCCACAGCTGGCCCTGTTCAAGGACGCCCGACGCAGGAGGCAGTCAAGTAGGAGTAAACAGAGGAAGGCTGTGGGGCTTCTCAGAAGGAGGCAGAGAGAGGCCACGCCCTGAACTCTTTATAAAGGGAATGTTTGGGGAGGGCTGGTTTGCTGAAAGCAACCGCTCAGATAGTGTTTCAAAGCTCCTGAATCTTGGTTCGAGTCTTGTTTGTTTTTTGTAGTAATAAATTTGGCAGACGTCATTCCAGCCTCTTGCCGTTTATAAAGGGGTTGCCTTTTCTGCAGGGCCGGTAGCAGGCTGGTACAGAACAGCTCCATGGAGAACCATGGAGCCCATTGGGATCTGCGCCGGGTCAAGGGCCTCATGGGTACAACTCGGTCGAGTGCCTCTGTGGCCGCCCTTTCCCAGGCTTCCACTAGGGCATCGGCCGAGCTGTGGGCAAAGGAGGCAGGTGGGGGCCCAGCGCCGCCTGGAACCGCTCAGGGTCCATCAGGTGCCTAGGGCGGAACCATCTCATTGGCTCACCAACCCCACGACAGGGAGTGGCAAAACGGAAGACCAGCCGCAGGAGATGATGATCGGTCCATGACGGGTGTAATAATTGGAAAACCCCCACCAAGATCATCTACTTAGAACAATTCAACTTGGGGGAGTAGTGCCCCCATCATGGAGAACAGCTTTTATAACATTGATTCCAAAGGAGGATCAAGATCTTAGTCAACCAAAGAATTATAGACCAATATCTCTTTTAAACACTGATTATAAGATATTTGCTAAAGTTTTGGCAAATAGAATAATGAATATAATACAACAAGTGATACATAATGATCAATCGGGGTTTATAACTGGTAGACAAATGAAGTATAATGTAAGACAAATTGTTAACTTATTGGAATATTTGGAAAGAAACAACCAAGTCTCTGCCGCAGAGATTTTTAGATGCAGAGAAGGCTTTTGATCAATTGAATTGGCAATTTTTATTGAAAGTAATAGAAAAGATGGAATTTGGGGATTATTTTTTACAGGCTATTAAAGCAATATATCAAAAGCAAACGGCACAAATAATTGTTAACGGTAATCTAACAGAAATTTGTAAAATTGAAAAAGGAACAAGGCAGGGATGCCCTTTATCACCATTGTTGTTTGTTCTATCACTGGAAATATTATTGATTAAAATACGTGAATCAAATAAGATAAAGGGAATTAAAATTAGGCATCAAGATTACAGATTGAGAGCGTTTGCAGATGACTTGGTTGTTACTTTAAGTCAACCTACTCAATCGGTTTTAGAACTATTGGATGTGATAACACAATATGGACAAGTCTCTGGATTTAAAGTTAATAAGCAAAAAACTAAAATATTAACAAAAAATATGACCATAAAACAAAGAGAAGCGTTAGAAAAATCAACAGGATTTGAAATAGTAAAAAAGGTTAAATACTTGGGGGTATATATCACAGCATCGAATGTGAAATTATATAAAAACAATTATGAATTGTTATGGGAAAAAGTACAAAAGGAGATTAACAGTTGGGAAAAATTACAATTGTCTTGGTTGGGGAGAATAGCAGCTGTGAAGATGAATGTTTTACCAAATTTTTTATTTTTGTTTCAAATGATACCAATACTTAAGAAAGATGCAAATTTAAATGAGTGGCAAAAAGGTATTAATAAATTTATCTGGGCAGGGAAAAGACCGAGAGTAAAGCTTAAAATAATGCAAGATGCACATGAGAGAGGGGGTTTGAAGATGCCCAATTTGAGATTATATTATGATGCAGTTGTGTTATCAACAGTTAGTGATTGGTTCAATTTAACAAATGAAAGAATATTGAATATTGAGGGGTATGATTTATTGTATGGATGGCATGCATATTTATTTTATGACAAAAAGTGGATAATATTTTTAAGATTCATATTTTAAGGAACGCTTTGTTCCGAGTTTGGAAAAAGTACCAATATATATTAAATAATAAAATACCTATATGGGCAATACCTAGACATGCAATAGGAAATATAAACGTGGAGCAGAAACAAGATGTAATTACTTATAAAGAACTTCTTAGGATGGAAGGGAATATTTTGAAACTGAAACCTTTAAATGTTTTAAAGGAAGAAAAGATAGTACAGACTTGGTTTCAGTTTATACAATTACAAGCTAGATGGAAGGAAGATCAGAAAATTGGTATAATAAAAGTTGATGAAAATTTGATAAAGCAAATTAGAGATCAAAGTCAATCGCATATAAAAAGATTATATAATGCTCTTATAGAAATTGATTCAGAATCAGAGTTAGTTAAAGATTGTATGATAAAATGGGCTCAGAATATTCAAGAGCCCATAATGATGGATACTTGGGGAAAAAATTGGGTTAGAAATGTAAAGTTTACACAAGCACAAAACCTAAGAGAGAATTTTTATAAGATGTTTTATAGATGGCATTTAGATCCTAAAAAGTTAGCATGTATGTATCCAAATCAACCACCTAAGTGTTGGAGATGTGGTAATGAAGAGGCAACTTATTATCGTATATGGTGGACATGTAAAAATGTTAAAGCTTTTTGGATAAAAATATGGTGGATTTTTCAGAAAGTTTTTAAGAAAAAAATAAGATTTACCCCGCAGTTATTTTTATTGGGGATTATTCCGGATTGTACTGTTATAGAAACTAAATTAAAGTTACATTTAATAACGGCAGCCAGATTGTTGGTGGCGCAATATTGGAAGAAAGAAGATTTACCTACAGTAGAACAATGGATACTTAAAGTAATGGGAGTAGCTGAAATGGCAAAAGTTTCAGCATATTTGAAAGACCAGTCACAAGAAAAATATATTTTGGAATGGAAAAGATGGATTGATTATATTCACAACAAATATGGGACTAGAAAGTTTCAAATAGCATATGAATAATTTTTAATAATTATAGAAGTGTTATTATAATTATTTTAGTTTTGTTATAAGGGAGTTAAAGGGTGGAAGGTTTGTTAACGTTGTATTAGATATTTAGCATATGTTTGCTTAAGATTGCTATATGTAATACCCTGTATTCTGCTTTGGGAAGTCGGGGGGGGGGGGAAGGGAGGAGGGTTGGTGGGGAGGGGGGGTTTCATTAAAACTTTTCAATAAAAAAAAAGATACAAGAAGAAACCACGATGAGACAAAAAGGCAAATTGAATAAGATAAATGAGCAGGTTTTTAATTTAAACTTACAATTAGAAAATTTTCAGCAAATGATCACAAATAATGAAAAAAGAATTCAGAAAATAGAAGACAAATCAGAGGAAACTGACCAAAAGATGGAGGAAATAAAGTAAGAAAATCAAAGACTGATGCAGGCAAATAAAAACTTGGAAGATTCAGTGGCAGTACTGGAAATGGAAAAGGCATCCCACTTCTTAAGATTTCAGAATATACCTGAAGACAAGAAGATCTTACAGAACTGATTACAGAGCTGTTAGCAGAAGTGTTAGAAATTGGGAAACAAAAAATGGAAGGAGAAATTGATCAAATATTTAGAATCAACTCAAGCTATGCAAGGAGATATAAAGTGCCAAGGGAGGTACATGTTAGATTTGTGAAGAAATCAATAAGGAACAAAATATTGAGAAGAGTGAGGGATGATCCACTGCGATATAGAGAAAAAGAAATTGTGGTTTTGAAACAGATGCCTAGGAGGATAAGAGATTCACAAAAACAATACCAATTTTTGACTACCAAATTAATCGAAAAAGGAGTGGATTTTAGACTGCTGGTCCAAGAGGGGATTTTAATTAATTGGGACACTAAAAGATACAGACTGGACTCCATATTTAAGGCAACAGAATTTTATGATAGGCATAGAAATTTTTTTTGAAGAAAAGACTTCAGAATGCCAAGCAGAAAGTGAATTTGGAAAACAGGAAGAGTTAACAACAGAAGAGGTGGCCATACGAAGAGGAAAAGAAGAAATAAAAAATACAGACCAAGAAGGAGGGGCAATGGCAAGAGAACAGAGACAGACAAGAACTACTAGGAGAACAAAACCTAAATATAAGTAAAGAAAATGGAGAAGGAAAGTGGGATTCTCTCAATGAATATACATGGGTTGAACTCCCCATCAAAAAGGAATTTTTTTTACATGACTACAGAAACTAAAAATGGATATAATTTGTCTTCAAGAAACACATATAAAGGGGGGCGGAGCTAGCTTGAATGGACGACGGACACTGAATTTCTGCCTCCTCTGGAGAGAATTGATTAAGAAAGATAACACCCAATTAAGGACTATGAAAATTTAAGAGATTATGAAACGTGAGTTACTTCCCTTGCTTTCCTCCTGAAGTTTGGATTGTATTTGATTCAGTTTTCGACGTTCTCCCAGAGAAGCTTTGAATTTGGATGTTTGACTAAGAGACTTGAGAGGCTTTTGAAGGCTAATGGGGAGAGGAGGGGCCCTATGATTGAAGACTGATAGGAGAAAGAATTTGGAGAGAGTTTAAAGGAGTACAACTGAAAAGATAATAGCTGATTTATAAGTGTACAGTGTGAAGGCCTGTTACTCCCTCCTTCCAGTTGTAGTGTTGAGATCTGGAGAAAGTGAAAATATTAAACACCTTTAAGACAGAGCCTTGATAAGGCGTGTGTAATAAAGATAGTTGCTGCCTTTGGATTTTTTTATTTCTATCATGTCGCTTTCACGGAGATAAATTGATAAGGACAAGACAAAGGGAGGAAGTGATGTGTATGGACTATAGACTGTGTAAAAATTCTTAGAAGGTTAAGAGCTCTTTTTGGTAGTTGGATATCAAAACGCAGCCAAAGTGCAGAAAGTGTTTGGCAAAGACCCAAAGCAGGCCTTAGACCTTCAGATTTACGTCTGATTCAAGTGGAAAAAGCCTTAGAAATGGATGTGAGGAAAAAATCGCCTGAGAAGTCACTGACTCAACCAGATAAACTTGATATTCTCTTACAAGAGTTAAGAGAAATGAAGATAAATATAAAAGAAATGAAGACAAATGTAGAGTAGGATTTGAAGCAAATAAAAGATAAAATGGACAAGATGGATGTAAGAATAACAGATCTGGCAAAACAGTCAGGATATGACACGAAATATTACAGATGTCAATGCTGCAAACATTGACATGTTTTTGCACTGACAATATAAGAGGCAGCCTTTTGCTTTAACTGTTTGGCTTTGAATCACTAAAGCATGGGAGGAATTCAACCTGAATGTTTTGAGAAGATAAGGAATATGCACTTCAGAAGGGAAGTGAAACTTCGTGTGTTAAACTAATTGGTGAATGTGATTCATGACGTGTAATTATGGGAGGGAAATTCTGTATGATATGATGTGTAAAGGGGAGGAGAATTCAGATTCTGGCATCCATCCATGAGTGCCAATGCTCCGTTCTCATTATTATAGACTTTTTTGGAATAAACAATCATGCAGTGTTCTTTGATCTGTCTCATTAATCAGAACCATGACATCATGCCAGAATCTACTTTCTTTCAAACATTCTGGGGGGTTCTGAGCCCCTGCCGCTGTCTCTAGTAAGGGAGAGAAGCTGGCAAAGATTCAGGGAAGAATCTTCCCTGAAGAGAAGCCTGGCTGCTGATGAAACCTCAGAGGAGGGAGTAATAGACGGCTTGCTGTAGGAAGGTGAGTTTGGGCAGATCTCCAAACCTCAGCAGCTAAGTGAGCCTATCTGGTCATCAGGCTGGAACCACTCCAACAGATTCCTCGAGACTGCACTGCCAGAGTCTTCAAAAGCAGAATGCTGGAGAACTACCAGACTATCTGCCTCTGAGAATTTGGGTGAGTGGAAAATCCTGTCTGCAGACCAGACAGCCTGCCAGCCCCAGGAGTCCCCTGCCAGGCCCTCCAGACCCACAGAGACAGAGGACCCCAGCCTGGGGCCTCTGCAGCAATGGGAGGTTGGGGAACCCCCACAAGTGAAAGGCCAACAACCTCTGAGCTTGCCACAGCTAATAGAGGCCTTGCAACAGCTGGGGGTGGTGCAGAGGCCTGGAGATAAGAAGCTGGTGGGAGGACAACAACAGCAAGGGTGGCAACAGCAGGGCCTGAATGTGCAACCCCTGAATTTTACAAGAATAGATTATATATTTGTAACATCGGAAATATTATCTAATATCAGATCATGCAATGGTAACTATGGAAATGGAAATAGAGTGTGATTATAAACAGGCAAGTAGATGGATTTGAGGATTTTTAAGAATAAAGAGATTGTAGAGAAAATGGAAAGAGAATTAAAAGACATACGGATTATAAATGAAGAAGGAGGTAGTAATATAGGTGTAATATGGGATGCAATGAAAGCAGTGGTAAGAGGTTTAGGGATAAAATATTCTTATAATATAAAAAAACAAAAAGAGAAACATAAAAAGGTTGGAGGAGGAAATTAAAGAACTAGAGAGTAAATATATAGAAAGTAGAGAGAATAGGAGTATGTTAGAATTATCAGCTAAAAGAAAAGAGTTGCAAAATATTGAGTTAGAACACGTTCAAAGAAAACTAATTTATTTAAATAGGGAATTTTATGAAAATAGTAATAAAAATTCTAGAATGTTGGCTAGAGCCACATAAGTTAAAAAGGCAAAAAGCCTGATTGGAGTAATAAAGAATGAAAAGGGAGAAAGATGTAACATGATGAGAGAAAAAATGTTGATATTTCAGAAGTTTTTTGAAAAGTTATATAAGGAAAAGGAAATAAATTTGAATGAAAGTCGGGCATATATAGAAAAGAATTTAAACTGTAAAATTCGAGAATATGATAAAGAAATAATGGAATCACAAATAGAAGAGGAGGAGATGCTGGAAGTTATCAATAAATTGAAAATAGGTAAAGCACCAGGGTTAGATGGACTAGGTGCAGAATATTATAAAAATTTTAAAGGATTATTGGTGTTTGGAATGTGGCTCAAGATCCAAAGCAAACAAACTCACTTGGAATTCCAGCAACAAAGTTTTATTTCAAAAGAAGCGTTTGCAAAAGCTTGATGGACTGAAACACACAGGAGTTCAGCCACACCTCACAGAGCTGTTTTGACACTTTTTAATATCCTATCCCCGACGGAGATTCCCCCTCCCCTATCACATTCAATGCCCCTTCCCTAATCATCCGATAAACTTTCCGGACCGCCTAAAACCAATGTCCTTCCTATGTTCCAGGAAGCCCCTTTGTCCATATCCTCTTCTTTCACCATCTAATTTTCTGTTACCACAGTCCGTCTCCTATAGTTGTTTCAATATTTCCTCTTACAATTCGTAACTTCTGCTTTTCACATTTGTACCTGTCAATACTTAGATAAAATATTATTTCTGATCTTCAGTTGGCTTCTGCTTCAACCTTTAGACTCATTAGAAATTTCTGAATAATACTTTTACAGGTGAAACTCGAAAAATTAGAATATCGTGCAAAAGTTCATTTATTTCAGTAATGCAACTTAAAAGGGGAAAGTAATATATGAGATAGACTCATTACATGCAAAGCAAGATAGTTCAAGCCGTGATTTGTCATAATTGTGATAATTATGGTGTACAGCTCATGAAAACCCCAAACCCACAATCTCAGAAAATTATAATATTACATGCAATCAATAAAACAAGGAGTGTACATAGAACAATATCAGACCTCTGAAAAGTATAAGCATGCATATGTACTCAGTACTTGGTTTGGGCCCCTTTTGCAGCAATTACTGCCTCAATGCGGCCTGGCATGGAAGCTATCAGCCTGTGGCACTGCTGAGGTGTTATGGAAGACCAGGATGCTTCAATAGCGGCCTTCAGCTCTTCTGCATTGTTCGGTCTCATGTCTCTCATCTTTCTCTTGGCAATGCCCCATAGATTCTCTATGGGGTTCAGGTCAGGCGGGTTTGCTGGCCAATCAAGCACAGTAATCCCACGGTCATTGAACCAGGTTTTGGTGCTTTTGGCAGTGTGGGCAGGTGCCAAGTCCTGCGGGAAAATGAAGTCAGCATCCCCATAAAGCTCGTCTGTGGGAGGAAGCATGAAGTGCTCCAAAATCTCCTGGTAGACAGCTGCGTTGACCCTGGACTTAATGAAGCACAGTGGACCAACACCAGCAGATGACATGGCTCCCCAAATCAACACAGACTGTGGAAACTTCACACTGGACTTCAAGCATCTTGCAGTGTGTGCCTCTCCATTCTTCCTCCAGACTCTGGGTCCTTGGTTTCCAAATGAGATGCAAAAGTTGCTCTCATCAGAAAAGAGGACTTTTGTTAGGTAGATGACTATGGCCTAACTGGTTGGGTTGGCAATATATATAAACTATGATTGTATTGTTGTAATAGAAACTGTATTGTATCACTTTAAATGTGTGATGATTGGCCAACGCTGTTTTTCCAACGGCCATAAGAGGGAGCTAGAGACATAGCTTCTTTTTCTCTGTTATTCTCTGTTACGTTTGCTGTTACTTGCTGATTATTGTGGTTTGTGGGTTTGCTACTGTTTGCTGAACCTGAAGAACTATGTTTGACTTACGGACTAGTAAGAAGACTCTGTATTGGATAATCCTTGGACTATTGTTATTTGCTATCATCTCTTTACTCGTGTATGACCTGGACTGGTTTTTTCTTGGACTGTGCTATTGTATTATTCCACAAGTAAAACTTTTTTACACACCTCAGTGTATCTGTGTGGTTGCTGCGTAAACATGACTAGTCTCAGTATCCTCTTTTTCTGTGCAAGCTCTTGTTAGCTCAAGAGGTACTCTGCACATCCTTATCATTGGTTATGGGCCCAGTAACATACTGAGAGCTAGTGTACGCAGTACCATATTAAGACAGCTGACTTTGTGTTATCTGTTCAACTGAAAATGGCACAAGAACAGTATCTCCATGATTACCCGCTTAGATGGTACAAACTACTTTTCCTGGTCCACAAAATGTTGCTTGCTCTTGCGCAAGGAAGGACTATGGGCTGTAGTTAATGATCCACCGGATGTGACTGCTTGGGATCCAGCAGATGAGGAAGACGTAAAGAAGACAGCACAATGTACCCGGGATAACGAAAGAGCTCTTTGCATAATTGGACTAACACTGAATGACCAGCAGCTTGTCCATATTCGTGGTGAGGAGTCTGCTGCTAGGTGTTGGGACACTTTGAGACGAATTTATGTGGGTGCACATATACACCTTACACGTAAACTGTTTAGGGCTCGTCTTCTGAAAGGTGGAGATATGTTAGCTCACTTGGCATTTATGAAGAAAACGCTGCAAGAGCTACATGAAAAGGAGCTGATTTTCTCAGAGCTGCATCAGGTGTACATTATTCTTTCCTCTTTGGATGAAAGTTATGATGCTTATGTTTCTTCTCTGGAAGTCCTGACCAGAGATGAACTAACATTGACAGACATAACTGGGAGATTGCTGGAAGAGTCCAGAAGAAGGCAAGACAGAGACCAACTGAGAGAGACACAACCACAAGAGGAAAAACAGTCTACTACTGCTTATACTGTTAAAAAATGTTATTCTTGTGGGGCTAAAGGGCATATTGCTAAATTCTGTAAGAAGGGTAAGAAACAGAATTCAGATAACAATAGGAGAGTAAGAAAAGATGTTGGTTTAGCTGTTTCTGGTTCACCAACATCTGTAAACCATGATTTGTGGGTGGTTGATAGTGGGGCGTCTCAGTGTATAACCAAGACTAAAGAGAGGTTTGTCCATATGACTAAGAGCAAACAGCATGTGTCATTAGCCAATGGATGGAGAATGAAAGCCTCTGGAGAAGGTAATGCATACTGTTCGTGTATTAATGAGCATTTACCAATGTTATATGTGCCTAAACTAAGGTTTAACTTGTTATCCATGAAGGCATTGTTGAAAGCTGGGTTTGTAGTAACATTTAGGGGAGATAAATGTATTATCGAAAGGAATGGTACTAGTGTTACTGCTAACCTGGAGAACGATCTATTTGTTCTCACCGACAAGCCAGCAATTATGGCTAATGCAAGTTCTGTCTATGATAACAAAAAGCCACATGATGAGTGTATTCATCTGCTTCATAGACGTTTAGGGCATGTGAATTTCAAAATGCTACGGAAGACTGTTGAATTGGCTAAAGGGATAAAACTGAAACCGTGTCAAAAGTATTTGAGCTGTAATGCATGTAGCCAAGAGAAAAGCAAGGTAACCGCTGCAAACAGAACTAATGGTTTTAAGACCACTGTACCTTTAGAGGTAGTGTTTGCAGATATCATTGGCCCTATGAAACCTAGTCTTGGTGGAGCCTGCTATATCTTGAGTATCATGGATCATTATTCACGTTATGGTTTTTGTTACTTAATGAAAACCAAAGCAGACATATTTCAGCATTTTTCAAACTGGCTGAAGTTTGCAGAAAGGAAAATGAAATGTAAGGTTCTTTGCCTTGTAATGGATAATGGTACTGAGTTTACCAATACGCGTTTTGTAGCTATGTTACAGATAGCTGGCATTGAACACAAGCGTTTGGCCCCTTACAGACCACAACACAATGCGTTTGTTGAGCGACGAGGGCAAACGCTGCAGGCTATGGCTAGAACAATGTTGTCTGATTCTGGATTACCCGAAAAACTGTGGGGAGAGGCAACAATGTGTGCTAACCACGTCTTAAACGTTGTGGTTAATTCTACAACCGGTGAACTACCATATACATGCTGGCATGGTAGGAAACCTGATCTAGGTTACTTACACACATACGGAGCCCCAGCATGGGTTCATATTCCAGCACAACTGAGGCGAAAGGGACAACATTTATTTTATTTATTTATTTATTTTTGGGACTTATATGCCGCCCTATCTCCCGAAGGACTCAGGGCGGCTAACAACAATAAAAAACAACAATACAAAAATTAAAAAAGAATTAAATAACAGCCCCAAAATAAATTAACTACACAGTTAAAATTAAAACATATTTAAAAACCCATCATCAATCCAGGTCAGCCTGATGGAAGAAAAAAGTTTTGAGGTCGCGGCGAAAGGACCGGAGGTCCAGGGCCATCCGAAGCTCAAGGGGGAGTTGGTTCCAAAGGGCTGGTGCTCCCACAGAGAAGGCCCTCCCCCTGGGGGTCGCCAGCCGACATTGTCTGGCTGACGGCACCCTGAGGAGGCCCTCTCTGTGTGAGCGCACTGGGCGATGGGAAGTCGTCCCTGGTAGCAGACGGTCCTGCAAATATCCCGGGCCTAAGCCATGTAGGGCTTTAAAGGTAAGTACCAGCACCTTAAATTTCGCCCGGAAGACAACTGGTAGCCAATGCAGCTCACGCAGGAGGGGTGTAATATGGGAGTATCGGGATGCTCCCATCACTACCCGCGTGGCCGCATTCTGCACCAGCTGAAGCCTCCGGGTGGTTTTCAAGGGCAGCCCCATGTAGAGAGCATTGCAGTAATCTATCCGAGAGGTAACGAGTGCATGAGTGACCATACGTAGGGCATCTCGGTCCAGATAGGGGCGCAACTGGCGCACCAGGCGAACCTGGGCAAATGCCCCCCTGGCCACGACTCCAATATGATCTTCAAAACTGAGTCGTGAGTCCAGGAGGATGCCTAAATTGCGCGCCCTATCAACGGGAGGCAACACCTCTCCTCCCATAACCAAAGATGGAACCTCTTGGACAAGTCGAGATGCCGGTACGTAGAGCCACTCAGTCTTGGTCGGGTTGAGCTAGAGCCTGTTCTTCCCCATCCAAATCCGTACCGCTTCCAGGCAACAGGACATCACATCGAGGGCATCACTGGCTTGGTTTGGGGTGGAGATAAAAAGCTGGGTATCATCGGCATATTGATGATACCTCACCCCAAAACCACGGATGATCGCACCCAGCGGCTTCATATAGATGTTGAACAGGAGGGGCGAGAGCACCGACCCCTGAGGCACCCCACAATTAAGGGGCCTAGGGGTTGACCTCTGCCCTCCTGTCAACACCGTCTGCGAGCGGCCCGAGAGGTAGGAGAACCACCGTAAAACGGTGCCTCCCACTCCCAACCCCGCAAGACGTCGCAGCAAGATACCATGGTCGATGGTATCAAAAGCCGCTGAGAGATCTAAAAGGACCAGGACAGAGGAATAACCCCTGTCTCGGGCCCGCCAGAGATCATCCACCAGTGCGACCAATGCCGTCTCCGTGCTGTACCCGGGCCTGAAACCCGATTGGTATGGAACCAGATACTCAGTTTCCTCCAGGACCAAAGGGAGCTGCCGTGCCACCACGCTCTCAACAACCTTCGCAAGAAAGCGAAGGCTGGAGACAGGACGAAAGTTGTTTAAAATAGCTGGATCCAAGGCAGGTTTCTTGAGGAGGGGCCTTACCACCGCCACCTTCAAGGCGGCAGGGAAGCACCCCTCACTCAAGGAAGCATTTATAACTGCCAGGAGCCAGCCTCGTGTAACCTCCCGGGCCGCATAAACCAGCCAGGAGGGACACGGGTCCAACAAACATGTGGCAGCACTTAATTTCCCCATGATCCTGTCCACTTCATCCGGAGTCACAGGATCAAAGTCTTCCCAGATATTATCGGCCAAACCCATCATTTCCCCTTTGTCAGACACTGCCCAGTCGGAGTCCAAGCCAGCCCGAATCTGAGCGATTTTATCCACCAGATACTCACTAAACTCCTCGGCCCGTCCCTGCAAGGGGTCCTCTCCCATCCCCTGATTTAAAAGGGAATGGGTCACCCTAAACAGGGCGGCCGGGCGGTTATCTGCGGATGCAATGAGGGTGGCGAAGTGAGCACGCTTCGCCACCTCCATTGCCACAAGATAAGATCTAGAAAAGGATCTTAACTGTGTTCGGTCAGACTCAGACCGACTGGACCTCCAAATGCTCTCTAGGCCCCTTTTGCTGTGCCCGGGCCTGAAACCCGATTGGTACGGGTCCAGATAATCAGTTTCATCCAGGAACAGAGGAAGCTGATGGGCCACCACACTCTCAACAACCTTCGCCAGAAAGCGGAGGTTGGAGACCGGATGATAGTTATTTAAAACAGCT
This sequence comes from Vipera berus, assembly GCF_964194415.1. NCBI lineage: Eukaryota > Metazoa > Chordata > Lepidosauria > Squamata > Viperidae > Vipera > Vipera berus. The sequence continues at coordinate 31,823,063 of NC_138210.1, read as the reverse complement.
GGGTCCAGGGCAGGCTTCTTGAGGAGGGGTCTCACCACCGCCTCCTTCAGGGAGGCGGGGAAGACACCCTCCTTCAAGGAAGCAGTTATTACTGCCTGGAACCAGCCTCGTGTCTCCTCCTGAGCCGCATAAACCAGCCAGGAGGGGCACGGGTCCAACAAACAGGTGGTGGAGCTCAGCCTCCTCATCATCCTGTCCACATCATCAGGGGAAACAGGATCGAACTCAGTCCAGATAACATGCTCAAGACCGTCCGATTCCTCCACGTCAGACTCTGCCCAGTCAGAGTCCAAACCGGCCCGGATCTGAGCGATTTTGTCCGTCAGATGATGGCTAAACTCCTCGGCCCGTCCCTGCAAGGGATCCTCCCTCACCTCCTGGTTAAGGAGGGAGCGAGTCACCCTAAACAGGGCGGCTGGGCGATTATCTGCGGACGCGATAAGGGCCGTGAAGTAATTAGCCTTCGCTGTCCTCATCGCCGCAAGATAAGACCTTATAAAGGTTCTTAACTGCAATCGGTCAGATTCGGATCGGGTGGATCTCCAACAGCTCTCTAGACCCCGTCTCCGACGCTTCATCTCCTGGAGCTCCACAGAAAACCATGGCGCCCAACGGGATCTGCGCCGGGTCAGGGGTCGCAAGGGTACAACACAGTCGAGTGCCTCAGCGGCTGCCTTATCCCAGGCATCAACCAAGGCATCAACTGGGCTGTGGGTGAGGGCGATGGGTATAGACCCAAGCACCATCTGGAACTGTTCCGGGTCCATTAGGCGCCTGGGGCGGAACCACCTGGTCGGTTCCGCCGCCCAGCAGTGGGGGGTAGCATAACGGAAGACCAGCCGCAGGAGATAATGGTCGGACCATGACAGGGGAACAATGACCGGTGAACCCCCCTCCTAGATCATCCAACCACTGTCCGGACAGGAACACCAGGTCGAGAGTGTGACCCCCCGCATGAGTCGGGCCCTGAATTACTTGGGTCAGGCCCATGGCTGTCATGGAAGCCATGAACTCCCGAGCCAACTCAGACGACCCTCCCAGTGAAGGCAGGTTGAAGTCACCCAGTACCATAAGCCTGGGGAACTCCACCGCCAACCCTGAGAGAGTGTCGAGCAGCTCGGGCAGGGCTGTTGCCACACAGCTGGGCGCCAGGTATGTGAGCAACAAGCCCATCTGAACCCGAGGGCCACATCTCAGGAGGAGGGTCTCACTCCCGCCAGTCTGGACAATGGTGGTCTCCCACGGACATAAAGTCTCCCTGATAACCACCGCCACCCCTCCCCCCCTGCCCTGAGCCCGCGGCCGGTGTAGCACATGGAAACCTGGGGGACATAATTCAGTCAGAGGGACCCCTCCCTCCGAGCCCACCCAAGTTTCCGTAATGCACGCCAGATCCGCGCCTTCCTCCTCGATCAAGTCACGAACGAGGGGAGCCTTGTTAAAAACGGATCTGGTGTTAAAATAAACCAGCCTAAGCTCAGGGACCAGATCACCCTCACCCCCGGGCAAGAGGGTGCTAACCGGAGGGTCGGAGCGCGCCACCGCTCGAAGACAGTGGGGGCGCGATCCCAGATGTTGATATGGCCCTCCGTGCAAGCACCTGCCACCATTCCCTATCGTCGTGGGGATTTGCAGCCCCACCCCAGCACACACAGAACCAGCAGTCTCCGCCCCCAACCCTATCTCGCCGAGACCCTTCATAGGACCAGACTGGGTACCAATTAAAAAGTCCCTCCCCACCCTACTGTCCCTCCCCATCCCTAACCCTTTAAAATACCTAGCTAAAAATATATCAGGGGCCTCTTAATGCGTCTCCACCAGAGGCCCCTAGTTAAGCCCAGCCACCTCTCGGGGTCCCAACAATTGGGCCCATCATCAAGGGAAATGTTAGAAAGGGAGGCTGGTCGTATCCAGGAGGGAAAACCCCCCCTGAGGGTGTACAAGTCCGATCTAGAGTATTGTACTCGAGCCATGAGATAGAACTGTCCGTATGAGCCATTCTTCACAAATGGGGTCAGATGTTATTAAGATGATAAGATGTTAGTTAAGATGTAAAAACATTAAGTCCGGAACATGTCTTCATCCAGCAATCCGCCAATCCGGCTCTGCTCTCACCTGAGCCGGTCCAGACAAGAGCCCATGACTGTCCTCTCACCTAGCCATGAGATCCAGCCTGGGATGGATAAGGGCAGCATTGCTGGGGGAGCAAAAATCCCCCCTGCTAGTCTCTCACACCAGCAGGGGATTAATAGCCAGTCCAGGGCCGCCCTCTCACCACGGCCTGTCCTAGACTCCTTCCGGAACATCATAGGGAGGTCACGGGAACAGGAGAAAAAATGTCCCAAATCCTGTTCCAGCCTCCAATCCATCTTGGAAAGTAACAAGCAGAGGCCATCCAAACACGCTAAATCCATTCCTAGGGCAGCAGGGAACTCAGTCATAAATGTCAAGTGCTCAGATTCAAGCAGCCAAATCCCCATCGTCCTCTGAAAAGAAGAAGGAGGCAGAAAAGTCTCCCCCATAGCCTCCACGCCGAAACGGGAATCCGCGGCCATTTTATAAGCAAAAAGGCCAGGAGTAACAGTCAGGAGTAGAGAGATCCACGCGGCTGCAAACGGCGCCCTCCAATTGAGTTCAGGTGCCAGATAGTCCATCCAGGGGTCCGCAGCAGGATCCTAGGCTGCCGAAGTCATTTCAGTCTAACGAAGCTCCCCAGCGCCCGAGGTAAGTGGAAGCAGGCGATCGATTCAAGCCAGCACAGCGCCCGACAGCTGATCCAGAGCACCAGCTGATCGGCGGCAGGTTACAAGCCGCCCGGCCGCTGCCGCTGCTACTTCTCTGGTAGGGGTAAAGGCTCCACACCGCGAAACGGTGCTAGCCTGTTGTTCCTACACCCCCCCTCCGAATAGGTCCCTCGGCTGGGCTTTCGTGAACCTCCCAGTCCCCCATTGTGTCGGCTCACCGCAGAGCTCAGCGAACGCCGCCCATGGTCGCCGCCATCTTGGGCAAAAAAAAAAACTTTGCATTTATGAGCTACGTTATATACTTATATGTTGGCAAGCAAGCTTAAGCTACAATGATCCCAGTTATAAAAGGGTCTGGGATGTTGTTCTTCCTCCTCGTTATCCCTCAAACACATTTCCTCATTTTTATATGGTGTAGGGGGGTTTCTCCTAAAGACATTCTTTTAGTAATGGCAGTTTCTATTAATCTCTGTACCATTCAACTTGTATATTTGATTAGCTTGTTGTTGTTGTTGTTAGTTGCGAAGTCGTGTCCGACCCATCACGACCCTATGGACAATGTTCCTCCAGGCCTTCCTGTCCTCTACCATCTTCTGGAGTCCATTTAAGCTCACGCCTTGATGATCCAAAAGCAAGGACATGGAAGATGATTTGGCAAACAAATAAAGCTAGAATAAGACTGAAAAAGAATGGGGTTTTGATTTATATATGAGACCTAAAATAGAATACATTTAAATAGATATGTATTGTGAATATAAGATATTGTAATGAATTGAGATAAAGAAAATCTTGGTTATGTAAAATTTAGAAGTATAAATACTAACAGTTAAATTTGAATATTAATTTGTGCATAAAGGTCATGTAAAGGTATTTAAGATATATACTGTATAAGCTAAAAATTTATTGATGAATGTAATAAATATGTCTTTATGTAGTGCAAGGGAAAAAATTATTAGTTTAAATATAAGATAGCAGATACAAAGAGCAAGAGAGAGGAAGTACTAAACGTTGAAGTAAAATAAATTTTGGTTATTGTTGTTATTGTTGTTAGTTGCGAAGTCGTGTCCGACCCATTGCGACCCTATGGACAATGTTCCTCCAGGCCTTCCTGTCCTCTACCATCTTCTGGAGTCCATTTAAGCTCACGCCTACTGCTTCAGTGACTCCATCCAGCCACCTCATTCTCTGTCGTCCCCTTCTTCTATTGCCCTCAATCTTTCCCAGTATTAGGCTCTTCTCCAGTGAGTCCTTCCTTCTCATTAGGTGGCCAGAGTATTTGAGTTTTAGCTTCAGGATCTGGCCTTCTAAAGAGCAGTCAGGGTTGATCTCCTCTAGGACTGACCGGTTTGATTGCCTTGCAGTCCAAGGAACTCGCAGGAGTCTTCTCCAGCACCATAGTTCAAAGGCTTCAATTCTTTGGCGCTCAGCCTTTCTTATGGTCCAGCTTTCACTGCCATACATTGCAACTGGGAAGACCATAGCCTTGACTATACGCACTTTTGTTGACAGGGTGATGTCTCTGCTTTTTAGTGTGCTGTCTAGATTTGCCATGGCTTTCCTCCCAAGGAGCAAGCGTCTTTTAATTTCTTGGCTACAGTCCCCATCTGCAGTGATCTTGGAGCCCAGGAAAATAAAATCTGTCACTACCTCCATTTCTTCCCCATCTATTTGCCAGGAATTGAGAGGACTGGATGCCATGATCTTGGTTTTCTTAATGTTTAGTTTCAACCCAGGTTTTGCACTCTCCTTCTTCACCCGCAACAAGAGGCTCTTTAGTTCTTCTTCACTTTCTGCCATTAGAGTGGTATCATCTGCATATCTTAGGTTGTTGATGTTTCTTCCGGCAATCTTAATTCCAACTTTTGATTCATCTAGCCCTGCCTTTCTCATGATGTGCTCTGCATATAAGTTAAATAGGCAAGGCGACAGTATACAGCCTTGCCGGACTCCTTTCCCAATTTTGAACCATCAGTGGTTCCGTGTCCAGTTCTCACTGTTGCTTCTTGGCCCGCATATAGATTTCTCAAGAGACAAATAAGATGGTCTGGTATGCCCATCTCTTTAAGGACTTGCCAGAGTTTGTTATGATCCACACAATCAAAGGCTTTAGCATAGTCAATGAAGCAGAAGTAGATGATTTTCTGGAACTCTCTAGCATTCTCCATGATCCAGCGTATGTTAGCAATTTGATCTCTAGTTCCTCTGCCTCTTCGAAATCCTGCCTGTACTTCTGGTAGTTCTTGATCCACATACTGCTGGAGTCTAGCTTGTAGAATTTTAAGCATAACTTTACTAGCATGAGAAATGAGTGCAATGGTGCGATAGTTTGAACATTCTTTGGCACTGCCTTTCTTTGGAATTGGAATGTAAACTGATCTTTTCCAATCCTGTGGCCACTGTTGAGTTTTCCAAATTTGCTGGCAAATTGAGTGTAGCACTTTTACTGCATCGTCTTTTAAGATTTTGAATAGCTCAGCTGGAATATTGTCACCTCCACTAGCTTTGTTGTTGCTCAGCTTTTCTAAGGCCCACTTCACTTCACATTCTAGGATGTCTGGCTCGAGGTCAGTGACCACCTCATTGTGATTATCAGGGACGTTAAGCTCATTCTTGTATAGTTCTTTTGTGTAATTTTGCCACCTCTTCTTAATCTCTTCTGCCTCTGTTAGGTCCCTGCCATTTTGGTCCTTTATCATGCCCATTTTTGCATGAAACATTCCTTTCATCTCTCCAATTTTCTTGAAGAGATCTCTGGTCCTCCCTATTCTATTGTTTTCTTCTATTTCTTTGCACTGTTCATTTAAGAAGGCATTCTTATCTCTTCTAGCTATTCTCTGGAATTCTGCATTCAATTGGGCGTATCTTTCTTTTTCTCCCTTGCCTTTCACTTCCCTTCTTTCCTCAGCTATTTGCAAAGCTTCCTCAGACAGCAATTTTGCTTTCTTGCATTTCTTTTTCTTTGGGATGGTTTTGGTTGCTACCTGTTGTACAATGTTGCGAACCTCTGTCCATAGTTCTTCAGGCACTCTGTCTATCAGATCTAATTCCTTAAATCTATTTGTCACCTCTACTGTATATTGAACAGGGATATGATTTAATTCATACCTGACTGGCCTAGCGTTTTTCCCTACTTTCTTTAATTTAAGCCTAAACTTTGCAACAAGAAGCTCATGGTCTGAGCCACAGTCAGCTCCTGGTCTTGTTTTTACTGACTGTATAGAGCTTCTCCATCTTTGGCTGCAGAGCATATAGTCAATCTGATTTCTGTGTTGACTGTCTGGTGATGTCCATGTGTAAAGCCGTCTCTTGGGTTGTTGGAAAAGAGTGTTTGCTATGACCATCGTATTCTCTTGACAAAATTCTATCAGCCTGTGCCCTGCTTCATTTTGTACTCCAAGGCCAAACTTGCCTGTTATTCCAGTTATCTTTTGGCTTCCTACTTTAGCATTCCAATCCCCCATGATGATAAGGACATCATTTTTGGCTGTTAGTTCTATAAGGTGCTGTAGGGCTTCATAGAACCGGTCAATTTCATCCTCTTCAGCACCGGTGGTTGGGGCATAGACTTGGACTACTGTGATATTGAATGGTTTGCCTTGGATTCGAACTGAGATCATTCTGTCATTTTGAGGATTGTATCCCAGTATTGCTTTTCCTATTTTTTTATTGGCTATGAAGGCTACTCCATTTCTTCTGAGGGATTCTTGCCCTCAGTAGCATACCTGATGGTCATCTGAATTAAATTCACCCATTCCTGTCCATTTTAGTTCGCTGATACCTAAGATGTCAATGTTTAGTCTTGTCATCTCTTGTTTGACCACGTCCAGCTTTCCTTGATTCATGGATCTTACATTCCAGGTTCCTATGGAGAAAAAATCTTTACAGCATCGGACTTTCCTTTTACCACCAGACATATCCACAGCTGAGCGTCCTTTCGGCTTTGGCCCAGTCGCTTCATTCTTTCTGGCGCTACTAGTACTAGCCCTCTGCTCTTCCCCAGTAGCATATTGGACACCTTCCGACCTGAGGGGCTCATCTTCCAGCGTCATATCGTTTTGCCTTTTGGTACTGTACATAGGGTTTTCATGGCAAAGATACTGGAGTGGTTTGCCATTTCCTTCTCCAGTGGATCACGTTTTGTCAGAACTCTCTGCTATGACCTTTCCGTCTTGGGTGGCCCTGCACGGCATAGCTCATAGCTTCATTGAATTACGCAAGCCCCTTTGCCACGACAAGGCAGTAATCCATGAAGGGGGATTAGCTTTTATGCACCTTAAATCTATCCATTCTATATCCCGTGCAATTTGAATATCACTATCTCCCAATATAACTGAATTTATGTTAAGTTGCATTTCTGCTGCCTAAATTTCAATTTCTCCTATAATTGGGTATGTGGGCTAAAGAGTCTGTTGATGTCAGATCTTTACATAAAGGTTCAGGAACCCTTTGCAGGTGTTATGGCTTAGTTAGCTGATTAGAGTGGGACACTTTGAGCCTAGAATATTGCACCTTTTCACAATATTCTAATTTTCTGAGATTGTGGATTTGGGGTTTTCATGAGCTGTAAGCCATAATCATCACAATTATGACAAATCACGGCTTGAACTATCTTGCTTTGCATGTAATGAGTCTATCTCATATATTAGTTTCCCCTTTTAAGTTGCATTACTGAAATAAATGAACTTTTGCACGATATTCTAATTTTTCGAGTTTCACCTGTATATGCACCAAATAACTAACGAGAAGAATTTTACCAAAAACTACATAAGAAAATATTGGAAATGGAATATCAAATATATTTGCTTACTAGGAGATTTTAATGCAATTGTAGATGGAAAACTAGACTATAGAAGCAGTAATATAGGGAAAAGGGGAAGAAAGAGACTACCTAAGGCAGTTTTTAAAATGACAGAAGAAATTTGCATACAGGATATGTGGAGAGAAACGAATCCAAAAAAATCCCAGTATACATTTTATTCGAATAAGCATAAATCCAAGATGGCAGCAGTGTAGGAAGCAGTATCAGATCACGGGGAGAAAAGTAACCAAACTAAGTAGGAAGGTACTAGGAGAGAGGAAAAAGAAGCAGAAAGTTAGATAAGGAAGATAGAAAGGATAAAGGGAAAGAAATTGGGGCAAGGAGGAAAACACCAGCAAACAGGAGCACACCAAATGAATGGCTGCACATGCAGCTGGCAACAGAGAACAAGAGAGCCAGCTCCGGAGCACAGCTAAGTAGCCCAATGCTGGGAAAAAAGGCAACCTGAGAGCAGTGAACCGGCATCTGAACAGCAGACAAGGAGGAAGACTGTTGGAAGCAGCGAACTGGTGGGTCACAGCATTTATTCAGCAATTGCTTAGGGCCCACACCCCAATCAAGGCAGCCCAGCTTGAGGGGGCAGCCAGGCAGCCCGACCTAGGGCCCAGCAAAGCAGAGACAGCCGGACTCCCATAGCCCTCTCCCTGCCTCCTTCCAGCCCCGCAGCCCTCCCCAGTGGAGGCTTGCCTCAGGTGGAGGACTGGATCAGCATTCCCTCCCCAGTGAGATCAAAAGCCCCCTCCCCTGTCTCCTGCTAGCCTGGTCTGGCAGAGGACAAAAGGCCTATAGCAGTGATGGCGAACCTTTTAGAAACCGAGTGCCCAAACTGCAACCCAAAACCCACTTATGTATCATCGGGTGCTGGGTGAGCGTGGCCCATTGGGGTGTGTGGCCCATTGGGGGGGCATGACTGCCGTGGTAATGGCAGACTGGGTGGGATTAAAAAGTTCAATCAATTCCAACTTTGCAAGATCTTTTTTTTCCTGCAAGAAGTTGAAATTGATTGTTTGAACCTTTTTTTGCACACGGCGGCAGAGGCCTAAAGCGAAAAGGTTTTATAAAACCCAGCTGAAGGTGTAGGAGCCCACAAAGAGGACTCTGCGTGCCACCTGTGGCATGCGTGCCATAGGTTCGCCACCAGGGGCCTATAGCAATCCTTCAGAGGAATCAGAGGTGGCAAAACCTGAGGTGGGGGGGAGAAACACAGCAGCAACAGCAACAGAGATGCTTGGAGCTAGAGAGCTCTCTGATCTCTCAAGCTGAGTGGCTGGCTGAGAGGAGCAGACCAGACAGCAGAGCTGAGCCGACCGGAAAGCTGAACAGAGGCCTGACCAGAGCAGAGACTAGCACGAAAAGACAGAAGAGAGCTGGCAAACAACAAGAGGCCAAAGCAGCAAGCAATGGAAATGAAGGCAACAATTAAGTTTGAGGTCCCAATAGGAAGGGAGGGAAGACCCCCAGTAAAGAATAAAGAGGAATTGGAGCTCAAAAACTTAAAAAAATAGAGGGAAGAAAAGGATAAATAAAACTAGCATAATAGTAAGAAGGTTAAATAAATAAGGTAGAAAAACGAGCACAAACAGGCAGATAAAAGGATAGGGGAAAAAAGAGGCACAATTACCTAGAACAGAGAAGGAAGAAACAAGGCTAACAGCAAAGCATATCCACCAACCAAAAAAAGGATTTTCAAACAACAAACTCATGGAACAGGTGACTGATACTATTGTGGTATGCAATACATGTTCCATGTATGTGCTTATGCCCAAAGAACACCCAAATTATACATGCATTAGATGTAAACTGTGAACTACTAGAGGAAAAAGTAAGGCAGTTAGAGGCAACTCTAGCCAAACTCCAACCTATACAAGAAAGCTATACCCAAACCGAACCAAATAATGAATAAATAACTCCCAGAGGATTTGACCCTACAGATAAACCCTTGGAGGAATACAAACGGAGGTATGTCACATACAGAAGGAAACACAATAATAAAAGAAAGAAGCAGCAGACATCTAACAAACCCCTAATGCCCAATCTAACCTAACCAGAAGCAGTCCCATTAAAACTGAGCAATTGATTTCTCCCCCTAGATGGAAATACTGTACACAGACCCACAACCTCCCCCTCAAAGAAAACATGCAGACATCCAGCAAAGAAACAACACCAAACATCCCTAAAAGAGTCACATCTACAAACACACCTGAGATAAACACAAACGCAACCCAGACTGTACTCCCCCCAAAAAGGAAGGTGAGTGTTGGTAATAGGAGATTCTATCCTCAATGGAACATAATCAGCCATCTGCAGACTGGACATACAAACCAGGGAGGTATGTTGTCACCCAGGAGCAAAAATCAAAGATGTGGCTGAGAACCTAACCAAAATAATTAGGCCCACATATTACTACCCTTTCCTCCTCCTTCACATTGGGATGAATGACACAACAAAGAACCTGAGTACAATATTGAGAGACTATAGGCAACTAGGCAATAAAGTTAAGGAGCTAGGAGCACAAGCAGTGGTCTCATCAGTACTCCCAACGAAAGGCCAACACCCACTGAGGGAAAAAAGAATTCTAGAAATAAACCACTGGCTAAAGGCCACCACTCCGATTAAAAACAAACAAACAGAAAACTGCTACTCCTGCAACAAGAAAAATCCAAACTACCTTACTTGGGTAGAGAATCTGGATTCCCGACATAAGAAACCAAAGATAAAGTGTTAAGAAATTATGTACTGGGCTTGTCCTCTCCTTTGTCTCTTCTCAGGAAGCAAGGATTGTTAGCCCAGATGCCTCCACTCAAATTTGCTGTCCACAAGTTCCAGCCTGGTGATTGGGTCCTGATAAAGAGCTGGCAAGAAGAAAAGCTTACTTCAGCCTGGGATGGGCCCTATCAAGTCCTCCTAACAACTGAAATAGCAGTTCAAACAAAACAAAAAGGGTGGAGCCATTATACCAGAGTAAAGGGACCTGTGAGCGAACCAAAAGAGTGGAAAGTAATTTCTGGAGAAGACCCTCTGAGAATAAAAATTACCAAAAACTGATGTGGTCATTGTGAGATGTCGGGAATCCAGATTCTCTACCCAAGTAAGGTAGTCCAAATAGCATTTCATATGGAGATAATCCGAAATCTTTCCTAGGTTTTGTTCTCATTCTTAACAAGGCTAGAGGTAAAATTTTAGTCCAGGGTAAGTTCAATTCCATAGTCAATTTGCTCAACATTTGTTTTATAGTTGCATTAGCTCTCTCCACACACGATGAAGACTGAGGTCTCCACAGAACATGAAAATGCCATGGAATATCCAAGGCTTTCATTACTTGTAGAACTTTCCCAGTAAAGTGTGTTCCACAATCACTATCAATGTTTTCTATTATACCATATCTGGGTATTATTTGTTCTAACAAAATTTTACTTGTAACATTTGCTGTTCCTTGTGTGCAAGGAAAGGCCTCGACCCATCCTGTTAACTGGTCAATGATGACCAATAGATATTTCATTCTTCCCACCATAAGCAATTCAGTGTAATCTACTTGAATGTTCTGAAAAGGCCTCAAAGCTGGAGGTCTTTCCCCTAAGGTTTGTTTTCTCAGTCCTTGCTTATTAACTTTTCTACAGCTTAAACATTGCTCACACAATTCCTTTGCTAAAGTATATATTCCTGGACACCCATAGTCCTTTAAAAACAAATCAACCATTGCCTGAGTTCCCCAATTACTGTTCTGATGTAAAATACTTAAAACATTTCTGGCTATAGATTTATTCAGCATCTGCCTTCCATCAGGTAATAAGTATTTACCACTCTGAGGGTCTTTTGTACACCCCCCACTGTTTTAATTCTTCTTCCTCCTTTACACTAAATACAGGATTCTCGGTGACTTCCAAAGTTGGAGCTAAATACATTTTCTGTTCCACTCTCTTGCCCCCTGCTGCATTTTTAGCTTCTTCATCCACTAGTCTGTTCCCTTCCCCTTCAAATGTTTTAACTCTTTGATGTCCTTCTACATGTATCATGGCTAATTTAGCTGGCAGATCCACTGCTTTCAATACCTCTTCAATCAACTGAACATGCACCAATTCTTTGCCCTTACTATTTATCAATCCTCTCTCCGTTCAAATTTTCCCAAAGGTGTGTAAAATGCCATAAGCATATTTAGAGTTAGTATATATACTGCCTTCTTTTCCTTGTGAACTGTATCCAGCACACAATTCACAAGTCTGGGCTGACCAATTCAATGGTAGCTTTCCTGCTTCAAGTAACACCTTATGCTTTCCATCAACACCTTAGCGTATCCATTCAACCTCTTGCCCTCACACATCTTGCTTGAACCATCAATAAACACATGTATTCCCTTCTCTAGCGGTAACTCCTCCAACTCAGGTCTAACCTTGGTTTGTAAATCAATCACTTCCAAACACTCATGTTCCAAAGGGACTCCTGGGTCCCTTTCTGATGCTAAGAATTGAGCCGGATTCAAATTATGGTCTACTGTTAGGACCAAGTCAGATTGTTCTACCAGGATTGCCTCATATTTAAGAATTCTAGCATCAGTGAGCCACCGACCAGCTTTTTGATTTAGTATTGTTCTGACCTGGTGAGGCGTACCAACTATCAAGGCACCCCCAAAGGTTAGTTTTCTACTTTCTTGTACCAAGAGGGCTACCGCAGCCACTGCTTGAATACACACTGGCCACCCTCTAGACCAGGCATGTCAAACTGCTGGCCCATGGATCAGATGCGTCACACTGAAACCGTGCCCACCCCATTTGCTGGCAATGGGGAAAAAGTCCCGATACATTGTGCGATGTCACGTGATGTCGCGGGTTTGACATGCCTGCTCTACACACAGGATCCATTATTTTTTGACAAAAAAGGTTACTGGTTTCTTTTTCCCTGCCCAAGTTTGAGCTAACATGCCCTGAGCGATCCCATTAGTTGCATTCACAAACAAATGAAACGGCTTCTTTAAATCAGGCAAACTCAACACTGGCACGTGTTCTAGCTCAGATTTTAAGTTTTCAAATGATTCTTTTTTTCTCCTCTGTCCATTGTAACTTATCGGGTTCAGTCTCAATTAATTTTAAGTATAGCTTCTTTGTTTTTAATGCATAATCATCAGTCCAAAGCCTACAGTACCCTGTCAGCCCCAGAAATTTTCTGAGTCCCTTCTTAGTGTTGGGGAGAGGTTGTATTAAGATTCCTTCGATCCGAGAATTTGTTATTCGCCTCTGCTCTTCACTAATTAAGTGACCCAAATACTTATCTTCCAGTTGCACATATTGCAATTTGGATGTAGACACACTCAGGCCTTTTCCCCCCAGAAAATCTAAAAGCTTGTCAGTGGACTCCTTGACCTGGGATTTCTTTAACCCAGAAATTAAAAGATTGTCCACATATTGCAGCAGCTTGGTATTCACTACTGGCTCAAATTCTCCTAAAAACTGCTCCAGCACTTTCCCAAACAGATTTGGTGATTCAGTGAAACCTTGTGGCAACACTGTCCACCGATATTGGGATTTCCTTCCAGTATAAGGATTTTCCCGTTCAAAGGCAAATAAATCCCTTGACAGTTCCACTAACAGACAAGCCCAAAATGCATCCATTAAGTCTATAACACTAAACCATTTATGATAAGGGAGTATCTTTCCCATTATTGTGTATGGGTTTGGTACTACCGGGTGCCTTGTTAGCACTATAGAATTCAGGAGACGCGAATCCTGAACCTAGAGGGTTCCATACCTTAGCATAACTCATTTCTTCCTGACTACGCTTCTCCCTAATCACATATTCCACCAGACTTTTGCAAGTATAATAGTCCATACTTCTAAATTTGGGCCAATATACTGCATCTTGCCAAATTGGATGCCCTGGTCAGGTAAAACAACAATATTTTATCATAATACTTTTATTTTTACCTTGAGTATATGGTTTATATACCGGTCCATTCCATCCTGCCAACATTTACCCTAAGGGACTTTCCGGGGGAATCCGAAGGTTAGTCTCCACAGACACCTTGTTCCCCTTACTGGCCATATTGCCCATGACTGACTTCTCCCTGCCTATGAGACCCCCAACACACGCAGTCAACCTATTGCTTTACTCTACACTCCCACCCTTCCAGGTGTCATAAACATATCACACTACCGAACTGCCCAAGGTGAAATTGCTCACGGAGTACGTTTTTTACTCACTTTGGGTCCGTGCACAGAGTTGCCCAGTTGAAATATCTCCTCCCTTAATCCAGTTGGCAGTTCCTTTGAAGTTGTTTTGTTCCAGTGGGTTGGTTTGAGTAGCCCTCAGGCACCCCCAGGTGGCTCACATGTCCAGGCTGCTGAAATCAGCAGGGCATGTCTCCTTAATTCTTACCACAGCCAGCCAGGGAATTCCTGAGAGTTACAACATTCCCCGTACAGGCCACCAAATTGTGAGGAATAAAAATTCAACTCCAAGGGTGTTGGAAAACAAAACAAGTTTTATTAAAGCTTTTGCAAAAGCTGGTGTACCCTTGTACCTACAAGTAAAGGGCAACACTGAATAAATTTCAGCATAGACTTTTATACCCTATCCCGTGCATCACGCCACATCCTTCCTAGCTAGACCAGTTGATAGTGTAGTTTAGTCACATGATTTCCGACTGTCTAGCAACAATTACAATTACCAGACCTTCCAATTATTAGATCAAAAGCCCCTTTGTTCCTGTCTTATCTCCCCTTCCTTGTCTGTGGCATGATTTGTGACATCCTGCTAACTAAGGGTGTAGCTTTCCTACAAGGTGAGCCTGTCAACCTAAACTGGATAACTGCAATTGAAAAGGATTTATATCTTCACTTGTTTATCTATAAGAATGCCTGATTTTCATCTAGAAGCTATGTGTTTAACAGAGTTCATGCTTCGGTTAAACATGGCTGCACTTTGGTTCATAGTTATACTTTAAAACTCTAAGCAGTTTTTATAAACTATAAGCTTGCCTATATTATGAAAAATTCTAACATATATATTTCTTATATTTCTTACAGTGGGCATTGCTTTCTATTGTTAGAGTGCAACCAGATTTCTAAGGGATCAAAAATCAAGTGGGACAACCCTAGTACATCAGGCCAAAACATTTTAGCAGAGTCTTCTCCCTGATGGTGCTAGAGCTTTATATGGCATCTTGTCACTCAGGGTCTCTCTCAGGGACACCTTCATATTCTGCCCTGGTGAGTAGCATGGCTGTGTGTGGAGCTGAACTTGTGACATTTTTATTATTTTGTAAAGAAGAAAATGAAAAATATGTCATAATGAGAAGCTCAATGGATTAAGTAAAACTTTTCCTCTTCTTCCCTTCCCTTTTTATTTTTAAAAAATTTACATTTCAAAAACATTATAGTTAACGTTGTAACACATGCAGTCATGTGAAAAAGAAAGTACATCCTCTTTGAGTTCCATGGTTTTAACTCTCAGGACATAGTAAAAATCATCTGGTCCTTAGCAGTTCTTAAAAGTAGGTAAATACAACCTCCAAAAATGGTGTAGGACTTAATGACTGGTACCCAATTATGGCTTAAAGCCATTGGGGATCAGCAGGGGAAAGAGGACCCTTTAGAATTCTGCCATTGCTATTTATGGCACCAATTCATGGCTGGGACAGAGCCCCCTAATAATAGGGATGAAGGGCGAATGATGGGTGACATTATGCAGCGCCCTTGGAGCAATCAGTCTTTAAAAGGAGTGCTGGGTGGGCTGCAGTGTCCTGAACGATCCTGGATTGGGCGAGTAGATGCAGCTTACACATTATTAGCCACTTTGGAAACAGATCTGTGAGAAGCAAGGAAAGCTGTTGGAAATGTCAGAGGAAAGAAAAGAATGTGGGAGAGGTGCAAGTAATAAAAGCAAGGTGGGAAAGAAGAGAAGACAAAAGGAATTTGTGGAGCAACCAAGGGCAGAAACTGAATGGAGTGGAGCATGTGGAAATGTGGTGAAAGCTGAGAGATTTGGGTGAAAACACGGAGTGATGGGATGGGGCTTCTACTAGAAGCTTGAAGGAGTGGGTGGAACAGTTAGAAAGAAATCAGCAAGGAAGGCATCGGGATCAGAGAAGAAAAATGGAGGGAATATGAAGAAAAAAGAGCAGCCTTTCTTGCTGCTCAGGCAGGAAGTGAAACGATTAACAGAAGCTTTAAAGAAAGTTTCAATCCTACCTGTTAATGGGGAAGAGGAAACCGAGATCTCAAATCCTGAGGAAACTGCAATCTCAGACTCCCCCTTAGTCAATTTCTAGGGCTGTCCTGCTGCTGTGGTAGATAAACACATGGGTCTTGACAGACAGTATGGGGGGGGGAATTGGAAAGACCCTAAAGGCTTGATGAATTACTTTTCTGTTTTAACCCACAATGATCTGTAGAAATAATCATAACACCCACCCACACCAAGAAAGCAGCCATTTCCCCTTAGAGTCTTAGACCAAGCGATTAACACAAGCTGTGAAATAAAAAACCACTCACAGAGGGGGAAAAAACCTCTCTGCCACTCAGCTAGAGCAAATAGCTCCAGGCGAGCCAATAATAGCCTTCTGCCAGCTGATACTTTGTAGCTATTAGAAAAGTAAACTCTGAAACCGCAGGAATGCTGCTGGAGGTGGCTCCTGTGCTTCCAGCTAAAACAATCAGAACTGACAGGATTAAGCTAACAGCACACAGAAACTCACTGGAATTGCATCTCACTCCCTTCACTGAAGCTGTGATTAACTACTTCTCCAAGGAGACCAGGCTAAGGAAGATTACCACACCATTAAATCCCATCAGACATCTAAATCACAAAAGCCCCAAAAGTATAAAACTCATTGTATTCACCTTCCTGGTCAGCTAGCTGGCCCAAAACCCCAACGCTGTTGTCACTATGGTCTTTGGCTTCCAAAATTAAAGCCAACTTTCTGGCAGCTCACTTCTCTCTCTATTTGTTCTCAAAGGCTGACTGTATTGTCCCGGCTTGAGAGACGAACCAGAGGTTTTTTTTCTTCCAACAATTGGTGACCATGAAGGGAGTCCCATCTAACCCAGTCAATGGACCAAGCACAGATAAGTCGAGACCCAACTGGCAGCAGACCCTTTTGTCAGCGGGTTAGCTTACTGGACCCTGCCTGGGTGGCACAGGGTAGTAAAGGGAGTTTTTGCGCTCAACAGCTGCCTGGAAAGGGGGTAAGTACCGCTAAATTTATAATTCTGGGAACCCTGGGGAGTGGAAGAGTGTGTCTGTGTACAAGGGGCTCTCCCCTCTGGCAACAGCTGGATCCCGCTCCCTCCATGCTATTCCTAACCACACCTAGGCCTGCTGCTAGCTCCACCGGGCCATGACTGATGGGTCCTGGAAAGCGGGGGGGGGGGTGTTGGCCGGAGTGTGGGACCTTCTGCAAGGAGAGAGAGAGCCAAGTGGGCAATGGATAAGAGGAAGGTGTTGGGAATCAGCAACGAGGACAATAAGCAAAGCCCCATCCCAGGAGGTGCCCGTACTCAGTGCTAAGCAGATCCTCCCAGACTCTTCTGGGTCTGAAAACCGTGAGGAAAGGCCATGGAAGGAGGTGCCCATACTCACTGCAAGGGGAGCAGCAGGTCTTCCCTAGACCCTTGGCTGTTCCCTTGAAAGGAGGTGCCCTTACTCTGATAGGGAATCAGAGTCTTCCTGGTCCCTTTTTTACCCTGAAAACTGACAGGCGGGGTGGGAAGGTTTAGGAAACCTTGGTTGCAAGGGAGACCTGGCTGAGCTGATTGAACCCCACATCAGAAAGGGGAACATGGGAAGCTTTAGCTTGAGGGTCTCGCTAGGATCCCCTCTAGGAGACTTTCTCATGGCTTGGGAGGAGAGGCTATTGCCCGTCCTAGCCAGTATGAAGAGAAAACGAGCAAGGAAATTGTGCAAGGAATAGGCTTTGCTTAGAGATGACACTGGGAGAGAAATTTGGCCTGAGAATGGTATTTTTGACTTTAAAACACTAAAAGCACTTAGACCCAAGATAAAACTAAACCAGATACCTTGTTGGTACTGCTGGGCAGAGCTGTCCAGGTCCAAAGACCCAGCTCAGAGTAAGACACAAAACAATGCAGACTCCCTTCCCCCAACTGATAATTCTGAACCAAAATTCATGGCCCCCCTGCTAAGTAAACCCATGCCAGGGAGGGGAAGAGGCCAGCTCGAGTATGTCTTGACACACACACCCTTCTCTGCATCTAGCTTGGTAATATGGAAAAAAGATACCCACCCTTTTAGGTCAGACCCCCCCAGACCATTATTCTATCCATAAAATCCATTATAGACAGTCACAATCCATATGACTCAGTTATTACATATCTTCCTCACAAAGTACGAACTGTTGAAATTGGTTGAAAAGATAAAAGAGATCTCTAGGTGGCCAAGTATAATAACGCCAGGGCAAGTAGCCCCTGTGCTGGTCGCCTGGCCATTAAACCGCCCAAATTGGGATTATAATAATTCCAATCATTGGGACAAGTACAACCATGCCTGTTGTGATTCAGGGTCAGCCTGTGGGTTCGGCAGTTGGGTCGGACGACTCAGAGGAGGAGGAGGGGGGTGTTGAAGAGCTTGCGGAGAATAATATTGAGGCTCCACAGAGCCCTCAGCCAGGCCCCTCCCACCTGGTCACGACGCAGACCCAGCTGTGTGAGCCTGACAGCGTGGATGAAGATGACCCACAGCTGGCCCTGTTCAAGGACGCCCGACGCAGATGCAGTTTGCTGTCAGAATCAGAGGTTTAAAAGAGAATGTTAAAGAAGATTTAAAGCAGCTGATCTCTGAGGCTCTCGAAGGGGTATTGAACGAGCCAGCATCTGAAATAAGAGCAGCTATGGACAAAGTGTTTCGGGTGAATTCATGGATTGCTAGACAGAGAAAATTGCCTAGAGATGTGGTGGTTTATTTTGCAAAAAGAGAAATTAGAGATCAAGTTATACAAGCTGCCTATGATGCTAAGGTCGCGATTGCTGAACAAGAAGTCTTGGTTTTAAAAGAAATTCCTCCAAGGATTTTAAGGGGAAGAAAGGACTATACATTTCTTGTGCAAGAGCTTAAGCAAAGAGATATAAGGTTCAGATGGGAGATTCCAGATGGGCTGATGGTGATGTATGAAGGTAAAAGGTACAGGCTGATTACTGTGAAACAAGCGCGTGATTTCTACAATAATGTCTTAAAAGCAACCCCATTAACGCTTCTGGAAGCTGGAAAGGGATCTGGAGAAGAAGAACAACAAGAGGAGGAAACAGAGGAAAATGGTGCTGGAGGAGATCAAGCTACAATTTCTTTGGATGATCCTAGAGAGCAAAGAGTGACACGTGCTGCTTTAAAACGAGCAAAGAAAATAAAAGAACAAGATCAGCAAAAGCCTTCAGATTCTTCACAACGCATTCATAGCCAAGCTGTGGGAGGAGCACGGCCTAAGGAAGCTAGTCCTATCAAAGCTGTGGTCCAAGAGCTTTTCGAGGATATACATGGCAACTAAATTTTTAACCTGGAATGTTAATGGACTAAACTCACCGCAGAAGAGGAAGAAAGTTTTTCAATATTTAAAACAATTTAAGATAGATGTTATATGCCTGCAAGAAACGCATATTAGAGTTTTGGATCAAAAGTACTTATTGAACTCGAGGCTGGGTACGCAATTTGTTGCTTCTGCAGAGAATAAGAAAAATGGAGTGGTTGTTTATGTTAAAAGTGCCTTAACAGCGGATCTAATCGAAGCAGATAAGCATGGAAGATATGTTATGATCGAGCTGTTGTTAGCAGGTAAAAAGACGCTTTTAGTTGGATTATATGCACCAAATCAACAACAAGCTGACTTTTTTAGTTTACTTCATACAAAGCTTACCCAGTTGGATTATAAATCTTTTATTTTTATGGGGGACTGGAATGGAGTTATGGATGTACAGTTGGATAAGGCTGGAGCCTTTAAGCGCATTCCAAGTCACGCTAGACTGCCTAAATCTTTTTTTGAAATGAAGGATGACCTGGAATTGCGAGATATTTGGCGTGAGAGACATCTGCAGGAGAAGGATTATACTTTTTATTCTGATAGACACCAATCTTTTTCGAGGATTGACTTTATTTTGTTGACTAATGATTTTCTTTTGAGAACTAAAAAGGTGAAGATCTGCGCAAGAATTATCTCTGATCACAGTCCAGTGTGGTTGGAGATTGATAAGGAAAAAGGAGATAGGCGCTCATGGCGCGTAAATGAGAATTTGTTTAGAAATCAGAGAAATGTGGAAGAATGCAAACAGCGGATGAAGGATTTTTTTGAGATTAATATGAATAAGGGTACCTCTATGGATATGGTTTGGGATGCTAGCAAGGCCTATATGAGAGGGGTGTTGATATATATGAATAATAGACATAGACGTGCAGTGGAAACTAGAAGGAAAGAACTGGAGAATGAAATAAAGGAAAAAGAAAAGGCTTTGATTTTGAACCCAGAGGATGTGAAGATCAAGGAGGCTATTAGACTGTTAAGAGGTCAATTTGATAAATTAATGGCTGATCAAGTGGCGACCAATCTGCGGTTTGCTAGGCATAATACTTTCTGCAATGCTAATAAACCAGGCAGATGGTTAGCTTATAGACTGAGGAAAAAACAAAGGGCATCTAATATAGATAAGATTGAGTATAAAGGAAGGGTTGTGTATCAACAGAATCTTATTAAGGATGCCTTTGTGGATTTTTACTCGAAATTATATACTAAAGAGGACATTAATGCAAAAGATATTGATAAGTATTTGGAGAAGGCTAGCATCCCGGTTCTTACGCAAGTACAAAAAGAGGGGATTAATCAACTGATTACAGAAGAAGAAATTTTTATAGCTATTAAGGAACTGAAGGTGGATAAAGCACCAGGCACGGATGGCTTGACTGCGGCCTATTATAAAAACTTACAATTAGAGATGATAAAACCGTTAAAGGAACTGTTCCAGACAATCCAGAGGGGGGGAAAGGTGCCTCCGTCTTGGAGAACAGCTTTTATCTCTTTGATTCCGAAGGAAGACCAGGATGCTACTTTAGTTAAAAATTACAGACCGATATCGCTTTTAAATACAGATTATAAGATATTTGCTAAGGTTTTGGCTAATAGACTGATGAGGGTTCTGCAACAGGTGATTCATGGGGATCAAACGGGGTTTATTAGTGGCAGGCAAATGAAAAATAATGTGAGACATATAGTTGATGTGTTAGAGTTTTTGGAAAGGCACAACCAGATCTCTGCAGCGCTAATTTTTTTAGATGCTGAAAAGGCCTTTGATCAATTGAATTGGCAATTTTTGTTGAAAGTTTTAGATAAAATGGATTTTGGGGAAATTTTTTTACAGCCGATTAGGGCATTATATCAAAAACAAACTGCCCGAATCATAGTTAACAATAGCCTGACAGTAGCATGTAATATTGAGAAGGGCAC
This sequence comes from Vipera berus, assembly GCF_964194415.1. Lineage (NCBI taxonomy): Eukaryota > Metazoa > Chordata > Lepidosauria > Squamata > Viperidae > Vipera > Vipera berus. The sequence goes on along the minus strand of NC_138210.1, from coordinate 31,802,068 downwards.
AAGGCAAGGGTGTCCGTTATCGCCCTTGTTATTTGTGTTAACATTAGAGATACTATTGGTTAAGATTCGGAACTCGGAAAAAATTAAAGGGATACAAGTTGGGGATCAGGACTATAGATTGAGAGCATTTGCAGATGATCTGGTTGTTACAGTGACCCAGCCAGAGAACTCTGTTGTGGACCTGATGGAGATAATAACACAATATGGGAAGGTTTCTGGATTTAAAGTAAATACACAGAAAACTAAAATTTTGGCTAGAAATATGACAGTTTCACAGAAGGCTCTCTTAGAAGGATTAACTGGATTTGAGATTGTTAAAAGGGTTAAATATCTGGGGGTGATTTTGTCGCCCTCTAATACAAAGCTATATAAAAATAATTATGAAAAACTATGGGGGAAAATTCAAAAGGAATTGGAGAGTTGGCAAAAATTGCAATTGTCTTTGCTGGGACGGATTGCAGCAGTGAAAATGAATGTCCTGCCCAAATTTTTATTTTTGCTTCAAATGATACCGATTCTTAAGAAAGATTCTAATCTGGAGGAATGGCAGCGAGGTATCAATAAATTTGTGTGGGCAGGGAAAAAGCCACGAGTTAAACTTAAGATTATGCAGGATACTCGTGAGAGAGGTGGCCTTAAATTGCCTAATCTTAAATTATATTATGAAGCTGCTGCATTAGTAGGAATAAGTGATTGGATTAATTTGACGCAATTGAGGTTATTAAATCTTGAGGGCCATGATTTGTTGTTTGGCTGGCATGCATATCTGTTGTATGATAAGAAGGTAGATACTGTGTTTAGGATGCATATTTTAAGACAGGCATTGCTGAGAGTCTGGAAGAAGTATAGACATAAGCTAAGCAGCAAGATACCATTGTGGGCAATTCCAAAACACGCAATAGAAAATATACATGCTGGTTTCAAACATGATGTGACTACGTACAAGGAAATTTTAAGCCTGGAAAGGAATGTTTGGTGTTTGAAATCATATAGCCTCTTGCGAGAAGAGAAGGTTGTTCAATCTTGGTTTCAATATATTCAATTACAGGCCAGGTGGAAAGAAGACCAGAAAAATGGATTTACAATGACTGATGGAAATTTGATAAAGCAGATTAGAAATCAGGGGTTAGCACATATTAAACGGATATATCTTGCATTGATAGAGATTGACTTGGAAACAGAGCTTGTTAAGGATTGTATGATAAAATGGGCCCAAAATATCCAGGAAGTTATTACAATGGACACGTGGGAAAAGATTTGGGTGAGGAACGTAAAATTTACTCAAGCTCAAAATTTAAGAGAGAACTTTTACAAAATGTTTTATAGATGGCATCTAGATCCTAAAAAGCTTGCAAGTATGTATCCGAATTATCAGCCTAAGTGTTGGAGGTGTGGTGATGAAGATGCAACGTATTTCCACATATGGTGGACATGTAAGAAGGTTAAGGCTTTTTGGATAAAAGTCTGGTGGAATATGCAGAAGATTTTTAAACAGAGGATAAAGTTTTGTCCGCAACTTTTTTTGTTGGGAATAATTGCAGACGCTACAGTTGTGGACACCAAGCTGATGTTGAACTTAATTACGGCGGCAAGACTTTTGATAGGCCAATATTGGAAGAAAGAGGAACTGCCGACCATAGAAGAGTGGACTTTAAAGGTTTCCGACCTGGCAGAGATGGCGAAGATTTCGGCTTATTTGAAAGATCATTCGCAAGAACGCTATATTATGGAATGGAGAAAATGGATTGAGTTTATCCAGAACAAGTATAGGGTTAAGAAGTTTTATGTAGCATTCGAATAAGTCTTCTTTCGTTTTTTTTTCGTTTTTTTTTATTCTAGTTTTTTGTATATATTTAATATTGTTAAGGTGTGTCTTATCCTATATAAGCTAGAGAGTGATGGATTTTAGAATTTATAGTGGTTAGTATATGGTTGTTTATGGTTGCCTTTTTATATGTATATACCTTGTATTTAGCTCTGGGAAGTTGGGGGGGGGAGGGGGAGGGTGGAGGGAGGGGGGGAGGGAGGGAGGTGGGGGGGAGGTAGGGGGGGAGCAGGGAGGGGGAAGGGGGGTTTCTTAAGGGAAAACTGTATTTTAAAACTTTTCAATAAAAAAAAAAAAAAAAAAGGACGCCCGACGCAGGAGGCAGTCAATCAGGAGTAAACAGAGGAAGGCAATGGGGCACCTCGGAAGGAGGCAGAGAGAAGCCACGCCCTGAACTGTATAAAAGGGGAATGCGTGGGAGGGCTGGTTTGCTGAAGGCAACCGCTTGAATAGCTCCTGTTTCATGGTTCGTGTCTTGTTCTGTTTGCTTTTGTGTCAATAAATTTGGCAGGCTTAGTTCCAGCCTCTTGCCTTCTTGTAAAAGGGGTTGTCCCTGCCTTTTCTGCAGGGCCGGTAGCAGGCTGGTACAGAACAATGCCAAACACAATTTACTAGAAGCCCTATAGGAAATAGGAAAAAAGCCTTTGAATTGGTCGGAATTCCAAAGGACGACCCAGAGAGAAAAAGATACACCTGATGCCTTTTAGGTTCGCCTCTTGGAAGCAGGTGTGGCATATGCCCACTTAGATTTAAATTGCCCAAAGGACCAAAGAATCCTCGCCTCTGCCTTTGTCGACCAGTCAGCTGGCAACATTAGAGGGCACTTTCATAGGATTGTATCAAATTGGTTCACTTTAGAAATCTTGGAGTTGTGCAGGATTGTGAACTTCATTTATGATCAGAGAAAAGAACTGAGGGAGGAAGAGAAAGAAAGGAAGAGAAAGAAAGAGAGGGAAAGGGATAGGAGAAGGAGAATAGAGAGGAAAGAGGATCTGCAAGTGTTCGCAGCACTACACAATGATAGGAGGCAGACGAACTGTCGACCTTTTGACAGATGGCCAAAATGTGAAGAAGAGGTATGGCCCCAGACAAGATGCCAACACTGCCATAGGTGCGGTGAGGAAGGACACTTTAGATGAGATTTCAGGGGGAACTCCTCAGTCTTCCGAGACCACAGCAGCCCACCTAGAGCCCCATTTCCAAGGGAAGCTCCTCCCCAGCATAGAGATACTAGAGACCCCAGAAAGCCCCCGTGGGAACAATGTGAGAATGATTTCCAGATGCCATGACTAGAAGGGGAAGTTGCAGAGTTCCAAGCTACCTTCACTAGCCTTGCCATCCCCTTAAGAAATGGCTCCAAGGGTGAGCCCTTAGTCACAGTCACCATAGGTGGAAAAGCATATGAGTGCCTGGTAGATACCAGAGCCACCTCATCTCTCATCACCAAGTCCCCTTTTTGAGGTTCAATAGTCCCAGAGGCTAGAGACAACATCATCAGGGTTGAAGGAAATATTATCCCCATGGAATTTACTAACAACATGAGGGTAGAAATTGGCCCCTTCTCACTAGACCACTCTTTTACCCTCAATCCCCACTCAATCCCTCAATCCCCACTGTCCCTCATGGGCAGAGACCTGTTGTGCAAACTTGGGGCCACCCTTAATTGTAACCAAGCAGGCCTCACATTGGACATTCTCATAAAGCACACACAATTCCTAGTCACAGAGAGAGAGACCAGTTACATGTAGATCTAAAGGATTTGCCCTCCTCCCTGTAGGGATAGGATGCCATTGAAGTGGGGTTACTGAAGGGAGGCATCTGTCAAAATCCAGGTCAAAGAAAGGCCACCTCCATGCATCCCTCAATATAAAATTCAGGCTGAGACGATCGAGCCAATCAGAAAACTGATTAAAGCATATCTAGAGCAAGGAGTCCTCCACAGATGCACCTCTCCATGTAATACCCCTATCTTCCCAGTTAGAAAGCCACAGCTAGATCCAGATGGCAAGCCAATTTTCCGATTCGTTTTTTTCTAAAAAAAATTATTGATTTTCTATTATTACATCTACATATTTGAAAAGCAACGTGGCGGCTGAGTACATTAATTCCATTACAATTAGATATCATTAGTACAGATCTCAGAGTATTACAATAACTATTCCCTCTCTTTTCCCCTTAATATACTGTCTCTTATTCGAACCAACACAATTCTTATTCTATCAATCAAACAAAAAATAACTTTCTAACATTTATCGATAGTTTTTAGTTTATATATAGTTTTAACATTCAATCTTTTAGACAATCAATGACCTAATAAATTTTTCTCAATTTTAGTTTTCCATTAATATTTAGATTTAACGTTTAATATTTACCATTTCCAAATTTTAAATGACCCCAATTCCTATCACAATTCCTCCGAAAGCCTGGTATTCAGGATACACATCTTATCTATGTAGGTTCTCGCCATCTACATCAACAAATTAATAATACAAGCTAATATTCTTATATAATAATAATAATAATAATAATAATAATAATAATAATAATAATAATAATAATAATAATAATAATAATAATAATAAATAATAATAATAATAATAATAATAATAATAATAATAAATAATAATAATAATAATAATAATAATAATAATAATAATAATAATAAATAATAATAATAATAATAATAATAATAATAATAATAATAATAATAATAATAATAATAATAATAATAATAATAATAATAATAATAATAATAATAAAGTTGGAAGGGACCTTGGAGGTCATCTAGTCCAACCCCCTGCTCAGGCAGGAAACCTTATACCATTTCAGGCAAATGGCTGTCCAGTCTCTTCTTAAAAACCTCCAGTGTTGGAGCATTCACCACCTCTGGAGGCAGGTTGTTCCACTGGTTAATTGTTCTAACTGTCAGGAAGGTTCTCCTTAGTTCTAGGTTGCTTCTCTCCTTGACTAGTTTCCATCCGTTGCTTCTTGTCCTGCTTTCAGGTGCTTTGGAGACTCCCTCTTCTTTGTGGTAGCCCCTGAGATATTGGAACACTGCTATCATGTCACCCCTCACCCTTCTCTTCATTAAACTACACATACCCAATTCCAGCAACCGTTCCCTATATGTTTTAGCCTCCAGCCTCCTAATCAACTTTGTTGCTCTTCTCTGTACCCTTTCTAGAGTCTCGACATCTTTTTTACATCATGGTGACCAAAACTGGATGTAGTATTCCAGGTGTGGCCTTACCAAAGCATTGTAAAGTGGTATTAGTACTTCACTTGATCTTGATTCTATCCCTCTGTTAATGCAGCCTAGCACTGTGGTGGCTTTTTTGGCAGCTGCAGCACACTGCTGGCTCATATTGAAGTGATTGTCTACGAAGACTCCGAGATCCCTCTCACAGGTACTACTATTGAGCAAGGTACCACCTATACTATACCTGTGCATTTGATTTTTCCTGCCTAAATGTAGAACCTTACTTTTTTCACAATTGAATTTCATTTTGTTATAGTGCCCAGTGTTCGAGTCTGTCCAGATCCTTCTGTATCTTAAGCCTATCTTCTGGAGTATTGGCTATTCCTGCCAGCTTGGTGTCGTCTGCAAATTTGATGAGTTCCCCATCTATCCCCTCATCCAAATCATTAATGAAGATATTGAAGAGCACTGGGCCCAGAACAGAGCCCTGGGGCACCCCACTACACACTTCCTTCCATGTAGATGCGGTTCCATTGAGGACCACACGCTGAGTACGGCCTGTCAGCCAGCTACGAATCCATCTGGTGGTAATGCTATCTAACCCACATTTTTCTATCTTATCAAGTAGTAGGTTGTGATCTACTTTATCAAATGCCTTACTGAAGTCCAAGTAAATTATATCTACAGCATTCCTCTGGTCCACTAGTTTTGTCACTTGGTCAAAGAATGTAATAAGACTGGTCTGGCATGATCTGTTTTTGACAAACCCATGTTGACTTTTAGTGATGACTTTGTTTGCATCAAGGTGTTCGCTGATTTGTTGTTTGATTATCTTTTCCAGAATCTTCCCAGGTATTGAGGTCAGGCTGATAGGTCTGTAGTTTCCTGGATCTATTTTTTTCCCTTTTTTGAAGATGGGAACTACATCAGCTCTCTTCCAGTCCTCTGGTAGTTCCCCAGTGCTCCAGGATCTTTGAAAAATATAGTTCAGTGGTTCTGAGATCACGTCTGCCAGTTCCTTGAGAACCTTGGGGTGTAATCCATCTGGTCCTGGTGATTTGAACTTGTCTAGGCTGGACAGGTGCTCACTTACCATTTTCTTGCCTATCTTAACTTGCGTTTCTATTCTGTTTTTTATGGCACTGGTTTGGGTAGGTTGGACTGTTTTTTCCCTTTGTGTAAAGACAGATGCAAAAACCGAATTAAATAGTTCTGCTTTCTCCCTATTGCTTGTCACCTTCTTGCCACTTTCACCCACTAATGGACCAATCATTTCCTTAACTTTTTTCTTGTTTTTTATATGTTGAAAGAAGCATTTTTTTGTTATTTTTGACTTTGGTCGCAAGCCTTAGTTCATTTTGAGCCTTAGCTTGCCTCACTTCATCTTTGCAGGCACGGGCTATTTGCTGATATTCTGACTTAGTTATGTGCCCCTCTTTCCACTTCTTATACTTGTCCTTTTTATCTTTCATTTGATTCTCAAATATCTTTAAATCTTAAATTTAATAACCAACATTTCTTTTATTTCCACGTTTACTATTTCCTCTTTCTTTCTCTTTGTATCTACTATCTCATATTTAAGACTAATAGTTTTTTTAAAACTATTAATATTTATTCCACAAACTAATATTCCAATTTAATTGTTAGTGTTTATACTTCTAAAAGGTAAATAATGGGACGCGGTGGCTCAGTGGGTTAGGACGCTGAGCTTGTCGATCAGAAGGTCAGCAGTTTGGCGGGTCGAATCCCGAGTGCCGCGTAGGAGAGTGAGCGCCTGTTACTCGTCCCAGCTTCTGCCAACCTAGCAGTTCGAAAGCACATAAAAATGCAAGTAGAAAAATAGGGACCACTACGGTGGGAAGGTAACAGCGCTCCGTGCGCCTATGGCGTCTAGTCATGCCGGCCACATGACCACGGAGACGGCCTCAGACAATCGCTGGCTCTTCGGCTTTGAAACGGAGATGAGCACCGGCCCCTAGAGTCGGAAACGACTAGCATACATGTGCGGGGGAACCTTTACCTTTACCTTTTATACTTCTAAATTTTACTTAACCAAAATTTTCTTTATCTCAACTCATAACAGTATCTTGTATTCGAATCGTAATTTGATCAATGACCTAGTAAATTTTCCCCAGTTTTAATTTTCCCTTAATATTCAAATTTAATGTTTAATATTTATCATTTCCAGATTTTTAATTGACCCCAATTCCTTTATTTCACTTCCTCTCAAAGTCTAGTATTCAGGATACACATCTTATATATAGATTCTCACCATCTACATCAACAGGTTAATAATAAAATATAATATTCTTATTTTCTAATATTTTTCAAATATCTTATAACCAAAATTCCCCTTCATGGATTACTGCCTTGTCGTGGCGAAGGGGCTTGCGTAATTCAATGAAGCTATGAGCTATGCCGTGCAGGGCCACCCAAGACGGAAAGGTCATAGCAGAGAGTTCTGACAAAACGTGATCCACTGGAGAAGGAAATGGCAAACCACTCCAGTATCTTTGCCATGAAAACCCTATGGACAGTAGCAAAAGGCAAAACGATATGACGCTGGAAGATGAGCCCCTCAGGTCAGAAGGCGTCCAATATGCTACTGGGGAAGAGCAGAGGGCTAGTACTAGTAGCGCCAGAAAGAATGAAGCGACTGGGCCAAAGCCGAAAGGACGCTCAGCTGTGGATATGTCTGGTGGTGAAAAGAAAGTCCGATGCTGTAAAGATTCTTTCTCCATAGGAACCTGGAATGTAAGATCCATGAATCAAGGAAAGCTGGACGTGGTCAAACAAGAGATGACAAGACTAAACATCGACATCTTAGGTGTCAGCGAACTAAAATGGACAGGAATGGGTGAATTTAATTCAGATGACCATCAGGTATACTACTGCGGGCAAGAATCCCTCAGAAGAAATGGAGTAGCCTTCATAGTCAATAAAAAAGTAGGAAAAGCAATACTGGGATACAACCCTCAAAATGACAGAATGATCTCAGTTCGAATCCAAGGCAAACCATTCAATATCACAGTAGTCCAAGTCTATGCCCCAACCACCAGTGCTGAAGAGGATGAAATTGACCGGTTCTATGAAGCCCTACAGCACCTTATAGAACTAACACCAAAAATGATGTCCTTATCATCATGGGAGATTGGAATGCTAAAGTAGGAAGCCAAAAGATAACTGGAATAACAGGCAAGTTTGGCCTTGGAGTACAAAATGAAGCAGGGCACAGGCTGATAGAATTTTGTCAAGAGAATACGATGGTCATAGCAAACACTCTTTTCCAACAACCCAAGAGACGGCTTTACACATGGACATCACCAGACGGTCAACACAGAAATCAGATTGACTATATGCTCTGCAGCCAAAGATGGAGAAGCTCTATACAGTCAGTAAAAACAAGACCAGGAGCTGACTGTGGCTCAGACCATGAGCTTCTTGTTGCAAAGTTTAGGCTTAAATTAAAGAAAGTAGGGAAAAACGCTAGGCCAGTCAGGTATGAATTAAATCATATCCCTGTTCAATATACAGTAGAGGTGACAAATAGATTTAAGGAATTAGATCTGATAGACAGAGTGCCTGAAGAACTATGGACAGAGGTTCGCAACATTGTACAACAGGTAGCAACCAAAACCATCCCAAAGAAAAAGAAATGCCAGAAAGCAAAAAGCTAGAAGAGATAAGAATGCCTTCTTAAATGAACAATGCAAAGAAATAGAAGAAAACAATAGAATAGGGAGGACCAGAGATCTCTTCAAGAAAATTGGAGAGATGAAAGGAACGTTTCATGCAAAAATGGGCATGATAAAGGACCAAAATGGCAGGGACCTAACAGAGGCAGAAGAGATTAAGAAGAGGTGGCAAAATTACACAAAAGAACTATACAAGAATGAGTTTAACGTCCCTGATAATCACAATGAGGTGGTCACTGACCTTGAGCCAGACATCCTAGAATGTGAAGTGAAGTGGGCCTTAGAAAAGCTGAGCAACAACAAAGCTAGTGGAGGTGACAATATTCCAGCTGAGCTATTCAAAATCTTAAAAGACGATGCAGTAAAAGTGCTACTCTCAATTTGCCAGCAAATTTGGAAAACTCAACAGTGGCCACAGGATTGGAAAAGATCAGTTTACATTCCAATTCCAAAGAAAGGCAGTGCCAAAGAATGTTCAAACTATCGCACCATTGCACTCATTTCTCATGCTAGTAAAGTTATCCTTAAAATTCTACAAGCTAGACTCCAGCAGTATGTGGATCGAGAACTACCAGAAGTGCAGTGTATGCCTCCCAGCATACACAAAGGACAGCACAGCAGGAGGCTGATGGTGCAGATCAGCAGAGGGGCTGGACAGCCCCGGGCGATAACTGCTCACTCAGGATAAGCCTAATGACTTAAGCTGTTGACAGCCCCAGGCATGGTCAGCCTGGTGGGAAGCCAGGATCTACACCCATTGTCACCTGCACTGGCAGGAAGCCCAGGTTTGAACTGATTGGATGCCATCCACCTGGGCAGGTACAAATAGACGCCAGGCTTCCCTGTTTCCCCAGTTCGTTCTGTTCAGAATAAACTCATCTTTACCCCAGCTCTGTGTCCATCTCTCTGTGAAGCACGCGACTTTACACTGGCGACGAAGGTGGGATCCTGCTCCGGAAAACGCTAGCCGCGGACGAAACCCCCTCGGCAGCTCAGGACCCGACGCAGGACGACCCCGACCGAGGTAATGGCACAACTGGGACAATACCCCATCTTCAACAGCAACTGCCCTGAGGAGTGGGAGGCGTTCGTAGGTCAGCTCGAGTGCTACCTACGGGCGAATGGGGTCAAGGACGACCGACAGAGAGCGGCGGTGCTACTCTGCAGCTATGTCACAGAGACGTATCAGCTGGCGGTCGGTCTGTGCGTGCCCGACGACATTCACGCCGTCGGGTACAGCGAGCTGATATCCAAGCTAACGGAACACTTTAAGCCCGAAACATCAGAGATAGCCTGGCAGTACCGTTTCGAGAAACGGGACCAACGTCCAGGCGAGACCGCGAAGCAGTACATGGCTGCCCTGCGACAAGCGGCGAGACTCTGCAACTTCAACAACCTCGAAGTCCGTCTGTGGGATCGGATCGTCTGCGGGCTAAGGGACCGGAAGCTGCGGCAGAAGATGTTTGCCAAGCGGAAGCTGACCCTTCGGGACATCCAGGAGGAGTTCTTAGCCTGGGACATAGCGGAGGAGTCCGACGCAAGGGAGAACGAGGCCATCCATCAGCTGTCCGGCCACGACGACACAGAAGGGGGAGACTTCGAGGTGGACGCCATCCACCACCAGCAGCGATCGACCACCTACTCCCAGCACCGCGTGAAGGAGCAGCGCCCAGCGACAGCCGAGCAGCGGTACCAGGAGTGCGGTTGCGGAACAAGCGGCCCCTGGTCTACCCAGTTCGCCGGCTGCAGCACCCATCGCTCCCGGTCTGCCCAGCAGTGCGGCAGCGGCCCCAGGTCTACCCAGCCCGGCTCACTTGGACAACACCGGTCTACCCCGTGCATCGGCTGCGGGTCTAGAACCTCCAACCGATCTACCCGTTGCGCCAGCTGCGGAGGACAGCACCCCCGGTTTACCTGCCGGTTCAAGTCGGCGAAGTGCAGAGCGTGCGGGAAGACCGGCCACATCGCGGCGGTCTGTCGGAGCCGGCCGAGGGACAGTCTGCACGAGGTGGAGGCAGATTTCCAGCTGGCCACAGGTACAGGGGAGCGGCCGCCGAGGTCGGCTGTTTGCAAAACCGGGGGACACCCACCCCTTATTCCAAAAATCAAACTGAGGGTTAAAATTCAAGGGGGTCCCCTGCGTAATGGAACTTGACTCTGGGTCAGCCGTATCCATTATCTCCGCGCGGACTTTCAGCGAGATCTGCAAGCGGAGCGGCCAGCGGGTTCCCCTGAGGCCATCCAAACTGACCCTCTCAGACTTCCAGAACTCTCCGATTAAAGTCAGGGGGGAGGCGTCGGTGACGGTCCACTACAAAGGGTTTAAGGGGAAGTTGAGCGTGCTGGTTGTCGAAGGGCAACGGACCAGCCTTGTGGGGCTAGGATGGTTCAGGGCGTTGGGCATTGGGATCACCGGGATCCACCAAACGCAGAGCCACACCTCCCTGGAGGGCATCTGCAGGGAGTTCGCGGATGTCTTCGACGAACGGTTGGGGAAGTACACCGGGCCCCGATTTCTTTTAAATTAAACCCCCTAGTCCTACCGGTCAGGATGAAGGCGAGGAGAGTTCCCTTTGCGCTCAAGCATAAGATTGAGCAGGAATTGGATAAGTTAGTGGAACAGGGGATGCTGACGCCGGTCTCAAGCCTCGTCCGGAGAGCAGGAAAATCAAGCAACCGAGACGAGTGCTGAGTTCCCAGGAACGGTTTATTGAGCAAAAGCAAACAAACTCCAAAAGGAACAAAGCCAGCGTTGGCTGCTACCCGCATCCAACGCTGTTAAATACACGTTGCATGTACACGCCCACGGCCCACCCGACCGCACCCACATCCGCCCATCCCTTACTTAACGCCCGTTCCTCCCAAGCACCTCCCTTTGTGATGCGTCCCGACACTCGGCACCCTCCACCCCCCAGGTGAGTTCCCTCGCATACGCCCGCCCCGTCGCCAGAACCGGCACCTTCCTACCCGACGCTTCAAGCGCTGCTCCACCCAGCTGCTCACCCCCCCTTCGCAGGACTGGTGAGCCCCCGGCTGTATTGCCTCGGAAACGGGCTTCGCTTCCCCGTTTCACCAGCTCCCGGGCCCCAGGCTGGTGTGCCTTGTCCGCCAGCGCCGCGAGAGCCGGGCCTACAGCTGTTCCGGGCCCAAGGCCCTGCGAGGCCACCGTAGCCGGCAGGACGAGGCCAGGCCCAAGACCCTGCGAGGCCACCGTAGCCAGCAGGACGAGGCCAGGCCCAGGACCCTGCGAGGCCACCGTAGCCGGCAGGGCAAGGTCGGGCCGCACAGCGCACGCACGCTCCACTGAGGCCCCAGCCGGCTCGGCGCGCACGTGTGGAGGCGCGCAGTCTTCAGCAGGCCGCCATCGCTGACGCAGCCGATGGGATGCTGACGCGGCCCGGGCCCCGCTGAGGACATCAGTGCCGGAGACGAGCGTGGGAGCAGGTGCCGGTGAGTGTCGCGCCCGTGGTGCCGGCGGGCGTCGAGCCCGTGGGGCGCGACATGCTGCCCCTTCTACCAGGTCCCCTCCTGCAGGGGTTGACATAAGAGGTAAGCAACTGTCCACCCGGCCCGCGGCGTCCACCCGTCCCCCCCTTGGTTTGCCAGGGTGCAATCAGTGGAATGCCAGCACCAACCGAGGGGCATGTACATCAGCTTCCCCTACCCATGTCGCTTCCTCTACGGGATATCCCTTCCACCTCATTAGGTACTGGACACCCCCCCCTACGGACCCTAGCGTCAAGGATCTCTTGAACCTCGTAATGCTCACCGTGGGTGGGCCCAGGCCCTCCCTCCCCTACTGCCATTGAGGCTGTGGTGGCGGGCTTCAGCAGGCTACTGTGGAGTTTGCCTAGGATCTTCGGTAGTTGTAGCCGTACCGTTACGGGGTTAATTACCTGTACCACCTGGAATGGCCCAATATATTTGGGCCCTAGCTTCTTACAGGGGACGTGGGCACGTAGATACTTGGTGGATAGGTAGACCAAATCCCCCACCTTTGGGACTGCGAACGCTTTTCGTTTTTTATCGGCCTGTTCCTTATACGTTACCGCAGCCCGCTCCAGCGCTTTTTTCGCCGCACCCCAGGCCTCCTCAATCTGCCTCATCCACTCCTGAGGCTGACAGGGGACTTCGTTCCCCGGGCTGCACTCAGGGATGGGGACGAACTCGTTACCCGTCACCACCTTGAAGGGGGAAAAACCCGTACTACTATGCACAGCGTTGTTATACGCTACTTCCGCAAACGCTAAGAGGTCCACCCAGTTGGTTTGCTGGTACGACACGTAGCAACGTAGATAACGCTCAACGGCGGCATTGGCCCGTTCCGCTGCGCCGTTGGTGCTAGGGTGGTACGCCGTGCTGAGTCCTTGGGTTGATCCGATGAATCTAACAAATTCATTCCAGAAACGCGCCGTGAACTGCACACCCCGGTCCAAAATGATACGGCGCGGCACCCCATGTAAACAGTAGATGTGAGTTACAAAGAGCCAAGCCAATCGACGTGCCGAGGGCAATCCTTTACAGGGAATAAAGTGGGCTTGCTTAGAAAACAAGTCCACCACTGTCCAAATAACATTATGGCCTTTACTTTCGGGCAATTCGACAATGAAGTCCATGGCAATGTCTTGCCATGGACGGGTAGGGTCGGCCACTCTCTGTAGGAGGCCCAAAGGTTTTCCCACCGTGGGTTTAGTGGTAGCGCAAACATGGCATCGCCGTACGTAGTCCTCCACCGTCTTCGTCATGTGTGGCCACCAAAATTGCCGACGTGCCAAATGCAGGGTTTTCAAAAATCCATAGTGCCCGGCTTGCTTGGTGTCATGACACCGATATAGCACTCGTTCCCGCAAAGGGGCAGGTACATAGATCCGGGTCCCGCGCCAGGCCAAGCCATCACGCATGATCACGAGCTCTGGGTGAGTCTGTAGCCAGTCGTCCCCCTGAAGGGCTTTCCGAAGGTCCTCACAGAGCTCGTCCTGTGCTGCTAGGGCAGCATTCCCCTCCCGAACTGGACCTTTGGTAGGCACAAGCGCCCATACTACGTCCTCCCTCTTACCTTCAAACTGCGGCATATGCAACAGTGCGTCCACCAGGAAGTTTTTCCCCCCGGAACATACTTCAACGTAAAGCGGAATCGCCGAAAGTACAGCGCCCACCGTACATGCTTGGGTGAGAGCCGTCGGGGTGTCTGCAAAGCCATCAGATTTTTATGATCTGTCCACACCTCAAATGGGTGGACAGCCCCCTCCAAGTGATGTTGCCAAAGTTCCAGTGCCCAGCGTACCGTGAAAGCCTCCTTCTCCCATATCGCCCAGGCGCGCTCTGCGGGAGACAACTCTTTAGATGCATAGGCACATGGCTGAAGCGCCCCGTCCTCGTTTCGCTAAAGAAGGACGGCTCCGAGAGCGACACCGCTCGCGTCTGCTTGGACCACATAGGGCAGGGCAGGGTTTGGGTGCCGTAAGACCGGCTCTTTAGCAAAAAGAGCCTTGAGTGTATCAAAGGCTCATTGGCACTCTGCAGTCCACCCCACCCGTAGTCCGGGACGTGGTTGTACTGTCAGCTGACGTGTACGGAGGAGGTCCGTGAGTGGTAGGGCTATGGCGGCAAAACATGGTATGAATTGGCGGTAGAAGTTCGCAAAGCCTAGAAAACTTTGCAACTGACGCCGCGTCCGCGGAGCCTGCCATTGCTGGATGGCCTCTACCTTCTTTGGGTCCATTTCCACCCCCCCTGCGGAGATCCTGTACCCTAAATAATCGAGCTGTGTTCTGTGGAACTCACATTTGGACAGCTTGACAAAGAGCCGTGCGTCCCACAACTTAGTCAACACCCGCCTGACCAAGGCGACGTGCTCTTCCAACGTCTCTGTGTAAACCAGGATGTCGTCCAGATAGACCAGGACCCCGCGGTATAAGAATTCATGCAAGACTTGGTTAATCAGTTGCATGAAGACAGCAGGGGCACCCTGTAGCCTGAACGCCATCACCCGAAACTGGAAACTCCCCAGAGGACAGTTGAATGCTGTCTTCCACTCGTCCCCTGCCTTGATTTGGATACGATAGTAGGCTTCTCTGAGGTCCAGTTTGGTAAAGATCCAGCCTTTAGCCAGATGGGCCAGCAGGTCTTTCATTAACGGGAGCGGGTAAAGGTGCTCAACGCACACTGCGTTCACACTGCGATAGTCCACGCACAGCCTAAGCCCACCGTCCTTTTTCTCGCGGAACAGCACGGGCGCCGCCATCCTAGACCGTGCTGGCTGGATGAACCCCCGCTCCAGGTTTTTGTCGATGTACCGCCGGAGTTCCTGCATTTCTTTCGGGGACATAGCGTACATCCGGGGTTTTGGCAACTTGGCACCTGGTTCCAGCTCGATGGCGCAATCCGTAGAGCGATGAGGCAGTAGCGTGTCGCACTCTCGCTCGTCGAACACGTCCAGCAGGTCGGAGTAATCTCGGGGTACTTGGGCTTCTTGCGCTAACCCACCCGCACAGGCCCTCTCTCGTTCCCCCGTGTGTAGTGGTCCCAGGAATGTGTGCTCCTGCGGAGGCTGTGGGCCCAACCCCAACCGGAGATGGCGGCAACCCCCCTCCCACCAGATCGTGGGGCCCCACCGGTCCAACCATGTGAGCCCTAGAATGACTGCCTCGGTCATGGATGGTACCACTATAAACCGCAAAGTCTCCCAGTGATCGACCATCTCCAACCGGATCGGTTCGGTGACGTGAGTGATGGGTGCCCCCCCCAAGAGAGACCCATCCACCTGTTGAAAGCGTAGGGGGTTGGCCAGCCGCCTCATCGTGACCCCCAGTCCAGCTACCACTGCTTGGCTCATAAGACACCGGGTGCTACCCGAATCAACGAGGGCCTTATACGCTTTCTTCTGACCCGTACGGGGACTGACCAGCACCACAGGGAATACAAAGGGACAAACCGGAGCACTCACCATTGGGTCCTCGTCTAGGTCCTGTTCCTCCAGACTCTCGTACTGTGCGGGCTGTGTTTCCGCTGGCGTCTCCCCCCGGACAGGAGCGGTTGGCCTGGAGACATCCCCGCCTAATTGGTGAGCAGCTCGTGTCCGCTCCGCGGACCTCCGGGTTCCGGTCCCCCGTGCTGAGGAGACAGAAGGGGCTGGCCGGGCAGGAGGCAGTGGGCAATCGGCTGCCCGGTGTCCTGGTTGATTGCACCTGAAACACCTCAGGACAGCCCGTACTGGCTGGGAGGGAGGCCGCGTAGACGCCCCCATAGGCCGCTCCTCCGCTTTTGTCTTCTCGGTCGACCGTCGGCTTCCAGAGGGAGGTTCAAACCGTCCCCGCACGTCCTGCAACCCCACGTCCAGCTCCACGGCCACACGGTACCACTCCTGCAGTCGCGCCGGGACGCCACGTACCACACAAGCCCGGCGGAGAGCCCCGTCCAGGCCAGCCCTAAAATGGTGGACGAGGAGACGCTCCGGCCATGAGCGCAACTTCCCGGCCACCTTACGGAACTCCCTCACATACTCTACCGCAGGTCTGCCTCGCTGTCGTAGGGAAAGGATGTCGGCTTCAGCCCGCTGCACCCGGGAGATGTCCTCGAAACGGGCCCGTAACGACTCCAAGAACAAGCCAACATCCCCGAGCTCCCGAGCGTGGTCACTGTATAAGTCAGCCGCCCAGGCCGCTGCCTCTCCTTGCAGGCAAGCTGTTACTGCCACCACCATAGCCCGCTGGGACACGTAAGCCTGGGCATACTGGTCCATATGACCTATCACCTGGCCCAGGAACATCGCCAGGCGGTCGGGGTGGCCGTCGTAGGTAACTGACAAAGGTGGTGGTCCCCATACCACTCCGGGTCCCCATGAACCCACCTGCGGCCCCAGCATGGGAGAGGCTCCAACTAGCCGTGTTGTCGGTTGGCCAGGCCTGTCGTCCGTCCCTGACCACATCCCCGCAGCACCTCGGCCGAGGCCTACAGGAGCAGAACCCTCACGGGGCACGCCAAGACCAGGTTGGTTCTGGTAGGGTGGCGCATCCAGAGATGAATGGGTCGGCCCAGCCCGTCCTGCTGGGGCCCCGGCAGGGGACCATTGGCCTGGCTCCTGGCCACAAGCCTCCCCAAACCTGGTCCGCAAAATGTCCATAGTCCGGTTGCCTGGGGTGGTGGAATAACTCCACTCCTCCCCATCGTCCTCCATAAGGCACTGCTCCCTCCAAACTGACGAGGGTCCCCTTAGCCGGGGTTCGTGGGCCTCCTCAAAACCTCTGTGGCCCAGGGCAGGGCCCAGCCACCTTCCTCTGCCGAGGCCTTGGCTCCCTGCCTCCCTCGGCTCCACTGTGCAGTCCTCGAGTAACGACAGCCGCTGTCTAGGCCGAACCGCCGGAAGCGCAACCTCTCCCACGTCCACCGTCCTGGAGGAGGCTGCACCAGCCCCGGCCCCCATCTCAGGCCCGACCTCCTTCTCAGGATCAACCGCTGGGGCGGCCCCCTGCAATCCCTCCGCCATGACAACTCACCCACTTGTCGCTCGGAAGGCAAGATGAAAGGGTGAAAACGCTGGCTTTCTCTCAAGCCTCGTCCGGAGAGCAGGAAAATCAAGCAACCGAGATGAGTGCTGAGTTCTCAGGAACGGTTTATTGAGCAAAAGCAAACAAACTCCAAAAGGAACAAAGCCAGCGTTGGCTGCTACCCGCATCCAACACTGTTAAATACACGTTACATGTACACGCCCACGGCCCACCCGACCGCACCCACATCTGCCCATCCCTTACTTAACGCCCGTTCCTCCCAAGCACCTCCCTTTGTGATGCGTCCCAACACCCGGCACCCTCCACCCCCCAGGTGAGTTCCCTCGTGTACGCCTGCCCCGTCGCCGCCAGACGCCACCCCCACACCCGTCCCCAGAACCGGCACCTTCCTACCCGACGCTTCAAGCGCTGCTCCACCCAGCTGCTCACCCCCCCTTCGCAGGACCGGTGAGCCCCCGGCCGTATTGCCTCGGAAACGGGCTTCGCTTCCCCGTTTCACCAGCTCCCGGGCCCCAGGCTGGTGTGCCTTGTCCGCCAGCGCCGCGAGAGCCGGGCCTACAGCTGTTCCAGGCCCAAGGCCCTGCGAGGCCACTGTAGCCGGCAGGACAAGGCCAGGCCCAAGACCCTGCAAGGCCACCGTAGCCGGCAGGACGAGGCCGGGCCCAGGACCCTGCGAGGCCACCATAGCCGGCAGGGCAAGGTCGGGCCGCACAGCGCACGCGTGCACCACCGAGGCCCCAGCCGTCTCGGCGCGCACGTGTGGAGGCGCGCAGTCTTCAGCAGGCCGCCGTCGCTGCCGCAGCCGGAAGGATGCTGACGCGGCCCGGGCCCCACCGAGGACATCAGTGCCGGAGACGAGCGTGGGAGCAGGTGCCGGTGAGTGTCGCGCCCGTGGTGCCGGCGGGCGTCGAGCCCGCGGGGCGCGACAGCCGGTAGATGGGGCAGACTGGGAGACCCCCATAGTTACCCCGTTAAAGGCAAATGGGGACATTAGAATCTGCGCAGATTATAAGGGGACAATTAACCGGGCGTTAAGTGCGCATTCGTACCCGGTTCCCGCCGTAAGCAGCATCCTGGCATCCCTGCAAGGTGGGGCGGTATTCGCGAAATTAGATCTTGCCCAGGCTTAGCAGCAGCTGCCGGTAGACCCCGAGGCAGCAAGGGCCCAAACCATCATCACCCACAAAGGGGCGTTCCGGGTAAACCGACTGCAATTCGGGGTGAGCGTAGCTCCGGGGATTTTCCAGGAAGTCATGGAAAAAACGCTAAGGCGGATCCCCGGGGTTTGCCCGTATTTTGACGACGTCCTTATAGCGGCCAGCTCGGAGGACGTCCTGGCATCACGGCTAAGAGCGGTACTCGGTCGTTTTAGGGATGTGGGTCTAAGACTGAAAAGGGACAAGTGTAAAATTGGGGTTACGGAGATGGAGTTTCTGGGATTCAGGATAGACGCGCAGGGCATCCACCCGTCAGCCTCCAAGGTGAGGGCTATCAAGGAAGCCCCAATTCCCAAAAACAAAGCAGAGCTGCAAGCCTTCCTTGGTCTCTTAAATTTTTATCATACATTCCTGCCGCACAAGGCGACCATCGCGGAGCCCTTGCACAGGCTCCTGGACAAACAAACACCCTGGGACTGGACTGCCACACACACAAGCGCGTTCAGGACCCTTAAGAACATGCTAGCCGGGGACGCAACGGTCACTCACTTCAAGGAGGACCAGCCCATCTGCCTAGCGTGCGATGCATCCCCTTATGGGATAGGGGCGGTCCTCAGCCACATAAGGGAGGATGGCACGCAGGCTCCCATAGCTTACTATTCCCGGACCCTGTCAGCGGCGGAGAGAAACTACGCGCAGATAGATAAGGAGGCGCTGGCAGTGGTCGCGGGGGTAAAAAAGTTCCATGACTACCTGTACGGGAGGGAGTTCCTCATTTACACGGATCACAAGCCCCTGCTGGGACTATTCACCACGGAGAAGCAAACGCCACAGATCCTATCACCAAGGATGCTCCGTTGGTCCATTTTTCTGTCAGCATACTCCTGTAAGCTGATCCATAGACCAGGGAAGGAAATGGGACACGCCGACGGACTCAGCAGACTTCCCCTAAGGGAGGCTGGACCGGATCCCGCTCCTGCAAATCAGATATTAGCAATACAGGAGCTGGCTGAGTGCCCATTAGACGCTAGCGACATAGCAGCCGAAACTCCCAGGGATAAGATTCTTAGCAGAATTCAGTCCTGGGTTAGCAGCGGGTGGCAGGACAAGTCACCGGGACCTGAGTTCACAGCATTTTTTACGCGGCGGCACGAGCTCTCAACCCATAAAGGCTGCCTGCTGTGGGGGAGCAGGGTCATCATCCCCACAAAACTTAGGGAGAAAGTCCTTCAGTCCCTTCACGAGGGTCACCCGGGAGTGGTAAGGATGAAGGCTCTGGCCCGGAGTTACCTGTGGTGGCCTGGGTTGGATAAAGAGATAGAGGGGTTGGTAGTAGGATGTTACATATGCCAAAGGTCTCACCCAGAGCAGGCACACGCTCCAGTCCACAAGTGGGAACAAACTCACACCCCCTGGTCCAGGGTCCATATAGATTATGCGGAGCCATTTCAGGGACACACCTTCTTAGTCATCGTGGATAGTCACTCCAAGTGGTTAGAGGTGGTACCTGTGTCCAACATGACATCAGCGGGCACAATACAGGCACTAAGGGGAGTGTTTGCCACGCATGGGCTACCAGATGTAGTAGTATCTGATAACGGAGCACTCGGATTTCCAAGTGTTCCTGAGGACCTTGGGGATTAGGCATGCCACTTCAGCGCCCTTTCACCCTGCCAGTAACGGGTTGGCAGAGAGGTTCGTGCGGACTACAAAGGATGCACTCAAACGAATAGTACAAGGGGACTGGAAACAGAGACTGGCCACATTCCTCCTCCATCAACACGCAACACCCTGTACAGCCACAGGAAAGAGCCCAGCGGAGCTCAGGTGGGGCAGACGCCTCATAACTACGTTAGACAGACTCCACCCAGACAGGGTATCAGCAGACACAGAACCCCCAACCCTCAAAACCAATTTCAACATAGGGGAGCAGATCTGGGCCAGAAATTACAGCACAGGCCATCCATGGGTGCCAGGTGAAGTGGTGGAACAGACAGGCCCCCTCTCCTACAGAGTAAGGGTGGAGGGGGGACTCCTGTGGAGGAGACACTTAGATCAACTAAGGAAGAGAGCCCCTGAGAGGACGGGTGGAGAATCAATGGAAACAGCAAGGGAGGAGGCAGAGCAAACACAAACACACACACAGCCACAGTCACAGTCACCCATAAGAACAGCAGGAAGGGTTTTGGGGCATCCATCTGCCTGGCAGGGAGCTGACAGGGAAAGTAGGCAAGAGCCTGAGGGCAGCAGGTCACAAAGAGCCAACACAGAAACACATGCACACACACAAATCAGACCAACACAACCAGACCAAGGAACAGGAAGCAGAACCGAAACCACAACAGAGCCAAGCCTGAGAAGATCAAACAGGACACACAGAGCCCCCAGCTACCTCAGTGATTATGTTCGCTCTTAAGCCTGGGGGGAGGAGGAATCTGGAGGGTTAAATGTAAAAATTGTAAATAAGCTGTATATAGTTAAGAAGGAACGACAGAGGATCCTCCTCACTATGGGGGAAGGGGTGCAGTGTATGCCTCCCAGCATACACAAAGGACAGCACAGCAGGAGGCTGATGGTGCAGATCAGCAGAGGGGCTGGACAGTCCCGGGCGATAACTGCTCACTCAGGATAAGCCTAATGACTTAAGCTGTTGACAGCCCCAGGCATGGTCAGCCTGGTGGGAAGCCAGGATCTACACCCATTGTCACCTGCACTGGCAGGAAGCCCAGGTTTGAACTGATTGGATGCCATCCACCTGGGCAGGTACAAATAGACGCCAGGCTTCCCTGTTTCCCCAGTTCGTTCTGTTCAGAATAAACTCATCTTTACCCCAGCTCTGTCTCCGTCTCTATGTGAAGCACGCGACTTTACAAGAAGTACAGGCAGGATTTCAAAGAGGCAGAGGAACTAGAGATCAAACTGCTAACATACGCTGGATCATGGAGAAAGCTAGAGAGTTCCAGAAAAACATCTACTTCTGCTTCATTGACTATGCTAAAGCCTTTGATTGTGTGGATCATAACAAACTGTGGCAAGTCCTTAAAGAGATGGGCATACCAGACCATCTTATTTGTCTCTTGAGAAACCTATATGCAGGCCAAGAAGCAACAGTGAGAACTGGACACGGAACCACTGATTGGTTCAAAATTGGGAAAGGAGTCCGGCAAGGCTGTATACTGTCGCCTTGCCTATTTAACTTATATGCAGAGCACATCATGAGAAAGGCAGGGCTAGATGAATCAAAAGTTGGAATTAAGATTGCCGGAAGAAACATCAACAACCTAAGATATGCAGATGATACCACTCTAATGGCAGAAAGTGAAGAGGAACTAAAGAGCCTCTTGTTGCGAGTGAAGAAGGAGAGTGCAAAACTTGGGTTGAAACTAAACATTAAGAAAACCAAGATCATGGCATCCGGCCCTCTCAATTCCTGGCAAATAGATGGGGAAGAAATGGAGGTAGTGACAGATTTTATTTTCCTGGGCTCCAAGATCACTGCTGATGGGGACTGTAGCCAAGAAATTAAAAGACGCTTGCTCCTGGGGAGGAAAGCCATGGCAAATCTAGACAGCACACTAAAAAGCAGAGACATCACCCTGTCAACAAAAGTGCGTATAGTCAAGGCTATGGTCTTCCCAGTTGCAATGTATGGCAGTGAAAGCTGGACCATAAGAAAGGCTGAGCGCCAAAGAATTGAAGCCTTTGAACTATGGTGCTGGAGAAGACTCCTGCGAGTCCCTTGGACTGCAAGGCGATCAAACCGGTCAGTCCTAGAGGAGATCAACCCTGACTGCTCTTTAGAAGGCCAGATCCTGAAGCTAAAACTCAAATACTCTGACCACCTAATGAGAAGGAAGGACTCACTGGAGAAGAGCCTAATACTGGGAAAGATTGAGGGCAATAGAAGAAGGGGACGACAGAGAATGAGGTGGCTGGATGGAGTCACTGAAGCAGTAGGCGTGAGCTTAAATGGACTCCAGAAGATGGTAGAGGACAGGAAGGCCTGGAGGAACATTGTCCATAGGGTCGCGATGGGTCGGACACGACTTCGCAACTAACAACAATAACAACAATAACCAAAATTTATTTTACTTCAACGTTTAGTACTTCCTCTCTCTTCCTCTTTGTATCTGCTATCTTATATTTAAACTAATAATTTTTTCCCTTGCACTACATAAAGACATATTTATTACATTCATCAATAAATTTTTAGCTTATACAGTATATATCTTAAATACCTTTACATGACCTTTATGCACAAATTAATATTCAAATTTAACTGTTAGTATTTATACTTCTAAATTTTACATAACCAAGATTTTCTTTATCTCAATTCATTACAATATCTTATATTCACAATACATATCTATTTAAATGTATTCTATTTTAGGTCTCATATATAAATCAAAACCCCATTCTTTTTCAGTCTTATTCTAGCTTTATTTGTTTGCCAAATCATCTTCCATGTCCTTGCTTTTGGATCATCAAGCAGATCTCCTTGTATTGTATTTGTTATTTGGCATTGAAAAAACCATCCCATCGCCATTTTTTAAGAGGACTTGCAGATCTGGCAGGTCGTCTCCTTGTTTTTCCATCTCGACGTAGTTGTCTTGAAGTATTTGTCTTCTCTTCCATCTGTTTTTCTTTTTGATCCTCAGGTTCCTTCTTTTTTATTTATTTATTAAAGAGTTTTACAAAAAAAAGAGTTTACAATACATATCCCCAAAACACACCCACCCAAAACCACCCCCCTTCCCCCCCACTTCCCAGAGCTAAATACAGGGTTATAGATATAATAATCATATTCTAACTAAAAAAATATCCGTAATATAAAATTAACCAAATTCATAATGTGCTTTAACTCCCCTTTAACATAGATACATACAAAGTACTAACACTAAAATTAATAACAATATCCCTCTAAAATCTACTCATAAGCTAAATTGAACTTTTTAGTCCCATATTTATTCTGAATATAATCTATCCATCTCCTCCAAACTGAAATATATCTTTCTTGTGAATGATCCTTCAAATAAGCAGAAATCTTAGACATTTCTGCAAGATTCGATACTTTAAACACCAATTCTTTTATAGTAGGCAAACTATCCTTTTTCCAGTATTGTCCCACCAGTAACCGTGCTGCTGTTATCAAATTCAACATCAAATTGGTTTCTTTAACATCACAATCTACAACAATGCCCAATAAAAACAATTGCGGAGAGAACTTTATCTTTCTCTTAAAAATCTTTTGAATGTTCCACCAAATTTTAACCCAAAATGCTTTTATATTTCTGCAAGTCCACCACATATGAAAATAGGTAGCTTCTAAACTACCACATCTCCAGCATTTAGACTGTAAATTAGGATACATATTAGACAGCTTTTTGGGATCCAAATGCCATCTATAAAACATTTTGTAAAAATTTTCTCTTAAATTTTGAGCCTGAGTAAATTTAACATTTCTAACCCAAATTACCTCCCAAATATCCAACGGAATTGGTTCCTGAATATTTTGTGCCCACTTTATCATACAATCTTTAACTAATTCCGTTTCCAAATCCAATTCAATTAAAACATTATATATCCTCTTTATATGTGCAGAATTTAAATCTCTAATTTGTTTTACTAAATTTTCATCTGTAGTTGTGATGCCAACCACCTGATCCAACTTCCACCTAGCTTTCAATTGGGTATATTGAAACCAAGAGTAACTTATGTTTTCTTGTCTTAACTCATCTAATGATTTAAGTTGCCAATCATTCCCTTCCAATCTAAGTAATTCCTTATAGGAGAACATATCCAAACTCACTCCCATAGATACACCTTCTATCGCGTGTCCAGGAATTCCCCAAATCGGTATTTTATAATTTAACTTATAATAATACTTTTTCCAGACACGCAACAAGGCACTTCTAAGAATATGAGATTTAAAAGCCCTATCCACCTTTTTATCATAAAGCAAATATGCATGCCATCCATATACCAAATCCCAACCCTCAAGGTGAAGTATTCTCTTATTAGTTAAATTAAGCCAATCACTAACCCACGTCAAGACCACCGCCTCATAATACAGTTTCAGATTTGGCGCCTTGAGTCCCCCTCTTTCCCTAGCACCTTGTAGAATCTTAAATTTAACTCTTGGTTTTTTCCCCGCCCAGATAAATTTATTAATACCCTTCTGCCATTCCTCAAGGTTGGCATCCAGGTTCCTTCTGATTTATAAAGGAAGTCTTTTCCTTTCTCTCTATTATCAGTTTCTTTTCTGTATTTTCCATTATTTGTATTTGTTGAGTAGTTGAATCTTCTATCATAGTATTTGATTGTTCCACTTTTTGTGTAATATTCTGTATAGATGATTCTTTAGTTATAGTCATAGTTTGAGTTTGCATATCTGGGCTGCCTTGTTTTTTCTGTAGCTTCTTATTTCATCACCAGCTATAAGGAGGGTTTGACAATCGCTTTTAACATACAAAGGGTTTGTTCCTGCTCTTCTTCCGTAGGGAAAATCCATTCCTGATCTTCTTACATAGTAGTATATTAAACTAAAAGCTTTACAATGAGGAAGTCCACTAAGTAAGGAGCACAGCTGGTGTTTCAAGATTGCATGTATCTTATCTATTTTCTTTGCTGTAAACCAAGTCTCTTTTAAACAATAACAGGTTGCACTCTCAGGTTTAGCCACAAGATGTCGCCCCAAAGTTATTTTAATCTTTTCAGTTTTTTCTTCTATTTTAAAAGAAAAAACCCATATCTTCGGTAAAAATAGAGAGTAAAAATTAGAGAAAAATAGAGAATAGAAAATAAAAAAACTTTTAATCCACCAATTTTAGGAGATACAGGTGAAACTCGAAAAATTAGAATATCGTGCAAAAGTTCATTTATTTCAGTAATGCAACTTAAAAGGGGAAACTAATATATGAGATAGACTCATTACATGCAAAGCAAGATAGTTCAAGCCGTGATTTGTCATAATTGTGATGATTATGGCGTACAGCTCATGAAAACCCCAAATCCACAATCTCAGAAAATTAGAATATTGTGAAAAGGTGCAATATTCTAGGCTCCAAGTGTCCCACTCTAATCAGCTAATTAAGCCATAACACCTGCAAAGGGTTCCTGAGCCTTTAAATGGTCTCTCAGTCTGGTTCAGTAGGAATCACAATCATGGGGAAGACTGCTGACCTGACAGTTGTGCAGAAAACCCTCATTGACACCCTCCATAAGGAGGGAAAGCCTGAAAAGGTAATTGCAAAAGAAGTTGGATGTTCCCAAAGTGCTGTATCAAAGGACCTTAATAGAAAGTTATGTGGAAGGGAAAAGTGTGGAAGAAAAAGGTGCACAAGCAGCAGGGATGACCGCAGCCTGGAGAGGATTGTCAGGAAAAGGCCATTCAAAAGTGTTGGGGACTTTCACAAGGAGTGGACTGAGGCTGGAATCAGTGCATCAAGAGCCACCACACACAGACGGATCCTGGACATGGGCTTCAAATGTATTCCTCTTGTCAAGCCACTCCTGAACAACAAACGTCAGAAGCGTCTTACCTGGGCTAAAGAAAAACAGACCTGGTCTGTTGCTCAGTGGTCCAAAGTCTTCTTTTCTGATGAGAGCAACTTTTGCATCTCATTTGGAAACCAAGGACCCAGAGTCTGGAGGAAGAATGGAGAGGCACACACTGCAAGATGCTTGAATTCCAGTGTGAACTTTCCACAGTCTGTGTTGATTTGGGGAGCCATGTCATCTGCTGTTGTTGTTCCACTGTGCTTCATTAAGTCCAGGGTCAATGCAGCCATCTACCAGGAGATTTTGGAGCACTTCATGCTTCCTTCCGCAGACGAGCTTTATGGGGATGCTGACTTCATTTTCCAGCAGGACTTGGCACCTGCCCACACTGCCAAAAGCACCAAAACCTTGTTCAATGACCGTGGGATTACTGTGCTTGATTGGCCAGCAAACCTGCCTGACCTGAACCCCATAGAGAATCTATGGGGCATTGCCAAGAGAAAGATGAGAGACATGAGACTGAACAATGCAGAAGAGCTGAAGGCAGCTATTGAAGCATCCTGGTCTTCCATAACACCTCAGCAGTGCCACAGGCTGATAGCTTCCATGCCAGGCCGCATTGAGGCAGTAATTGCTGCAAAAGGGGCCCAAACCAAGTACTGAGTACATATGCATGCTTATACTTTTCAGAGGTCCGATATTGTTCTATGTACACTCCTTGTTTTATTGATTGCATGTAATATTCTAATTTTCTGAGATTGTGGATTTGGGGTTTTCATGAGCTGTACGCCATAATCATCACAATTATGACAAATCACGGCTTGAACTATCTTGCTTTGCATGTAATGAGTCTATCTCATATATTAGTTTCCCCTTTTAAGTTGCATTACTGAAATAAATGAACTTTTGCACAATATTCTAATTTTTCGAGTTTCACCTGTAGAGTTCCGATTAGGATCCCATTATTTTTTCAACGTTTTAAACTCACCTGGGTAGTCGGCCGCCGCTCTTTTTGGAGGGAGGGCTAAAATGCCCCTTCCCTCTCCACAGGAGGGAACATACTTAGCAGCTTATGCAGGTACAGAAAGTAATTAGGATTTAAGAGAGATAGATCTCACCCAGTCTCTTCCACGCTGCTTTGAAGTTGCCAGATGTTGAGTGTGACTTTGGTTGTCTGCAGCCTAGTGACAGGCCATATCTCTATGGCCGGTCTTTCGTCTGCCGGTTTGGAGGGATTCGCTGGCTCTAGCGGGAGAGCTACCACTCTCCCGCGATCCAGCGAGGGCCTCTCCTTGCTGGTCGCCTCTACGGGTCAACCTTTGACCCTTTTCAGGGTCCCCAAGCGATCCGAAACTGGATGGGGGAGGTGGAGCTCATCTCCCAGGTGTCCATGGCGGCCATGCAGCAAACCGGAAGTCCCAATTTTCTGATTCATACATGATCTAAGATCCATCAATAGTCACGTGATACCTAGAGCCCCAGTAGTACCCAACCCGGCTACAATAATCACAGAAGTGCCAGAATCAGCCACCTATTTCACTATGATGGATTTCTGTGCGGCTTTCTTTAGCATCTCGGTTGACCCTTCCTCCCAGTATTTGTTTGTCTTCATGTGGATCAACAATATACCTGGAGTTGCCTGCCTTAAGGCTACACTAAGTCACCCACCCTTTTTTCGCAGATTCTGAGAGCAGACCTGTCCTCTGTCTCTCTGCTAAGGGGATCGACCCTAATCCAATATGTGGATGATCTTCTGCTAGCCTCAGAGACCAAGCAAGCCTGTAAAACTGACACCCACCATTTACTTCTCTTTTTAGTGCAGAAGGGACACAAAGACTCCCCTTCCAAATTACAGTACCTCCAGCAGGAAGTAACATATTTAGGCTATATCATCACCCCAGAAATATGAAAATTAGCCCCAGGGCAAGTCAAGACCGTACTTGCCATGAAGCCCCCACACACAAAATGGCAGGTTCGAGCCCTCCAAGGGGTTTTAGGCTTTTGCTGCCCTTTGATCCCTTCTTTTGGAGAATTAGCTAAATCCCTAATCCAACTAACAGCCAAGGATATGCCAGACCCTATCACTTGGACAAAGCCATTAGCCTTAACCTTCAAAAAGTAAAGCAGTTGTTAACCTCAACACCAGCTAGACTATCAGAAACCCTTCTACCTTTTTATTCACGAGAAACTGAGGGTAGGCTCAGGCATTTTAGTACAAAGATTTCGCCCCACACTTTGACCAGTGACTTACTACTCAATCCAGTTAGACCCAGTAGCCTGGGGAGCAGTACCATGATTGAGAGCTGTGGTTGCCACTGTAGAGATAGTGAGGCGATCGAGAGACTTGCTTATCGGTCACCCCCTAGTCCTGAAAGTTCCCTATGATGTATTTGCAATACCCCTCAAATCTCAGTGTCAAAGTTCCAACTAATGGACCAAAACAAATCAGAACTCTGAGGCTTGAAGTTTCCTCAAAGAACATGTTTACTGGATACATAATATCAGCACAGTCAAAAGTGAAACCAACTCTGAAATTTCCCTTAGGGATTCAATGTAACTAAATGTAACAATTCCCTCCCCTCTGCTATGCAATTGATCACGCTACCCAATAAAAGCAATTGGCGGGCTCCATGAAACTTCTTCTCTCCACCTTGCAGCTCCTGTGGGAATGACCTTGGTTCCCATGGGACTGCTCCATGTTTAGTCTAGCAATGCTGTCGTTTTCCTTCCCCCCTTTCCCCCTAACCTGTGGCAACTTAGAACAACAAAGATGGCTTCAGCCAGGTTCATTTCAGAAGTTGACACTCATACCCAAGCTTTCACTCAATAACAGTTAGCTCAGTACAAGGCTGAACTATTCACCTCGGACCACATCTCCTTTGAGCAGTGTGCCACGCTCAACCCTGCCACCCACAGAATGGTTCAATGAGATTTTGCATGACGGGCTCCACCTAGTTCACGATGCAGAACTACCCAGACCCGATCTGACAGATGTTCCATTACAAAATCCAGAAGTGGAATTCTTTACTGATGGTGCAACTTTTTTTTTTTTACCTCCGGAGAAGATGGCTGCGGCCCGCGGTTGAGCCAGAGAATGCGGGAGGGTGAGTTCTGGCTGGCTGAGCCCTGAGGAGGCTGTTGCTTGCTGCACGGCTTCGGCTGGGCACCGGGAGTTCCCGGTGCCGTAATAACTGGCCGAGGCCGCGGGAAATGTTGTTGTGCCGGTCCGGGTGCGACGGGCCTGACCCGCGGCGGCGGCGGCAACATCTTTGAGGCCGCCGAAGACGAGTCGGGCGGCGAGGAGCCTAAGTGGCCGAGCTGCTCCGAGCGACGGGGCGCCTGGGGCCTGCGGCGGAGTGCCTGGGACCTGCGGCGACCGCGGCGATGCCTTCTGATCCCGTTCGGCATTTTTACTGGGCGGCGAGGCGCCGGGACCCATGGCAGCTAGAATGCTTCGGCGAGGCGTTTCGGCCTATGAGGACTGTAATTACATCTTCTGGGGCCCGCTCAAGGTGCTATCCGGGCGGCGAGACGCCCAGGGCTTGTGGCGGCCAGGACGATCTTCTCGTGGCCATTTGTGACCCGGGCGGAGGGGCGCTTGGTCTGGGATGGCCGAGTGCTCAATCTGACGGTTGGTTGGTGGACTTTCCCCTCCGATGGAAGTTCCGCGGGGGTGGAGACATGCCAACCAAGGGGCCACGAATTTTCCCTCCACTGTGAAGGCCCTTTGGGGCTGCTTGTTGGAGGATGAAGGCTGCCGGCGATACCGCCCGAAGAAGAAGACCATGGTGAGACCACCCATTTCCCTGGACGATATTTAAATTCTGTGGCTAGCTACAGCCTTTCGGTCGTGAATTTAACTGGAGATGGGGATGCATGACTGGTTTGAACTTTATTGCTACCATTTTCCATCCGGGGTGGCTTTGGAGGTACTTGCGGTGGGGCCTAACGATGTTTGGCGGAAGGAGGGCCCAGCTGTGGTTGGCCGGACCTGGAACCTGAAGCCAGAGACTGGACTATATCTACTCGTTATTAGAACCATGATGCCTCCACCGACAAATGGACTATTACTACCTCCCAGTCATTGGACTTTTCTTCTCCCTCTCTGCGACCTGTTTGGAACTGGATGGTGACATTCCCTGATGCCAGAAGATCTTTTGTCACTGTGAGAGGGTGACTTTGCTCAGGAGTCACTATCCAGCCTTGTAATTTTATCATCAATGGCTGCTGTATTGATTTTAGCCGATTCGTCCCCTCCTGCTTGTAGCTTATTTTATTCCTTCCATCCTATTGATGATCTATTCCGCGGGCACTTTGCTTGCTCTGAGAGATTCCCCCCTCTCCCAGGTGTGGCCCTCTGGTTTGTGCCGCCGATTCCTTAATGACGGATCCTGGGATCCCGAGAGGTGGCACGGCACAAAGAGGAGGCTTAGGGATTTTTTATGTAAATTTTTTAACGAGTTAGGGAGGGGGGAGGGACGTAATTTCCAGCAGAAAGCTGGGGGGACTGTGCTGGATTTTTCCCAATCCAGGTTGGTAAATGGTCGCCGCGGTGGGGGGGAGGGTCCTGGGGCCTGAGGGGATGGGGTGGGGACATTGATCCCCACGGTGATTGGGAATGGTGGCAGATGGATGAACAGGGGGCCATATCGAAACTTGGGATCGCGCCCCCGCTATCTTCGAGCGGTGACGCGCTCCGACCCTCTGACTTCATCCTGCTTTTCCGGGGGTGGGGGAGGACAGGTGGCTGAGCTCAGGCTGGTTTATTTGAATGCCAGGTCTGTGGTGAATAAGGCTCCCCTCATTTGGGACTTGATTGAGGAGGAAGGCGCAGACCTGGCATGCATCACTGAAACCTGGTTGGGCCCGGAGGGAGGGGTCCCTCTGATTGAGTTATGCCCACCAGGTTTCCGTGTGCTTCACCAGCCTCGGGCTCAGGGTAGGGGCGGGGGGGTGGCAGTTGTTATTAAGGAGGCCCTTTGTCCGCGGGAGACCACTGCCCCGCAGATCGGCGGATGTGAGTCCCTTCTCCTGAGGTGGGGTCCTGGGGGTCAGTTGGGTCTGTTGCTCATGTACCTTTCTCCCAGCTGCGTGGCAACAGCCCTGCCCGGGCTACTCGACGCTCTCTCAGGGTTGGCGGTTGAGTTTCCCAGGCTTATGGTTCTGGGAGAATTTTAACCTGCCTTCCCAGGGTGGTGTGTCGGGGGTGGCCCGAGAGTTCATGGCTTCCATGATAGCCATGGACCTGACCCAGATTATTCAGGGTCCGACTCACGAGGGGGGAAACACGCCCGACCTTATTTTCATCTCTGGGCAGTGGCTTAATGGTCTGGGTGGGGTTACTCCAACATCTCAACCCCTTTCATGGACAGACCATTATCTCCTGCGGCTGAGCCTCCGTTATGCCACTCCCCACTGCTAGGAGGCGGAACCGACCAGGTGGTTCCGCCCCAGGCGCCTGATGGACCCAGATAGGTTCCAGACGGCACTTGGATTTATTCCTTCCTCGCTTTCCCACAGCCCGGTCGAGACCTTAGTTGATGCCTGGCAACGGGCGGCTTCGGAGGCTCTCGACAGTGTTGTGCCTTTGCGGCCTCTGACCCGGCGCAGATCCCGGCTTGCTCCTTGGTTCTCCATGGACCTGCAGGAGATGAAGCGCCGGAGAAGGGGCCTAGAGAGCATTTGGAGGTCCACTTGGTCCGAGTCTGACCGGACACAGTTAAGATCCTTTTCTAGATCTTACCTTGTGGCAATGGAGGTGGCGAAGCGTGCTCACTTCGCCACCCTCATTGCATCCGCAGATAACCACCCGGCCGCCCTGTTCAGGGTGACCCGTTCCCTTTTAAATCAGGGGACGGGAGAGGACCCCTTGCAGGGATGGGCCGAGGAGTTTAGTGAGTATCTGGTGGATAAAATCGCTCAGATTCGGGCTGGCCTGGACTCCGACTGGGCAGTATCTGACGAGGGGGAAACGATGGGTTTGGCCGATAATATCTGGGAGGAGTTTGATCCTGTGACTCCGGATGAAGTGGACAGGATCATGGGGAAATTAAGTGCCGCCACGTGTTTGTTGGACCCGTGTCCCTCCTGGCTGGTTTATGCGGCCCGGGAGGTTACACGAGGCTGGCTCCTGGCAGTTATAAATGCTTC
Organism: Vipera berus; assembly: GCF_964194415.1. NCBI lineage: Eukaryota > Metazoa > Chordata > Lepidosauria > Squamata > Viperidae > Vipera > Vipera berus. The sequence continues at coordinate 31,770,035 of NC_138210.1, read as the reverse complement.
CTTGAGTGAGGGGTGCTTCCCTGCCGCCTTGAAGGAGGCGGTGGTAAGGCCCTTCCTCAAGAAACCTGCCTTGGATCCAGCTATTTTAAACAACTTTCATCCTGTCTCCAACCTTCGCTTCCTTGCGAAGGTTGTTGAGAGCGTGGTGGCACGGCAGCTCCCTTTGGTCCTGGAGGAAACTGAGTATCTAGATCCGTACCAATCGGGTTTCAGGCCCGGGTACAGCACGGAGACGGCATTGGTCGCACTGGTGGATGATCTCTGGCGGGCCCGAGACAGGGGTTATTCCTCTGTCCTGGTCCTTTTAGATCTCTCAGCGGCTTTTGATACCATCGACCATGGTATCTTGCTGCGACGTCTTGCGGGGTTGGGAGTGGGAGGCACCGTTTTACGGTGGTTCTCCTCCTACCTCTCGGGCCGCTCACAGACGGTGTTGACAGGAGGGCAGAGGTCAACCCCTAGGCCCCTTAATTGTGGGGAGCCTCAGGGGTCGGTGCTCTCGCCCCTCCTGTTCAACATCTATATGAAGCCGCTGGGTGAGATCATCCGTGGTTTTGGGGTGAGGTATCATCAATATGCCGATGATACCCAGCTCTTTATCTCCACCCCGAACCAAGCCAGTGATGCCCTCGACGTGATGTCCCATTGCCTGGAAGCGGTACGGATTTGGATGGGGAAGAACAGGCTCCAGCTCAACCCGGCCAAGACTGAGTGGCTTTACGTACCGGCATCTCGACTTGTCCAAGAGGTTCCATCTTTGGTTATGGGAGGAGAGGTGTTGCCTCCCATTGATAGGGCGCGCAATTTAGGCGTCCTCCTGGACTCACGACTCAGTTTTGAAGATCATATTGGAGTCGTGGCCAGGGGGGCATTTGCCCAGGTTCGCCTGGTGCGCCAGTTGCGCCCCTATCTGGACCGAGATGCCCTACGTACGGTCACTCACGCACTCGTTACCTCTCGGATAGATTACTGCAATGCTCTCTACATGGGGCTGCCCTTGAAAACCACCCGGAGGCTTCAGCTGGTGCAGAATGCAGCCGCGCGGGTAGTGATGGGAGCATCCCGATACTCCCATATTACACCCCTCCTACGTGAGCTGCATTGGCTACCAGTTGTCTTCCGGGCGAGATTTAAGGTGCTGGTACTTACCTTTAAAGCCCTACATGGCTTAGGCCCGGGATACTTGCAGGACCGTCTGCTACCGAGGACGACTTCCCATCGCCCAGTGCGCTCACACAGAGAGGGCCTCCTCAGGGTGCCGTCGGCCAGACAATGTCGGCTGGCGACCCCCAGGGGGAGGGCCTTCTCTGTGGGAGCACCAGCCCTTTGGAACCAGCTTCCCCTTGAGCTTCAGATGGCCCCGGACCTCCGGTCCTTTCGCCGCGACCTCAAAACTTTTCTCTTCCATCAGGCTGACCTGGATTGATGATGGGTTTTTAAATACGTTTTAATTTTTAACTGTAGTTAATTTATTTTGGGGCTGTTATTTAATTCATTTTTTAATTTTTGTATTGTTGTTTTTTATTGTTGTAAGCCGCCCTGAGTCCTTTGGGAGATAGGGCGGCATATAAGTCCCAAAAATAAATAAATAAATAAATAAATACATGAGGGAATGTGAGTGTCAGGAGCTGCAGTTGTTACCCTCCATGAGACTGTCTGGGCTACCTCACTGCCCCCATGTTATAGCACTCAAGCGGCTAAGCTACTAGTTTTAAAGAAAGCTTGCAAAGCAACGGGGAACCAGTCTACTAATGTGTATACCAATTCCAGATATGCATTTAGAGTGTGCCGTGCAACAGGGGCTCTATGGAAACAATGGGGTTTCCTGACCTCGACTGGACAACCAATTGCCCATGCCACTTTAGTTTCGGAACTATGATCAGCCCTAGCAGTTATCCACTGTAAAGCCCATCAGAAGGATGACTCTCAAATCACAAAAGGTAACCAGTACACAGATGCCACTGCAAAATGGGTAGCCACACAACCAATTATTATTATTATTATTATTAATTTTATTTGTATACCGCCCTTCTCCCGAAGGACTCAGGGCGGTGAACAGGGCAAACATATAAAAATACAAGAATACAAATATTAAAAAAGATTAAACAAAGTGCCCAAAACTAACAACAATAAGTTAAAATGCACTAAAACAATATTAAAATCCAAACCCATCACCCATCAGGCCAGGCCGGCTTGTTCGAACAAGTAGGTCTTCAGATCACTTCGGAAGGAGCGAAGGTCGGGCGCCATCCGGAGCTCAACCGGCAAATGGTTCCACAAATCCGGCTCGCCCACCGAGAAGGACCTCCCCCTGGGGTCCACCAGACGACATTCTCTGACCGGTGGCACCCTGAGGAGGTGTTGTGATTCAGGGTCAGCCTGTGGGTCCGGCAGCCGGGTCGGATGACTCGGATGACTCAGACGAGGGGGAGGAGGAGGGTGTTGAAGACGAACTTGCTGATGATGGCTTGGAGGCTTCGCAGAGCCCCCAGCCAGGCCCCTCTTCTCAGCTGCGCGAGCCCGACAGTGCGGATGATGATGACCCACAGCTGGCCCTGTTCAAGGACGCCCGACGCAGGAGGCAGTCAAGCAGGAGCAAGCAGAGAAAGGCTGTGGGACTCCTCGGAAGGAGGCACAGGGAGGCCACGCCCTGAACTCTAATAAAGGGAGTGTTTGGGGAAGGGCTGGTTGCTGAAAGCAACCGCTCCGTTTGAGGATCAAAGCTCCGGTATCTTGTTTCATGTTTTGTTGTTTGTTTGTGTAATAAACTTGGCAGACGTTTTCCAGCCACAGACGCTTTCCAGCCTCTGCCGTTTGTACAGGGGTTGCCTTTCTGCAAGGCCGGTAGCAGGCTGGTACAGAACAGGAGGCCCTCTCTGTGGGAGCGCACAGGGCGGAGGGAAGTTGATCCCGGCAGCAGGCGATTCCTAAGGTACGCTGGACCCATGCCATGTAGGGCTTTAAAGACCATTACCAGCACCTTGAATCTCACCCGGAAGACAACTGGGAGACAATGCAGCTCACGGAGTAGAGGTGTAACATGGGAGTATCGGGAAACTCCCAACACAACTCTCGCGGCTGCATTCTGTACCAGTTGGAGCCTCCGAGTGGTCCTCAAGGGCAGCCCCATGTAGAGAGCGTTGCAGTAGTCTAAACGAGAGGTCATGAGCGCATGAGTGACCGTACGCAGGGCATCCCGGTCTAGATAGGGTCACAACTGGCGCACCAGGCGAACCTGGGCGAAGGCCCCCCTAGTCACAGTTGTTATATGGTCTTCTAAAGAAAGCTGTAAGTCTAGGAGGACTCCCAAGTTGCGAGCCCTATCTACGGGGGGTAAAAGCTCACCCCCCATAGAAAGAGATGGAATATTCTGAATATCCCGGGATGCCGATACGCACATCCACTCGGTCTTGTCAGGGTTGAGTCGAAGCCTGTTTCTCCCCATCCAGACCCAAACCGCCTCCAGGCAACGGGACATCATGTCGAGGGCATCACTGGGGTGGTTTGGGGTCGAAATAAAAAGCTGGGTATCATCAGCGTACTGATGATACCCAACTCCAAAGCCACGAATGATCTCACCCAGCGGTTTCATGTAGATGTTGAACAGGAGAGGCGAGAGGACCAACCCCTGAGGAACTCCACAAGCGAGAGGCCTCGAGGTCGACCTCTGCCCCCCTGCCAACACCGACTGTGAACGTCCCAAGAGATAGGAGGAGAACCACTGAAGAACTGTGCCTCCCACTCCCAATCCCCTGAGACACCGCAGCAAGATACCATGGTCGATGGTATCGAAAGCCGCTGAGAGGTCTAATAGGACTAGGACAGAGGAATATCCCCTGTCTCGAGCCCTCCAGAGATCATTTACCAGAGCAACCAATGCCGTCTCCGTGCTGTACCCGGGCCTGAAGCCCGATTGGTGCGGGTCTAGATAATCCGCTTCATCCAGAACCAGAGGAAGCTGATGCGCCACCACACTCTCAACAACCTTTGCAAGAAAGCTAAGGTTAGAGACCGGACGAAAGTTATTCAACACAGCTGGGTCCAAGGCAGGCTTCTTGAGGAGGGGTCTCACCACCGCCTCCTTCAAGACGGTGGGGAAACTGCCCTCCCTCAAAGAGGCAGATATAACCGCCTGGAACCAGCCTCGTGTCCCTTCCCGAGCTGCATAAACCAGCCAGGAAGGGCACGGGTCCAATAAACATGTGGTGGAGCTCAGCCTCCCCATAATCCTGTCCACTTCACAGGATCGAACTCCTCCCAGATAACATCGACAAGACCGCCCTTCTAGCCTTAACGGTAGACACCAAGGTCCCATATCAGGATCTGCTAGAGCACGGGGAAGTGGAAGTCTGGAAAGAAACGTTTGAAGCTAGCTTCAGAAATGGCTTCTGGTGGGTCCCAGATGGCAGACCAATAGCCCTCCAATGCCTTCTACGATTAATATGCCAACAAGTTACATTCAAAGGGCCATTGTGGGACACAGGCCATGGTAGATGCCATTGGGCGAGTTTGGTACACCTCAGGGGCATATAGGGAAGCAACCCGCATAGCCAAGACATGCCAAACATGCCAGGCGAATAACGCCTCTTCCAGAGAGGCAATACTCCAGGGAGGGAGAGTGTGGGCACAACGCCCCTTTGAAAAGTTGCAGCTGGACTATATCCAGCTCCCTAGGTCAAACAGTTTCCAGTATGTCTTAGTGTGCAGGGATCAGCTCACTCATTGGGTGGAGTCTTTCCCATGCTGCCATGCCACTGCCCTGGAAACCACACGATATCTTCTAAAAGATATAGTACCTAGATTCAGGGTACCAAGCATATTAGATATGGACCAAGGGACACACTTCGTGTCACAGGTCATTACACATGTCCTCCAGCCTACACACTTCTTCGCACCCTTGTTCATCTGGGGGGTTAGAATGACAGAACACAGAACTGAAGACCCTTTTAGGAAAACTGCCAGGAAACACACCTGTCTTGGACCCAAGTACTGCCCATAGCCCTATTCCACCTAAGGAAAAGACCCAGGCAGGATTTAAGTGTTTCCCCATTTGAATTATTGTTTGGCCACCCTCCCGACACCTTGAAGGGCTTAGACCCCCATTCAGCCTGGTGTTGTGATTCAGGGTCAGCCTGTGGGTTCGGCAGTTGGGTCGGACGACTCAGAGGAGGAGGGGGGTGTTGAAGACCTTGCTGAGGGGGTTGAAGATCTTGCTGATGATAGCCCTCAGCCAGGCCCCTCCCACTTGGTCACCACGGAGACCCAGCTGTGTGAGCCTGACAGTGTGGATGAAGATGACCCACAGCTGGCCCTGTTCAAGGACGCCCGACGCAGGAGGCAGTCAATTAGGAGTAAACAGAGGAAGGCAATGGGGCTTCTCGGAAGGAGGCAGAGAGAAGCCACGCCCTGAACTCTATATAAGGGGAATGTCTGGGAGGGCTGGTTTGCTGAAGGCAACAGCTCGGATGGTTCATGTTTCTTAAAGCTCCTGTTTCTTGGTCCGTGTCTTGTTTGTTTTTGTAGCTATAAATTTGGCAGGCGTAATTCCAGCCTCTTGCCGGTTGTAAAGGGGTTGTCCCTGCCTTTTCTGCAGGGCCGGTAGCAGGCTGGTACAGAACACCTGGAAAGAAGGGAGGTGGTCCTGTCATATCTCACAGCCTTACACCAACAGCTCCGCAGACCGTGGAAGCAGAGTGCTCTGACCCAGACTTTACCACTAAAGGAAAACCTCCATCCCTTTGAACCTGGAGATTGGATCTGGATCAAGTCATTCACCTGCAAGTCACCACTACAGCCTATGTGGAAGGGGCTCTTCCAGATCCTATTGACCACCCAAACAGCTATCAAGGTCACATAAAAGAACGCCTCGATACACTGGACTCATGTGAAGCTGGCAGTCCTGGACCATAGCTTAGAAGTTGTAGCAACACCAAAAGTGCCACCCCCTGCAGCTTATAAAGGACCCCGAATCCGAAGACTGGACACTACAAACTCTCTTTGAAACCAAGGAAGGTGGAGGGAGGGATTGTGAAGAATGGAGGGAAGAACGATGTTAAGTTGTATTGTATAATTGTATGTATAACTTGTGTAACAGGGATTTTAGAACCCAACCTTCTGCCAGACAAGGGGAACATCTGTGAATATTTAGCACGGGAGGTATTAAACACAACCAATTTCTGCCTGGCGGGAGGGAGATTGGTAAAAGACATCCTCACTACTTGCCTAATAGGAGTAACATCAGGACCACAAGCCATAATTAATGACACTAAACTTAGGAATTTCCCCCTCAGAGCAACCTATTCCACCATCTTTGACTGGGGAACTAACTCTGATAACAAAGATGGAAGTATGTACACTTTACAAGTAGTTACTGTCACCAGATCAGCTGTATGCTTTAAATTAGCTGGCTGTCAAAGACCCAGAGTCCCCGTTTGCCAAGACCTCAGCAATAGGGAATTGATCTGCAATTGCACCAAGATTATTCACTTCTCCTATAGTTATGTAAAACTTCCCCCAGGTTTTTCCCCCCTATGCGGGCTAAAAGTCCATTCTTACCTCCCAGCTAACTTGACAGAGGGACCATGCACCCTAGGACAGTTGACTATGGTAATGCAGAGGCGACAAAGGAAAAAACTCCAAACACTAACCCCAGACTGTGACTCAAAAACCTGGCTATTAACTCAAGGCGGCATATGTAGCACTGCCGGTCTCACTAGTAGGTGTACCAGCACTTGCAGTGCATAATTCCAGAGGTCTGAACAGTTTAGAATGTGCACTAGCAAAAAGTTTAAACTCCACCTCTCAGGCACTGGATGCTCTAAATCGAGAAGTCAAACAGGTCAGAGAAGCAGCACTCAAAAACTGAGCAGCCATTGATTATTTGCTATTAAGGCATAATCTTGGGTGCAAAGAATTCCGGGGTCTTTGTTGCTTTAATTTGACTGAACAATCAGAACTCATAATGACATCCGACACCTGAAAGAACTAGCACAAAATATTGGATATGACGAAACACCCTTTGACTTATCTGGACTCCTATCATGGTTACCCAATCTCTATTGGCTAAAAGTTCTCATCCTGGGAATTGGTGCAGCAACCATGGTAAGGTTTCTCCTCTGTTGCCTCTGCCAGCGTATACCATCTTGCCTCAGTTGTCAAAGGACCTGTCTTTCAACCATCCCAAAGCCCGACAAAAAGGGAAAACAAGTTTCCTTAATGAAGAGCCAGATTGACAGCAAGTACAGCAAGAACCTGAATTGTGCAAAATGCTGATTTATTATTTTTTTTTAAATATCAGCATTCACACACAATGGGGGAGTTGTAGAAATAATCATAACCCCCCCCCCAAATCAGCCATTTCCCCTTAGACCAAGCAATTAACGCAAGCTGTGAAATAAAAAAACACTCACAGAGGGGAAAAAAACCTCTCTGCCACTCAGCTAGAGCAAATAGCCCCAGGCGAGCCAGTAAGAGCCTTCTGCCAGCTGATACCTTGTAGCTATTAGAAAAGTAAACTCTGAAACCGCAGGAATGCTGCTGGAGGTGGCTCCTGTGCTTCCAACTAAAACAATCAGAACTGACAGGATTAAGCTAACAGCACACAGAAACTCACTGGAATTGCATCTCACTCCCTTCACTGAAGCTGTGATTAACTACTTCTCCAAGGAGACCAGGCTAAGGAAGATTAGGTAAAGGTAAAGGTTCCCCCGCACATGCGTGCTAGTCGTTTCCAACTCTAGGGGCTCATCTCCATTTCAAAGCCGAAGAGCCAGCGCTTGTCCGAGGATGTCTCCATGGTCATGCGGCCGGCATGACTAGACGCCAAAGGCGCACGGAACGCTGTTACCTTCCCACCATAGTGGTCCCAGAAGCTGGGACAAGTAACAGGCGCTCACTCTGTTACGTGGCACTCGGGATTCGACCCGCCAAACTGTCGACCTTCTGATCGACAAGCTCAGCGTCCTAACCCACTGAGCCATCGCTTCCCTAAGGAAGATTACCACAGCATTAAATCCCATCAGACATCTAAATCACAAAAGCCCCAAAAGTATAAAACTCATTGTACTCACCTTCCTGGTCAGCCAGCTGGCCCGAAACCCCAACGCTGTTGTCACTATGGTCTTTAGCTTCTGAAATTAAAACCAACTTTCTGGCAGCTCACTTCGCTATTTGTTCTCAAGCGGCGACTGTATTGTCCTGGCTGGACAGACGAACTGGAGATTTTTTTTTCTTCCAACAGATCCTAAGCAAGCTCTGTTAGATACTGGAGCTGAAACTTCTCTTATTAAACACTTTCCTTTGGGTAAGCAAATCTCCACTGAAGCCCTATCTGCTTCACAGACCTCTGATTGGGAGGCTTTGGTTCCAGGGGTTAACCAAGCCCATTGTGGCCAATATGGGATACATTTATTTTATTTATTTATTTATTTAGATTTATATACCGCCCTTTCCCAAAGGACTCAGGGCGGTTTACAGGGCATTTAAAAGAGAGTCAATACAAACGTTAAAACAAATTAAAAAAGATTAAATAAAACCCTGAGAACAGTAAAAAACCCAATTAAAATTAAAATTAAAAAATTCTCAGCCTGGGCCAAAGAGCTCGAAGAGCCAGGTCTTCAGGTCCCGGCAGAATGAACGGAGGTTGGGGACAGTCCTAAGCTCCACAGGCAGCTGGTTCCACAGGGCAGGTGCACCCACTGAGAAGGCCCTACCCCTGGGTGTTACCCGCCGGCAATCTTTAACCGGCGGCACCCTGAGAAGACCCTCCCTGTGGGAGCGCACTGGACGAAGGGAGCTTGATGCTGGCAGCAGGTGTTCCCTCAGATATCCCGGACCCTCGCCATTTAGGGCTTTATAGGTCATCACCAGCACCTTGAATCTCACCCGAAGGGCAACCGGAAGCCAATGCAGCTCGCGGAGTAGAGGTGTTACATGGGAGTATCGGGAGACCCCCATCACGACTCGCGCGGCTGCATTCTGCACCAGCTGAAGCCTCCGGGTGGTCCTCAAGGGCAGCCCCATGTAGAGAGCGTTGCAGTAGTCTAAACGGGAGGTCACGAGCGCATGAGTGACTGTGAGTAGGGCATCTCGGTCCAGGTAGGGTCGCAACTGGCGCACCAGGCGAACCTGGGCAAAAGCCCCCCTGGTCACGGCTCCTATATGGTCTTCAAAAGTGAGTTGCAAATCCAGGAGGATGCCCAAGTTGCGAGCCCTATCAACGGGGGGTAACACCTCACCCCCCATCATTAGAGATGGAATAGTCTGGTTGACCCGAGATGCCGGTATGCACAGCCACTCAGTCTTGGCAGGATTGAGACGAAGCCTGTTTCTCCCCATCCAGACCCGGACCGCTTCCAGGCAATGGGATATCACGGAGAGGGCATCGCTGGGTTGGTTTGGGGTGGAGAAAAAAAGTTGGGTATCATCAGCGTACTGATGATACCCCACCCAAAAACCACGAATGATCTCGCCCAGTGGCTTCAGGAGGGGCGAGAGAACCGACCCCTGAGGAACTCCACAAACAAGAGGCCTCGGGGCGGACCTCTGCCCTCCCGTCAACACCGATTGCGAGCGGCCCAGGAGATAGGAGGAGAACCACCGCAAAACAGTGCCTCCCACTCTCAACCCCCTGAGACGCCGCAGTAGGATACCATGGTCGATGGTATCGAAAGCCGCTGAGAGATCTAATAGGACTAGGACAGAGGAACAACCCCTGTCCCAAGCCCGCCAGAGATCATTCACCAGCGCGACCAATGCCGTCTCCGTGCTGTGCCCAGGCCTGAAACCCGATTGGTACGGGTCCAGATAATCAGTTTCATCCAGGAAAAGAGGAAGCTGATGGGCCACCACACTCTCAACAACCTTCGCCAGAAAGCGGAGGTTGGAGACCGGACGATAGTTATTTAAAACAGCTGGGTCCAGGGCAGGCTTCTTGAGGAGGGGTCTCACCACTGCCTCCTTCAGGGAGGCGGGGAAGACACCCTCCTTCAAGGAAGCAGTTATTACTGCCTGGAACCAGCCTCGTGTCTCCTCCCGAGCCGCATAAACCAGCCAGGAGGGGCACGGGTCCAACAAACAGGTGGTGGAGCTCAGCCTCCTCATCATCCTGTCCACATCATCAGGGGAAACAGGATCGAACTCAGTCCAGATAACATGCTCAAGACCGTCCGATTCCTCCACGTCAGACTCTGCCCAGTCAGAGTCCAAACCGGCCCGGATCTGAGCGATTTTGTCCGTCAGATGATGACTAAACTCCTCGGCCCGTCCCTGCAAGGGATCCTCCCTCACCTCCTGGTTAAGGAGGGAGCGAGTCACCCTAAACAGGGTGGCTGGGCGATTATCTGCGGACGCGATAAGGGCCGCGAAGTAATTAGCCTTCGCCGTCCTCATCGCCGCAAGATAAGACCTTATAAAGGTTCTTAACTGCAATCGGTCAGATTCGGATTGGGTGGATCTCCAACAGCTCTCTAGACCCCGTCTCCGACGCTTCATCTCCCGGAGCTCCACAGAAAACCATGGCGCCCAACGGGATCTGCGCCGGGTCAGGGGTCGCAAGGGTACAACACAGTCGAGTGCCTCAGCGGCTGCCTTATCCCAGGCATCAACCAAGGCATCAACTGGGCTGTGGGTGAGGGCGATGGGTATAGACCCAAGCGCCATCTGGAACTGTTCCAGGTCCATTAGGCGCCTGGGGCAGAACCACCTGGTTGGTTCTGCCGCCCAGCAGTGGGGGGTAGCATAACGGAAGACCAGCCGCAGGAGATAATGGTCGGACCATGACAGGGGAACAATGACCGGTGAACCCCCTCCTAGATCATCCAACCACTGTCCGGACAGGAACACCAGGTCGAGAGTGTGACCCCCCACATGAGTCGGGCCCTGAATTACTTGGGTCAGGCCCATGGCTGTCATGGAAGCCATGAACTCCCGAGCCAACTCAGACGACCCTCCCAGTGAAGGCAGGTTGAAGTCACCCAGTACCATAAGCCTGGGAAACTCCACTGCCAACCCTGAGAGGGTGTCGAGAAGCTCGGGCAGGGCTGTTGCCACACAGCTGGGCGCCAGGTATGTGAGCAACAAGCCCATCTGAACCCGAGGGCCACATCTCAGGAGGAGGGTCTCACTCCCGCCAGTCTGGACAATGGTGGTCTCCCGCGGACGTAAAGTCTCCCTGATAACCACCGCCATCCCTCCACCCCTGCCCTGAGCCTGCGGCCGGTGTAGCACACGGAAACCTGGGGGACATAGTTCAGTCAGAGGGACCCCTCCCTCCGAGCCCACCCAAGTTTCCGTAATGCACGCCAGATCCGCGCATTCCTCCTTGATCAAGTCACGAACGAGGGGAGCCTTGTTAACAACGGATCTGGCGTTAAAATAAACCAGCCTAAGCTCAGGGACCTGATCACCCTCACCCCCGGGCAAGAGGGTGCTAACCGGAGGGTCAGAGCGTGCCACCGCTCGAAGACAGCGGGGGCGCGATCCCAGGTGTTGATATGGCCCTCCGTGCAACCACCTGCTGCCATTCCCTATCGTCGTGGGGATTTGCAGCCCCACCCCAGCACACACAGAACCAGCAGTCTCCACCCCCAACCCTATCTCGCCGGGACCCTTCATAGGCCCAGACCAATTAAAAATTCCCTCCCCACCCTACTGTCCCTCCCCATCCCTAACCCTTTAAAATACCTAGCTAAAAATATATATATACATGTTAGTGCACAGGTAGAGCTCACCAGGCCCCTTGCAACCCCCCTAAAACAATACCCCAAACCAAAGGCTGCTGAAACAGAGATCACAGAGACAATTTGCAATTTAGAGATGGAAGGTATTCTAAATAAACCAGTAAGCTCCTTTAATAGCCCCCTCTGGCCCATTACAGGTTAGAGGATTTATCCAAGACTGCTTTCTGCCTCCATTTTTGAACAAAACATGCAGAATAATTTTTTGTTCTGGGTTTGGACTACCCAAAACCTTGTGCCCCCTTTAATTTCTCTAACCCTAGACAAACAAATCTGGTTTACTGATGGGGCTTCATGGTGGGAGGACAGGACCTTCCTGTGTTGCTGTTTCTACCAGAGATTTAAAATTAGGGGCTCTTTTGCCAAATTCTTACAGCACAACAAGAGGCAGAACTTGACGTTGCACAACAGGCATATGCCTTAGTATGGGTTATTAAGTTGGGGGAAAAGGAACAGATTATTTTGGATTTACACAACATGGCCCATGAGGCAGCAAAGAAAATCTTGGCAAAGGAACATCAAATTGTAGTGTGGCCCCATCAGCGGCAAAGGGGTCAGCACATTGTTGCTAATTGCCTGGAATGCCAAGTTCAAAACAGGAACTACTCCAAGTTACAGCTCCCATTCTATGGCCAGAGACAGATTGGTACATGGGACATAATTTTCCTGGATTATATTGAGGGGTTTTCTGAATGGGTGGAAGCCTTCCCCATGTGCAATAAAACTGCAGACACCACTGGTCTTTTGTCACCGGGACCGGCCATTCCATATTTCAACAGTTAGGGCTGTTAGTCAGCTCTTTGAAGCCTTTACCCCACAGTTGGGAGTCAAACACAAACTGCACACGACATACAGGCCCCAGACCAGTAGAAAATGTGAACATATGAATAATACCATTAAGACTGCATTAAGGAAACTCTTGTCTTCAACACCCACATCCATGGGCAGACTTCTTGCCAACCATTCTAAGAGCCATTAGAAGCTCCAGGTCAGGTGGATACAGCCCATATGAAATCCTGTTTGGTTTCCCCATACATGTTGGTGTGCACTGGGAAACCAGGGGAGGATGCACAAATTGCAGGTCCAGAATCTCTTAGCAGAAATAAGAACAGACATTGCCAAACCTAAGGCTGCTTCCAGAGACTCCAAAGTTATCCTAAGTGACATTAAAGCAAAGGTGGTACTACTCCCTCTTTTGTCCTCCCCCCTTTTTCGTCTCTTGGCTTATTTCACTTATGACTTGTGGAAGGGAAGTTTATTTCACTTTGGATCATCTCCAGAACCAAAACCATGGACAAACCAGAGGACAGTGTGGGAAGCTCCCCACCACAAATAAAATTTCTACAGAATATTAAAAGAGGCAGAATAGAATATTTCCCCTAAGGGAGAAGAGGAGAAAAATGTCCTTAACAAAGGCAGAAAGCAGCCCCCAGTCTTTCTGCTAGAGAAAAACAGCCTCAAGCAGAAGCCTGAAGAGGCTAGGCTTTGTGAATGGATATTTTGTATCCATTCATAAAGCCAGGCCACTCTATTCATAAACAAAGGGCAGCCAACAGCTCTGAATAAGCAACAGAATAGGCAAGGACCCAAAACTGACAAGATTAGCTCAGATAAACAAAACACCTAGGATTTGCATTTCCCCTTCTGCATGTAGAGCCAGTCATGACCCCTACATGACCGCATAGGAATCTGGCAACAGCCATTAAAATATTAAAGGACATGAACAGGCATCTCAATCACAAAGCCCCCAAAATTGTATAAAAGCCCCCACCTACTCTCAACCCCAATTTGTCAGGCACCCCAGAAACATTCTGCTGTCACTGTTGTTTCTAGTTACCAAATAAATGGAGACCTCCTTTCCAATTGCAGCCTGCCTTCAGTTCATTTCTCCTGCGTCTTTCTCCCGGCTTGGATGGGCAGACATTTTGCCAACCATTCTACGAGCCATTAAAAGCTCCAGCTCCAGGTCAGGTGGATGCAGCCCATATGAAATCCTGTTTGGTTTCCCCATACACTTTGGTGTGCACTGGGAAACCAGGGGAGGTTGCACAGATTGCGAGTCCAGAATCTCTTAGCAGAAATAAGAACAGACATTGCCAAACCTAAGGCTGCTTCCAGAGACTCCAAAGCTATCCCAAATGACATTAAACCAAAGGTGGCACAACTCCCTCTTTTGTCCCCCCTTTTTTTCTTTCTTTCTTGGCTTATTTCACTTATGACTTGTGGAAGGGAACCAAAACCATGGACAAACCAGAGGACAGTGACCCCGAATCTTTTAGGTGTAGCCAATGCAACTAAGTGTGTGTTTTTTTATTAACTTTGGAAATCATAATCATCCACTGCCCTCCATCTCTCCTGTTTTTACCTGTGAGAAAGTCTGCAGTATCTCCTTTGCCTCCACCCCTTTATTTTTACCTAAAGGTTTCTCTTTGTTATCTGGGCATGAGGCTCATATTCATGTCCCAGCCTACAGTTCAGGCAAGAGGGGTCTTGTACCATTGGGTGCTTGACCTCTCTATATGCCCTGCTTCCCATGAAAGTAGCCCTATCAACCCAAGTTAAATGAAAACTATCATAATCTTGCTATTTGTATCATTTCATGTTAATTTCTTCAGTCTTTCAATGTGTTAAATCTGTTTTTCTGAAATATTATTTCTATGTGTTAAATCTGTTTTCTTGAAGTATTGTACCTCCATACCAACTAGACAGCAAAATCTATTGGCAAGGATACATACAAAAACTGTAATGCTCTGAATGGTTAATGAGTGAGCCCTATTTTGTGGCATCTCCTCTTTAACTTGATGCCAAGAGAAGGAATATGTAAGACTAATCTGAAGCTGCCATACCTAAAGATGAAGCAAAGATGAAGCAAGCACATAAGCAGGGTGAACAAAAACCAGGAAAAAGTCCCTTAGGTAATGTAGTTAAGAAGGAACCATTATGCAGCATTTTAATGAGTGCCAACAAGCATTTATCAGTAGAAGCTCTCTCCGATTTTGACCAGTCATTTTCTAGTCTAGAGACTGAGTTGGGGGTGGTTTCAAAATCATTTGAGTAAAGGATTCCTTTGAGTTCTGTGCTGTAGCTTTACAAACACAATTTGTACAGTTTCTGGCAACTACATTGCATCTTTCTTTGGATACCTGCTTTTCCTTTGTTTTTCTATAGATGTCCTTTTTTCTATTCAGCATTTTAGAAAACTTGATGTGTCTGCATTCCATACCTTTAGATGTTTCCTATTTCTCCTTCTGGTAGAAATTCTTTAAAGGCTCATCATTTAATTAAAGAAATCTTTTTCCATATTGGAAAACTGTTAACATAGCATTGGAATCCTTTTCCTATCAAATGTTGATTTAGTTATTCTTCCAAATGTTAGCTCAGTGTACAGGTTGGAAAAGGGCAAAGGAACCAGCAGCTTTAACAACACTTCTTAAATTGCAAGGAATTCGACTATTGGTACATTGGTTACCAATGTACAGTAAGCAGCTGATGCTTGCTAAATTAACAGCATACTTTCCCCATTCACTGGAAATTACACAGAGGTTGAGCTGGATGGTAAGTAAACCAGCCATAGAAACATTGCCTGTAAGTTTTGAAGCCACTCTTTTTTTTTTTTTTTTATTGAAAAGTTTTAAAATACAATTTTCCTTTGAAAAACCCCCCTTCCCCCTCCCTCCTCCCCTCCCTACCTCCCCCCTATCTCCCCCCCTCCCCCTCTCCCTCCTCCCTCCCCTGCCTCCCACCCCTCTACTTCCCCTCCTCCCCCCCTCCCCCCCCCCCGACTTCCCAGAGCAAAATACAAGGTATATATCTAAAAAGCAATCATAAACAATCATATACTAACAATTATAAACTCTAAAATCCATCACTCTCTAGCTTATATAGAGTAAACCAATCCTTAACAATACTAAATATGTATAAAGAACTAAAATAAAAGAAAACTAGCATCATTCCCATCTATGTTCTTCCACAATTCACTATTACCTAGACATATTCTCACTTACACATCACAAGCACCTATCCCTATTAACCTCTCTAGCCAAAATAGGCTATAATAGATAGTTCTTACACAAATTAACCCGCATTAACCCACAAAATTTTCTTCCTCTTCCTCTGTAGTAAATTGTCCATTAATTCCAAATTGAACATTCTGTTACCATAGATATCATCCCAAAACTCTTAAAAACACAGCTACCACTTGACTATAAGTATATTGTGGAAGTTCCATAGATTTCTACTGGTCTTATTTTTTAATCTTTTTTGAGCGTTTTAAGGCAGCACGCGTCACCCTCTGTTCTCTAGGATCATCCAAAAGAGTTGCAGCTTGATCTCCTCCTGTACCCTTCTCGTCTATCTGTCCATCTTCATCCTCTTGATGTTCTCCTTCTCCAGATCCCTCTGCAGCTTCCAGAAGTGTTGATGGGGTTGCTTTTAAAACATTGTTGTAAAAATCATGCGCTTGCTTCACAGTACCCAAACAGTACCTTTTGCCATCATACATGAAGCTCAACCCAGCTGGGATCTCCCATCTGAACCTTATATCTCTTTGCTTGAGCTCTTGCACAAGAAATATAAAGTCCTTCCTTCTCTTTAAAATCTTTGGAGGAATTTCTTTTAGAACCAAAACTTCTTGACCAGCAATCACAACTTTAGTATCATAGGCAGCTTGTATAACTTCATCTCTAATTTCCCTTTTTACAAAATAAACCACCACATCTCTAGGCAACTTTCTCTGCTTAGCAATCCAGGAATTCACACGAAACACTTTGTCCATGCCTTGTTTTATTTCAGATGCTGGATGGTTCAATACCCCCTCAAAAGCCTCAGAAACCAGCTGCTTTAAATCTTCCTTAATATTCTCTTTTAGGCCTCTAATTCTAACAGCAAACTGCATCTGGTAAAATTGAGCCAAACTCTGTTCGCTATCCATTTTGTCTTTTAAATCTTCAATTTCCAATACTTTTGCTTCTAATATAGCATTCTTTTGAGTCAAGTCTTCCACTTGATCATCCAGCACCTCCACACATTTAGCTACTTTATGCACTGAGGACAAAATGTCTACCTTCATCTCTCTAAGTTTCTGCTCCATCCTTTCTTCCATTCTCTGCTCCAATTTCTCCAATTTCTCCTCCATCTGTGCAAATTTAACACCCATTGACTCCAAAATTAACTGGGTATGTTTTTCAAGATCCTTCGATGTCAATACATCAGGAGAATGCAACGCCTGCAGTAATGATTGTTGTTGCACCGGAGAATTTCCAGCACTCCGAAAAGTTCTAGGGGGAGGTTTAGCCGCCATCTTTTACTTACAATTGTGACGCACTTGCACTTTAAGTTTTAAGCATAGTCCATCAAGCTTGAGAGTAAAATAAAATAATCCTCTTCATCTCTTCACCTTTTCCTCTTGTACCGCTCTGCCTGCTCCTTTAAATCATAGTCCTTTCTTCAGGCAGGGATGGTTCGCAGACGCCTGGCTCTGCTCCAGGAAGTTCGGAGCAGAGACGACGGCCAGCTGGGAGCAACCCAGGCTTCGGGGGAGTTCGATCCTTCAGCCGCCCAAGCTCGAAGCTCAGGCGGCCTCGGAGAACTCTACCCCTACCTGGGGCCTCACCCCCTCCTCTTCTCCCGAGGAGGGGGCTTCAATTTCGCCCGAACAGCTGATCGGCGCTGTTTCGGGCGAAAAAACAAACAGCTGAGCCGCGGGCAGCCAGGGGAGGCTGTCTTCGGCGCCGCGCCGCCAGCGGAAGTCCCCGCCACTCTTGATATGTTCTCTCTCCTAGTCCACTTAATTCCCCTTTCCTTTTTATATTAAATGTGTGTAATGCTTTATGTTTGATAAATTATATTTATCTAATTAGAGAATTAGATTGTGTGTTTTTATTATATACTGTATGGAGTTAGGTGTGTAAAATATTCACCTTCTGATACTATGAAAAGTGAAAGATTATCTAAGGCAATACTCATGTGCAAGAGTATATTGTCCTATTGGCATATAACAGGGGGGAAAAATGATGCCTCTTCCAAAACCATTATCTAGCTGTATTTAAACAATTATCTAGCTATATTTAATGTAGACCTGTTTTTGTAATTAATCTTATGGCTTTGTAATTACTTTTCAAGTGAGAGATTAATATAGTGTTTCTCAACCTTGGCAACTTTCAGATGTGTGGAGTTCAACTCCCAGAATTCCCCAGCCAGTGGGAATTGTTAATTAAGTTAAAAACAATGTTTTGTTAGAAAATCAGATCACTCAAATGAACCATTTCCAGAAATTTAGAACACTGATTTTAAGCCTCCATGATTTCTCAAGGAAGTCAGAAGTGATCAAAGATATATAGAACAGGAATTTACCCAGTGGCAACAAGATCTCTAAAAATTCAAACTAAACTTTAATCTTTGAAAACAGTCTAAACCTGGTCTTCAGTAGAGAAGAAGTTCAGGGTTAGGATAAATGTGCCCTTCTATCACACTGCTAAGCTTGTAAGCCGCCCTGAGTCTTCGGAGAAGGGCGGGATATAAATGTAATAAAAATAAAATAAATAAATAAATAAATAAACATCCAAATCATTATCTTGCATCAGAATTTCCCCCAAAAACCAAGCTTATGAACGGCTAGTTTGGGATAGATTCTGTGAACAATAATCTTCTGTCCTTGTGTCAAAAGCAGAAACAATGAGAGAAATTCACTCTGCTTTAGAGCTTGGATAAATTCAGAAACAGGTTCTTCTTCATCAGTACTGTAGTTAGCAAATGTCAGAGGATTTGAGACTGGGACAGCTTTCTCTTTGTGCTAATGATCTCATATATGTCCTTTCCAATCAGTAAGAGTTGCCATAGTGGCAACCAAGAGTAATTGTTAGTTGTGCTTCACCAGTCTGTGTGTTGACTACTCATGGAATTTTCTTCCACACTAGCTGTTTACATAATATACTACGAAAAATATATTCTCCACTTTTGTGTTTAGTTTTCATATACTTTAAAATGTTTTATTTTTGAGGGGAGATGGAGGGATATAGGGAGGGGGATGACAGGAACCAGAAGTGCCAACCAGAGACAATGGTCGAAGGTTCCAAGGACACAGGCATGGGAAAGGAATGCAAACGCCCAACAGAGGTGCCAAACTTTGGGAACTGTTACCAAAACAACTCATTTGAACCTCACTGGACACTAACAAGATGACCCGGGTGGAGGGCTTAGGACAAAGGGAAAATTGCCAGGTTTATGTCGGAATCCTCAGATCTCACTTTGCTTAGGCTGTAACCACTTGACTTTAGAAAAAGTATACCTTTAATTACAAAAGGAACCAAGGGTCTTTCTTTCCTAAATGCCCAAGCTGGAACATGCCTGACACTTTATTCAGCTTATTTTGGAATCAGTGGTTAATCATTTTCTGAGTTGATGCTGCTTTTGTTTTTAGAATATCAAAACATATTTTTGTACATATTAATATACAACTATTAATATAAATGACTACTAATGTGCTTTTTAGCTTTGTGTCTCCCATTTCCATGTGGATGAGCAAGAGGGGGAATACTTAAGCCAGAAGTTGTAAAACATTTCAGGGAGTCTCACAGAATCATAAATAAAAACACAGATGTAATTAATATTTTAAGTTCTATAATCTTACTTTTACGAATTATTTAGGAAATAATTAGATTGCACCAATACTGTCTTATGTAAAATGCAAATCTTTTATCACCATTATCAGAAAAAGAGAGATCAAATGGAAAACCGAAACCATCTAAATGGGGTGAATTAATGAATGAAATTCAGAGCATGGGGACTGCTAAAGAGCTGCGCAGTCAGGTTTGTCTTAAGCAATGTGGGGAGAGTAGAGAGAAAACAGGATTGTGTATAATTTTTCTCTAGTTTGCTATAGAATACAATTATTTAACAAAAAGGTAAGTGGGAAAAGTTGCTGACAAATTAAAGAATGGCTATGAAAGTCACTCAGATATAAATTCTAGAGTAGCTAGGTTAAATCTATTGTAGAAACCTCCTCCCTAGCAAAGTCTTTAATACAGATTTGTTTCGGCATACACTTTTATGAATTTTACATATATCATCAAATGAGGTAAGTACAATCCTGGTTCTGAGAGGGAATTTATATGCAATCAAGAAACAGTTCCCGAGTATGGCACAGATTCTCGGGCAGTGGTGAACATACATGTCATGTGTAAGACACTCCTTAATAACCATTTGTTTAGTGACTGTTCAAAGTTATGGTGCTGAATGAATGGTATTGTCTGGTCCTTGAAATTATGGCTGCTGCAGCAGCACCCTTGCAGTCATGTGATCAAAATTAGGGTGTTTGGCAGCCCAACTGCATTTACGACCACAGTGTGCTGTGTACCTTGCTGCCTGGCACATTTCCTTCCTGACCAACTGAAGCTCCTCACCAGGCAGGTGCTGAAATCTCCTTGGTTACTGGTGCTGGGTCTCTTTTCAATCTCCATGAATTGGTGGGTGGCCTACGAGAGCTCAGGTGGTCATGGAAATCATGGGCTTGTCTTAAGTAAACATTGGCTCAACTCATACATGTGGTCATTCATTTTGTCTTGTTTTTACCTCTGAGCAGTTGGTTAGTCATCTGAAGATGGAGGGTTTGCTATGGTTTTGGACCTTTGCCATGGTTGGACTATTTCTTGGTCCAGCTGAAGTTTCTTGCTCCCTGTGACATCCGCAGGGTAGGGGAACCAATTTTAATGGTTCACCCCAAACATCATCTGGATGGTTTCTGGCAGTGTCTCAGGAGTTTTCAGGTAATGTGGTAGGCAGTTCTGCTGAGTGCCTAGTCAAACTTTGGAATTTGGATATGGCCTAAACACTGAATTTTATTATGGTCTCTCCCCCTCCCCCCAATTTGCTGATAGGAAGTGAAGCAACAAAAATAATGCCTTGGGGAGATTATATTTGCTCAGATTTTATATTTGCTCAAGTCATGACTCTGCACAGGTCTGAAGATGTGACTGGACCAACATCTTGTATTTGCGAACTCTTGGGATAATGTGCTTTGTGGCATGAGCTCCTTTGTTTGATGGTTTGAATCCATGTTTTACCTGGATTGTGCATGAAAGGTTAGACTCAGACCCCTCACAAGACCCTCACCTGACATAACCCTTCCATCACAAGACCTACTGACCACACAAAGCCCTTATAAGCAGAACACCAACACTGACATTCCCTAAATTCTGCTGAAGATGTTACCTAGTCTGGTAACTAAACGTTCGGAAACCAACCACAAGCTCGGAGAATGAACCTCCACCGTCATCCTACACCCGAGCTACAGATATTTGCCACTATCACAAATTTTTATGCTGCCCATCTCCCCTACAAGATGACTCTGGGCAGTGAGATGATGGTGAATCTTTCCAAAGGTGGTGGTTCTGTAAAACAAATCATTCCAAAACCTCAATATAATTTCTTAAGAAAGTCGCAAAGAACTCCAGAACAAAATCCAGGAATCTGCAACACAGAGAGTAGTAAAGTTGAAGCTATTGATTTCTAAAAACTACACTGATGCTTGTCTCATGTTTGACAAGGTAAAGCAAGCCCTCTAGATTTTTGGAGAAATGTTTTATGAACAGATGAGTTGAAAGTGTAATTTTTCAAGCTGCATGGTTGCTATGTCTGGCTGACAGTAAACACTGAATTTCCAAAATAAGAGTGTATGACCTATTGTCAAGCATGAAAATAGCATGAAATAGTTTTGGGATGCTTTGCTACCTCAGAATCTGAATGACTTGCCATCACTGAAAGAAGCAAAAATTCTGCTTTATATCAGAGAGTTTTAGTCCATCCATCCATCAACTAAAGCTGAAGCACAAGTAGGTGTGCAGAAAGACAATAATCCTGAACATAAAAACATGTCTACAAGAAAATGGATGGAAAATGAAATCAGTATTTTGGAGTGGCCATTATCTCATCCCATAGAAATGTAGTGGCATGCCCTGAAACAAGTTCATACTAGAAAACACTCAAATATTACTGAGTTGAAGCAGCTCGCTATGGACAACCGGTCCGCACAAACAAGCAAAGCCCCATCCGTGGGATGCAGACAGCACACAAAACCACACATCCTCCGGTCCGTGGAAAAAGCTTTCTCCATGGAACCGGTCCCTGGTGCCCAAAAGTTTGGAGACCTCTGAGCTACATGACAGACTGGTCATCTATTGCATTTATTTATTTGGTTGCAGTTACTACAGCTAATGCTGATGCAACCACTTAATTGAAAGGGGGCAATACTTTCTCACATTGGCATATCACATGCCAGATGATTTTGTTCATCCAATCAATGAAACAGTCAAACAAGCACAAAACCTGGAGGTTATCTGTTACCTATATGAAACTCCAACAATATTCAGTAGTGAAGATAAGATTCATAAGAGAGAGTGAATACTTTTTGACAGAACTGAGACTATAGTGCACATTCCAGGACATATTTATGTATAGTACTGCTGGCACATCTCTGGGAATACAAAAAACTTCATATGCCTATCTCATTAGAGAAAACTGGCCCAAGCAAGATTTGTGGACTAACCAAGAGAGGTTAGTAGAATGTAGTTTAACAAGAACAGCTGGAAAAATACCGGTTCCATAATGTTTCATCTATGACTTTGACTTGCTCACCCTCCCAATAAAGATGTAACAGATGATACCAGAAAAAAAGGGAAAAACAAGTGTGAAAGATTGTAGAATGTTACAGTAGCTGTTGAAAAATTGGAATTATCAATTTGTTTCCTCTACTTTTAAAGTATACTATATAATTGTATGCGTGCATACAATTCATATACAGTTAAAATCAGTAATCCAGTCTGAATATTGCCTAATGAATTCTGAACTTAGATGAAATGTCTACAAAAAACCATATGAGAACTTGAATCTTATAATACTGAATAGGTAACTGAAATTTTCCACTAGAGTCTTTAAATACAATACAAAATAAGAGAGGAGGAAGCCTAGTGTATGGAAGTGTATCCTTTACAGGATAAATTTCATTAGTATAAAAAGCAAAGTGTAAATATGTTTTCTGGTTTCAGTCCCAAATTATTCAGTTTGTATCTAATTATAATGGAGCAGTAGCACCCCAAATTAGCTTAAGTACATGGAAGAAATTACAGCAAGAGAAAATGTGTAACCAAGCTCATAACCAGAACTGGCGATGCACAACGTAGAAAGAACAATACTTGCCAGATATAGTTTTGAATAAATGGTGCTTCAGGTTCTTAACGCAGCAACTTTTGGAAGCCACAAGGTAATGAATAAAAAAGAAAATAGCAGCCAATCACTTAACATAAAAACTTGATTTAACTTTATTTATCCTTAGAGTCAACAACTGGTTTGTATTGAGTTGTAAAGCAACCAATTCTGCTTTGCACCAATAAAGCTGGTATAAGCTGTTTTTTATATCAAAATTATGTCCTGTGACTGTCAATGAAACTTACCCCATATACATTTTTATTTTATTAAAGTAACAATGTTCAAGTTTGTATAGTTGGAAAGTGAACTTGTTCAGTCTCCATTTATAATTTAGTGTACTTGACAAACCATCTTTTTCATAAACTATAAAAGCACATATTCAAAGCAGAAGTTCCATCAACTGAAGCACTAAATAGAGAAAAACGTAGTTATTTCCAGAAACCCAACCTCATGAAAAAGGCAGGTAAACAGGCAGACGTATAAACCCTTCTGCCTATAATAGATGCAAGAAATGAGTTTGGATACTTGTCAAAGTTTCTCTTAACAGGCTAAAATATTGTAGAATATAAACTTGAAGCTAAACAAGGAGGTTTTGAGAACACCAGGTGCTATGGTGCTCAGTAGCATTCATTACTGTCAGGTCAGATGATATACAATTCAAATGTATCTCTTATATTTTACCTCTTCTATGCAAGATCTGCCACACACATTTGAAAAGCAGCAAGACCACTTCTTTTCAAAACAAATGGCCTCATCCGAGCATATAATCTGTGCCATGAGTCATGAAATTGCAGCTTGATATACAGTCCTGAACACAACATACTGCAACAATATGAGTGGTGTCTTCTAAAATAAATACCTCAAAAGGAGTTGTTCTACTAGCTGAAATGTCAAAATATCCACACTGTTGGAAGGGTCACAATGGGAATAGTCAATTCACATTTTACCATTCCAGTTGAGATATTGCTGTTAAATTTTCTCGGACATTCATGCATCTTTGTTATACCAGCACGGACTTGTTCGCCCTCAGGGGTGCCCCCCTCTCCTGGGTGCGACCCGCCTTTCTTTCCACCTCCAACCTCGATGAAGGGCCCGATTATTGGGACCCTGAGAGATGGCTGGGCAGGGGCAGGGGCCTCCAGTATAAATTTAATAAGAGGCCCCTGGTTAATTTTTTAGTAATTATTTTTGTGGGGTTAGGGAGGGGGGCGGGAGTGTGTTATGGTTGTTTGGAAATGGGGGGTGGTCCATCAACCGTTGCTCAGGCTGATCGCGTGGGGGGAGAGCGGGGGTCGGTTGCCTCCGGGGCTCTGGAGCGGGTCGTGGGACTACCGATTCCCACGACGCTGGGGAATGGTAGCAGGTGTACGAACAGAGGGCCGCATCGATACCGGGGAGGGCATCTCCGCTATTTACAAGCGGTGAGGCGCTCCGACCCTCTGCTTCTTCCCCGAGGTCCCGGGAGCGAGGATGTGCAGCCACCTGAGCTCCGGCCGGTGTACCTGAATGCCAGGTCCGTTGTTAATAAGGCTCCCCTTGTCCGGGATTTAGTTGAGGGTGAGCATGCGGACCTGGCTTGCATCACGGAGACTTGGTTGGGCCCAGAGGGTGGTGTTCCTTTGGTTGATCTTTGCCCACCAGGTTTCCGGGTGCTACACCGGCCTCGGGCTCAAGGTAGGGGCGGGGGAGTGGCGGTAGTTATTAGGGAGACCTTGTGTCCGCGGGAGACCACCGTTCCCCAGATAGTCGGGTGTGAGTCTCTCTTTTTGAGATGTGGTCCTGGGGCGCAGTTGGGCTTGCTGCTGGTGTACCTTTCGCCTAGTCACACAGCGGCAGCCCTGCCTGAGCTACTCGACATCCTCTCGGGTTTGGTGATTGAGTTCCCCAAACTTATAGTTTTGGGTGACTTCAATCTACCATCCCTAGGAGGATCATCTGAGTTAGCTCGGGAGTTCATGGCTTCCATGACGGCCATGGACCTGACGCAAGTAATTCTTGGATCGACTCATGTGGGAGGCCACACCCTTGACTTGGTTTTCTTATCTGGACGGTGGTTAGATGATCTTGGTGGGGGCTCCCCAATTGTTATGCCCCTGTCATGGACCGATCATCATCTCCTGCGGCTGGTCTTCCGTTTTGCCACCCCCCGCCGTGGGTGTATGGAGCCAACTAGATGGTACCGCCCCAGGCGCTTAATGGATCCTGATAGGTTCCAGGCAGCGCTGGGGTCCCCACCTGCCTCCGTTGCTCACAACTCGGCGAATGCCTTAGTGGAAGCCTGGGAAAGGGCAGCCACGGAGGCACTTGACCGAATTGTACCCTTGCGGCCCCTGACCCGGTGCAGATCCCAGCGAGCTCCATGGTTCTCCGCGGAGCTTCGGGAGATGAAGCGTCGGAGACGGGGCCTAGAGAGCTGTTGGAGGTCCAGCCGATCCGAATCCGACCGATTGCGACTAAGAACCTATATTAGGTCTTATCTCGCAGCGATAAGGGCGGCGAGGTCTAATTACTTCTCCGCCCTTATCGTGTCCGCAGATAACCGCCCGGCCGCCCTGTTTAGGGTGACCCGCTCCCTCCTTAATGAGGAGGTGAGGGAGGAACCCTTGCAGGGTCGTGCCGAGGAGTTTAGTCAACATCTGTCGGACAAAATCGCTCGGATTCGGACCGGTCTGGACTCCAACTGGGCAGAGCCTGACGATCAGGACATGGGTGGTCTTGTCAATGTTATCTGGGAGGAGTTTGATTCTGTGACCCCGGAGGAAGTGGACAGGATTATGGGGAGGCTGAGCTCCACCACATGTTTATTGGACCCGTGCCCTTCCTGGCTGGTTTATGCAGCCCGGGAGGGGACACAAGGCTGGTTCCAGGCGGTTATATCTGCCTCTTTGAGTGAGGGTAGTTTCCCCGCCGTCTTGAAGGAGGCGGTGGTGAGACCTCTCCTCAAGAAGCCTGCCTTGGACCCAGCTGTGTTAAATAACTTTCGTCCGGTCTCCAACCTTCGCTTCCTTGCGAAGGTTGTTGAGAGTGTGGTGGCGCATCAGCTCCCTCTGGTTCTGGATGAAGCGGATTATCTAGACCAATACCAATCAGGTTTCAGGCCCGGGTACAGCACAGAGACGGCATTGGTCGCTCTGGTAAATGATCTCTGGAGGGCCCGGGACAGGGGACATTCCTCTGTCCTAGTCCTATTAGACCTCTCAGCGGCTTTCGATACCATCGACCATGGTATCCTGCTGCGGCGTCTCAGGGGATTGGGAGTGGGAGGCACAGTTCTTCAGTGGTTCTCCTCCTATCTCCTGGGACGTTCGCAGTCGGTGTTGGCAGGGGGGCAGAGGTCGACCTCGATGTCTCTCGTTTGTGGAGTTCCTCAGGGGTCGGTCCTCTCGCCTCTCCTGTTCAACATCTACATGAAACCGCTGGGTGAGATCATTCGTGGTTTTGGAGTTGGGTATCATCAGTATGCTGATGATACCCAGCTTTTCATTTCGACCCCAAACCACCCCAGTGATGCCCTCGACGTGATGTCCCGTTGACTGGAAGCGGTTCGGGTCTGGATGGGGAGGAACAGACTTCAACTCAACCCCGACAAGACTGAGTGGCTGTGCATACCGGCATCCCGGGATATTCAGAATATTCCACCTCTTTCCATGGGGGGTGAGCTTTTACCCCCCGTAGATAGGGCTCTCAACTTGGGAGTCCTCCTGGATTCGCGGCTTAATTTGGAAGACCATATAGTGGCTGTGACTAGGGGGGCCTTCGCCTGGGTTCGCCTGGTGTGCCAGTTGCGGCCCTACCAAACCGGGATGCCCTGTGTACAGTCACTCATGCGCTCGTGACCTCTCGTCTGGACTACTGCAACGCTCTCTACATGGGGCTTCCCTTGAAGACCACTCGGAGGCTCCAACTGGTACAGAATGCAGCCGCGAGAGTTGTGTTGGGAGTTTCCCGATACTCCCATGTTACACCTCTGCTCCGCGAGCTGCATTGGCTACCAGTTGTCTTCCGAGTGAGATTCAAGGTTTTGGTAATGGTTTTCAAGGCCCTACATGGCATGGGTCCGGAATACCTCGGGGATCACCTGCTGCCGGCGTCAACTTCCCTCCGCCCTGTGCGTTCCCACAGTGAGGGCCTCCTCAGGGTGCCACCAGTCAGAGAATGTCGTCTGGTGGCCCCCAGGGGGAGGGCCTTCTCTGTGGGCGCCCCGGACTTATGGAATCAGTTGCCGGTTGAGCTCCGGACGGCGCCTGACCTTCGCTCCTTCCGACACGATCTGAAGACCTATTTATTTGAACAAGCCAGCCTGGCCTGATGGGGGATGTGTTGGGGTTTTTATTGCGGGTTTTTTATACTATTATTTATTGTTTTAGCTCGGGCTTCTATTTAATTCTCTTTTAACTTTTGTACTTTGTATTTTATATGTGCCCTGTTCACCGCCCTGAGTCCTTCGGGAGAAGGGCGGTATACAAATATACAAATATACAAATATACTTAAACTTAAACTTAAATGGAAGATTTAAAAAACTGACAAGTATGCACGTGCCAAGGACTGAATTAAAGGACTCTTTGGTGCAATCAGTTCAAATTCAATGAAGTGGAAAGAAAATATGTACCAATTTTAAAAAATTGCCTCTAAGACCTGGACAGCAGCCCTATCTTGCTTCACAATACAAATCTAAAACAGCTGTTCTCAATAAGCCAAAATTTAAGTCAGACATTGCCTGAAAGTTTTGCACAATAATCTAGACCAATGATGGTTCTGTACCCTCATGTTGCTGTGAAACATGACTTGAGCTAAAGGCAAAGGCTGGTTATCTCAAGGACAACTGCTTCAATTTTAGCAATCAGTACAGTGTTTTTAAACTGTCTTCCTGTTGGGTCTCTTGCCTTTCTTTAAAATTAGTTTATTCTTAATGTAGCCACGCTTCCTTTTGGCAGTCTAAAAAGAAAAGCAGAATAGTGTATTAGTATTTAAAATGCTCTAGTGACAATACTCATGTTTTTGCATTGCTCTAGAATCCTTAATTATTATGTTTAAGTCATGGCTAGAAGGGTAGGAAGTACCATATGCAGGTACTTTGGAATGTGATCTTTCCAGTTTTGGCATGTAGCATCTTCCCCAAATTTAAGAGTGTAATCCTATGCATGTCTTCCTTTAGTCAGTGTTGCTCTTTTCAATGAAACCTAAGTCGCATTATATGGCAGTGTTTGCTGTAAATAAATGTAGACTAAAACCTAAGTTTTCACACTTACCGTGTTTCCCCCAAAATAAGACACGGTCTTATATTTTTTTGGCCTCCAAAAGAGGCACCAGGTTTTACTTTTGGGTGGATGCTCGCGGCATGAGGCTCCTTGTGCTGTTCGCGTGGCTCTCACCGCTCGCAAGCTGAGCGGCTTGTTGCGAGCGACGACAGCGGCACAATCGGCGTGACGAGCCTCACGCTACAATTGGTGGCAGTGACGAGTGGCACGACAAGCCTCACGCCATGAGTGGTGGCAACAGCACAATGCACTACATGGCATGTGGCCACAAGCAGCTGCAGAAGAACTCAGGCAGCGGCATGACAGGTATTGGGGTGTGGGAGGCCTGGCTGCAGCAGTCCTAAAGAAAGCAAGTGCGGGGCACGTGGGGGAGCTCCACCCCCCAAGCTTGATATTTAGGTGTGTGCCTCGCCCCAAAACTAGAACTTATTTTGGGGGTAGGGCTTATATTAGGCCCACCCACCCCCCAAAAAATCAAGCTAGGGCTTATTTTCGAGGTAGGTCTTACTTTTGGGAAAACATGGTATTTATAGCAAACACTGCCATTTAATTTCAATGCCAGTTATTTAGTATATTATCCGGCAGCAAGGAAAAATATTTCTTGATGCTTGTTTACTTTATGCTAATGCCACAGTAATGTTTAGCACTCAACACATAAAGTACTATTTCAAAAACTGCAGATATAACCCTCTAATTTCTCTAAAAGAGTTATCATGGTTCTTATTTAAAAATAATGCTCTGAGGTTTATATTTTAATTACTATGGACAAAAAGAGTTCTATTGTGCTCCAGATATTTCCAAAATGTGTTATGATGTTCATTTTTTCTACTGAAATTTCCCACATAATTATTTAAAGCTGATTTTTATCTCAACTTGTTTATATCTGAATATCTATATATTGAAAAATATTGATTTGATTTAGAATTCTCTTCTGTTCATTTACTTTCCATTTTAATTGATAAAAATAAACTATTAACACTTCTATTTCTGAAAGCATTTTTAATTTACAGCATTTTTGCACAACTGCCTAACACTTTTGCACAGTACCATACACGCAACTCTAGTTTCTTAGTTGAACAGTACAATACATTTAAAACATACAAAACTCAGAATCGTCCCTAGAAATGTTTACAGTAGACTATTTTTCTATAAGAAATCAGGTAAAACTTTTCTGTTTGAAGAGGATTTTATTTCTATAGAATAGAAATAGACTGGAACAGCAAACAATAATTGTAAAGAAAATGTTGCATGAGAGGTTGGCCAGAGCACGCATGTGAACATGCAAGAGTGCCTGCTGGCCCACTGCTGTGCTCACATATGCTCCAGCCAGTCTTTCGCATGGCCCAATGCCGAATAGGCCATGGCCTGGTAGTGGGCCATGGCCCAGGTGTTGGAGACCCCTGGTCTAAGCATCATTTTTCAGAAAGACATTTTCACATTTAGTGAGTGAATCAACATAATTACTGAAACACTATTAATGTGTTCTAGATAGTAAATTTTGTTATACTTAGCTGGGATTTTGGGGACGTAGCCTGCCTATGAGCACAAATGATAAATAGAATCCCCAGATGCTATATTAATCAAAATGCTAACCATTATTATCATCCATTAGGTCTGTTATTTGAAACAAAGTATGTGTTTATGTAGCTAGTAGAAAGACCTAATTGTATAGCTGGTAAAACTAGCATAGCATTAAAAATTTCCTTTGAAATATTTCGCTAGGAACCCACCTTTTTTGACAAATACTTCTGTTTTGGTAAAATGTTGGTTAGTTTAGGCTTATGATCCAGTGTTTCTCTGTTGTCTAGTCTTTTCACTTTATATATTCTAACAAGCCAGTGCTCTGAAGTGAAGGCTTCTTCCAAATGTTTAAACTTAATGTCTTTGTTGCCAATTTCAGCATTACAGGTTCGATCAAATCCTGGGGGAGTCCGAAAATCCAGCTACAAAAATTAATGCTATTCATTAGTTTGCAGGTATATTCAGTTCTAGAAATGCAAATATAAGTAAGTGTGTGTGTGTGTGTGTGTGTGTGTGCACGTTTTTCTTCCACACTTTTCTCTTCCACATAACTTTCTATTAATGTGCTTTGATACAGCACTTTGGGAACATCCAACTTCTTTTGCAATTACCTTTTGAGGCTTTCTCTCCTTATGGAGGGTGTCAATGAGGGTTTTCTGCACAACTGTCAGGTCAGCAGTCTTCCCCATGATTGTGATTCCTACTGAACCAGACTCAGAGACCATTTAAAGGCTCAGGAACCCTTTCCAGGTGTTATGGCTTAATTAGCTGATTAGAGTGGGACACTTTGAGCCTAGAATATTGCACCTTTTCACAATATTCTAATTTACTGAGATTGTGGATTTGGGGTTTTCATGAGCTGTAAGCCATAATCCCCCTTCATGGATTACTGCCTTGTCGTGGCGAAGGGGCTTGCGTAATTCAATGAAGCTATGAGCTATGCCGTGCAGGGCCACCCAAGACGGACAGGTCATAGCACAGAGTTCTGACAAAACATGATCCACTGGAGAAGGAAATGGCAACCCACTCCAGTATCTTTGCCATGAAAACCCTATGGACAGTACCAAAAGGCAAAACGATATGACGCTGGAAGATGAGCCCCTCAGGTCGGAAGGCGTCCAATATGCTACTGGGGAAGAGCAGAGGGCTAGTACTAGTAGCGCTAGAAAGAATGAAGCGACTGGGCCAAAGCCGAAAGGACGCTCAGCTGTGGATATGTCTGGTGGTGAAAGGAAAGTCCGATGCTGTAAAGATTTTTTCTCCATAGGAACCTGGAATGTAAGATCCATGAATCAAGGAAAGCTGGACGTGGTCAAACAAGAGATGACAAGACTAAACATTGACATCTTAGGTATCAGCGAACTAAAATGGACAGGAATGGGTGAATTTAATTCAGATGACCATCAGGTATACTACTGCGGGCAAGAATCCCTCAGAAGAAATGGAGTAGCCTTCATAGTCAATAAAAAATAGGAAAAGCAATACTGGGATACAATCCTCAAAATGACAGAATGATCTCAGTTCGAATCCAAGGCAAGCCATTCAATATCACAGTAGTCCAAGTCTATGCCCCAACCACCGGTGCTGAAGAGGATGAAATTGACCGGTTCTATGAAGCCCTACAGCACCTTATAGAACTAACACCCAGAAATGATGTCCTTATCATCATGGGGGATTGGAATGCTAAAGTAGGAAGCCAAAAGATAACCGGAATAACAGGCAAGTTTGGCCTTGGAGTACAAAATGAAGCAGGGCACAGGCTGATAGAATTTTGTCAAGAGAATACGATGGTCATAGCAAACACTCTTTTCCAACAACCCAAGAGACGGCTTTACACATGGACATCACCAGACGGTCAACACAGAAATCAGATTGACTATATGCTCTGCAGCCAAAGATGGAGAAGCTCTATACAGTCAGTAAAAACAAGACCAGGAGCTGACTGTGGCTCAGACCATGAGCTTCTTGTTGCAAAGTTTAGGCTTAAATTAAAGAAAGTAGGGAAAAGCGCTAGGCCAGTCAGGTATGAATTAAATCATATCCCTGTTGAATATACAGTAGAGGTGACAAATAGATTTAAGGAATTAGATCTGATAGACAGAGTGCCTGAAGAACTATGGACAGAGGTTCGCAACATTGTACAACAGGTAGCAACCAAAACCATCCCAAAGAAAAAGAAATGCAAGAAAGCAAAATGGCTGTCTGAGGAAGCTTTGCAAATAGCTGAGGAAAGGAGGGAAGCGAAAGGCAAGGGAGAAAAAGAAAGATATGCCCAATTAAATGCAGAATTCCAAAGAATAGCTAGAAGAGATAAGAATGCCTTCTTAAATGAACAATGCAAAGAAATAGAAGAAAACAATAGAATAGGGAGGACCAGAGATCTTTTCAAGAAAATTGGAGAGATGAAAGGAACGTTTCATGCAAAAATGGGCATGATAAAGGACCAAAATGGCAGGGACCTAACAGAGGCAGAAGAGATTAAGAAGAGGTGGCAAAATTACACAGAAGAACTATACAAGAATGAGCTTAATGTTCCTGATAAACACAATGAGGTGGTCACTGACCTCGAGCCAGACATCCTAGAATGTGAAGTGAAGTGGGCCTTAGAAAAGATGAGCAACAACAAAGCTAGTGGAGGTGACAGTATTCCAGCTGAGCTATTCAAAATCTTAAAAGATGATGCAGTAAAAGTGCTACACTCAATTTGCCAGCAAATTTGGAAAACTCAACAGTGGCCACAGGATCGGAAAAGATCAGTTTACATTCCAATTCCAAAGAAAGGCAGTGCCAAAGAATGTTCAAAATATCGCACCATTGCACTCATTTCTCATGCTAGTAAAGTTATGCTTAAAATTCTACAAGCTAGACTCCAGCAGTATGTGGATCAAGAACTACCAGAAGTACAGGCAGGATTTCGAAGAGGCAGAGGAACTAGAGATCAAATTGCTAACATACGCTGCATCATGGAGAAAGCTAGAGAGTTCCAGAAAAACATCTACTTCTGCTTCATTGATTATGCTAAAGCCTTTGATTGTGTGGATCATAACAAACTCTGGCAAGTCCTTAAAGAGATGGGCATACCAGACCATCTTATTTGTCTCTTGAGAAATCTATATGCGGGCCAAGAAGCAACAGTGAGAACTGGACACGGAACCACTGATTGGTTCAAAATTGGGAAAGGAGTCCGGCAAGGCTGTATACTGTCGCCTTGCCTATTTAACTTATATGCAGAGCACATCATGAGAAAGGCAGGGCTAGATGAATCAAAAGTTGGAATTAAGATTGCCGGAAGAAACATCAACAACCTATGATATGCAGATGATACCACTCTAATGGCAGAAAGTGAAGAAGAACTAAAGAGCCTCTTGTTGCGGGTGAAGAAGGAGAGTGCAAAACTTGGGTTGAAACTAAACATTAAGAAAACCAAGATCATGGCATCCGGCCCTCTCAATTCCTGACAAATAGATGGGGAAGAAATGGAGGTAGTGACAGATTTTATTTTCCTGGGCTCCAAGATCACTGCAGATGGGGACTGTAGCCAAGAAATTAAAAGACGCTTGCTCCTCGGGAGGAAAGCCATGACAAATCTAGACAGCACACTAAAAAGCAGAGACATCACCCTGTCAACAAAAGTGCGTATAGTCAAGGCTATGGTCTTCCCAGTTGCAATGTATGGCAGTGAAAGCTGGACCATAAGAAAGGCTGAGCGCCAAAGAATTGAAGCCTTTGAACTATGGTGCTGGAGAAGACTCCTGCGAGTTCCTTGGACTGCAAGGCGATCAAACCGGTCAGTCCTAGAGGAGA
Source organism: Vipera berus (assembly GCF_964194415.1). NCBI lineage: Eukaryota > Metazoa > Chordata > Lepidosauria > Squamata > Viperidae > Vipera > Vipera berus. The sequence continues at coordinate 31,736,517 of NC_138210.1, read as the reverse complement.
TCAACCCTGACTGCTCTTTAGAAGGCCAGATCCTTAAGCTAAAACTCAAATACTTTGGCCACCTAATGAGAAGGAAGGATTCACTGGAGAAGAGCCTAATGCTGGGAAAGATTGAGGGCAATAGAAGAAGGGGACGACAGAGAATGAGGTGGCTGGATGGAGTCATTGAAGCAGTAGGCGTGAGCTTAGATGGACTCCAGAAGATGGTAGAGGACAGGAAGGCCTGGAGGAACATTGTCCATAGGGTCGCGATGGGTCGGACACGACTTCGCAACTAACAACAACAACAACAACAAAGCCATAATCATCACAATTATGACAAATCATGGCTTGAACTATCTTGCTTTGCATGTAATGAGTCTATCTCATATATTAGGTTCCCCTTTTAAGTTGCATTACTGAAATAAATGAACTTTTGCACAATATTCCAATTTTTCGAGTTTCACCTGTATTTCCTACTGAGCGTTCTGCCATTCTCCTGAGGGGGAGGGCTCTGTGGGCTGTTTCTCTGCTTTGCTACAATGTATCCTTGCTGCTATTCCTGCATACTTGCTCTTTGAACTGTCTCTCCCTTGATGTTACCTTGGGGTGAGAAAGGAATGTGCCTCTGGCCATCTGGCTTATCTCTCTCTGCGGAAGGGAAGGTGTGAAGACCAAACAAAACCATTGCAAGAGGACTTCCTGTTTGGTAGCCGTCGGGACAACTGGGAAAAGCCGGTGCTCGGCTTTCCAGCTTGTTTTTTCTTCATCTAGCGACCCTTAAAGGGTCAGAAAGTTGCCCTGGAGGGGCAACGAAGGAGGAGGGATACTTCAGTAGCTCAGATCGGGGGGCACCCGATCGGAGCGAACTGTAGGACCCTCTGGAAAAATGAAGGAAAAGGCGGTTAAGATCTATCAACCATAGCCGTCTCCAACAGGAAGCAAAAGGACTATAAATCAGCGGAATTTCAACTGTGTGTTGAAGCTGGGTGAGCAAGATTTTCTTTTTCCTTCTCCTTGAGGATTATAAATGTTGAGCCCCTGATGGGAAAGGGCTGGAAAGTAAAGACCCCCAGAAGATTCACAAGCGGTGAGTAATTATATAAGGGGGGAAAGACTCTTTGTTAAAAATATCGGACATTGATAAATAAGACAAGGAGGACATCTAGTGGTGAAAGAAGAACAAAATTTCTGATATACTGTTGTTGACTGAAGTTAACCTTGAGAAAAGACACCTGCAAATGATAAGACTGCCTTGTTGTGAGATTGAGATTCAAAGCTACTTCTATTGAATTTGGCTAAATTTAAACAGATGTTGTTTTGGCTGTAGATTGTAAGCTGTAAAATGACTTCATCGAATATTATTATTATTATTATTATTATTATTATTATTATTATTATTATTATTATTATTTATTATTTATTAAACTTATATACCGCCCTTCTCCCGTAGGACCCAGGGCGGTTCACAAGGCAATTAAAACAACATTACAATACAAAAATTAATAGCAGTTAAAATAGATTAAATTTTCCTTGATTAAAATCTAAAACCCCTATATCTCTGATTAAAAACCCAATTACAATAAGTTTAAAAAATTAAAAAATCCTCAGTCCTGGCCGGAAAGCTCAAAGAGCCAGGTCTTCAGGTCCCGGCGGAACGAACGAAAATCAGGGGCAGTCCTAAGCTCTATGGGTAACTGGTTCCAGAGGGCAGGCGCGCCCACAGAGAAGGCCCTCCCCCTGGGTGTTGCCCGCCGGCAATCCTTTGCACCCTGAGAAGGCCCTCCCTGTGGGAGCGCACAGGATGAAGGGAACTTGATGCCGGCAGCAGGTGTTCCCTCAGATATCCAGGACCCAAGCCATGTAGGGCTTTATAGGTCATCACCAGCACCTTGAATATTACTAGACTCATGAAGAAAACTTCTTCTGCACCCTCAGTAGGACAATCCAGTCCTACAACACAGGGATCTATTGAAGCAATGTTGCAACGTGAAAAGATAAGTACTGCTCAAAGTGAAACAGATTTCATTAAAATTTCTTCAATATCTTATGTTAAAGAATCAAGAAACTTTGGAGAAGAACCATTTAGAAATGCAAGAAAATCACAGAAGTACACAAAGTAAACTGGAGAAATTAAATGAAGAAATTTTGGATATAAAGGGAAAATTTGAAACTCAGAATCAAATGATAATAAAAAATCAACAGAAGATACACAAAATTGAAGAAAAAACAGATGAGAATGATAAAAAGATAGAAATGTTACTACAAGAAAATGAAAAATTAGAGAATGCCATTAAGATTTTAGAGATGGAAAAAGCGGAACATTGTTTAAGATTTCAAAACATTCCTGAGGATAGAGAAGAAAACATAGCGGAGGTGATTATTGACATCCTGGAGGAGACTTTGAAGGCAGATAGAGGAGAAATTCTACTTGAGTTAGATGACATATTTCACTTCAATTCAAGCTATCCAAGAAGAAATAATATAGGGACGCGGTGGCTCAGTGGGTTAGGACGCTGAGCTTGTCGATCAGAAGGTCGGCAGTTAGGCGGGTCGAATCCCGAGTGCCTCGTAACAGAGTGAGCACCTGTTACTCGTCTCAGCTTCTGCCAACCTAGCAGTTCGAAAGCACGTAAAAAATGCAAGTAGAAAAATAGGGACCACTACAGTGGGAAGGTAACAGCGCTCCGTGTGCCTTTGGCGTCTAGTCATGCCGGCCACATGACCACGGAGACATCTTCGGACAAGCGCTGGCTCTTTGGCTTCGAAACGGAGATGAGCACCGGCCCCTAGAGTTGGAAACGACTAGCACGCATGTGCGGGGGAACCTTTACCTTTATAAGAAGAAATAAGATGCCAAGAGAAGTACATGTACGGTTTACAAAGAAGACAACAAGAGATGAAGTACTACGGAAAGTTAGAGATGAACCAATACAATATAAAAATAAATAAATTGTGGTCTTAAAGCAGATACCTAAGAGAGTTAGAGATACATGAAGACAGTACCATTTTTTTACCACAAAATTGATTGCCAATGTCATAAATTTTAGATGGTTGATGCCGGAAGGTATCTTAATAAACTGGAACAATACAAGGTATAGACTGGACTCAATTTGGAAAGCAGAGGATTTTGAAGTGAGCAAACTGCACAAACAGAAGAACAGAAAGAGGAAGATGACCAAAAGGGCAAGGATGAAGGACTTGCCAGAGAACAAAGGACTACTAGATCTACTAGACCTAAATATAAATAAATGGAAATGGATAAAGAAAATGGAATCTTCTCAGTAAACATAAATGGACTGAATTCGCCAATTAAAAGAAATAAGATTTTTAGGAAATTACGGAAATTGAATTTTGATATAATTTGTTTGCAAGAAACACACATAAAAGTACAGCATCATAAATTATTGGAATATCCAAAAATTGGAAAACTTTATTATGCATCAGCACAACAGAAAAAAAGAGGAGTCTCTTTATATATTAAAGAGACAATAAATTCTAAAATGGTATATTCAGATGAAGGAAGAATGAATTTTAATGGTAGAAATTTATCTGCATCAAAAGCAAATATTATTAGTGGCAATTTATGCACCGAATAATAATCAAGAAAAATTTTATAAAAACCTACATAGAAAAATAATAGAAATGGAGTATCAAAATGTTTGCTTACTAGGAGATTTCAATGCAATAATAGATGGAAAAATTTATTATAAAAGTAACAAAACAGGGAAAAATGGAAGAGGAAGATTACCTAAGACATTTTTTGATATGGTGGAGGAAATTGGAATTCAAGATGTTTGGAGGGAAGTGAATCCACAAAAATTGCAATATACTTTTTATTCAAATAGCCAGAAATCCTGGTCAAGGATTGATATGATTTGGATGAATGCCGATTTGAGAATGAATGTTCGGGACATTGAAATAGAAACAGGCATATGGGCAGATCATAATCCCTTGAAAATGACCTGGAAAGGAATACAAAAATGGCCAAGATGGACTTTAAATCGTACCATATTAAAGGAAAAAGAATTTATAGAGTTAACAAAAAAAGAAATTGAATTCTTCTTCAAAGAAAATAAAAAAGAAGATACAGTACAAAATCTATGGGATACAGCTAAAGCGTATTTCAGAGGTATAGCTATAACGTATATGGCAAGGAAAAATAAACAGAGAAAACAGCAATATGTATTATTAAAAGAGGAATTTGGAAAGTTAGAATCACAACTGCCAAGAAATCCACAAAAAAAGACTTTAAAAAGAGAAATGGACATAATAAAACATAAATTAAATTTGTTAGACTCAGAAAAAGTGGCAGAACAGATAAAAAGAGTGAAACAAAATTTCTTTGAAAATGCCAACAAGCCGGGAAGATGGCTAGCTTATAAACTTAAAAAACAGAAAGAAAAGAAAATGATACATAATTTACTTGATGGAAAAGGTTATTTACAATATAAAAATGAAGAAATAAAAAAGATAGTTAAAGAATTCTATAAGGAACTGTATGATAAAGAGGAGACCTCAAGAGAGAAAACTGTAAAATACTTGGAAGAAAGTAATCTTCCAAAGATTTCAGAGACATTTAAAAATATGTTAGACGTTCATATATGATGGACCTGTAAAAAGGTTAAAGCTTTTTGGATCAAAATCTGGTGGAATATGCAGAAGATATTTAAGCAAAGGATAAAGTTTTGTCCGCAATTGTTCTTATTGGGCATAATTACAGATACTACTGTTGTGGACACTAAGTTGATGTTGAACTTAATCACGGCAGCGAGACTTTTAGTAGGGCAATATTGGAAGAAGGAAGAACTGCCGACTATAGAAGAATGGACTCTAAAAGTTTCTGACCTGGCGGAAATGGCAAAGATTTCGGCTTATTTGAAAGACCATTCGCAACAACGTTATATTATGGAGTGGAAAAAGTGGATTGATTATATCCAGAACAAATATGGGACCAAAAAGTTTCACTTAGCATTTGAATAAGTTTTTTTCTTTTTCTTTTTTTTTATGTGATATTAGTATTGCTTGTAGTCATTTCATATGAGCTAGAGTGCGATAGACTTAATAGTTTATTGTTGTTAACATATGGTTGTTTATGATTGTTTTTTGCTTTTATACCTTGTATTTAGCTCTGGGAAGTCGGGGAGGGGGGAGGGGGGAAGGGGGGGAGGGTTAGGGAGGGTTAGGAAGGGTTGGGTGGAGGGAGGGGGGGAGGGATTGTTAAAGATAAAATGTATTGTAAAACTTTTCAATAAAAAAAATATGTTAGACGAAGGGGTTACAATGATGGGAATAACAGAGGCCATAAAGAGACAAAAAAATGGGAAAACTCCTGGTCCAGATGGACTTCCAGCAGAGTTATATAAGAACTTACAAGAGATATTAAGCGAACCGTTGAAAGATGTTTGTAATGGACTTTTATTAGAAGCTAAAATGCCAATGACGTGGATTGAAGCAAATATTACTTTAATACCAAAAGAAGATTCAGATTTGACCCAGATTAAGAACTATAGACCAATCTCATTGCTCAATGTGGATTATAAAATTTTTACTTCAATAACGGCGGAGAGATTGAAAAAATACTTGGTTGAATTTATACATTCGGATCAAAATGGCTTTTTACCAAAGAAACAAATTAAAAATAACTTAAGAGTGATAATAGATGTATTGGAATACTATGAGCTACATCCAGGGAAACAAATGGCATTAATATTTTTAGATACTCAAAAGGCATTTCATGGCAATTTATGATTCATCAATTACAAACAATGGACTTTGGACAGAATTTTATAAATATGGTAAAAACAATATATAATAAACAAACAGCCAAAGTGATTGTGAATGGAGATTGTACTGAGAGCTTTGAAATAAGGAAAGGCACAAGGCAAGGATGCCCTCTATCCCCTCTGTTATTCATTTTCACTTTGAAAGTTTTAAATCAAAATATAAGACAAGATATAGAAATTAGAGGGTTGGGGATAAAGGGTGAAACATATTGTCAAATCCCCGTCTACGCCGGAGAACGCGAGCAAAAATGACGACGTAGTACGGTTGACTGCGAGAGTACCTTTACTAGCAGGATATCCAAGCAATTGCAAAGTCAGCGTTGGGAGTCACTCGCCCCCAACGCGTCTTTTAAACGTTGCCAATAATTGAATAACAGCCCCACCCGTTAGCCCCACCCCTTCCCCGCGCAGACCAGCATCCGCCTGAACTGCGTAAAGACCCCACCCCCCTATCCTGTCGCCCCACGCCCTGCTTCTCCCCCTGACGCCGAGGTCCATACAGCGTGAAGGAAGGTGTAAGTCCAGCATCCCCCTCTCCCGTACTCTAAAGTCCCCATTGTGCTCCCCTCCACCAACTCAGTATTCCGTGCCACACCCGCAGCCCCCTGGCAGGCCCCGTCGTCCTAGCGCAGCTGTAGAGCGCCCTGCACTGCCGCCGGTATGCAAGCGGCTGAAACGTCCGGCTGTAGCGGTTGAGGCTCCGTAGGTCTTGCGCGGCTGCCGATGGATGTTTCCAGCTGCTTTACTATGGTCTCGGGCCGCCGCACAGCTGATCGGCCAGGCGCGGCTCTTGCGCGATTGCCGGGGCCCGCTTCTGGCCGCTGCACCGCTGACCGGGCTGGCGCGGCTCCTGCGCGACTGCCGGGGCTCGCTCTTGGCCGCCGCACAGCTGATCCGGCTGGCGCGGCTCCTGCGCGACTGCCGGGACCCGCTTCTGGCCGCCGCACAGCTGATCGGGCAGGCGCGGCTCCAGCGTGTTCGCCCGAGGTTGCTCTCGGCCGCCTCGCAGCTGTTGGGCGTGGGCGTGGCTGGATCTCCTCCTGACTGCTCCCGGTGCTCCCCTGTGTCCCGATGTGATGTCGAGCCCGAGGGGCTTGACACATATAAACTACAAGCATATGCTGATAATTTAGTATTTATTTTGGAAGAACCCTTGGAGATGATCCCAAAATTGTGGGGGGAAATAGAACAATATGGTGAAATAGCGGGACTAAAAATAAATAAAGAAAAAACCAAGATAATAGTTAAGAATCTTACGGATAAGCAAAAAAGCCGAATGTCAGAAGTAACAGAGGTACAGATAGTGAAAAAGGTATATTTGGGTATATATTTATCAGCTAAGTGTTCAACAATAAAAGAAGATAATTACACAAGGTTATTAAAACAAATAAAGCTAGACGTAAAAAATGGATAATGCTTAGGAATAAAAGGTTGTTATAGGTTCAAGGTTTTGGTAATGGTTTTTAAGTCCTTACATGGCATGGGTCCGGAATACCTCGGGGACCACCTGCTGCCGGCGTCAACTCCCCTCCGCCCCGTGCGTTCCCACAGAGAGGGCCTCCTCAGGGTGCCTCCGGTCAGAGAATGTCGGCTGGCGGCCCCCAGGGGGAGGGCCTTCTCTGTGGGCGCCCCGTCTTTATGGAACCAACTGCCGGTGGAGCTCCGGATGGCACCGGATCTCCGCTCCTTCCGGCGCGGGTTAAAGACCCATTTATTCGAATAAGCTGGCCTGGCCTGATGGGGGAACGTCTGGGTTTTTATGGGTTTTTATATTAACTGTTTTAATTGGGCAATTTATTTAATCTTTTTTTTAACTTTTGTATCTCTATTTATATGCCCTGTTCACCGCCCTGAGTCCTCCGGGAGAAGGGCGGTATAAAAATCCAATAAATACAAATACAAATACAAATATTTGGAGGGACATGACTTACAATTGGGGTGGCATGCTTTTTTGTGGTACGGGAAAAACAAAATCCATAAGTATTTTCAAAATCACTGTATTAGAAATGCTTTGATAACAGTATGGGAAAAAATTAAAACGAAAATATATGTAAAAATTCCAGGGTGGTTATCAACAATTGAAGCTTTTTCACACACAAATTTGTTAGATTTTGAAAAAACTTGGAGATATAGAGATATTTTAAATATTGATGGGACATTAAAATCGAAACAAGAGCTGGAAAATCAGGGCATCAACATGTCATGGTGGGTATGCTTACAAATACAAAATTGATATGAAAAAGACATGAAACTGTATGGATTCTATAAAGAACAAACTGTATTTGATAAGATATTATTAACTTCTGATGAGAAATTAATTAAGAAAATGTATATTTTTTTGTTAATTTTAGAGATGGAAAGTGAACAAACTAAAGAGACAATGATAAGGTGGGCGAAAAACTTTGGTTATAATATAGAATTAGAAAAATGGCAAAAATTATGGGAGAGAAATTATAAATTGACAATGTCAACTGCATATAAAGAAAATCTGTATAAAATGTTTTATAGATGGCACTTGCCTTCAGCAAGATTAGCAAAAATGTTTAAAAATGTATAAGGTAAATGTTGGAAATGTAAACATAATTTAGGTACGTGACAAAGTGACAAAGTAAAGGCCTATTGGAAAAAAATACATGCTTGGCTAGAAAAAATATTAGGAGAACATGTAGTATTTAATCCTGATTTTTTAATTAGGTATAGTACCAGAAAAGATTAATAAGCAAAACTTATATTTGGCTCTACATATTATAACCGCAGCAAGAATAAGTTATGCGCAATGTTGGAAGAATGAACAAATACCTTCAGAAGAAGAAGTAATTAAAAAGATACTGGAATGCACAGAGATGGACAGATTAACTATGAGGCTGAAAGATAAAGAAGAAACAGAATACTACCAAAGCTGGAATCTATTCTACAAATGGCTAGAAGAGAGAACCAAACAGTAGGAGTTGATTATGTATTAGCGTTTTATGAACCCAGATCACACACTGTTTGAAAAACTAACATATACTGTATATGTAGAGGAAAAAACAAAGCAAAAAGCTTATTATAAAAAAAAACATTGCAAGCCTGGGAACGGACTCCGTTATCAGCTCCTTTCCCACAGCGGACTTAACATCTGAGGATTGGCCCATTCAAACTGACCGAATTAACTATTGGGGTGGGGCTTGCTTAGGACTCTTTTAACCTATTGATCTGAGCGGGAAACCCTCAGATCCTGCCTAGTATGCCTGCTATCAGCTTCTTCTAATAAAAGTTCCTTTTGGAAGAAACTGCTCCAAGAGTCCTGCTTTCGTAGGATGAGGTTTTGAAGTGGGCCCTGACATTAGGCAGGATCTGCAGTAATAGCCTGGAAGGAAGACCCTTACTGGGGGGCTAAGCAAATGATGTTGGATATCAGAATGGAAAAGGAAGAACCTGCCATAGGAGGGGAGATCTCCCACGTTGCGGAATGCCGCCACAAGCCCAGGTGGTCAATGGATGTCTGGAAGGAGGACTGGGAGAAGAAATCCAGGAAAGTGACACCCAGACCTGGCAGTCACCAACCAGGTTGGAAGGTTGAGATGGAGAGGTCGCTTCGCCTTAGCGAAGATGAAGACGACAGACCACCCCGTTCAAGCCAATTCCTGGAGCAAGCCATCAACATGTTGAGAGTCGCCTTCCATTCCATGAGGGAGGAGAAAGCCAACCCATGCCAGGGAATCGCCAACTGAAGGAAAGGATAAAGGCGGGACCAAGGCAGCAGCCCAGGCCCTTCCACTAGTATTGAAGAAACAGCAGCCGTCGCTACCGCCGCCACCACCCCTGGACGAGCCACACCAGCTGACAGAGATGGCCACTGACACAGACAGAAGAAGGGACATCGGTCCATCCAAAAGTTCCCGCCGCTGGGAGTAAAATATTGCAGGGAGCCATGCCACCTGGGATTTTTCCTGACCCAGGTGTTGAATTACATGGAGGAATATGGACGTGACATACTGAGTGACTGTGGCCGGATCTGGATTGTGCAAGCAGCCCTGGATGGCACCACAGCGGACTAGGTGGTGGATCTCCATGACGCTGATGCCCCAGAACTGCAGAACTTCAACCAATTTATGGCAGCCCTCAGACGCAGATTTGAAGACCCCTTGACTGATTGGAAAGCATGGGAATGTATAAAAGCCATCCAGCAAGGCTAGCGACCCGTAGCAGAATACACCCAAGAATTCCAAGCCCTGGCTAGTAAGCTGAACTGGCCAGAAGACATCTTGATTGGACATTTTAATGATGGTCTATACTATGACTTGAATGATGCCTTCATTCTCCAAGGAGACCCCAACCGACTCCAAGACTGGTACATTCTGGCCGAAGAAGTGGAGATCGATTGGGCCAAAAGACAGCGATGCGGAGGCAGATCTTGGGGGAAGTTGCCAGCAGAGCCAGCCCATGAACCAACGAAGCAAGCACCAATTGCCCAAAGAACAACAGGTTGCTTTAAATGTTGAAAGGAGGGACACCGCGCAGCTGAATGCCGCTCACGCACCCCTGTCTGAAAGCCTGACTGGAAGCCAGGAAAGACCCCGTTGAAGTCGAAGGAGATGGCCATGAAGAGCGTGGAAGTTGTTGAATTCCCTACCCCATCCAAGCAAGGGAGGGGAAGTCTGACTCCACCAGGACAGCCACCAACCTCGTCAGATGACAACACGGAGGATGAACCCCTGGTAAGTGGACCCATCACGCCCCTCACCAGGACAGTAGAACTGTTTAGCCCCGGAATGCCCAAGAGGGTAGCACTCAGAGAACTAATAGACTCTAGCTGCACCCGTTGCCTCATAAGCCCAACATTAGTGGGGAATTTAGGAATTCCAGTGAGGAGGCTGAAGAAACCAATTTCATTTGGTCAATTAGATGGGTCCATTGCAGTGGGGACACCAGCCACACTTGCCACACTGCCCATCCAACTCACCATAGGGGATCATGTAGAGACTATAACATTTGTAGTGACCCCTGGCATGGAATGCTCCCTTATTTTGGGCATGGCCTGGCTGACCAAGTGGAACCCACGGGTGGACTGCAGGATGGGAGAACTCAGATTCCCAAATGGAGATGCAGTAAAGACCCTGACTCAGCCCAGGAATGGAGGAGACCCCTCTGAAAAGGCAGCGGTAAGGGGAGAAAAGGACTTGCCAGAGATCCCAGAGAAATACAGAGACTTAGCTGAAATATTCAGCAAAGAAAATTCTGATGAACTGCCCCCCCATCAGCCCACGGACTGCTCCATCAAAATCCACCAAGGGGCCAAGTTACCCAAACCAAATGTTGTGATTCCGTGCCAGCCTGTGATCCCGGCAGCTGAGTCTGGTGAATCAGAGAAGGAGGAGGGGGAGGGGCCTGAGGAGCCATCAGAGTCAGAGGAAGGCTCTGATGAGCTACAGGACTTACAAAATGAGGAAGAACCTGGCCCCTCCACTCGTGATCAAGCTGAGAGCCAGCTGTGCTGGGAGGCTGAGACGGACTCGGAGGAAGCACAGCTGGAAGACCTCAGAGACGCTCGTAAACGCAGACAGGTCACACGAGTAGGTCAGAGGGAGGCAATGGTGCGACTCCAGGGGAGAAGGAGAAAGCAGTGAGAAGCCACGCCTTGAGGGCTGCATAACAAAAAGGGAATGTGTGGGCAGGGCTGGTTGCTGGAGGCAACCGTTTGCAAAGAACTTCAGTGTCAAGAGATAATGGTCTGTTTATTTTGCCTGTGAGTTATTTCCTGTTTGACTCATGCTCTGTTTTGCTTTTGGACAAGGTCTCCGTTGGAAAAGTGTTCTGTTGCTTTTGTTTTTCTGGGACAATTATCAGGTCTGTAACTCAAATAAAAAGGATTTATTTTTCCAGTCTACTGTTAGAAGAGGGGTTGTCTTTGTGAAGTAAAAAGGACATACAGAACAGTTTGCCTCCAGCCTCCCACCCCCCTACTATTATGCAGCAGCTACATGCGGAAAATGCCCAGCTCTCCAAGCAGCTGGCTTTGTTATCAGCTCAAGTGGCCCAGCTGCAAGCACACGCCCCTGCTGCTGCACAACCCAGGAGAAAATGCCCAGTTGCGATGCCGGACAAATTTGATGGCAATACGGATATGTTTCCTGCTTTCCTGGGACAATGCCAGCTATTTATCAGTCTGAGAGTGGCTGATTTCCCCACTGACTGGGATAAAGTGGGGTTTATGATAAGCCTTCTCTCTGGTGCTGCAGTTCGTTGGGGCACACCCCTGCTAGCCCAACCTAGTCCATTGTTGGACAACTTTGTGGGTTTTTGTGATTACATGCATCTGATGTACAAGGACCCCATTAAGACGCAGACTGCTACCTGATGCCTGAAAGCTCTGAGGCAGGGCCGACACCCTCTACAGGCCTATATCAGCGATTTTCGGCTGCTTAGCCAGGATTCAGCTTGGAATGAGGCTACACTCGTGGACACTTTCCAGGATGGCTTGTTGGAGATGTTGGATGAGCTGGCCCATGTTGATGTTCCCCCGGACCTCAATGGATTGATCCTTCTCTGTCTGCGGATCAACGCTCGGCTACAGCAGCGTAGGAGTCGCCGTGCCACCCCAGAGACCTGTGCGGGTCCTGTTGTGCATGAGACTTCGGTTCAGCAGGAGGAGCCAATGGAGCTAGGTGCTGCCAGACCTCGCCTATCGGTGGCAGAAATGAACAGACGACGTTCAGGGGGCTTGTGTTTTTACTGTGGGGACCCTGGGCATTGTTCTGTACCAGCCTGCTACCGGCCCTGCAGAAAAGGCAGGGACAACCCCTTTTACAAGAAGGCAAGAGGCTGGAACTAAGCCTGCCAAATTTATTAACATAAAAACATAAACAGAGCAAAGAGAGCAAAGAGAGCAAACACGAACCATGAAACAGGAACTATTCAAACGGTTGCCTTCAGCAAACCAGCCCTCCCACGCATTCCCCTTTTAAACAGTTCAGGGCGTGGCTTCTCTCTGCCTCCTTCCGAGGTGCCCCATTGCCTTCCTCTGTTTACTCCTGATTGACTGCCTCCTGCGTCGGGCGTCCTTGAACAGGGCCAGCTGTGGGTCATCTTCATCCACGCTGTCAGGCTCACACAGCTGGGTCCCCTCCTCCTCCTATGAATCATCCGACCCAACTGCCGAACCCACAGGCTGACCTTGAATCACAACAGGCATTTGGCCGCCTTCTGCCCCAAGAAGCGATGAAGGGTTTCAGTGACCGAGCCTGCCCCGAGAAAGTCACCTACTCCTCTGTCGGGAAACGCCCCGAGACTGATCTAAAAGACGTTTTAGGTCGGGCGTCCCACAACACCAAGCAACGTCTGTTGTGATTCAGCATCAGCCTGTGGTTTTGGCAGCTGAGTCAGACAATTCTGAAGAGGAGGAGGAGGAGGGGTTTGGAGAGCCTTTGGTTGCAGAGGAAAGTTCTGATGCACCGCAGAGCTCTCAGCCAGGCCCCTCCCGTCTTGTTCCTCCTCAGACCCAGTTGTGTGAGCCTGAAAGATTGGAAGAAGATGATTCACAGCTGGCTTTGTTCAGGGACGCTCGAAGCAGGAGGCAGACAAGCAGAAGTGAACAAAGAAAAGCAATGAGGCACCTCGGGAGAAGGCAAAGAGAAGCCACGCCTTGAGACTGCTGTTTAAAAGGGGAATGTGTGGGAGGTGCTGGTTGCTGAAGGCAACCGTTTGAAGAGCTTCTGATATAGTCTCGGTCTGTATTTGTTTAACTCTGTTTTGAACTTTTTCATTTAGTTTTTGCAAATAAATTTGGTTGGCTTAATTCCAGCCTATTGAATATAAAAAAGGGGTTGTCCCTGACATTCCAACAGGGCCGGTCGTAGGCTGGAAAAGAACAGTTTGCCTTCACCCTCCCACCCCTTATTATTATTATGGAGCAGCTACGTGCTGAGAATACCCAGCTCACCCAGCAACTCGCTTTGTTGGCAACTCAAGTGGCTCAATTACAAGCACAGGTCCATGCTGCACCACCACCATCACCACCACCCAGGAGAAAATGCCAAGTTGCGATGCCGGATAAATTTAATGGCAATCCAGAGATGTTTCCTGCTTTCCTGGGACAATGCCAGCTATTTATCAGCGTGAGAGCAGCTGATTTCCCCACTGACCAGGATAAGGTGGGGTTTGTGTTAAGCCTTCTCTTTGGTGATGCAGCTCGTTGGGGCACACCTCTGCTGGCCCAACCTAGTCCATTGTTGGACAACTTTGTGGGGTTTTGTAATCGTATGCGTCTGATGTATGAGGACCCCATAAAGACGCAGACTGCTACCCGACGCCTGAAAGCTCTGAGGCAAGGTCAACGCCCCCTACAGGGCTATATCAGCAATTTTCGGCTGCTTAGCCAGGATTCAGCCTGGAATGAGGCTGCGCTTGTGGATGCTTTCCAGGATGGATTGTCGGAGATGTTGGATGAGCTGGCCCGTGTTGATATTCCCTCAGACCTCAATGGGCTGATCCAGCTCTGTCTGCAGATCGACGCTCGGTTGCAGCAGCGAAGGAGTTGCTGTGCCACCCCAAAGACCCCTGCAGCCCCTGTTGTGCTTGAGACCCCAGTTCAAAGGGAGGAGCCAATGGAGTTAGGTGCCACCAGGTCTCGTCTATCAGTGGCAGAAATGAACAGACGACGATTGGGGGGGTTGTGTTTTTACTGTGGGGACCCTGCGCATTTGGCTGCCTTCTGCCCAAAGAAGCGATGATGGGCATCAGTGACCGAGTCTGCCCCGAGAAAGTCCCCTACTCTTCTGTCAGGAAACGCCCCGAGCCCGATCTAAAAGGTGTGTTAGGTCAGGCATCCCACAACACTGAGAGACGTCTTTCCGATGCTGCCTGTGGACCTCCACAGCATCTGATATTGGAGGCACGTCTGATCCTCCCTGGCAAGCCAGAGGGGATTCCAGTCCATGCCTTAATTGACTCTGGGGCCACCACAAATTTTATGGACTCAGCATTTGTGGCCAAATGGGCTGTTCCCCAGTGCCCGGTGGATCCGCCCATGTTAGTGGAGACTATCGATGGTCAAGTGCTCCTGTCTGGGCCAATTAAGGCCGCCACGCAACCATTATGTATGGCCATCAGTTCCCATGAGGAGGCCATCCAGTTCTATATCACCTCAGATCTGCATTTCCCCGTGGTCTTGGGACTGGCGTGGCTCCGGGCACATGACCCACAGATCTATTGGTCACAGAACGTGGTCACCTTCCGAAACTTGCAGTGCGTGGACCACACCTGCCATATCTGTGCCGGTCAGGTGGAGGGTTCCCCAGGGGTTGCCTTGCCTTCCAAACTGACTGAATTTGCTGATGTTTTCAGAGGTGGATCAATTACCCTCGCACAGGCCCTATGACTGCCCCATTGATATAGTCCCTGATGCACCTCTCCCAGTGGGGCATTTGTACTCCATGTCGGACCCTGAGTTGGCTGCATTGCGGGACTTTCTGGAGAAGAATTTGGCTCGAGGTTTCATCCAGCCCTCGTCCTCGCCAGTGTCTGCACCCGTGCTCTTAGTCAAAAAGAAGTCCGGCAAATTGCGGCTTTACTGCGATTATAGAAAACTAAACGCCATCACGGTGCGCAGGTTCGAGTCCCACCAGGCTCAAGGCTGACTCAGCCTTCCATCCTTCTGAGGTAGGTAAAATGAGGACCCAGATTGTTGGGGGCAATAAGCTGACTTTGTAATAATGCCGCTTGGGGGGGGGGCAAAAGCCCTAATAAGCAGGCATATACATAGAATGAAGGCTATTGCTAAGCACATTGATTTGTGCTTTAAATTGTAAGCCACCCTGAGTCTTCGGAGAAGGGCGGGATATAAATGGGATTAAAGAAAAAAAATCTGGAGGGAGCGTGGCTTCAAATCGAGGTCCAGACGGACCATAAGAATTTGGAAAGCCTGCAGACCGCTCGGAAATTGAACCAACGCCAGATTCGGTGGTCTCTTTTCTTTGCGAGGTTCAATTTCCGAGTCAAGTACATACCCAGCGGTCACAATCGAAGAGCGGATGCTCTGTCCAGGAAGCCCGAATATTCCCGAGCGGAAGACAAGCTTCTGCCCAGGACAGTGCTCCCCATCGAGTCTTTTGCTGTGTTGAGGGAGCCGATAGATATACAGTCTCGGATCCAGGAGGCACAGCAGCAGGATGTGTGGGTGGCTCAGCGGAAGGAGGAGGTGGAGCCAGATTCTCTTTGGATGGTCACGGATGGACTCTTGTATTATCGTGACCGGCTCTATGTTCTGGGAGGGCCACTCAGGGGACTCATCCTCAGCCAGTGTCACGATAACCCGGCGGTGGGGCATTTTGGACTGTTGAAGAACCTGAACCTGGTCTCCCGTACCTTCTGGTGGCCTCGAGTCTGACATGATGTCCAGACCTATGTCACTTCCTGTATCCCATGTAGGCAGGCCAAGTCAGAGACAGGGGCCCCGCCTGGATTACTGCAGCCCTTGCCGACACCCAAAAGACCCTGGGGGGCTGTGTCCATGTACTTTCTGATGGATTTACCCTGTCTTCTGGTTTTACGACAGTGTTTGTGGTGGTGGACATGCTGACCAAGATGGTGCATTTCATCCCATGTCATGGTTTACCGTCAGCCTGCGCCACTAGTCATATGTTCATTCAGCAGGTATTTCGGCTGCACGGCCTCCCTGATAGAGTCGTGTCTGATAGAGGGGCCCAGTTTACAGCCCGTTTCTGGCAGGAGTTGATGCATGCATTGGATATCAAGTTTTGCCTCTCCACGCATCATCCTCAAACTTACGGGGGAACCGAGAAGGTCATTGGTATTCTGGAACAATATCTGCGCTGCTATGTCAATCAGCAGCAAAACAATTGGGTGGACTATCTGGACTATCACCGATATTTAGGACCATTCCCAATCGAGGCTGTCATCAATCCGGTCGCCTATCGCTTAACTCTGCCACGTTCCCTGCGTGTGCATCCAGTCTTTCATCGGTCTCTGTTGGTCCCCGAGCAACCGGCATGTCCACTCCGCCAAGCAGAACCTCCCCCACCAGAACATCGTGACAAAGACAGCACCCCCGAGTACGAGATCGCCAGCATCAGGGACTCCCATTGGCTGAAAGGTCGTTTCCAGTATCTGATTGAATGGAAAGGCTACGGACCAGAGGAGTTCACCTGGGAAGACGTGACCACCGTTCATGCTCCTGCTTTGGTGTCTGCCTTTCATGAACAATTCCCATCCTGACCGCATCCAGATCGGCAGTGCGGGATAGTGTTGTGATTCAGCGTCAGCCAGTGGTTTCGGCAGCTGAGTCGGACAATTCTGAACAGGAGGAGGAGGAGGGGTTTGGAGAGCCTTTGGTTGCAGAGGAAAGTTCTGATGCACCACAGAGCTCTCATCCAGGCGCCTCCCGTCATGTTCCTCCTCAGACCCAGCTGTGTGAGCCTGAAAGATTGGAAGAAGACGAGCCACAGCTGGCTTTGTTCAGGGACGCTCGAAGCAGGAGGCAGACAAGCAGAAGTGAACAAAGAAAAGCAATGAGGCACCTCGGGAGAAGGCAAAGAGAAGCCACGCCTTGAGACTGCTGTTTAAAAGGGGAATGTGTGGGAGGTGCTGGTTGCTGAAGGCAACCGTTTGAAGAGCTTCTGATATAGTCTCGGTCTGTATTTGTTTAACTCTGTTTTGAACTGTTTCATTTAGTTTTTGCAAATAAATTTGGTTGGCTTAATTCCAGCCTATTGAATATAAAAAAGGGGTTGTCCCTGACATTCCAACAGGGCCGGTCGTAGGCTGGAACAGAACAACGTCCTTCAGATGCTGCCTGCGGACCTCCACAGCATCTGATACTGGAGGCACACCTGATCCTCCCCGGGATGCCAAAGGGGATTCCAGTCCATGCTTTGATTGACTCTGGGGCTACCACAAACTTTGTGGCCAAATGGGCTGTTTCCCAGTGCCCAGTGGAACCGCTGATGTTAGTGGAGACTCTAGATGGTCGAGTGCTCCTGTCTGGGCCAATTAAGTCTGACACACAACCGTTATGTATGGCCATCAGTTCACATGAGGAGTCTATTCAATTCTATATAACCTCAGAACTGCATTTCCCCATGGTCTTGGGACTGGCGTGGCTCCAGACTCATGACCCACAGATTTATTGGTCCCAGAACTTGGTTACGTTCCCAAGCTTACAATGCGTGAACCATACCCGCCATTGTCTATGCCGGCCAGATAGGGGTTCCCACGGGGGTCTCCTTGCCCTCCGAACTGGCAGATTATGCTGATATGTACAGCGAGACTGAGGCAGTGTCAAGTTTCCGACAGATGAGCTCTTCACTTGACTCTGAGGCATTGTTTACCTTAAAAGTCTTTTATTAGAGCCCTATAACATCGGCAAAGCTTGCTAGGAGAAGCTGGAATCTGAATTCCCCTCCCCTTAGCGCAATATGTTAAACACAATTCTCTTCCTTTTCATTGCTGTCATAAATCACATTCTCCAATTAGTTTGAAGGGTCAGTTTTCCCTTCTGTTACACAACCCGCCAAATTCTTCTCTTTTTTCGAGACAGCTTTGAGAGACATTCTTCCTCCTCCCTCCCCCAGCAATAACTGATTATAGCTCTTAAAGTAACACACATGTTTTAAATATGAAATAGCTGCTTCTTCATCATTTGTCAAAGCAAGAACATTCGATGTTAGCAGCGTTGACATCCGCCCCCCCCTTACAAAAAGGACAAATCCTTTAATGTAACCAAAACACAAGTTAGGAGCTGGCTTTTGGTTTGCTGAGGTGTTTCTCATAAAACTTTTTGATAAGTCTGTCAGCTTTCCCATCACTAGATTTTACCCAAATGGCTTCAGACAACGGGTATCCCTTCCATTGTACTAGGTACTGCAATTTTCCCTTAAAAATTCTAGAGTCAAGAATACGTTTCACTTCATAATGGGTCTGACCCGCTACTATGAGGGGTCCAGGTGCCTTCTTAGGAGGAGGTCTTAAAGTGGAGGTCTGAAAAGGTTTCAGTAAGCTACAATGGAAAACTGGGTGAATTTTTCCCAAATGTCTAGGGAGTTTCAATTATACTGTGACCGGGTTGATGATTCTCACAATGGGGAAAGGCCCCAAGAATTTCGGTCCTAATTTCTTGTTGGGTAGTTTAAGGCATATGTATTTGGTTGACAAATAAACCTTTTCCCCAACTTGGAATGTCCTTTGGGGAGCTCTCTTTTTATCAGCCTGCTTTTTGTAGGTCTCAAAAGTCTTTTTTAAGGCCACCTTTGTATTTTTCCAAACTTCTTCCCAACCCCTCACCCACTGATCAAGAGTCTGGGAAGCGGAGGGTAACTGAGGGTATTCCGGTATGGGGTTGAATTCTTTCCCTGTGGCTACCCGGAAAGGAGTGTAGCCGGTGCTGCTGTGTACTGAATTACTGTAAGCCACCTCTGCGAAAGGGAGGAAGTCGATCCAGTTTGTTGGTAAGAAACGTAGCATCTAAGTTATTGCTCTACCATTTTGTTGGTGGATTCTACGGCCCCATTAGTAGCCAGGTGAAAAGCAGTTGATAGGCCTTGAGATGATCCAATTAATTTAAGAAAATTCCTCAAAAATTTTGCTGTGAACTGCACCCCTCTGTCTGAAATTATTCACTTAGGGGCGCCATGTAGCCGATAGATATGTTTTAGGAACAACTTAGTCAGGTGTTGGGCCAATGGGAGTCCTTTGCAGGCAATAAAATGAGCCTGTTTTGAAAACAGGTCTATCACAGTCCAGATGACAGTTATTTCCTCTACTGTCAGGTAGGTCTACTATAAAGTCCATAGCTATTTCTTCCCATGGTTGAGAAGGGTCTGCCACCGTTTGCAGTAACCCAGGGGTTTTCCCTGGGATTCTTTTCATGGTGGCACATACAGTAGAGCTCCTGACATAGTTTTCCACATCTCATTTTAGTCCCAGCCACCAGAACTGCCGGCGAGTGAGATGTAGAGTTTTTAGATATCCAAAGTGTCCAGCCTGTTTGACATCATGGCTGTGTTTGAGAGCATTAAGCCTAAGAGTTTCAGGCAAGTACAATTCCCCCCCCCCTTGTAAGCCAGACCATCCCTGCATGTTAGGGATGTCTGATTGTCTTTGAACCATTGATTGGTAAGGAGTTCTCATTTTACTTTCTTTACCCCAGGGTCATCAGGATTAGGGGTCCTGTGAGGTGTGAGTTGGGCAGCAGTTTGTGGAATGGAGATAATTGCCTCGTTAACTTCTTCGCATTCGCTTTTGTACTGGGCCAATCTTGTACTGGGGCAATATTAGGAAGTTCTTCCTTCCTGGTATGTACTTTAGAGTAAAATTAAAATGGTTAAAGTACTGTGCCCATCGCACTTGCTTTGGTGACAATTTGTGGGGAGTCTTTAGTGCTTCTAAATTTTTGTGATCTGTCCATACTGCAAAAGGCATCTTGCTCTCTTCTAAATAATGTCGCCAGTTTAATAGCCCCCACCTAATTGAGAAGGCCTCTTTCTCCCACTGTCCATCTCCTCTCGCTTTCAGTGAATTTCTTAGATGTGTAGGCGCAAGGTTGCAGGACCCCACTTTTATTCTTTTGCAGTAACACAGCTCCAACTGCCACGTCGCTGGCGTCAGCTTGAATTACGAAGGGCTCCCCTGGGCAGGGGTGCTTTAGAACCGGTTCAGCAGCAAATAGTCTTTTTAAATTCTTAAAAGCTTTCTGACAACTCATAGTCCATGCTAGTTGTTGGCCAGGTCGCAGTTTTCCCCCTCCCTTGCCCGTTTTGAGTAGTTCTGTAAGGGGTAGAGCAATCACATTTCGACAATTTGACATAAAGTTTGGCATTCAATAGTTTCTTTGACACTTCTCTGACCAGTCTTATGTGGTTGGTCATATTCGTACTGTATATCAGGATGTCATCAAGATACACCAGAACCCCTTTGTATAAATGATCACGTAGGACCTCATTAATCAACTGCATAAATACGGCTGGGGCCCCCTGCAGTCCAAATGGCATGACTTTGAATTGGTAGCTTCCCAAGGGGCAGTTGAAGGCCGTTTTCCACTCATCCCCCTCCTTTATTCTCACCCGGTAATATGCTTCTCTCAGGTCTAATTTAGTGAAGACACTCCAGTTCGCCAGGTGGGTTAGTAAGTCTTTCAGGAGGGGGAGAGGGTATTTATTTTCCACACTCACAGCGTTAAGCCTCTTATAGTCCACGCAGAGATGAAGAGACCCATCTTTTTTTTCTTTGAGCAACACAGGGGCTCTCATGGTAGACTTGGCCCGTTCAATGAATCCCCTCGCTAGGTTTGTATCCACATATAGCTGCATCTGCTCCATTTCAAGGGGGACATAGTGTATGCTGTTGGGGAAGTTTGGCCCTCAGCAACAGTTCAATGGAACAATCACTGGGTCGATGAGGCAAGGTATCGCATTCTTTCTCACTAAATGCCTCCGCTAGTTCCCGGTACTCACTGGGGATAAGTGGCTCGCCTGGTGGCCGTAAGGCAGCCATGTGCGCTCACTCATTGGGTGGGCTAAAATCCCCTGTAACATCTGTTGAATCAATGGGGGAATCGGGCCCTATCGGTAGTCTCACAGTTCTCATTCCTTTTTCCCACCAGATAAATGGCTTCTATTTGTCTAGCTAGGCTAGTCCTAGGATCACAGTCTCAGTCATTTTTGGAGCCACCAGGAAGTGAATAAACTCCCAGTGCTCACCTATTTCTAGGTGTAAGGGCTCCGTTAATTGTGTGACTAAAGTCCCTCCCATCTGTTGTGATTCAGGGTCAGCCTGTGGGTTCGGACGACTCAGAGGAGGAGGAGGGGGGTGTTGAAGAGCTTGCTGAGGGGATTGGACAGCTTGATGAGAGCCCCCAGCAAGGCCCCTCTCATCTGGTCACGATGCAGACCCAGCTGTGTGAGCCTGACAGCGTGGATGAAGATGACCCACAGCTGGCCCTGTTCAAGGACGCCCGACGCAGGAGGCAGTCAGTCAGGAGTAAACAGAGGAAGGCAATGGGGCACCTCGGAAGGAGGCACAGAGAGGCCACGCCCTGAACTGTATTTAAGGGGAATGTGGGTTGTCCCTGCCTTTTCTGCAGGGCCGGTAGCAGGCTGGTACAGAACACCATCAGGGAGCCATCGGCTTGCTCAAACCTCACAGGTTTGGAGAGTGGCTTAGCCCGTATGCCCAGTCTCAGGGCACATGACAGGCTAATGATGCATCGGAAGCAGCCAGTATCGACTAATACTTTCAAGTCTACTTGTGTCCCTGATTTAGGGATTATGAGTTTAGCAGGCAATGAGAAAGGTGGGACATGTCAACTCACCATCGGGTCGTTCTCCCCTTCATCGTCGCTGTCAAAACCGGGTAGAGTTGGGGCGGGTCCAGTCGGTGGGCCAGCATCCTCATAGGTGGGGGATGTAACCTGGCCAACGGGCTCTTGGGTAGCTCAGTTGGACTTTTCTCTCGGTGGCTGTTGTGCAGGTCTCCTCCTCATTGCTGGTTCCGGTCTACTCTGCTTTTGCGGGTAGGGAACTGGGCAGTTTGCTGCTCAATGTCCCTGCTGTCCGCATCGAAAGCACTTGATTGGCAGGCCTGTAGGTGGCCTAGGTCTTTCGGCAGTAGCAGTAGTTGGAGGTTTTCGGGTGGGGTGGTAGCCATTTGGGTTCTGGCTTTGGCATAGCTTCAGGTGGGAGAGGCTTTATATAGCGGGCGAGATGGACATCTAATTTCACCGATGCCTGGTACCATTCTTGCAGCTGGTCAGGCACAGCTCAGTAGATGCATGCCTGAGAAAGGTGGTCATCTAGGCTTCCGGTTTGCCAAGCCAGCCGGCATGGACGTTTGGAGGATGGCTCTTGTCTTCCACGTCCAGTTTTGCATTGCTGGGGGGTCCTAAAAGGGCCAAAGAGTCGCCCTGGAGGGGTGACCAGAAAGAAGGGGCTTTTGCAGAAACGTGGGGGAGCCGCAACCCCCCCCCCCATTAGTGCCTGCATTCCCTTCGCACCGGCGGACGAAAGACTGGCCATACTAATATGGCCAGTTACTAGGCTGCAGACAGCCAAAGTCAAATTTACCATCAGGCAACATTAAAGCAGCGTGGAAGAGACGGGGGTAAGATTCCTCTCTTATACCTTAATCTTCTTCTTTTCACCTAAATAAGCTGCTAAGTACCTTCCCCTCTGTGGAGAGGGAGGGGGGAATTTAATCCTCCCTTCAAACAAGCAGTGAGCAAGCTCAGGGGTGGTTTTTTTTTAAACATTGAAAATAGAAACAGACTAAAAGAAAAGAACTTTCAAAGCGCTTGGGGGACACCCAGTGGCTAAACCTGAAATTGCAATCTGATTTTCTTTTTTAAAGAAAAAATTAAGAAAACATTTAAGACAAAAATGAGAAACAGTTGGAACAAAATTTATTCAGCCCAGTGCAACTATATCAAGAGGCGAAAATAATGAGAAGATTTGGTGTTGTTAAGAGACCCCTCAATCCTTCAAAAACGGAGACTAGAGGGGTACTTAAATATGATACAACAATACAAGAATGTTTTGATGACCTTGAGGCAAAGAAGTGAAAAATGACATGGCAGAAAGCAAGAATAAGATTGAAGAAATATGGACATACTTAAGAGGCCTGAAATAGATAACACCAAAATAGATAGGATTGTACTTGGATTATGAGAGATTGCTTTGATGAGTAGATAAAAATATTGACTAATTAAAAAAAATACAGATGTATGAATACTAACATTGAAATATTGAACTCTTTAAATGAAATGGATTAAGATATATATACTGTATGTTAAGAATGATACAATGTAATTAATATACTTGGATGTAGTAACATGAAAGGATGTGTTAAATGTTGGAATGGAGAAATTTTGGTTAATTTTCAATATGTGGAAATTATAAATGAGAAATAAGAATATTACATTGTCCTCCTCCTCTTCCTCCTCCCTGCAATTGGTATTCTAATGACTACCATTCTCATATTGTACTACTAACTTGTCGATATGAAAATGAGATAAATAAGAAGTGTATTTACATTACTAGGTATTGGAGAAAACTGTGTAAAGGGAAAGGAGGTTATTTACAAATATGAAAATGAGAAACTTTAAATGTTTAATCTTAATATTAATGTAAAATTAAAACTGGAAAATATATAAGGTGTTTTGATATCTTAAAAATGGAATGTTAAAATATAAAATATAAAATATACTAAGGTATTGATAAATATAAGAAAACTATTAAATGACTGATGGATAGCAATGAGAAGTATGTTAATTTAGATAAGAGATGTATTAAAGGAAATAAGAGAGAGGGAATATTAGTTACAACAACTTGGAGATCTGTAATAATATGTATTTGTCTGAAATAGAACTATTGTAACCCAGACACCACGTTGCTTTTTAAAGATATTATTGTAATAGTGGAAAATTAATTTAAAAAAATGAAAAAAGGTGGTCGTCTAACCCTTCTCTAAAATGATGAATTATGGATTGCTCAGGGCATCTCTCTATTCGACCGGCAATCTTGCGAAACTCCCGCACATACTCCAGGGCAGGCCGGCCAGCTTGTTTTATCTTGTGGATTTGTTCTTCTGCTTCTGCTTTGAGGGCACAGAGAAAGAATTCAACCCCATACTGGAATATCCTCAGTTACCCTCTGCTTCCCAGACTCTTGATCACTGGGTGAGGGGTTGGGAAGAAGTTTGGAAAAATACAAAGGTGGCCTTAAAAAAGACTTTTGAGACCTACAAAAAGGAAGCTGACAAAAAGAGAGCTCCCCAAAGAACATTCCAAGTTGGGGAAAAGGTCTATTTGTCGACCAAATACATACGCCTTAAACTACCCAATAAGAAATTGGGACCGAAATTCTTGGGGCCTTTCCCCATTGTGAAAATCATCAACCCAGTCACAGTAAAATTGAAACTTCCCAGACTTTGGGGGAAAATTCACCCGGTGTTCCATTGTAGTTTGCTGAAACCTTTTCGAACCTCCACTTTAACACCTCCTCCTAAGAAGGCACCTGGACCCCTCGTAGTAGCAGGTCAGACCCATTATGAAGTGAAACGTATTCTTGACTCTAGAATCTTTAAGGGAAAATTGCAATACCTAGTACAATGGAAGGGATACCCATTGTCTGAAGCCATTTGGGTGAAATCTACTGATGTGAAAGCTGACAGACTTATCAAGAGGTTTTATGAGAAACACCCCAACAAACCAAAAGTCAGTTGCTAACTTGTATTTTGTTTACATTACAGGATCTGTCCTTTTTCTAAGGGGGGCTGGATGTCAATGCTGCTAACATCGAATGTTATTGCTTGACAAGAGATGAAGAAGTAGCTGTTTCATATGTTAAACCTGTGTATTACTTTAAGACTTGTGTATTGTTTTAGTTTAAGGTTAGGAAGGGGAATGAGTAGGATTGCACTTTTCAAGGCCATTTTTCTCCCTAAAGAAGATAAGGCTTTGGCGGTCTTCTAACGGAAGGGAAACTGATTCTTTAAATTAATTGGAGAATATGATTAATGACAAAATTAGAAAGGTGGAGAATTGTGTTTTAATATATTGTGCAAGGGGCGGAGATTTCAGATTCCAGCTTCTTTTGAGCAAGCATTTGCTGGTGTATTAGGCTAATAAAGGACTTTTAAGGTAAACAATGCCTCAGAGTCACTTGAAAAGCCCATATGTCGGAAACTTGACACCTTTCTGCTAGATAGTCAATTGATTGGCTAAGGGCTGCAGATGGATATTTCCACTCACCCGAGTATTCAATCTCAGATGGCCTGGCAGCTCCCCACTGGTCTGGGGAATGCGATGTGCAGGAGTCTCTGCTGGGGTTAATCCACTCTGATGACCAGACCAATTCTCCTGGTTGTTTTGGTCTAGCTCCCCGCTGGGAGGATTGCTGATACTCTTTTCCTACCGGCTTCTTTGCTGGCCCATCCCCCCCTGGGATGGCTGCTGGTGCCAGGGAGCTGGCTTCAGGCAACTTTCCTTTCTGCATTAACTCTTTGTCAGCCTGTCTCCCAAACTTGGAGACAGCGATGGGAGGTCGGGACCCCCTAGTTAGTTTGTAAACTTGGTGGATTCCAGCTTGATGTCAAGTTTCCGACGGATGAGCTCTTCACTTGACTCTGAGGCATTGTTTACCTTAAAAGTCTTTTATTAGAGCCCTATAACATCGGCAAAGCTTCCTAGGAGAAGATGGAATCTGAATTCCCCTCCCCTTAGCACAATATGTTAAACACAATTCTCTTCCTTCTCATTGCTGTCATAAATCACATTCTCCAATTAGTTTGAAGGGTCAGTTTTCCCTTCTGTTATACAACCCGCCAAATTCTTATCTTCTCTTTTTTTGAGACAGCTTTGAGAGACATTCTTCCTCCTCCCTCCCCCAGCAATAACTGATTATAGCTCTTAAAGTAACACACAAGTTTAAAATATGAAATAGCTGCTTCTTCATCTTTTGTCAAAGCAAGAACATTTGATGTTAGCAGCGTTGACAGGCGGATTAATTTCCCCCGCACAGGGCCTATGACTGCCTCATCGATTTAGTCCCTGACGTGGCTCTCCCAGTGGGGCATTTGTATTCTATGTTGGACCCCAAGTTGGCCATGTTGCGGAACTTCCTGCACAAAAATTTGGCTCAAGGTTTTATTTGGCCTTCGTCCTCGCCAGTGTCTGCACCCATGCTCTTTGTCAAAAAGAAGTCCAGTGAAATGCAGCTTTGCTGTGATTACAGGAAATTAAACGCCATCACGATGTGTAATCGATACCCGCTGCCCCTCATCCCCGAACTCTTGGACCGGCTCCGGGAGGCAAAGGTCTTCATGAAACTGGACTTCCATGGAGCTTACAACCTTGTCAGAGTTCAGTCGGGTGATGAGTGGAAGACGGCGTTTGGTACTCGGCATGGGCACTTCGAGTACATGGTGATGCCGTTTGGGCTGACCAACGCCCCTGCAGTGTTTCAGCGTTTTATGAATGACATTTTCCGGGACTTGTTAGATCAGTTTGTCGTGATCTACTTGGACGACATCCTGATCTACTCCCCATTGCGAGAGGCATACCATCAGCATCTCCGTCTGGTCTTGCAGCGGCTCCAAGAATATTGGTTGTATGCCAAACTGGAGAAGTGCCAGTTCTACCAGAGGACCATCAACTTCCTGGGTCACCGCATTTCTCCTGAGGGCATCGCCATGGAGCCGAGTAAGGTCGAGTCTTTGTGGAGTTGGCAACCCCCACATTGTAGTAAAGATGTCCAGCAACTTCTTGGGTTCGCCAACTACTATCAGACTTTCATCCCTGGTTTTGCTGCCATGACGGCCCCCCCTCACTCGGTTCCTGCAGAAAAAGACCCGGTTTCAGTGGGACGCCCCAGAACAACAGGCTTTCCAGACTTTAAAGGAAGCCTTCATGAAGGAGCACATCTTGAAGCA
Source organism: Vipera berus (assembly GCF_964194415.1). Taxonomy (NCBI): domain Eukaryota; kingdom Metazoa; phylum Chordata; class Lepidosauria; order Squamata; family Viperidae; genus Vipera; species Vipera berus. The sequence continues at coordinate 31,709,335 of NC_138210.1, read as the reverse complement.
TCCTGACCTGCAACGCCCATTTGTCGTGGAGGCGGATGCCTCTGACATTGCCATTGGAGCAGTGTTACTCTAGGCTATGTCGCCTGGCGGTGCCCTCTTCCCTTGCACGTACTACTTGCGGAAACTGAATGCGGCAGAGCGCAACTATACCATCTGGGAGAAGGAGCTACTGGCCATCAAAGTGGCATTCGAGGCATGGAGACATCATGTGGAAGGGGCACGGCATCAAATCGAGGTCCGGATGGACCATAAGAATTTGGAACACTTGCAGACCACTCGGAAATTGAACCAACGCCAGATTTGGTGGTCTCTCTTCTTTGCGAGGTTCAATTTCTGTGTAACGTACATACCCAGTGGTCGCAACCAAATGTTCTGAACCAGCCCTCTTCTAGCAAACCCCTATTCAAAAAGAAGAGACTGGAGAGCGTCCAAGGCTAAAAGGCTTCTGCCAAGATTTAATTACGCAGTTAACAAAAACACTAGAGCTTGTCTTCTCAAGCGGAAAAGTTGCTTTCAGCAACCAGCCCCTCCCCAAACACTCCTTTTATAGAGAGCTCAGGGCGTGGTCTCCCTGTGCCTCCTCCCGAGGAGTCCCACATTCTTTCTTTGTTTGTTCCTGCTCGACTGCCTCCTGCGTCGGGCGTCCTTGAACAGGGCCAGCTGTGGGTCATCATCTTCCGCACTATCGGGCTCACGCAGCTGAGAAGAGGGCCCCGGCTGGGAACTCTGCCAAGCCTCCACGCCATCATCAACCGGTTCGTCTCCCACACGGTCCTCCTCCCCCTCATCTGAGTCATCCGACACGTCTGAGCCGGCTGCCGAAACCACAGGCTGGCCCTGAGTCACAACACCAAAGAGCAGATGCTCTCTCCAGAAAGCCCGAATATTCCCAAGCAGAAGACAAACTTCTGCCCAGGACAGTGGTCCCCATTGACTCTTTTGCTGTGGTGTGGGAGCCAATAAATGTACGGGGTCGGATTCGGGAGGCCCCGCAACAGGATGCATGGGTGGCTCAGTGAAAGGAGGAGATGGGGCCAGATTCCCCATGGAGAGTCACGGATGGACTCTTACACTATCGTGACCAGCTCTATGTTCCAGGAAGGCCACTCGGCGGCGGGGCATTTTGGCCTGTTCAAGACCCTGAACTTGGCCTCCCATACCTTCTGGTGGCCCCGAGTCCGACACGATGTCCAGGCCTACGTCACATCCTATATCCTGTGTAGGCAGGCCAAGTCAGCAACGGGGCCCCTGCCTGGACTACTGCAGCCCTTGCCGATGCCCAAAAGATGCTGGGGGGCTTTGTCCATGGACTTCCTGATGGACTTACCCCCGTCTTCCGGATTCACGATGGTGTTCGTGGTGGTGGACATGCTGACCAAGATGGCGCATTTCATCCCATGCCGTGGCTTGCCGTCAGCCCGTGCCACTTGTTGTATGTTGATCCAGCAGGTGTTCTGGCTGCACGGCCTCCCTGATAGGGTCATGTCCAATAGAGGGGCCCAATTTACAACCCATTTCTGGCAGGGGTTGATGAAGGCGTTGAGCGTCAAGATCTGCCTCTCATCCACACATCATCCCCAAACTTACGGAGGGACCGAGAAGGTCATTGGGATCCTCGAGCAATATCTGCACTGCTATGTAAATCAGCAGCAGAACAATTGGGCGGACTACCTTGCGATAGCCGAGTTCGTGTTCAACAACTCGCAGCACACCTCCATGCATCTGACCACGTTCTTGGCCAATGTGAGATATCATCCCCTGGTTTTTTCCTCTTTCGCCGCTTGACTCACCGGTCCCAGCAGCGAACAATTTCATGGCAGAGATACAGGCGATCCATTGATTGGTGCGGCAACAGAGAAGGCCAAGGCCGATTACAGAAAGGTGGCTTAGTCGAGGCGGGATACGCCTCCACTAATGGTGGGAGATCGAATATGGCTGTTCACCAGGCACCTACCGTGAACCCAGCCAGCCAAGAAGTTAGACCACCGATATGTAGGACCGTTCCCAAACGAGGCTGTCATCAATCCGGTCGCTTATAGATTAACTGTGCCACAGTCGCTGCGGGTACATCCGGTCTTTCATTGGTCTCTGTTGGTCCCCGAGCATCCGGCGTGTCCACTCTGCCGAGCGGAACCTCCCCCTCAAAACAACATGACCGAGACAGCGCTCCCGAGTACAAGGGCGCCAGCATTTGGGATTCCCATTGGCTGAAAGGGAGCTTTCAATACTTGATCAAGTGGAAGGTCTACAGACCGGAAGAGTTCACCTGGGAGGATGCGACCACCATTCATGCTCCTGCCTTAGTGACTGCCTTCCATGAACAGTTCCCATTGCGACCGCATCCAGACCAGCAGACCCAGGGGAAGGGTCCTGCGGTGTGGGATAGTTTTGTGATTCTGTGCCAGCCTTTGATCCCGGCAGCTGAGTTTGGGGAATCAGAGGAAGAGGAGGGGGAGGGGCTTAGGGAGCCATCAGAGTCAGAGGAAGGCTCTGATGAGCTACAGGACTTACAAAGTGAGGAAGAACCTGGCCCCTCCACTCGTGATCAAGCTGAGAGCCAGCTGTGCTGGGAGGCTGAGTCGGACTCGGAGGAAGCACAGCTGGAAGACCTCAGAGACGCTCGTAAACGCAGACAGGTCACACGAGTAGGACAGAGGGAGGCATTGGGGCGACTCCAGGGGAGGAGAAAGCAGTGAGAAGCCACGCCTTGAGGGCTGCATAACAAAAAGGGAATGTGTGGGCAGGGCTGGTTGCTGGAGGCAACCGTTTGCAAAGAACTTCAGTGTCAAGAGATCATGGTCTGTTTATTTCACCTGTGAGTTATTTCCTGTTTGACCTGTGCTCCGTTTTGCTTTTGGACAAGGTCTCCGTTGGAAAAGTGTTCTGTTGCTTTTGTTTTCTGGGACAATTATCAGGTCTGTAACTCAAATAAAAAGGGTTTATTTTTCTAGTCTACTGTTAAAAGACGGGTTGTCTTTGTGAAGTAACAAGGACGTACGTAGGCTGGGACAGAACAACAAAACTATATTACATGAGCCCCCGATAGCCAGAGGAGATGCAGAAATTCATAGAGAAAAACCTGAAAAGGGGTTTTATCCAACCGGCGAAGCCAAAGACCACAGCTCCCGTATTATTTCGGGAAAAGAAGGAGGGGACTCTTCGCCTCTGCATGGACTATAGATCCCTGAATGCAGTGAGCGAGAGCAACCTATACCCCCCTCCCTCTCATGAAAGACATGCTAACACACCTATTGAAAGGAAAAATCTTTTCAAAACTGGACTTAAGAGAAGCGTATTACAGAATTAGGATAAAGGAGGGAGACCAGTGGAAGACAGCTTTCTATTGCCCTTTAGGATGTTACCAGTTCAGGGTTCTGCCATTTAGACTTCAAGGGGCTCCTGCAGTGTTCATGCAATTAATAAGTGACGTGCTCCGGGAGCACCTATACGAAGGGGTGCTTGTTTACCTGGATGATATCTTAATATTCATGGAGATGCTGGAAGAACATGTGAAGCTAGTCAGAGCTGTAGTGAAAAAACTCCAGGCAGCTCACCTGTATGTCAAACTGTCTAAATGTGAGTTCCACAAAGAAAAAATTGACTATTTGGGGTATCGCATCTACCTGAACGGTATAGAAATGGACCCTGAGAAACTCCAAGTGGTGTTAGAATAGTCTCCGCCCCACACGAGAAAGCAATTGCAAAGTTTCCTTGGATTCACTAACTTTTGCCAGCAGTTTATCCCCTCCTTTGCACCGATTGTGCTGCCAATTACAAACTTACTAAAGATCAAGGGGGAGGGGAAGCCGAAACCAAGCCAACCATTGAAATGGACAGTGGAATGTCAAATCGCATTCGAAGGGTTAAAAAGACTATTTTCTGCAGAACCAGTCTTAAGGCACCCTGACACTGAGAAGCCTTTTGTGATTCAGGCTGATGCTAGCGATGTAGTGGTGGGGGCAGTACTATTACAGGAAAACGATGAGGGAAAATTGCAGCCTTGCGCATATACATCAAGGAAACTCACAGAAACCGAGCAAAGGTGGGCAGTTTGGGAGAAAGAGGCTTATGCTGTTCAATGGGCTGTGCTCACCTGGCAGCACTTCCTGAAGGGGAACAAAATTCTTTCCAGGTGTGGACTGGCCACAAGAACCTGGAAGCACTGAAAACACCTAGGAAACTGACCCCTAAACAAACGAGATGGTTACAGTATTTCCACTGGTTTAATTTTACTTTAAAGCATTTGCCAGGAGGAAATAACTTTTTAGCAGATGCATTGTCTAGGTTACCCCAGTACAATAGTAACAGAACAGACATAACAGACCCGCTCATGCCATCAAAGCAACTAGCAGCACAAGTCACTACCCAAGCACAAGCCAAACTTCAAAAGCCCTTGGCGAGCCAAGCAGGGATTGAATTCAAAAAAGCATTAGAAACTAACAAAATGGTTCCTGAGTGTTGTGATTCAGCGTCAGCCTGTAGTTTCGGCAGCTGAGTCTGATAATTCTGAAGAGGAGGAGGAGGAGGGGTTTGGAGAGCCTTTGGTGTCAGAGGAAGGTTCTGATGCACTGCAGAACTCTCAGCCTGGCCCCTCCCGTCTTGTTCCTCCTCAGACTCAGCTGTGTGAGCATGAGGGATTGGAAGAAGACGATCCACAGCTGGCTCTCTTCAGGAACACTAGGAGCAGGAGGCAATCTAGCAGAGCAGAACAGAGGAAAGCAATGAGGCAACTCAGGAGAAGGCAATGAGAAGCCACGCCTTGGGACTGCTGATAAAAGGGGAATGTGTGGGAGGTGCTGGTTGCTGAAGGCAACCGTTTGAAGATCTTCTGCTAGAGTCCTGGTCTGTTATTCTTGTTTAACTCTTGTTTAACTTTTTTGGTTTAAGTCTTGTTTGAACTTTTCGTTTAACTTTTGTTTGAAGTCTTTCTAAATGAATTTGGTTGGGTTTTTTCCAGCCTGTTGATTATAAAAAGGGGTTGTCCCTGACATTCAAACAGGGCTGGTCGTAGGCTGGAACAGAACACTGAGCCACTATAACCTATGCACCATGACCGATGGTTTACCATGGGTGGGAAGAAAGCTGTACATCCCAAAAAGCCAGAGATTAACATTCATGCAGTTATGCCACGAGTCAAAATCAGCTGGACATTTCAGGTTCGTAAACACTTTACATCTAGTGAAAAGGCAGTTTTGGTGGCCATCAATAAAAAAGGACATTGAAAGTTATGTGGCCAGCTGTCCAGTCTGCGCTGCAGCAAAAAGAATGCAAGGAAAGACCCCAGGGTTATCGCAGCCAGTAGCGACCCCATTAACACCTTGGAAGGAATTCTGTATGGACTTTATTGTGGAGTTACTGGAAAGTGGGTGGAATACAGTCATCTGGGTCGTAACGGACTTGTTCTCTAAACAAGTACACTTTATTCCATGCCAAAAAATCCCCAATGCAAAAACACTTGCAAAGCTTTTTGTCCAACATATCTATCAATTTCATGGAGCCCCACAATGAATCATATCAGACAGAGCGGTACAGTTCACATCAGAATTTTGGAAAGCATTCTTAAAACTGTTGGGGACCACCCAGGGGCTGTAATCTAGTCATCATCTTCAGACGAATGGTGGGACGGAACAGTCGAACTCAGTACTGGAGCAGTACTTAAGATGTTTTATTAATTACCAGCAGGACAAATGGACCCACCTGCTTCCGTTCGCAAAGGTTGCCTATAACAACGCAGTCCATTCCAGCACGGGTTTCACTCCTTTCCAAGTTGCAAACGGGCAAAGTTTTAACCCGATGCCTGAACTCCAGGTCTGCGATCCCACCATTCCTTCCCTCAAGGAATGGATGGCACAATTACAAAATACCTGGCCAGTTGTGAGGAAGGCATTAGATGAAGCTAGGGAAGCTTATAAGTTCTAGGCTGATAAAAAATGGAGCGAACCAAAACCATTTGCAGTAGGAGAAAGTTTACCTGTCAACAAAATACTTAAAATCCTTACAACCCTCAAAAAAGCTAGGACCGACGTTTGTGGGTCCATTTCCCATTAAAAGGATAATTAATCCTGTTATAGTAGAATTAGAACTCCCAAAGACACTCAGACAGGTTCATCCAATTTTCCACTGCAGTCTTTTAAAATGTGAACTGCAGTCACCCTTAAGGCCAGCCAAAACTCCTCTCCCTCCTCCAATCACGGGAGAAGGTGAACAACATTTTAAAATTAAAGAAATCCTAGACTCCAGAAAACATCATGGCTCTACCCAATACCTGGTAGCATGGAAACATCTACCACCTTCCCAAAACGAGTGGGTCCAGAAACATCACGTTAGGGCTCCCAGACTCCTTACTAAGTTTCATACTGCTTACCCCGATAAACCACACTAATCCTTGTCTCCCTTTTTTCCTCTTTTGTTTTCTACATGTGGATCTTTCTTTTAATGGGGGCAGGATGTCAGAACCCATTCTTATATGGGGGGGGGGAGAATCTATTTCATTTATCTATTTCATTTTTTTTCTATTTCCTACTGAGGGTTCTGCCATTCTCCTGAGGGAGAGGGCTCTGTGGGCTGTTTCTCTGCTTTGCCACAATGTATCCTTGCCACTATTCTGCATACTTGCTCTTTGAACTGTCTCTCCCTTGATGTTACCTTGGGGTGAGAAAGGAATGTGCCTCCGGCCATCTGGCTTATCTCTCTGCGGAAGGGAACGTGCGAAGACCGAACAACACCATCCCAAGCCTGGGAACGGACTCTGTTATCAGCTCCTTTCCCACAGCGGACTTAACACCTGAGGATTGGCCCATTCAAACTGACCGGATTAACTATTGGGGTGGGGTTTTCTTGGGACTGTTTTAACCTATTGATCTGAGCGGGAAACCCTCAAATCCTGCCTATTATGCCTGCTATCAGCTTCTCCTAATAAAAGTTCTTTTTGGAAGAAACTGCTCCAAGAGTCCTGCTTTCTTAGGATGAGGTTTTGAAGTTTGGCCCTGACACATACAGTGTAGTCCAGCACTAAATTATATAAATTAAATATAAAATTAATAAGCAGTTCCAGTACAAAGAAGGGAACAAAATATCAAGGATTTTGACAGAATCCCCTCCCCCAACTAGAAAGTAATCTTGTTTTTCAATTTTGAATTATGGCCAATAAACCTTTATTAAACTACCAATCATAAAATATAAGTTATACACAAAGATCAATCACTGCCACTGATAATAAGCAGGAAACCAGGAGAATGCAGTCTGGAATAAAATTAATTTGTATCCCTTTAAAAGATTTTACCAGTGAGAGAGTTAAATGCCATTAAGACAAGCTTCTAGCTAGTATTGATTTGCTACATATTAGCTGACAAGGAAACATAAAGGCACAATGAAATTCTGAAGCCAACTCAGCTCCAAGCTTTTTAGAGTTAAAAAAGAAAGCTTTAATTGAGCTCAGCAACAAAAATGGTAACTAGTACAGTTGGTAAAGGATTGATACAGAAAATATTCTGTGGGCTTGCATGCTTATCCTTCATTACAAGGAAGAGGAGTTTTCTTTCTTTCCCTTTTTAGGACTACTTAAGATAGCTCTTCATTTTTATCAATTATAGAAAGGCCTAATAATAATAATTTTAAGCAGGCACAATAGTTGTGGAATGTATTGTCAGGGATACACATAGAAATGTGAAGAAGCATTACTATTAATGCTGCACCTGAATACATGAGACTAACCTGCATTTCTCCAAATCTGTAGTATGACATTTTATACATAAGACAGTTCAGCAAGATTGGAGATCCTACTTTATCAACTCTAAACTCTCCTTGTGGAGTAAAGTAGTCACTTTCCTTTAACAAAAAGAAGGAAATGAAATTATTACACAAGTCAGTTCAGGGAAACAAGATGAAAAAGAATAAAAATCCAATAATCAGCATTTTCTGTAAACAACTAATAGGTAAAAAACCCCAGTGTCTGAGGTCAGTTCTAATCTTTTTCACGCTATAAGACAGGGGTGTCAAACTGCCGGCCTGTGAGCTGGACACATCACGTGGAAGCTGCACCCACCCCATTGCCAGCAATGGCAAAACTGTCCAGATACATTGCACGATGTCACATGACGTCATGAGTTTGACATGTCTGCTATAAGACTAAGTTACAATACATTTTCAGCTCATCTTCACTTTTGGCTGTATTAGATATATTGTATTAAGACATCAGATGTGACAAATACACAAGTAACTAATATTTATTTTATTTATATCCCGCCTATATTACTTTTGTTTACAAATAACTCAAGGCAGAAAACTTATCCAACACACTTTCCTCTTTCTATCTTCCCCACAACAACTTTGTGAGGTGAGTTGGGCTGAGAGAGAGAGTGATTGGCCCAAAGTCACCCAGCTGGTTTTTATGGCTAAAGTGGGACTGGAACTCAGTCTCCTGCTTTTTAGTCTGGTACCTTAACCACTAGACCAAACTGGCTCTCTGTAATACTTAACAGTTAATTAGGACACTGTAATTATACTGTATACAAGTGTCTACAGAAATATCAGACAAATTTGGGATAATATCTTTTACAGAAAGATGAAAGTATTATACACAAAGTCTTGCCAGATTATGCAAACAAGCCAAGGCAGAAAAATTGCACGTTGCTATGTACAAATTTTAAAAACCATTTTGACTTACCCTAATATCTTTAGGATGTTCTCCTTCTGCTATCCTTACCATCCATAAAAATTTGTTAATATCATCACCAGAATAGCCAATTACACCTCCAAAAATTATTAATGCATAATCCACATCCAGGCTTTTCATGATCTTGTATGCTGCTGTCTCATTTGAGGACATAGCTTTGCCTACCTGGAATAAAAAATATTTTTAAAGTGAACATATTCTTAAAATGTATTTGGTTAAGTGCTTATTTTTAAATAAACCATTCTAATTAACATTTTCAAGATTAATAGATGGTTAATTTTCCAGCTCTGAATTTGAAATTTAGCAATTCAGGTTTTAGTTCCAAAGTTGTATCCAAACACAGTGAGGGAAAAAATTATTTGATCCCCTGCTGATTTTGTACGTTTGCCTACTGACAAAAAAATTATCAGTCTATAATTTTAATGGTAGGTTTAACAGTGAGAGACAGAATAACAAAAAATTCCAGAAAAACACATTTCAAAAAAGTGATAAAATTGATTTGCATTTTAATGAGTGAAATAAGTATTTGACCCCTTCGCATAACATGACTTAGTACTTGGTGGCAAAACCCTTGTTGGCAATCACAGAGGTCAGACGTTTCTTGTAGTTGGCCACCAGGTTTGCACACATTTCAGGAGGGATTTTGTCTCACTCCTCTTTGCAGATCCTCTCCAAGTCATTAAGGTTTCGAGGCTGACGTTTGGCAGCTCGAAACTTCAGCTCCCTCCACAGATTTTCTATGGGATTAAGGTCTGGAGACTGGCTATAGGCCACTCCAGGACCTTAATGTGCTGCTTCTTGAGCCACTCCTTCGTTGTCATGGCCGTGTGTTTTGGGTCATTGCCATGCTGGAATACCCATCCACGACCCATTTTCAATGCCCTGGCTGAGGGAAGAAGGTTCTCACCCATGATTTGACTGTACATGGCCTCTCCATCATCCCTTTGATGCAGCGAAGTTGTCCTGTCCCCTTAGCAGAAAAACACTTCCAAAGCATAATGTTTCCACCTCCATGTTTGACGGTGGGGATGGTGTTCTTGGGGTCATAGGAAGCATTCTTCTTCCTCCTCCAAACATGGCGAGTTGAGTTGATGCCAAAGAGCTCGGTTTTGGTCTCATCTGACCACAACACTTTCACCCAGTTCTCCTCTGAATCATTCAGATGTTCATTGGCAAATTTCAGATGGGCCTGTACACGTGCTTTCTTAAGTAAGGGGACCTTGCAGGCGCTGCAGAATTTCAGTCCTTTTTGTTTTCTTGGTGACTATGGTCCCAGCTGCCTTGAGCTCATTGACAAGATCCTCCCGTGTAGTTCTGGGCTGATTTCTCACCATTCTCATGATCATTGAAACTCCACGAGGTGAGATCTTGCATGGAGCCCCAGACCGAGGGAGATTGACAGTTATTTTGTGTTTCTTCCTTTTTATATATAATTTTTTTTATTGATTTTCCAATATTAGAATTATGTCTTTGAAAAGCAACATGGTGTCTGGGTTACAATAGTTCCATTTCATACAGGTACATGTTATTACAAATCTCCAATTTGTTGTAGCCAATATTTCTTCTCTTTTTTCCTTTAATACATATTGTCTCTTATCTAAATTAACATAGTTCTTATTTTATCTATCATTTATTTAATGGTTTCCTTGCATTTGTCAATACTTTTATATATTTTATTTATTTTAACATTTCATCTTTAAAGTATCAATCACCTTATAAATTTTCCCAGCTTTAATTTGCATTAATATTAAAGTTAAACATTTGAAGTTTCTCATTTTCATATTTCTAGGTGACCCCACTTCCCTTTATCACAGTTCTCTCCAATGCCTAATAATCTAGATACACATCCTATCTATCTCATTTCCATATCAACACGTTAATAATACAATATAATATTCTTATTTTCATTATAATTTCCACATATTGTAAATTCAATAACCAAAATTTCTCCCATTTCAACATTTAATACATCTTTTCTTTTCTTTATATCTGCTCTCTCGTGCTTAGACTTATAATTTTATTCTTATCACTACATCCAAGTAGGTTAGTTACATTATATCACTCTTAACATAAATACATCTTAGTCAATTTCATTTAAACGGTTCAATATTTCAATTTAACTGTTGATATTCACACATCTAGGTTTTTTAATTAGCCAGTATTTTTATCTGCACATCAAAACAGTCTCTCATAATCCAAGTACAATCCTGTCTATTTAGATATTTTCCGTTTCAGGCCTCTTAAATATATCCATTCTTCTTCAATCGTATTCTGGCTTTTTTCCTTTGCCATGTCATTTTCCGTTTCTTTGCTTCAGGGTCATCAAAGAGTTATTGTGTTGTAGTATCATGTTGAAGTGACCCTCCACTCTCCATTTTTGAAGGGTTTGATAGAGATACCAAATCTTCTCATTATTTTCTCCTCTTGGCATAATTGTCCTGGACTGTCTATTTTTTCTTCCATCTGTTTCTCATTTTGATCTTCAAATTCCTTCTGCTTTATGTAACAAATGTTTTCCTCCATCCATTTTTTCAGGTTTTTCTCTGAGTTTTCTCTTGTCTGTGCTTGTTGAGTAGTTAAATCTTCTTTCAGAGTATTTGATTGTTCAATTTCTTCTGTTATGTTCTGTCCCGATAAATTATTAGTTATAGTCACCATTTGAATGTGCTTATCCAAGACGCTTTCTAGTTTTTTTCCAAAAGCTCTTATTTCATCACCGGCTGTAGAAAGGAACTGATAGGTTTGGCAGGTTATTTTCATCATAGCATAGATTTGTTTTTGTATTTCTTCCATGGTGGACTCTCACATCTGGTGTTCAAGGTTAGTCTTATCTTGTTTTCTAAAGTGTCAGCCAAGTCTCTCTCTCTCTCTCTCTCTCTCTCTCTTTCTCTTTTTAGGGTGTCAGATTGCAATTTCAGGTTTAGCCACAAGGTGTCCCCCAAGTGCTTAGAAAATTCTTTTCTTTTCTGTTAGGGAACTGCCTGTTAATCTCTTTTCAATTGTTTCTTCTGTTTTAGAAGAACAGAGCCAAATTTTCAAATAAGGATAGGAAGTAAGGAATAAATACTCAAAAGCTTTTAGTCCACAAGTTTTTTTAAAAGGAATAAAGTTCTAGTTGAGGTCCAATTCGTTTTTCCAATATTTCTTTTTAAATCACGCCTGGAGGTTCAATCGCCAGTTTTTTCTGAAGGGAGGGTTGAAATCCCCCTCCCTCTCCACAGGGGGGAAGGTACTCAGCAGCTTATTTAGGTGGAAAGAAGAAAATTGGAGTATAAGAGAGGTTGATCTTACCCGGTCTCTTCCACGCTGCTTTTATGTTGCTTGGTAGTAAGTGTGACTTCAGCTGTCTGCAGCCTAGTGACCGGCCATGTTGCTATGGCCGGTCTTTCATCCGCCAGTTCGAAGGGAATGCAGGCACTAACGGGAGAGTTGCGGCTCTCCTGCGTTTCTGCAAAAGCCCCTTCTTGTTGGTCACCCCTCCAGGGCAACTCTTCGGCCCTTTTAGGACCCCCCAGCGATGCAAAACTGGTCGTGGAAGATGAGAGCTGTCCTCCAAACATCCATAACGGTGGCGGTGGCAAACCAGAAGTCCTACTTTGTGTTTCTTCCATTTGCGAATAATCACACCAATTGTTGTCACCTTCTCACCAAGCTGTTTGGCAATAGTCTTGTAGCCCATTCCAGCCTTGTGTAGGTTTACAATCTTGTCCCCTGACATCCTTGGACAGCTCTTTGGTCTTGGCCATGGTGGAGAGTTTTTAATCTGATTGATTGCTTCTGTGGACAGGTGTCTTTTATACAGGTAACAAGCTGAGATTAGGAGCACTCCTTTTAAGAGAGTGTTCTTACTCTCAGCTCATTACCTGTATAAAAGACACCTGGGAGCCAGAACTCTGGCTGATTGATAGGGGATCAAATATTTATTTCACTCATTAAAATGCAAATCAATTTATAACTTTTTTGAAATGTGTTTTTCTAGACTTTGTTGTTGTTATTCTGTCTCTCACTGTTAAAATAAAACTACCATTAAAATTATAGACTGATCATTTCTTTGTCAGTGGGCAAACGTACAAAATCAGCAGGGGATCAAATAATTTTTCCCCTCACTGTATGTACACCAAAAAACTACATATAGAGGTAGCTCTCAAGTTACAACAGCAATTGGGACCAGGACTGCCATCACTAAGCAATGTGGTTGCATAGTGCAACATCACATGACCGCATTGCTTAAGATTCCCTAACTTTAAAACAGCTCTTGGGTGGCGACAGTTACCCAGCATGAGGGGCTCAAGAAAAGGAGGTGCCGGCAATGCTAACTCCCAAGAATGAGGGGCTCAGAGGCAGGTACAAGCATGAGAGGGTTTAAGCAAGCTCAGCAACCAAAGTGGGGATCCCCCTCCGTAAAACAAACGTGCTTCATGGGTAACCTCTGAGCACAACAGAAGGGACCAAAACCTGCTGCAACCACCCGGCAGACAGGAGGGGGAGGACTAAAAACCAAATGCCCACCCTAACTCTCAACAGAAAGGTGACGACGAAAACCTTGGACAGGGGGAAGAGCATGGGCAGGCAGGCATCTTGCTTGGCTGATGGCTTGGGGGGGGGAAATGACAGTCGCAGAGTCCCAGGGTCATGTGATTAAATTTCAGATGCTTGGCAACTGACTTGCATTTATGATGGTCACAGTGTCCCGGGGTCACGTGATCAAAATTCGGATGTTTGGCAACTGACTCATATTTATGACAGTCGCAGTGTCCCAGGGTCATCCAATAATAATAATTTTTGTTTTTTAAGTGCAAATTTTCTCAACTTCTCTTTGCCAGAGAAGTGTGATTAGCACCCAAGAGAGGAGGAGGGGGGGAAACAGGGCAGAGGAAGGGGGGAATCAAAACAAGAAAAAAAAGATTACATCCACATCCAGCTCTGGGGGGTGTGGAGTGGGGGATTTTTATTTTTTGCCTCGTTTTGCCAGAAGCCGCGTGCCATCACAGTTCGCCTGCCACGCCCCCCACAGCCCCAAAGCCTCTCTGTTTCCCTTCCTTTGAAGCAAACAACCCCGCCCTCAAATCCTTCAGTCCCTCCCTTCTGAATTAAAACGAAAGAAAGCCAGGTTTTTTCTTTTGTGGTCTTTACATATTTAAACTGCTAGAAGGGAGTGGGGAAGAAAACCATCACGAGACACTTCTGTTTTAACATTTTTTTCCTTGTCGTTTTTCGGACTTTTCATCCTGCTTTTGTGAGAGATCAGCATTTGGGGGGGGTGAAGCTGCCCCCTCCCCCCCAAGCCATCAGCCAAGCAAGAGGCCAGCTTGCCCGTGCTCTTCCCCTTGTCTGAGGTTTTCGTTGTCATGAGCTTTCTGTTGAGAGTTGGCAGTGGGTGGCTGTTTGGTTTTTATTCCTCCCCCCACCTGTTTGCTGGGTGGTTGCAGCAGGTTTGGGTCACTTCTGTTGTGCTGGAAGGTTACCCGTGAAGCACGGTTTTGGGGGGGGATCCCCACTCTGGTTGCTGAGCTTGCTTAAACCCTCTTCCTCCTCCTCCTCTTCACTGGAGCCCCCCTTTGTCTGCAACGGTGGGACAGGAAGACCCCTGCCAGGCTGGGGATGATGGGGATCTGCCCTCTGCGGAGTAGGGGCAGGGTTACTATGCTCCCTGTCAATCAGGTTTCATTTCCTTTCTTTGCCCCTCCTCCCATGCTTGTAGCTGCCTCTGAGCCCCTCATTCTTGGGAGTTAGCATTGCTGGCACCTCTTTCTCCTGAGCCCCTCGTGCTGGGTTGTTGTTGTTAGCTGCGAAGTTGTGTCCGACCCATCGCGACCCTATGGACAACGTTCCTCCAGGCCTTCCTGTCCTCTACCATCTTCTGGAGTCCATTTAAGCTCATGCCTACTGCTTCAGTGACTCCATCCAGCCACCTCATTCTCTGTCGTCCCGTTCTTCTATTGCCCTCAATCTTTCCCAGCATTAGGCTCTTCTCCAGTGAGTCGTTCCTGGGTAACTGTCACCAACCAAGAGCTCTTTTAAAGTTAGGGAATCTTTTGGGGATAACCAACTAGCACCCTGACAGCCTCCCATGGCTTCTGCCTGCCACCTGATTGGCTGGCGGCGAATGGGCCAGGCTGAAGGGCAGAGGGCAAGGGGGCCACTGGCCGTGGAGAATGGCTGGGGGAGGGCCAGCAGAGGAGGAAAGCTGGCTGCAAATGGGCAGAGGCGGTGCGCTTGAGAAGAAGGCATGGCCAAGGGTGGGAGGCGAAAGATCCTAGTCCTGCTGCAGTACAAGTGCAGGAGGCCAGGAAACGAGGGTGCAGGGTGTATGCTATTTGGAGAATGGTGCAAGTGACATCAGGAAGAAGGCTTGGCATAGCCACCAGCTGCCTTGCATAGGGTCGGGCCGAGCATTCCTTGTCAGTAGAGAGAACACAGAGAAGATCAGCTGCATGCAGCAGGTCTATAGTGTACAGAGCAGTGATGACAGCTGGGACTTTGCTCTGTGGCACTGGGATGGCTGGCTACAGTGTGGGGCTTGAGGCAGCACTCCTTGGTGGTAGTGGCGCTCAGGCTAAAGTAGAGGCCTACGGGTGGTGGCAGCCAGCTGACACTGCTGAAGGCCCTAGGCCTCTACTTCAGCCCCAGTGCTGCCAATTAGTGTTGCTGTGCAGAGTGACCAAAAGGGAAGAAATGGGGAGGAGATAGGTGGGTTGGGGGACTTGATGTGCCCCTGTGGTCGTAAGGTGGGTTGCTAAGCACCCAAAATTTGATCATGTGACCCCAGGGTTGCTGCAACGGCTGTAACTTCAGGGACCAGGACTAAGTAGCATTTTTTGAGTGCCACCTTAAATCACTGAACAAATGGTTGTTAACTTGAGGATTACCTGTAAACTGAATGTGTGTGAAAATGACACAAACAAGACATACACAGTTTTGTTCACCTATGCTAAAAGCAAATTTTTATTATCAAGTCACAAGATTAGCCCAACCTACTCAAACAGGTTATTAATCTCTTGTGAAATAAAGCCAACCCAATTTAAAAGATAGATTAATTTGGTAGTAATCTACATCACACACCAGCAAATATTATACATTTTAAGAATAATAAAGGCAGGATATAAATTAATATTTTTAAATATCCATATTCAAACTTTCTAAGGATTAGCCTCATCCATTCAGAAATATTATTTTCTATCCAATCCTATGTTATCTGCCAAGATGACAATGGTTAGAAAGAGGAGTTGAAATTGTCACCAGTTTCTGACAGGTGGTAAAGCTGTGGTGACTTATCTTTCAATTTATTATTTGAAAACTGTCCACTCATAATGTTAGTTGAGCAACGATTTACTACATGGCTATATTAACTCCAGAAAAATCTAGAACTGCAAGCAGTGCAAAGCCCTTATAATGTACAAGGCACCCCAAGTAACAGTATAAAAATGCAATCCTATGTTAAATGTTTTATATACAGGTAGTCTTTGATCCAAGTTACAACAGTACTGAATGAATGGTGGTTACAACTGGTTCTCAGAGTTCCTGCTGTTCCAACACTCCCACAATCATGTGTTCATGATCTGGGTGCTTGACAACTGATTCACACTTGCTGGACCGGAGTTCCGAACTGGTTGCAGCACCCCACGTTCATGTGATTGCCATTTGCAACCTTCCATGCCAGAATGTCAATGTTGCAAAGTCAATGGGGAAGCTGCCAGGAAAGGTCGCAAGTCACTGGGATAAGTCTCCCACACCACCTTCTCCAGCCCCTCTATGCTCAGACACCAGCCACTTAAACCCCTGCATATCTTCCCCAACCTGCACCACACCCTTGCACACCCTCCCCAAACCATGCCACACCCCTGCATACTCTCCCTGACCCATGCCACACCCCTGTGCACCCTCTCCAACCCATGTTGCACCCTTCTACAACCTTCCTGACCAATGCCACACACCCCCACACCTTCCCACATGCACCCTTCCCGACCCTCACCTCTTACCCTCCCTAACCCATGGCTCTCATACCCTTCCTGGCCGTCACTGCACCTCTCACACACACCCTCGCTGTAACTCCCCTTCACCCCTTTGTTCTCTCCCCTACCTGGCAGCAGCTACTAACCTGTTTGCTGGCCTGGAACTTGCAACTTCCTGCCAGCTTCCCCTCTAACTTTGGTTGCAGGAAGCCAGTGTTGTGATTCAGGGTCAGCCTGTGGGTTCGGCAGTTGGGTCAGACGACTCAGAGGAGGAGGGGGGTGTTGAAGACCTTGCTGAGGGGGTTGAAGATCTTGCTGATGAGAGCCCTCAGCCAGGCCCCTCCCACTTGGTCACCACGGAGACCCAGCTGTGTGAGCCTGACAGCGTGGATGAAGATGACCCACAGCTGGCCCTGTTCAAGGACGCCCGACGCAGGAGGCAGTCAATTAGGAGTAAACAGAGGAAGGCAATGGGGCTTCTCGGAAGGAGGCAGAGAGAAGCCACGCCCTGAACTCTATATAAGGGGAATGTGTGGGGAGGCCTGGTTTGCTGAAGGCAACCGCTTGGATAGTTCATGTTTCTTAAAGCTCCTGTTTCTTGGTTTGTCTTGTTCCGTTTGTTTTTGTGGTAATAAATTTGGCAGGCATAATTCCAGCCTCTTGCCTTCTTGTAAAAGGGGTTGTCCCTGCCTTTTCTGCAGGGCCGGTAGCAGGCTGGTACAGAACAGTCAGCAAGAAGTTGCTTTGCCTAACAGTTAGTGGCAAATGAGACTGCAGGGATTGCTGTCATTAAGTAAGCCTCACAATCATGAATTTTCCTCATCTCCTACTCTACAATTTTTATATTGCAACTTATTATTTGATTGGGATAAACATAAACTCAGATTTGTGAGGGAAAAGGAATGGCAAAATATATTGCTATTCTGATAAATGAACCAGTTCTTATATACCAGCCTCATTTGGAGTGCATTGTGATGGTCACATGCATGAAAACATGTAGTTTCAAATAGCACTAACATTTTAAAAAATCCCATTCTTGGATAAATAAGGTATAGATACTGTAATCAGTATTTATATACTATATATGTGTTTCTACAAATTACTGAAATATAAAGTCAGCTTTGGAAAAAGAGAAATATTGAACACAACAAAAGATGATAAGCGGCCAACATGCTCTGACATTCTATTTTTATTGTGTACCCTTCCATTTCTTCATAAAGTTTGAAAAATTATATTTAAGTTTGAATTGAATCCTATAAAAATCCCACTGTAATCTTGGCACATTCCTGTCTCATATTCTGTTTCTTAGAATTAAGCTTTGATGAACATAATGGAATATAATGTTCAGCATGTTACAATGTAACCAATATGTACATTTACATCTGTGATCAATAAAGATAATTATCACTACTTACCAGAGCAATGTGGCTGTTATTCCAAGTGTTATTGTCAACTAGAGTCGTTCGATTTGCCATTCCAGCTATTTGATAGCCATAATCCCACCAAGACATTACTCTGGCATGTTCATCTGTATTTTGCCTTAGCCAATAGTATGCTTCTCTAAAGTCATCCAAAATGTTCCGAGTACTGTCAGAGAAATAAGAGTTAAAACCATGTAAAAGTATTTATCTCTACATATTAGCAGTGCTTTGAGTAATTACAATACATCATAAGTAAAGGATACATAAAAATAGTGACTCTTACCCATCATGATTGTAAGAAGCCAGGACAACACTTGGACTAGAATAGGCATTACTGGTTACCCATGTATAGTGAACAGCAAACATCATCAACAGCATTAGCATCAACATTGTGACAATGCTCTTTATATTGGGCCCAAGACCATCTTCAGTTTTTTCCTGCTCAGATATGTGTTTCCTCACTTTACCTGCCTGAGCAAAGAAAACAAATGAAATCTTTCCCTTTTACTGTCAAACTTTAGAGTTTAAAAATCCTGTTTTCAGTCATAAATGCCCCACCATTTCTGATTTTTAAAAGGACATTAACAATTGAAATGTTGCAGGTGAAAATGGTTTTTCAAACTGGAATGTATGAATGGATAGTAATAATCTAAAACTGCCCTCATTTAATACAGGTGAAACTCAAAAAATTAGAATATCATGCAAAAGTTCATTTATTTCAGTAATGCAACTTAAAAGGGGAAACTAATATATGAGATAGACTCATTACATGCAAAGCAAGATAGTTCAAGCCATGATTTGTCACAATTGTGATGATTATGGCTTATAGCTCATGAAAAGCCCAAATCCACAATCTCAGACAATTAGAATATTGTGAAAAGGTGCAATATTCTAGGCTCCAAGTGTCCCACTCTAATCAGCTAATTAAGCCATAACACCTGCAAAGGGTTCCTGAGCCTTTAAATGGTCTCTCAGTCTGGTTCAGTAGGAATCACAATCATGGGGAAGACTGCTGACCTGACAGTTGTGCAGAAAACCATCATTGACACCCTCCATAAGGAGGGAAAGCCTCAAAAGGTAATTGCAAAAGAAGTTGGATGTTCCCAAAGTGCTGTATCAAAGCACCTTAATAGAAAGTTATGTGGAAGGGAAAAGTGTGGAAGAAAAAGGTGCACAAGCAGCAGGCATTACCGCAGCCTGGAAAGGATTGTCAGGAAAAGGCCATTCAAAAGTGTTGGGGACTTTCACAAGGAGTGGACTGAGTCTGGAGTCAGTGCATCAAGAGCCACCACACACTTGGCGACTAAGTTTCTAACTTGGAATGTCAATGGCTTAAACTCACCACAGAAGAGAAAGAAAGTTTTTCAATACTTAAAACAATTTAAGACTGATGTTATTTGCTTGCAAGAAACACATATTAGGGTTATGGACCAAAAGTACCTATTGAACTCTAGATTGGGTACACAATTTAGTGCTTCTGCAATGAATAAGAAAAATGGAGTGGTTATTTATGTCAAGAATACTGTGACAGCGGAGCTAATAGAAGCAGATAAACAAGGAAGATATGTTATAATAGATTTGCTGTTAAAAGGCAAAAAAACGCTTTTGGTTGGATTGTACGCTCCTAATCAACAACAAGCTGACTTTTATAGTTCATTACACAGTAAGATTATTCAGTTGGATTATAAATCTTTTATTTTTATGGGAGATTGGAACGGAGTCTTGGACGTACAACTGGACAAGTGTGGCTCTTTTAGGCATATTCCAAGCCACGCTAGATTGCCTAAATCTTTTTTTGAAATGAAGGATGATTTGGAGTTGCGAGACATTTGGAGAGAAATACATTTACAAGAAAAGGATTACACTTTTTTTTCTGATAGACATCAATCTTTTTCCAGGATTGATTTTATATTACTGACTAATGATTTTTTTCCAGGATTAAAAAGATAAAGATTTGTCCAAGAACTATGTCTGACCATAGTCCAGTTTGGTTAGAGATTGACAAGGATAATAGAGATAGGCGCTCTTGGCGCTTAAATGAGAACTTGTTTAGAAATCAGAGAAATGTGGAAGAATGTAAAAAACAGATGAAAGAATTTGTTAAAATTAATATGCATAAGGGCACTTCTATGGACATGGTTTGGGATGCTAGTAAAGCTTATATGAGAGGGGTGTTAATATATATGAATAACAAATACAGACGTAACTTGGAATTTAGGAGGAAGGAATTGGAGAATGAAATTAGAGAAAAAGAAAAGGCCCTAATTCGGAATCCATCGGATGTGAAGATCAAAGAGGTTATTAATTTGTTAAGAGGACAATTTGATAAGTTGATGGCTGATCAGGTGGCAACTAATTTACGGTTTGCTAGGCACAACACTTTTTGCAATGCCAATAAACCAGGCAGATGGTTAGCTTACAGGTTAAGGAAGAAGCAAAGGGCTTCTAACATAGATAAAATAGAACATAAGGGTAAGGTTGTGTATCAACAGGACCTTATTAAGGAAGCCTTTTTGGACTTTTATTCCAAATTATATGCTAAAGATAAGATTAATGAAACAGATATTGATGTATATTTGAGGAATGCCAACATTCCGGTTCTTACACAAGAACAAAATGAAGAGATTAATCAACTGATAACAGAAGAAGAAATTCTTTTAGCAATTAAACAATTGAAGGTGGATAAAGCGCCAGGCACGGATGGACTGACTGCAGTGTACTACAAAAACCTACAATTGGAGATGATAAAGCCACTAAGGGAATTGTTTCAGACAATTCAAAGGGGAGGAAGTGTGCCTCCGTCTTGGAGAACTGCCTTTATTTTTTTGATTCCGAAGGAAGATCAGGACGTCACTCAAGTAAGAAATTATAGACCAATATCACTTTTGAATACGGACTACAAGATATTTGCTAAGGTTTTAGCTAACAGATTGATGAGGGTTTTGCAACAGATGATTCATGGGGACCAAACTGGGTTTATTAGTGGTAGACAAATGAAAAATAATGTGAGGCATATAGTAGACTTGGTGGAGTTTTTGGAAAGGAACAACCAGATCCCTGCGGCGTTGATCTTTTTAGATGCTGAAAAAGCTTTTGATCAACTGGATTGGCAATTTTTGATGAAAGTTTTAGATAAAATGAATTTTGGGGATAAATTCTTACAACCAATTAGGGCATTATATCAAAAACAAACAGCCCGAATAATAGTAAATAATAGTTTGACTGAAGTATGTAATATTGAAAAGGGCACAAGACAAGGGTGACCGTTGTCACCTTTATTATTTATCTTAACATTGGAGATATTATTGATTAAAATACGGAATTCGGAAAAAATTAAGGGAATTCAAATTAGAGATCAGGATTATAGATTGAGGGCATTTGCAGACGATCTGGTTGTTACGGTGACCCAGCCAAAAAATTCTGTTGTGGACCTGATGGAGATAATAATGCAATATGGAAAGGTTTCTGGATTTAAGGTCAATATACAAAAAACTAAAATATTAGCCAAAAATATGACAGTATCGCAAAAAGCCCTTCTAGAAGGGTTAACTGGATTTGAGATTATTAAAAGGGTTAAATATTTGGGGGTGTATTTGTCACCCTCAAATGCAAAGTTATATAAAAATAATTATGAAAAGTTATGGGGAAAAATTCAAAAAGAATTGGAGAGCTGGGAAAAATTGCAATTGTCTCTACTGGGAAGAATTGCAGCAGTGAAAATGAATGTTTTGCCTAAATTTCTATTTTTATTTCAAATGATACCTATTCTTAAAAAAGACTCAAATTTGGAGGAATGGCAAAAGGGTATCAATAAATTTGTATGGGCAGGGAAAAGGCCACGAGTTAAATTTAAGATTATGCAGGATACGCGTGAAAGAGGTGGTCTTAAAATGCCCAACTTTAAATTATATTATGAAGCTGCTGCGTTGTCAGCGATAAGTGATTGGATTAATTTAACACAAGGGAGATTATTAAATCTTGAGGGCCACGACTTGTTATTTGGCTGGCATGCATATTTATTGTATGATAAGAAGGTAGATAATGTGTTTAAAGTGCATATTTTAAGACAGGCATTGCTGAGAGTTTGGAAAAAGTATAGACATAAGCTAAACTACAAAATACCTTTATGGGCAATTCCGAAACATGCAATAGAAAACATAAATGTTGGCTTCAAACATGATGTGACTACATACAAGGAGATCTTAAGTTTGGAGAGGAACGTATGGTGTTTAAAGCCGTATAATTTTTTACAAGATGAGAAGATTGTTCAAACTTGGTTTCAATATGGTCAATTACGGGCCAGGTGGAAAGAAGACCAGAAAATTGGTTTTTCAATGACTGATGAAAATTTGGTAAAGCAAATTAGAAATCAGGGTCCAGCACATATCAAACGGATATATCTTGCATTGATAGAAATTGACTCAGAAACAGAACTTGTTAAAGATTGTATGATAAAGTGGGCTCAGAATAATCAAGAAGTTATCACAATGGACACTTGGGAAAAGATCTGGGTGAGGAACGTAAAATTTACACAAGCTCAAAACTTAAGAGAGAACTTTTACAAAATGTTTTATAGGTGGCATTTAGATCCTAAAAAGCTTGCAAGTATGTATCCGAACTATCAACCTAAATGTTGGAGATGTGGTGGCGAAGACACAACGTATTTTCATATATGGTGGACCTGTAAAAAGGTTAAAGCTTTCTGGATTAAAATCTGGTGGAATATGCAGAAGATATTTAAGCAAAGGATAAAGTTTTGTCCGCAATTGTTCTTATTGGGTATAATTACAGATACTACTGTTGTGGACACCAAGTTGATGCTGAACTTAATTACGGCAGCAAGACTTTTAGTAGGTCAATATTGGAAGAAGGAGGAACTGCCGACTATAGAAGAATGGACTCTAAAAGTTTCTGACCGGGCGGAAATGGCAAAGATTTTGGCTTATTTGAAAGACCATTCGCAACAACGTTATATTATGGGGTGGAAAAAGTGGATTGATTATATCCAGAACAAATATGGGACCAAAAAGTTTCATTTAGCATTTGTATAAGTTTTTTTTATGTGATATTAGTATTGCTTGTAGTCATTTCATATGAGCTAGAGTGCGATAGACTTAATAGTTTAATGTTGTTAACATATGGTTGTTTATGATTGCTTTTACTTTTATACCTTGTATTTAGCTCTGGGAAGTCGGGGAGGGGGGAGGGGGGAAGGGGGGGAGGGTTAGGGAGGGTTAGGAAGGGTTGGGTGGAGGGAGGGGGGGAGGGATTGTTAAAGATAAAATGTATTGTAAAACTTTTCAATAAAAAAAAAAGAGCCACCACACACAGACGGATCCTGGACATGGGCTTCAAATGTCGTATTCCTCTTGTCAAGCCGCTCCTGAACAACAAACAATGTCAGAAGCGTCTTACCTAGGCTAAAGAAAAACACACTTGGTCTGTTGCTCAGTGGTCCAAAGTCCTCTTTTCTGATGAGAGCAACTTTTGCATCTCATTTGGAAACCAAGGACCCAGAGTCTGGAGGAAGAATGGAGAGGCACACACTGCAAGATGCTTGAAGTCCAGTGTGCAGTTTCCACAGTCTGTGTTGATTTGGGGAGCCATGTCATCTGCTGGTGTTGGTCCACTGTGCTTCATTAAGTCCAGGGTCAACGCAGCCGTCTACCAGGAGATTTTGGAGCACTTCATGCTTCCTTCCGCAGACGAGCTTTATGGGGATGCTGACTTCATTTTCCAGCAGGACATGGCACCTGCCCACACTGCCAAAAGCACCAAAACCTGGTTCAATGACCATGGGATTGCTGTGCTTGATTGGCCAGCAAACTCGCCTGACCTGAACCCCATAGAGAATCTATGGGGCATTGCCAAGAGAAAGAGAAAGAGACATGAGACCGAACAATGCAGAAGAGCTGAAGGCCGCTATTGAAGCATCCTGGTCTTCCATAACACCACAGCAGTGCCACAGGCTGATAGCTTCCATGCCACGCCACATTGAGGCAGTAATTGCTGCAAAAGAAGCCCAAACCAAGTACTGCGTACATATGCATGCTTATACTTTTCATAGGTCCGATATTGTTCTAGGTACACTCCTTGTTTTATAGATTGCATGTAATATTCTAATTTTCTGAGATTGTGGATTTGGGGTTTTCATGAGCTGTACGCCATAATCATCACAATTATGACAAATCACGGCTTGAACTATCTTGCTTTGCATGTAATGAGCCTATCTCATATATTAGTTTCCCCTTTTAAGTTGCATTACTGAAATAAATGAACTTTTGCACAATATTCTAATTTTTCGAGTTTCACCTGTATATCCAACCATGTTTTTGGACACTAAAATGGTTTAATCATAATGAAATAAGAAAAAAATGAACAGTATTGGAATTCAACATTCTGGAAGCACAAGCAATAGAACACAGCCAAACTAGAGTCTTGGACTTTAAAAGAGCTAATTTCAATAAACTTAGAGAGACCATGGGAAGAATTCCATGGATGAGAATCCTAAAGGGGAAAACAACTCAAGAAGCTTGGGAAATTTTGAAAAGTGAGATAATAAAGGCCCAGTCTAGTACAATACCAACAAAGAAGAAAAATAACAGCTCTCAAAAGAAACCAGCACGGCTGCATAAAGAACTCTCTGATAAATTGAAAGATAAAAAGGACAAGTATAAGAATTGGAAAGAGGGGCACATAACTAAGGCAGAATATCAGCAAATAGCCCGTGCCTGCAAAGATGAAGTGAGGAAAAGTGAGGCTCAAAATGAACTAAGGCTTGCGACCAAAGTCAAAAATAACAAAAAATGCTTCTTTCAACATATAAAAAACAAGAAAAAAGTTAAGGAAATGATTGGTCCATTAGTGGGTGAAAGTGGCAAGAAGGTGACAAGCAATAGGGAGAAAGCAGAACTATTTAATTTGTTTTTTGCATCTGTCTTTACACAAAGGGAAAAAACAGTCCAACCTACCCAAACCAGTGCCATAAAAAACAGAAGAGAAACGCAAGTTAAGATAGGCAAGAAAATGGTAAGTGAGCACCTGTCCAGCCTAGACGAGTTCAAATCACCAGGACCAGATGGATTACACCCCAAGGTTCTCAAGGAACTGGCAGACGTGATCTCAGAACCACTGAACTATATTTTTCAAAGATCCTGGAGCACTGGGGAATTACCAGAGGACTGGAAGAGAGCTGATGTAGTTCCCATCTTCAAAAAAGGGAAAAAAATAGATCCAGGAAACTACAGACCTATCAGCCTGACCTCAATACCTGGGAAGATTCTGGAAAAGATAATCAAACAACAAATCAGTGAACACCTTGATGCAAACAAAGTCATCACTAAAAGTCAACATGGGTTTGTCAAAAATAGATCATGCCAGACCAATCTTATTACATTCTTTGACCAAGTGACAAAACTAGTGGACCAGAGGAATGCTGTAGATATAATTTACTTGGACTTCAGTAAGGCATTTGATAAAGTAGATCACAATCTACTACTTGATAAGATAGAAAAATGTGGGTTAGATAACATCACGACCAGATGGATTCGTAGCTGGCTGACAGGCCGTACTCAGCGTGTGGTCCTCAATGGAACTGCATCTAAATGGAAGGAAGTGTGTAGTGGGGTTCCCCAGGGCTCTGTTCTGGGCCCAGTGCTCTTCAATATCTTCATTAATGATTTGGATGAGGGGATAGATGGGGAACTCATCAAATTTGCAGACGACACCAAGCTGGCAGGAATAGCCAATACTCCAGAAGATAGGCTTAAGATACAGAAGGATCTGGACAGACTCGAACACTGGGCACTATCTAACAAAATGAAATTCAATGGACTTCCGGGTGGCAAGGCTCCGTTGCCGGCAGCCATTTCGGCTGTCAGCCCCGTTGTTTTCGTAGAGCCGCCAAAAACAGCGACGATCAGCTGTTTGGTGGCTCAGAAGCCCGCTCCTCGGGAGAAGAGGAGGGGGTGAGCACCCAGGCAGGGGTAGAGCTCTCCCAGACTGCCAGAGTTGAAACTCTGGTGGTTGAAGGATTGAGTCCCCCCGAAGCCTGAGTTCGCTCCGGACTTCGGAACGCCTCTGCTCCAGGGCTTTGGAGCAGAGCAGGACGCAGCAACCATCCCTGCCAGTGAGAGTGAACTTTGGATTACCTGGATGCAGGCAGAGCTGTACAGGAGAATGTTGTCAGAGCAAGTATATGAACTTTAACTCAGTAGATTTTGTGGAGACTTTTAAAAGTGAAAGTGCGCAACAGAATTAAGTGGGTGAAAATGGCTGCCAAATCATCTAAAGTTCCTAGAAGCGCGGGGGCTTCACCAGTTCAGCAATCTTCATTACAGGCTTTAATGCCCCCCCCCCGGCACCTGCACCCGCACCAGCCTTGACAATAAAAGATCTGCAGGATGTTTTGCAAGAGGCTTTGAAAAAGCAATCTCAACAATTAGCTGAACTTATGGAGGAGAAGAACACAGAAATAAGGGCAGACATCTTACTTGCACTTCAAGGCATGGCTGTTTGTATTGAACGTTTGGATGAGAGAGTGGAAGAACTTAGCCAAAATAGTGTGAGACTAGATGCTAAAATGACGGATGCTGAAATGGTGATGGAAAAGATTGACGACGATTTATTATTGGTTCAGCATAGAGAGATGGAATTTGCTGTGAGAATTAGAGGGATGAAGGAAGACCCTAAGGAAAATTTGAAAAAAGTAGTTTCAGAAGCTCTTGAAGAGGTTTTGGGGCGCTCAGCAGAAGATATTATAGTGGATATAGATAAAATATTTCGTGTCAATTCCTGGATTGCAAGACAAAGGAAACTACCTAGAGATGTGGTGGTTTATTTTACAAAGAGAGCAATTAGAAATGAGGTTATTCAAGCCTTTTATAATAGCAAATTTGCAGTTGCAGAGCAAGAAGTTTTAATTTTAAAAGAGATCCCTCCAAGAATTTTAAGGAGAAGGAAAGAGTTTGCTTTTTTGGTAGAAGAATTAAGAAGACGGGATATCCAGTTCAGATGGGAGATCCCAGTAGGTATGGTGGTGATGTATGCAGGCACGAGATATCGTCTTCTCACAGTGTTACAGGCACGTGATTTCTATGCCAACATTTTGAAGGCAGTCCCCATACCACTTCTGGAATCCAAAAGGAAGAATGGTGAAGGAGAGCGTCAACCACAAAGTGAGAGTACACAAGGTGCTGAAGGAGTCATGCAGCTGAAAGACGGAGAATTCCAGAAAGTTACAGGAGTGGATCAGATTTCAGTATCAACGGAGGAGGTCAGAGACCAAAGAATGACACGCGCTGCAGCTAGATGAACGAGACAAGAGCAAGAACAGCAGAGAGTTATGACGGCATCTCAAAAACCTACTTACAGTGAAGCAGTGGGAGGAGCGAGGCCAAAGAGAGTGCAGGTGATTTTGGAAGAGGCGCTCCAAAAGCTTCAGGTCGCAAAAGATGGTGACAAAGCTTCTAACCTGGAATGTTAATGGTCTAAATTCACCACATAAGAGAAAGAAAGTATTTCAATATCTAAAGCAATTTAAAAACGACATTATTTGCTTACAGGAAACACATATTCGAGCGGCTGACCAAAAGTACTTGGTAAACTTTAGTTTGGGCACACAGTTTATTGCTTCTGCGCCTGATAAGAAAAATGGAGTTGTTATCTATGTTAAGAATACTTTAACAGCGAGTTTAATTGAAGCAGACAAACAAGGAAGATATGTTATAATTGAATTATTAATAGAAGGCAAGAAAACGCTTTTGGTTGGACTATACGCTCCTAATCAACAGCAAGGAGATTTTTACAATTTACTACACAGCAAGATTATTCAGTGGGATTATAAATCTTGTATTTTTATGGGAGATTGGAATGGCGTCTTGGATGTACAAATGGACAAGGGAAGCCTTTTTAAAAGCATGCCAAGTCATGCTAAACTGCCTAAATCTTTTTTTGAGATGAAGGATGACTTGGAATTGAGAGATGTTTGGAGAGAAAGGAACTTGCAAGAAAAAGACTTTACTTTTTTCTCCGACAGGCATCAATCTTTCTCCAGGATCGATTTTGTATTAATTACTAATGAATTTTTTCCTAGGGTTAAGAAGATCAAGATTTGTCCAAGAACTATATCTGATCATAGTCCAGTATGGTTGGAGATAGAAAAAGATAATGGAGATAGACAGTATTGGCGTTTAAATGAAAATTTGTTTAGATACCAGGAAAATGTGGAAGAGTGTAAAAAACAGATGAAAGAATTTGTTAAAATTAATATGCATAAAGGTACTTCTATTGAGATGGTCTGGGATGCAAGTAAAGCTTATATGAGAGGTGTATTAATATATTTGAATAATAAACATAGACGTAAACTGGAATTTAAGAGGAAAGAATTAGAGGATGAAATTAAGGAAAAAGAAAAGGCTTTAATTCTGAATCCATCTGATGGGAAGATCAAAGAGGTAATTACTTTATTAAGGGGTCAGTTTGATACGTTAATGGCAGATCAAGTGGCAACTAACTTACGGTATGCTAAACATAACACTTTTTGTAATGCTAATAAACCGGGTAGATGGTTAGCTTACTTGTTAAGGAAGAAGCAAAGAGCTTGTAATATAGATAGAATAGAACATAAGGGTAAAGTAGTGTATCAGCAGAATCTTATTAAAAAGACTTTTGTTGATTTTTATTCTAAGTTATATGCTAGAGATAAGATTAGAGATGTAGATATAGATGAATATTTGATAAAAGCCAATATTCCTGTTCTTACGCAAGAACAAAAGGAAGGGATGAACCAATTGATAACTGATGAAGAATTTTTTTTAGCAATTAAACAATTAAAAGTGGGTAAAGCACCGGGAACTGACGGTTTGACTGCCGTTTACTATAAATATTTACAGTTAGAAATGGTGGAACCTTTAAGGGAACTGTTTAAGACAATTCAATTGGGAGGAGGGGTACTTCCATCGTGGAAAACTGCTTTTATTTCGTTGATCCCGAAGGAAGAGCAGGATGCCACCCAAGCCAAAAACTACAGACCAATATCGCTTTTAAATACTGATTATAAGATATTTGCAAAAATCTTAGCTAACAGATTAATGAAGGTAATGCAACAAGTGATTCATAGTGATCAAACTGGATTTATAAGTGGTAGACAAATGAAGAATAATGTGAGACACATTGTAGATCTATTGGAATTTTTGGAAAGAAATAATCAGATCCCCGCAGCGCTGATCTTTTTGGATGTTGAAAAAGCCTTTGATCAATTGGATTTGCAATTTTTGATGAAAGTATTAGAGAAAATGAAATTTGGGGAAAATTTTTTACAACCTATTAGGGCAATATATCAAAAGCAAACAGCCCGTATAATAGTAAATAACAGTTTGACAGAACCATGTAATATTGAAAAGGGTACAAGGCAGGGGTGTCCGCTGTCACCTTTATTATTTGTTTTAACATTGGAAATATTACTGATTAAAATACGAGATTCGAATAAAATCAGGGGAATCCAAATAAGAGATCAGGATTATAGACTGAGGGCGTTTGCGGACGACCTGGTTATTACAGTAACTCAGCCGGATTATTCAGTTGTAGAATTGATGGAGATAATAATGTTATATGGGAAAGTTTCTGGATTTAAGATAAACATACAAAAAACCAAAATATTGTCTAAGAATATGACTGTATCACAAAAGGCTGTTTTAGAAGAGCTAACGGAATTTGAAATAGTTATATATCTGTCAGCCTCAAATGTGAAGTTATATAAAAATAATTATGAAATGTTATGGGGAAAAATACAAAAAGAATTAGATAGTTGGAAAAAATTACAACTATCTTTATTGGGAAGAATTGCAGCAGTGAAAATGAATGTTTTGCCAAAATTTTTATTTTTATTTCAAATGATACCTATACTTAAAAAGGATTTAAATTTGGAGGAATGGCAAAAAGGAATTAATAAATTTGTTTGGGCAGGGAAAAAGCCACGAGTTAAATTTAAGACAATGCAAGATACGTGTGAAAGAGGCGGTCTTAAAATGCCTAATTTTAAATTATATTATGAGGCTGCTGCTTTGTCATCGATAAGTGACTGGTTTAATTTAACACAAGGGAGATTATTAAATCTTGAGGGTCATGATTTGCTATTTGGTTGGCATGCATATTTATTGTATGATAAGAAGGTGGATAATGTGTTTAAGATACATATTTTAAGGTATGCTCTGTTGCGAGTTTGGAAAAAGTATAGACATAAGTTAAATTACAAGATACCAATTTGGGCAATACCTAAACATGCAATAGAAAATATAAATGTGGGATTTGTATTCAAAAATGTATTGTAAAACTTTTCAATTAAAAAAAAAGAAATTCAATGGTGAAAAAAGTAAGGTTCTACATTTAGGCAGGAAAAATGAAATGCATAGGTATAGTATAGGTGGTACCTTGCTCAATAGTAGTAACTGTGAGAGGGATCTCAGAGTCTTAGTAGACAATCACTTCAATATGAGCCAGCAGTGTGCTGCAGCTGCCAAAAAAGCCAACACAGTGCTAGGCTGCATTAACAGAGGGATAGAATCAAGATCAAGTGAAGTACTAATACCACTTTACAATGCTTTGGTAAGGCCACACCTGGAATACTGCATCCAGTTTTGGTCACCACGATGTAAAAAAGATGTCGAGACTCTAGAAAGGGTACAGAGAAGAGCAACAAACATGATTAGGGGGCTGGAGGCTAAAACATATAGGGAACAGTTGCTGGAATTGGGTATGTGTAGTTTAATGAAGAGTGTCAAGCCCCGCCGGCCTCCCGTCCGCTCGGGCCTCGACATCGCCTCCATCGAGCCCCGGACTCCCGGATGGTGGGCGTGGCTTCGTCTGCCGCCGCAGCGTGCCGCCGCAGCCCCGCTGAGCAGCTGACCGGTTCCCAGCTGAGCAGCGCGCCCGCTCTCTCACGGCCGGACTCCGGACCCTCGCTTGGTTCTTGCAGAGCGCGCCGCCGCAATCCCGCCGAGCAGCTGGCCGGCGCTCAGCTGATCGGCGCGCCCGCTCCCAGACGGCCGGCGGGCGCGCGCTCGCCTCGTCAGCGGGGACGGCGCCGGGCGCCCACCGGTCTGGCGCTGACGTTTGCTTCTCGGCAGCTGGACTCTGAACTGCGGATGGCGCCCGGGCGGCAACGGGCTGAACCAAGCAGACAGTTGGACTCGCCCCAGCAGTTGGACTCGCCCCAGCAGACTGTGGAGGGGGGTGTGGCTGTGCCCGTTTTGCCACCCTCTGTTACTGGACTCAGGGGGAGTTTAACGTCCGCAACGCCAGCACGGACTGGGGCGCGTGAGGGAGCGGAAGGACAGAACTCACCTGGGAGGGGGCTTGACGGGCTGCAACAGTGCACGCGATGGGTGGTGGCTATGCACGGTGATGGGTGGGGCATTTATGGGGAGGCGGGCGGATGCCGGTTTGCTTTGAAGGGGTGGGGTTAGGGTGTGGTAACATGATAAAAGAGCGTTGAGGCTAGGTGCCTCAACGCTGACTTTACCGCGGTTTGATTTGTGGAAGAAATAAACCTGGTCACCCGTTCCTTTTGGAGTGCTCTTGTTTCCTGGCAGAGGACGTCGTGACAGTAAGGCAGCGTTGTTCTAGGATACCTACTGCTGTTACTCACGCTTTGGGCATGGCAGAGGATCCATCGGGGCTTGATTTGGTAGCCGAGGAGGAAGGGGTTGTTGGGGCTGCAGTTGCAACTCCACCTGATCCTGGCGTGACAGAGGGGCCAGCAGTGCGGCCGAAGACCAAGGGGGTTATGGCCTCGGCTGTGGCTGGTGATGGCTGGGAGGAAGGGTCTCTGGCTCAGAGTGGGGAGGGGTGGCAGAGCCCTCCCTTGGAGCGTTTGGACCAAGTTCGTGGAGAGGGCCGTTCACGGGCCTCAGTGTCGGCTTGGAGGGAGCGGCGGCTGACGGAGGAGGAAGGCGAGGAGTGGAGCTACTCTACGGCCCCAGGGGCCTACACAATGGATGTGTTGCGGGACCGTTTTGGGGAGTTTGGGTATCAGGACACTGCACCTTGGTCGCCTTCGGGACCGGCTCAGGAGACGCGGCGATGGTCGCTACAGAGGTTGACACCTGGCCAGTCGGGCCAGCCCAGTTTCCGCCTGGCAGGCCCAAGGTTCCGGGGCCCGTCATCACAGCTGACGGAGACGGGAGCTGCTCAGGCCGACCGACAACACCCCGGGGCGTCAGACCAGGCAGAGGCCACCAGGTGGGCAACAACGGCCGGGGCGTCCGCCAGGCCATGGAGCAGGCGGCACCAAGCAACAGGTACAAGGGGGCCCAGGGCCCAGGGGGGCCCCTGGGGCCCGGGGTTTTTCTGGGGCCCTCCACCACTGCCAGTTACGTACGACGGCCACCCTGACCGGCTCGCCATGTTCCTAAGCCACACCATTCACCACCTGGACCAGTACGGTGCAGCCTATGCCTCCCAATGGGCCATGGTGGTGGCCATCACAGCAAGCCTGCAGGGAGAGGCCGCAGCTTGGGCGGCTGACCTGTATGGCGAACATGCTCGGGAGCTGGCTGACGTCGGATTGTTCCTGGAGTCACTGCGGACGCAGTTTGAGGATGTGGCCCGCACCCACAGGGCTGAGGCGGAGGTGGTGGGGCTGCGACAACAAGGGAGGCCTGCAGCGGAGTATGTCGCTGAATTCCGCCGGGTGGCCCGTAAACTCCGCTCTTGGCCGGAACGCCTGCTGGTACACCACTTCCAGTCGGGACTGGACGGCGCGCTGCGGAGGGCGTGCGTGGTGCGTGGAGTGCCCGAGCGACTGCTGGAGTGGTACAGGGTCACTGTAGAACTCGACGTCCGGCTGCACGAATGCAGGGGTAAGTCAGAGGGGGTGGTCGGGACCCGTAGAACCCCTGAGAGGCCAAAGGAGGAGGATCGGAAGGCCGTGGCTCCAACAGCAAACCCACCTGTGCCGCTTCCGAGACCAGCTATAAGATGTTTCCGGTGCGATCAGCCGGGACACCGAGTGGCCACTTGCCCCTTGCCGGCACCTCGTGCCGCCGCAGCAACTCCCGCCGGAAAGGGCCCCACAGCACGAAAGTCGGTGGAGCGTTCAAGAGCTGCTCACCAGCTGGCGACCCTGATGACGACATCAGCAATCGGCGCGGAAACACCCGAGGCCAACGACCCAGTGCCCTACGAGAGCCTGGAGGAGGAGGAGGACCCTATGGTGAGTGACCCAGTGGTACCTTTCACAGTTCCAGTCGTGCTCATCAACCTGCGAACGGGACATAGGGAGGCTTGCCCAGCACTGATCGACACAGGCAGCACCCGGTGCCTCATCAGCCAAGCAGTGGTTGCCCGGCTGGGATTGGAGGTGCGCCGCCTGCCAACTCCCCTTCGTTTCCAGCAGGTGGACGGATCCCTTTTGGGGGGGGCTCCAGTCACCCGGGTGACGAGACCTATTCGATTGGAGATGGGGACCCATTGGGAGACTTTGCGATTCCTTGTCGTTCCATCAATGACGGAGACAGTGATTCTGGGGTTGACGTGGCTCGACAAGTGGGGGCCCACGATCTGGTGGGGGGAGGGCTGTCGGCACCTACGGTTGGGGACAGGGCCACAACCACCAACACACGCGTACGTGGGTCCTTCTGAGCAGCTAGGTGGTGAGCGGGTTCAAGGGGCAGAGGGGGAGGCGGAAGCCTGCTTCCCACAGGTGTACGCCGACCTAGCAGAGGTTTTTGACGAGAAACAGTATGACGCTCTGCCTCCTCACCGTGCGACGGACTGCTCCATCGAGCTCGAGCCAGGCGTAAAGCTGCCTAAACCGCGCATGTATGCTTTGACGCCTCGCGAGATGCAGGAGCTACGCCGTTATATCGACAAAAATCTCGCGAGGGGGTTCATCCAACCTGCCCGATCCAAGATAGCAGCGCCAATACTGTTCCAGGAGAAGAAGGATGGCACGCTTCGCATGTGTGTCGACTTCCGAGGCGTCAACGCGGTCTGCGTCGAACACCTATATCCGCTGCCACTCATGAAAGATCTTCTGGCACACTTGTCGACGGGACGCATTTTCACGAAGCTAGATTTACGGGAGGCGTATTATCGGGTGCGGATCAGAGCTGGGGATGAGTGGAAAACAGCGTTTAACTGCCCGTTGGGCAGTTTCCAGTTCCGAGTCATGCCGTTTGGACTTCAGGGGGCCCCAGCCGTCTTTATGCAGACGATAAACCAGGTGCTCCACAAGTACCTGTACCGCGGGGTGCTAGTGTACCTAGATGACATTTTGATATATACTAAGACTATGGAGGAGCATATCGCCCTCGTGCGCCAGGTGCTACGGAGGCTGCTGGCTGCCCGTCTCTATGTGAAGCTCACTAAATGCGAGTTCCACAAGACGAGACTGGATTATCTGGGGTATTGAGTGTCTGCGAGCGGCATAGAGATGGACCCTCGCAAAGTGGAAGCCGTCCTGCAATGGCAGGCGCCGCGGATGCGGCGACAGCTACAGAGTTTTTTGGGATTCGCGAACTTTTACCGTCAGTTCATCCCAGGTTTTGCAGCGACAGCCCTGCCGCTGACGGACCTGTTGCGGACGCGACAATCCGGGGAGAAACCACGTCCAGGGTTGAAGCTGGCATGGACCACCACGTGTCAACGGGCGTTCGAGACTTTGAAGGCCCTGTTTGCTAAGGAGCCGGTGCTGGTACATCCCGATCCCGACCGTCCGTATGTGGTCCAAGTCGACGCCAGTGATGTTGCGGTAGGGGCTGTGCTGTTGCAACGGAATACGGAGGGCGTGCTGCAACCATGTGCCTACTCCTCCAAAAAACTGTCGTCGACGGAACGCTCGTGGGCAATTTGGGAGAAGGAGGCGTTCGCCGTGCGCGCGGCCTTGGAGACGTGGCGACATCTACTGGAGGGGGCTGTCCATCCCTTCGAGGTCTGGACAGACCACAAAAACCTGGAGGTCCTGCAGTCCTCGAGGAAACTGGCGCCCAAGCACGTCAGATGGGCTCTCTTTTTCCGGCGATTTAATTTCGTCCTGAAGTACGTACCGGGGGGGCGGAACTTTCTTGCTGATGCACTCTCACGGCTGCCGCAATACGACACCAAACGAGAAGCAGTTGTACAAGAGCTCATCCCGCCTAGTGCATCCCCGAGTGCGACCCAGGCAATCTGCAGCGTGGGGGACGATTTGTCCCGTGCCATGGACGAGGCCTTAGCTACAGACACTTGGCTGAAGGAGCATCCCGGTCTTCTAACTATGCGCGACGGCTTGGCCTGGCACGGGGATAAGCTGTATGTGCCTCAGGCACTACGCCCCGCCATTCTGCGCCGATGTCACGATGCCAGGCAGGCCGGTCACTTCGGCTTCCTGAAAACTTTACACTTGGTACGCCGTCAATTCTGGTGGCCGTGCATGAAGACGGACGTGGAACGCCACGTCCGGGGCTGTCACGTATGCGCCACAGTAAAACCCCGTGTTGGGAAGCCGTTAGGTCTGCTACAGACAGTTTCGGACCCTGTACGACCATGGCAAGACATTGCCAGGGATTTCATTGTCGGGTTGCCTGAAAGCAGGGGTTACACGGTAATCTGGACAGTCATCGACCTTTTTTCCAGACAGGCGCACTTCGTCCCCTGCAAGGGGCTGCCGTCCGCCAAACGGCTGGCACGACTGTTTCTGACCCATATCTATCGGCTGCAGGGGGTCCCCCGACGGATTATTTCGGACCGCGGGGTCCAGTTTACAGCACAATTTTGGCGAGAGTTTCTACGACACATCGGCTCTACCCAAGGCCTCAGCTCCGGTTACCACCCAAGCACTAACGGGGCCGCTGAAAGGGCCAACGCCACGGTGGAAAGGTTCCTCAGGAGCTATGTGTCGTACCAGCAAACAGACTGGGCAGACCTCCTGGTATTTGCCGAAGTCGCCCACAATAACGCCGTGCATAGCAGCACGGGTTTGACACCATTCCAGGTGGTGGCGGGGTATGATTTCGTCCCTGTCCCGGAGTGTGGACAGGGATCGGCGACACCCACCGGGCTTGGGGAGTGGATGCACCAATTAGGGGCCGCCTGGAAAACCGCTAGGGAGGCGATGGTGAAAGCCCAGGCACGGGTGAAGGAGCAGGCAGACAAGAAAAGGGGGCCCTTCGACACCCCCAAGGTCGGGGAGTGGGTGTATCTGTCTACCAAATATTTGCACTTACGGGTACCGAGCAGGAAGCTAGGCCCCAAGTTCCTTGGCCCTTTTCAAGTGATTCAAGTGATCAACCCCGTTACCGTCCGTTTACGGTTGCCAAAGTTCCTAGGGAAGATCCACCCTGTCTTCCATAGTAGCCTGCTAAAGCCCGCTAGGGGAGTAACAGAGAAGGCGGGTGGGAACGCTCCGGGCCCTGTCTACGGGGACCGGTACGAAATACAGGCAATCTTAGATTCTCGGTTACGGAGGGGGCAGGTACAGTATCTCGTGATGTGGAAAGGATATCCATTGGCAGAGGCTTCATGGGTGAGGAAAGGGGATGTTCAGGCAGATCGTCTGGTCACGGCCTTTCACCGTACACATCCATCCAAACCGGGGGGTAGCACTGGGGACTCGGCGGCTTGTCTTCGTGGAGGTCTATCTTGTCGTTCTTCTTTTGCAGGAGGGCAGATGGTAGGGGGAGCCGACTGTCAAGCCCCGCCGGCCTCCCGTCCGCTCGGGCCTCGACATCGCCTCCGTCGAGCCCCGGACTCCCGGATGGTGGGCGTGGCTTTGTCTGCCGCCGCAGTGTGCCGCCGCAGCCCCGCTGAGCAGCTGACCGGTTCCCAGCTGAGCAGCGCGCCCGCTCTCTCACAGCCGGACTCCAGACCCTCGCTTGGTTCTTGCAGAGCGCGCCGCCGCAATCCCGCCGAGCAGCTGGCCGGCGCTCAGCTGATCGGCGCGCCCGCTCCCAGACGGCCGGCGGGCGCGCGCTCGCCTCGTCAGCGGGGACGGCGCCGGGCGCCCACCGGTCTGGCGCTGACGTTTGCTTCTCGGCAGCTGGACTCTGAACTGCGGATGGCGCCCGGGCGGCAACGGGCTGAACCAAGCAGACAGTTGGACTCGCCCCAGCAGTTGGACTCGCCCCAGCAGACTGTGGAGGGGTGTGTGGCTGTGCCCGTTTTGCCACCCTCTGTTACTGGACTCGGGGGGAGTTTAACGTCCGCAACGCCAGCACGGACTGGGGCGCGTGAGGGAGCGGAAGGACAGAACTCACCTGGGAGGAGGCTTGACGGGCTGCAACAGTGCACGCGATGGGTGGTGGCTATGCACGGTGATGGGTGGGGCATTTATGGGGAGGCGGGCGGATGCCGGTTTGCTTTGAAGGGGTGGGGTTAGGGTGTGGTAACATGATAAAAGAGCGTTGAGGCTAGGTGCCTCAACGCTGACTTTACCGCGGTTTGATTTGTGGAAGAAATAAACCTGGTCACCCGTTCCTTTTGGAGTGCTCTTGTTTCCTGGCAGAGGACGTCGTGACAAAGAGAAGGGTGAGGGGTGACATGATAGCAGTGTTCCAATATCTCAGGGGCTACCACAAAGAAGAGGGAGTCAAGCTATTCTCCAAAGCACCTGAAAGCAGGACAAGAAGCAACGGATGGAAACTAGTCAAGGAGAGAAGCTACCTAGAACTAAGGAGAAACTTGCTGACAGTTAGAACAATTAACCAGTGGAACAACCTGCCTCCAGAGGTGGTGAATGCTCCAACACTGGAGGTTTTTAAGAAGAGACTGGACAGCCATTTGCCTGAAATGGTATAAAGTTTCCTGCCTGAGCAGGGGGTTGGACTAGATGACCTCCAAGGTCCCCTTCCAACTTTATTATTATTATTATTATTATTATTATTATTATTATTATTATTATTATTATTATTATTATTATTATTATTATTATTATTTGCTAAGTATGTAGAGATCACAATCAACATTACTATTTCCACTATGATTTTCACATACATTAAATATTTATGTTTAATTTAAACAGTTATCATCAAACCCTTCAAGGCTCACCTTATCATAAATATTTCCTGGATTTCTTTTATCTTCATCACTGCTGTCTTCTGTTGGAGGATTTTCTCTCTTCATATCATCACCCAAATAGTGTTCAAAAACACTGGAGAAAGCAATAGCTGACAGCATACAAACCACTGGAGTCAAAGTTAACATCAGGCGAACCATCACTCCAGCAAAATAAACAGCACTGATTGCATACAAAGCCACTGCAAAGAAACCATTCAATTTTACTATTAGGTTCACCACAGATGCAATTTTCCAAATGCTTGATAAGCATTTGAATTATACCATAACTTTAAAATTCAGTGAAAGGGCTTTTTTTAGTAAGCCATATTACTAGTAAATAGCAATTGTTCTACAGGTGAAACTCGAAAAATTAGAATATCATGCAAAATTTCATTTATTTCAGTAATGCAACTTAAAAGGGGAAACTAATATATGAGATAGACTCATTACATGCAAAGCAAGATAGTTCAAGCCGTGATTTGTCATAATTGTGATGATTATGGCTTACAGCTCATGAAAACTCCAAATCCACAATCTCAGTAAATTAGAATATTGTGAAAAGGTGCAATATTCTAGGCTCAAAGTGTCCCACTCTAATCAGCTAATTAAGCCATAACACCTGCAAAGGGTTCCCGAGCCTTTAAATGGTCTCTCAGTCTGGTTCAGTAGGAATCACAATCATGGGGAAGACTGCTGACCTGACAGTTGTGCAGAAAACCATCATTGACACCCTCCATAAGGAGGGAAAGCCTCAAAAGGTAATTGCAAAAGAAGTTGGATGTTCCCAAAGTGCTGTATCAAAGCACCTTAATAGAAAGTTATGTGGAAGGGGAAAGTGTGGAAGAAAAAGGTGCACAAGCAGCAGGCATTACCGCAGCCTGGAAAGGATTGTCAGGAAAAGGCCATTCAAAAGTGTTGGGGACTTTCACAAGGAGTGGACTGAGGCTGGAGTCAGTGCATCAAGAGCCACCACACACAGACGGATCCTGGACATGGGCTTCAAATGTCGTATTCCTCTTGTCAAGCCGCTCCTGAACAACAAACAAGGTCAGAAGCGTCTTATCTGGGCTAAAGAAAAACAGACCTGATCTGTTGCTCAGTGGTCCAAAGTCCTCTTTTCTGATGAGAGCAACTTTTCCATCTCATTTGGAAACCAAGGACCCAGAGTCTGGAGGAAGAATGGAGAGGCACACACTGCAAGATGCTTGAAGTCCAGTGTGAAGTTTCCACAGTCTGTGTTGATTTGGGGAGCCATGTCATCTGCTGGTGTTGGTCCACTGTGCTTCATTAAGTCCAGGGTCAACGCAGCCGTCTACCAGGAGATTTTGGAGCACTTCATGCTTCCTTCCACAGACGAGCTTTATGGGGATGCTGACTTCATTTTCCAGCAGGACATGGCACCTGCCCACACTGCCAAAAGCACCAAAACCTGGTTCAATGACCGTGGGATTACTGTGCTTGATTGGCCAGCAAAACTTGCCTGACCTGAACCCCATAGAGAATCTATGGGGCATTGCCAAGAGAAAGATGAGAGACATGAGACCGAACAATGCAGAAGAGCTGAAGGCCGCTATTGAAGCATCCTGGTCTTCCATAACACCACAGCAGTGCCACAGGCTGATAGCTTCCATGCCACGCCACATTGAGGCAGTAATTGCTGCAAAAGGGGCCCAAACCAAGTACTGCGTACATATGCATGCTTATACTTTTCAGAGGTCCGATATTGTTCTATGTACACTCCTTGTTTTATTGATTGCATGTAATATTCTAATTTTCTGAGATTGTGGATTTGGGGTTTTCATGAGCTGTATGCCATAATCATCACAATTATGACAAATCACGGCTTGAACTATCTTGCTTTGCATGTAATGAGTCTATCTCATATATTAGTTTCCCCTTTTAAGTTGCATTACTGAAATAAATGAACTTTTGTGCGATATTTTTTTATTTTTTTTAATTTTAATTCCATTTATATCCTGCCCTTCTCCGAAGACTCAGGGCGGCTTACAAGCTTAGCAGTAGCCTTCATTCTATGTATATGCCTGCTTATTAGGGCTTTCACACACACCCCAGCGGTGTTATTACAAACTCAGCTTAATTGCCCCCAACAATCTTGGTCCTCATTTTACCTACCTCGGAAGGATGGAAGGCTGAGTCAACCTTGAGCCTGGTGGGATGCGAACCTGCACTAATTGCAGGCAGCTGGTTTTACTTAAGGAGGTATTAGCCCACTGCTCCACCAAGGCTCAATATGTTGCAATATTCTAATTTTTCGAGTTTCACCTGTAGTGGTGTCAGGCGAAAGCAACCAGAACCATTTGTGAAGAGTCTCAACAGTAGTTTATTGCTTGTCAACTATGTTACAAGAATCCCACCACTGACTGCATTCTCTTGGGAACAGCATGATAATGTTACTGGGGGAGGTCCAGCCTGTGCCGCTTACTGCAGTGCAACAAATCTAAACATGGGTGCCTCTTGACCCCTCCCTCCAGTCTAGCTGGAGATTTCACACAAGTGGTCAGCTTTTGTCATTATATCAGCTTTGATATTTTTAGTCTATTCTTATGTTTCTATGTTGCAAATCGGTAGGAATCATTTTTGTTGAATCCAGCACTACATAAATTTAAGCAAATAAAATATGAATAAATAAAAAACATAATTGGGTTACTTTGGCCTAGATATCCAATTTAACATACCAAATACATTTAGCAATTTACAAAAATTGCTTCTTGCCCAGCAAAAACAATACAGGGAGTGCCTGACAGTAGAAGATAACTGTTATAATAATTTTAGTATTTACAGAATATTATTTTGACCATCATAAGCTCCTAGGCAAATGCAATAAAATACAAAAATGCAGAACATAAAGATGAAACATTAGATGGAAAGAGAATAAACATGAAAATCAGGGAAAAGGAAACCTTATTTTGATCTCTAATAAACACTTCAGAAGTTTCTTTAGATGCTGCTGAAGCAGCTGAAAAAGTAGCACAGTAAATAGGAAGAAAAGTTTTTATTTTAAAGTAAACACATGAAGAAAAATATGAAGCAGCTTCAAAGCTTGTGAAATGGAGCTCTATAAAACAAGTCATCTGCAAGCCAGTGAAACAGAATCTAATTTTATTAAGCAATACATTTTGGCATATGCATCTATGGCACAGAATGAGACTTTCCTACAGTTGTCTTACTGGGTAACCTTTTTAGCCATTCAAAATACCATTTTGGGTATCCTGGTAAACATTATAATGCGAGAGACAAGGTAGCAACCCCCAGCTGGGCATATCTTGTGAGCAAATCTCTACTTGTGGGTGTTTCCTTTCCCATCAACAGTAACTCCATTTACCATGCTAGACTGTGGTAAACTGGGAGAGCTTACAAGTCTACTGCATAAAGGATAGAGAGGTCTTTCTCAATCTAATTCCATCTAAACATATTCATTCAGATAATCAAACTTATGTTAAACTTATTTTACTGAAAGACATGTCATCTTACCACTCCAACTGACCAAGTTTTAATTACATGAGGTTTTGTGTAGTTATGAAATCTGGTCTACCCTATAGGTACCAAAACAAATTCTCAGAAACATTATTCTAATAGTTATTTGCAGTTGGAAATCACTAGATATCACCCAGGTGCCCTCAGACAACGGATATCCCTTCCAATGGACTAAGTACTGCAATTTCCCCTTAAAAATTCTAGAATCAAGAATACGCTTTACTTCATAA
This sequence comes from Vipera berus, assembly GCF_964194415.1. Lineage (NCBI taxonomy): Eukaryota > Metazoa > Chordata > Lepidosauria > Squamata > Viperidae > Vipera > Vipera berus. Next base: position 31,667,532 of record NC_138210.1, on the reverse strand, counting down.
GAGAGTCTGTCCTGCCACCACGAGGGGTCCGGGTGCCTTCTTAGGGGGAGGTCTTAAGGTGGAACCCCGAAAAGGTTTCAACAGGCTACAATGGAAAACAGGGTGAACTTTTCCTAAGAGCCTAGGAAGTTTTAATTCCACCGTGACCGGGTTAATGATCTTTACAATGGGGAAGGGTCCTAAGTACTATGGTCCTAACTTCTTACTAGGTAACTTAAGCCGTAAATATTTAGTTGACAGATAAACCTTTTCCCCAACTTGGAATGTTCTTTGAGGAGCCCTTTTTTATCTGCCTGTTTTTTGTATGTCTCAGAAGCCCTTTTCAAAGCAGTTTTCATGGTTTTCCAAACTTCCTTCCACCCCTTCACCCATTGATCAAGAGTCTGGGAAGTGGAGGGCGCTTGGGGGTATTCAGGTATTGGGCTGAACTCTTTCCCTGTGGCCACTTTAAAAGGCGTGAAGCCAGTGCTGCTGTGAACAGAGTTATTGTAAGCCACATCTGCTAAAGGGAGGAGGTCAGTCCAGTTCGTTTGTTGATAATCCACATAGCATTGGAGATACTGCTCCACCATTGAGTTCACAGATTCAGCCACCCCATTGTTAGACGGGTGAAAAGCCGATGATAGTCCTTGAGATGAGTCAATTAGTTTAAGAAAACTCCTCCAAAACTTAGCTGTGAACTGCAACCCCGTCAGAGATTATTCATTTAGGTGCACCATGCAGTCTGTAGATGTGTTTCAGGAACATTTTGGTTAGTCGTTGGGCGGATGGGAGCCCTTTGCAGGCAATGAAGTGAGCCTGGTTTGAAAACAGATCTATCACAGTCCAGATGACCGTATTTCCCCTACTTTCAGGTAGATCTACTATAAAATCCATAGCAATTTCTTCCCATGGTTGGGAAGGGTCTGCCACCAGTTGCAATAACCCAGGGGATTTCCCCGGAATTCCTTTCATGGTGGCACATACAGCACAACTCCAATCATAGTTTTCCGTGTCCCATTTCAATCCCGGTCACCAGAATTGATGGTGGATGAGGTGTAGTATTTTTAAATATCCAAAGTGCCCAGCATGTTTTACGTCATGGCCGTGTTGGAGCGCGTTAAGGCGGAGGGTGTCTGGCAAATATAGTTTTCCCCCTTTGTAAGCCAAACCATCCCTGCATGTTAGGGAGGTTTGATTGTCCTTGAACCATTGGTCAGTGAGGAGCTCTTGTTTTATTTTCTTTGCCCCAGGGTCACTGGGATTAGGGGCTCTTGAAGGTGGGACTCTGTGCGGCGCAAGTTGAGAAGCAGTTTGTGGATTGGAGATAATTGCCTCATTAACCTCTTCATGCTGGCTTTTGTACTGGGGCAGTCTGGATAGAGCATCAGCTAAGAGATTTTTTCCTCCTGATATGTACTTTAGGGTGAAGTTAAATCAATTAAAGTACTGCGCCCATCGTACTTGTTTTGGGGACAATTTGTGGTGAGTCTTTAGTGCTTCTAGGTTTTTGTGATCAGTCGATACCTCGAAAGTCACCTTACTCCCTTCTAGATAGTGTTGCCAGTTTAATAGAGCCCAATGGATTGCGAAAGCTTCCTTTTCCCACACAGCCCACCTCCTCTCGCAGTCAGTGAATTTTTTTGAGGTGTAGGAGCAGGGTTGTAGGGTCCCACTCTGGTTCTTTTGCAGTAGCACAGCTCCGACCGCCACATCGCTGGCATAGGCTTGAATCACAAAGGGCTTCTCTGGGCAACGATGCTTTAAGACCAGTTCGACCGCAAATAGACTTTTTAAATTTTCAAAAGTGGTTTGACAGTTCAGTCCATGCTAGTAGTTGGCCCGGTTGCGGCTTTCCTCCCTCTTTGCCTGTTTTTAGTAATTCCGTAAGGGGCAGGGCAATTTCAGCAAAGGAGGGGATGAATTGAGGGTAGAAGTTGGTGAATCCCAGAAAGCTCTGGAGCTGCTTTTGAGTCTTTGGGAGTTGCCATTCAGTTACGGCTTTCACTTTGGTCGGGTCCATTTCAATGCCTTCACTGGAAGTTCTGTAGCCAAGATAATCTAGTCAGGTCTGCTGAAACTCACACTTTGATAGTTTAACATAAAGTTTGGCGTTCAACAGTTTCTTTAGCACTTCTCTCACTAGTTTTACATGGTCAGACATATTCATGCTGTATATCAGGATGTCATCAAGATACACCCAAACCCCTTTGCGTAAAATGGTCATGTAGTACCTGATTAATCAGCTGCATGAAGACAGCTGGAACCCCTTGCAGTCCAAAAGCCATGGCTTTAAATTGGTAGCTCCCCATGGGACAGTTAAAAGCAGTCTTCCACTCATCTCCCTCCTTTATCCTCACCCAGTAATAAGCCTCTCTCAAGTCCAACTTAGTGAAGACCCTCCCCTTTGCCAGGTGGGTCAGTAAGTCCTTCAGTAGGGTGAAGGGGTATTTGTTTTCCACACTTACCGTGTTCAGACCTTTATAATCTATGAAGAGATGAAGCGACCCATCTTTTTTTTTCTTTAAATAACACCAGGGCTCCCACGGCAGACTTAGCTCATTCGATCAATCCCCTCACTACGTTTTTGTCCACATACTGCTGCATCTTCTCCATCTCAAGGGGGGACATAGCGTACATTCTCGGTTGTGGGACGTGTCAATCCACCATTGGGTCATTCTCTCCTTCGTCATCACTGTTGTAGTAGGGTAGAGCGGCGACAGGTCCGGCTTGGGGTTCGGCACTCTCCTGCGTGGGGGACGTGACTTGGGTGACAGGTTCCTGCGTGATCCAATTGGATTTCTTTCGCTGGCTGCTAGGCTGGTTTCTTTCTTGCTGGTGGTCCTGGTCTATTCTGTTGCTGAGGGTAAGAGACTGGGCAACTCGCTGCTCGATGTCCCTTTTGTCCACATCTGAAGCACTTGATCAGTGGGCCTGCAGGTAGCCTGGGATTGTCAGCCACGGCGGTTGAAGGCTTTTGGGGTGGTGGTGGCTGTTGTTTGGGTTGATCTGGCCTCGGCTTGACTTCTTTTGGGGGTGGCTTCTTATAGTGGGTGAGCTGAACATCCAGTCTTACTGCTGCCTGGTAGCATTCTTGCAGCTGATTAGGAACTGCTCGATAGATACAAGCCTGGGAGAGGTGGTCATCCAGTCCCTCCTTGAAGTGATGTGATATGCAGGTTCTGAGGTTTTGCTTGATAAACAAATACAGGAAACTAGAAGTTGCCTTCAAGCTTTACGTTTTTATTCAGCTGAACAAAGATGGGCTTCTCTAAAAAGAGCAAAAGCACCAAATATCAGAAAAGCCTTATTTTTATACCTACTTTGATTACATAAGCAATTCACCCAGCAAAGCTGACACACATAAGATTTCGCCCTTTAAGGCTGGCACACTGTACATAAGAAGGAAGAAAGCAGAAGTAGCTAGTATGTTCCCTTTTGGGTGTTTCCCCCAAGACACCATATGTTCACTGTTGGGTGGTTTTGGGTGTTTCCCCAAGACACCAGCTGTTCCCAGGTGGGTTAGAATATTGGGTGTTTCCTTTGCTGTCCTTTCATGACTCTGCATTCATGAGCCTGCAAGTGGCCAGAGAGAGCAGGGCCATCTGCACGTGTTCACAATTGATACTGTCTCCTAAGTCCTGGTCATCATAACCCCCCCTTGTATACTTTGAGCAGTGCGCTGAAGTATGACCATCCAACTGAAGAGACAGAGGATAGGCTTCTGCAGTACGTCATCCACATCGTTTAGGACAAGCAGAGGTTATTAGGGGCAAGCAGTGAATGACACAACAGGAAATAAGAACAAGGAATACTACAAAGAGAAGACCAATGAATAATTCCCTAAACCATCCCCATCCCGGGAGCCAACTGGTAAGAAATGAAAATATACCACTGAAGACACCCACCACCACCACCATACAGTATCAGTAGAAACCTTCAGTTCTTTAGAGTACTTCCTAATTCCTTCCTCCATGAGATGGATGGTATGACTAATGTTAACTTGATAATCAGTTATAAAAGTGCAGCAATGTGAGTGGACTAAAGCACACACACCACCTTTTGCAGCCAGTACCATATCCAATGCTTGGTGATTCTGTACCACTACTTCCTGTATTTCCCCGTTCCTTATTGAGTTGTGTAAATGCCTGTATGGTATGGTTAAACATTTCCTCTGTCCAGTCACTTAATTCTATAATAGAGTTATAATTCAAACCAACCACTATAGCTGGAATTAATGCTTGTGCAATGGCATTTTCCAGGCCATGAGGTACAGGATGGTGTTCAATATGTTCTTCATGCTCAAGGTGGTCCTCGTCCTGCCGGTTGCGGATGTGAAAGTTCCAATCATGATGTTGGATAATACGAACAGAGGGAAAGATAATTCCTATGGTACATGTACCAGACCAGTAAGCTGCCAAAGATTTATAGGCAAACTGACCACAAAGGAACCACCAGTCCAGGTGGTTAGTAAGATAAATGCCTGGTTTGCCTTCCAACCCCTCAGGCATATAAGCTCTAACACCAGACATATAAGCCATGAGTCCCATTGCTGCAAACAGACTACAAAAAGCTTGAGAAATGGAAGAAACATTATTAACAAGAGAGTGTATATATTCTCTGAGGGCCTGGTCTCCAAAAACAGGGAGGGAAGTGGATAAAGAAGAATGATAAAGAAAGGGTCGACCATACATGATCTCAAAGGGGGACAGGCCAAGAGGTTGCTTGGGGGCGGTCTCACACACAAAAGAGCAAGGGGTAGTGCCTGGACCCAAGTAAGATGTGTATCCTGAGCAAGCTTGGCAAGATGATGTTTAAGAACACCATTAGCCTTCTTCACACGTGCTGAGGATTGGGGCCTGTAGGGTGAACGAAGCTGCCAATCAATACCCAGGGCCTGTGACACCTGCTGGGTAATATCAGAGATAATGTGGGGCCCAATGTCAGAGCCAATGCCTTGGTACGTAAAGGAAAAACATGGGATAATTTCCTTTAGAAGGGCTTTGACCACTGCACACGCCTTATTAGTACGACAAGGAAAAGCCTCAACCCATCCAGAGAAAGCATCCACAAAACCGAGCAAGTATCGAAAACCCTGTTTCCTTGGCAACTCAGTAAAATCAACCTCCCCAAAACTAGCAGGAGCATGGCCAGCCCTAAGCCTCCCAAGGCACTCCCTTGGACTAGGGATTGCTTGGGCCACCTCTCTATTCGGCCGGCTATCTTGCAAAACACTCGTATGTATTCCAGTGCAGGCCTGCCGGCTTGCTTTATCTTGTGGACTTGCTCCTCCACTTTGAGGGCAATGGATGGGTCCTCGAACCTTGTTCTCAGTCCTAGGAGGAAGAGATGGGGGTCCTCCAGCTCAGGTGCTTGCTCATTATATAGATTGTTCAGCCACTTGGATGCTTCCCCTTCCAAGCTGGAAGCCATGTCGACCATAGCGGCTGGGTTCGGGTAGAAATAGGCACAGTGGTTCAAGTGAGAGAGCACCTGGTTGAGGAAAAAGATCAGCTTCTCCAGGTCCCCATCGAAGGTTGCTCTAAGAGGTGATGCCATCAGTGGTTGCTGGCCTCCCCACTGTGGATGTTGCACCCCCACCAGTTGCTGGCCTTCCCATGGAGGCTGCTGTATCTCCAGTTGCTGCAAGCCTCCCAGCGGTTGTTGCACATTTGGGGGCTGTTCCCACCACCACGGCTGTTGCTGCATTGCCAGTGGCTGCGGCATCCCCATCTGCTGTATGACCCCCAACGGTCTCAGCGGTTGCTGTGTTGGCACCCCCAGTTCTGTTGCTGCACAGCCAGCGACTGCTGACTTCCCATCTGGGGAGGCTGCAACTGTTCTGAACCAGCCCTCCTCTGGCCTTGTAAAGGCAAACCCCTATTTAGAAAGAAGAGACTGGAGAGCGTCCAAGGCTAAAAGGCATCCGCCAAGATTTATTACGCAGTTAACAAAAACACTAGAGCTTGTCTTCTCAAGCGGAAAAGTTGCTTTCAGCAACCAGCCCCTCCCCAAACACTCCTTTTATAGAGAGCTCAGGGCGTGGTCTCCCTGTGCCTCCTCCCGAGGAGTCCCACATTCTTTCTTTGTTTGTTCCTGCTCGACTGCCTCCTGCGTCGGGCGTCCTTGAACAGGGCCAGCTGTGGGTCATCATCTTCCGCACTATCGGGCTCACGCAGCTGAGAAGAGGGCCCCGGCTGGGAACTCTGCCAAGCCTCCACGCCATCATCAACCGGTTCGTCTCCCACACGGTCCTCCTCCCCCTCATCTGAGTCATCCGACACATCTGAGCCGGCTGCCGAAACCACAGGCTGGCCCTGAGTCACAACAGCAACATCCCCCATTGCTGTATGGGCCCCAGGCTGGGTGGCCGGTAAGCATGTTGATCTGGGGTTTGGCTGTCCTGGTGACAGCTCGGGCTCTTATCTAGTCGGCGGTGATCAGGGCTTCTGGAGGGGCAACGACTGGAGCTATCTCTCCCCGCGGGGCTGGAGGCCATGGTTGGTGGCTTCGAGGACGGGGAAGCTGCCTGACCCACACAGGTGGGACTGGGACTTCCCCTTGGGATGAGTTGGTGGCTGCCTCACCGATCATCATGATCGCTCGCGTATGGGGAACGGGAGGGTTGTTCTCCACTTCTCATTTCTAGCTCTTCAAATCTCTCCACCAAGTTCTCCATTGATTGACTACGGGCTGAGGACAGGTACTTCCACTCACCCAAGTCCTCAGTGGTAGTCGATTCTGTGGTTCTCCACCGGTGCGGGGAACATGACGTGCGGGAAGCCCCTCTTTGCAACTCGACCTCGTCCGCCTTCGAAGCACTTGATTGTGGCAAGGCCGTCTCGAGGTGTCTAGAGTCTCCACTGGGTAAGGTCCACTCTGACGACCAGATCAGCTATCTTCGCGGCTTGGGTCTTGCTCCCAACTGAGAGGCCTGAAAAAGTTCCTTCTCCACTGGCGTGCTGGCTTGCGCTCCCCCTTCTGAGGTAGCAGCCACTGCCGGGGTGCTGGTTTCAGGTACTCCTTCCTTCTCCATGCTGAGATCTTCCCCGAAACTTTGTTGGTCTATTCCTCAATTCTAGGGACAGCGACTGGGGCTCGGGACCCTAAGATAGTTAGGTAAAAATTGGAGTTTTTGGTTTAATGTCATGGTTCTGACAGATGAATCTCTTCAAAAGAACTTTGAGGCATTGTTTTCCTTAAAGAATCTTTTATTAGAGAAACAAAGTATCGGCACTACATAGTTGAAGCCAAAAACTGAATTCCCCTCCCCTGGCACAAAGTAGCAAAGTGCCAGGGGAGGGGAATTCCTCCAATTAACAGTCATAAATCACATTCCCCAATTATCGTGAAGCGCGGGCTTTCTCCCCATCTCTCCTGCCCGCCAAATTTCTATCAACTCTGGACTTAATAACCTTGAGTTCCCACGGCTGAGTTATTATTGTTATGACTAGCTGGACTCTCATCCACATTCCCCCTCCCAGCATCAACGAACTCTAAAAGCGATAGAGAAAAGATGGCTACATTTCCATCTGTTGTCAAAGCAAGAATATCCAATGTTAGCAGCATTGACACCTTCCACATTAAACCTTCTTAAAACAGTAAGATAACATAGTTAGTTGGTCTCAATTAATGACTGAGTCTAGATCCAGGATGTTAGTTTGCATTGGCTTAATCACCTGTATTTACAAAGATTCTAAGGGAAAATAATGCAGACCAACGATGGTATTATTTAACTAACAACTAACTAAAGCAATGGCTAGAACATATAATTATCTACATGTATTTATCTATTTATTAAATTCGTTTATATCTATAATAACTTTGATGGAAAAGTCATTTAAAATCAAATTTCATCTCTGGAAACATCAGTTCAAAAAGGATCACTAACCTGCACTGGCAGCCTAAAATAAGTGAATATTATTTTATAGAATCATAAAACTGGAGGAGGAATAGTGCGGGAATTTAAATTAAAGCATCTCCAATAAGAGTCTGTGAGCCAGTTTAGTGTTGTGTTTAAGGCACCAGGCTTGAAAACAGGAGTCCGTGAGTTCTAGTTCTGCCTTAGGCACTAAGCCAGCTGGGTGTCCTTGAGCCAGGCACTCTATCTCTCAGCCCTTGGAAGAAGGCAAGCACAAACCAATTCTGAATATCTTTTGAAGAAAACTCCAGGGACTACACAAGGCAGTTACCAGAGTCAATATATGTCAGAACTGCCACCTCATGCCTGCAGTTCGGTACCAGTTTGCCATGAACCTTGGGGGGAAAGTGAGAGGGAAGGGGAGTGCTTGGGGGGAAAAGTGAAAGTTACAAAAGTGAAGGTGCCTCTCCGAGACAGTGTTACAAGGTCGCCTCGGGATGAGAAGAATGCGAGCCAGCCTACAATCAAGAGTGGCCATTTCAAAATCATATTTGAGATTGATTGGACGATGTGTGTGTGTGTGCAGCAATGGGAACTGCCTAAGGGAGAAAAATTTTCACTTGGGGAACTGGCAAAGTTCTGGCTTTGCTTTACTGCAGTTCACTTGACTTCTAATAAAACTTTACCTTTTGCAACAAATGGAGTCAAGGATCATTTTCTTAAAAGTGCAAGCTGAGGCAGGGTGGACAATATATAACCAAATATGCATACAGAAAGATTATGTCAGCCTTTGATGAAATAGTTGTAACTTATGTTTATAAATACCATATTAGTATCTATATACTACTAACACTCTTGTGTCTGTTTGATATTTTGAAACCTTCAACTGGGCAAAATGGTGCATCATAGAACAACCATTTTTGAATCAACATACCTCAAATGGGCTAACTTACAGAATGTGTCCAAAATCCAGGACCCATCACTCCTGTGGGATTGAAATTTAGCAAAATTGTGGCCACTTCAGTGCCACCATGCCTTCTAACTACTCTTCCTAGAAACCCATAAGTTGTGTGGCACAAGGGAAGATGAGAGGGCATATCCCCACCCTCTTTCCCACCTCCCTTTGACCACTGCACCCAATTGTCTGGCAGCAAGGCCTGTTGGGTGAGTGGCCATTGGCTGCTTTGGAACTGAGGCCAAAATTTGAAATCTCTTTAACTGTGATGGCTGGTGAGGGAAGAACAAGGGAGCAACTTGGATGCCTGTTGGCAAGGTAGGGGTGGCTGGGGAAAAGCATTGACGGTCAACAGTTGAGCCATCTTCTTCCCTGGAACAAAGGGGCCCTTGGGGTCATGCTGGAATGAGTGGAGGGTGCAGTTTTCCTCATGGTCCATGGCTCCCTTTATTCTAACAAAGTGGCAGGCAATTCCGCAGGTCAGTCCAGTAAGCAGAAGAGGCAGCGGCTTCACTGGGATTCTCCTAAGGCTCATGAGGGAAAAGAAAATGGTGCAAGCCTACATTATATGTGGCAAGAGAAAGGAAGGAAAAAAAGGCAACTTAGATACCTACTAGCAAGGTTGGACTGGCTGGGGGGCACCAGTAGTGGAAGGGTGAGCCCTCTACCTCCATGGATGGAGGGGGACCTTGGGGATCATGGTACAGTTTTCCTTATGGTCCACGTGGTGTTTTGCTTATGGTCCGCAGCTCCCTTGGTTCCCCCTGCCCCAAGCAAAGTGGCAAGCAGTTGTGTGGGTCAGTATAGGAGATGGTGGTGGCAGCTTTATTGGGGCTCTCCTGAGGGTTGTGAGGGGAGGGGAATCAGCGCACGAAAGGTTCACAAAAGGTTCACGAAAGCCCAGCCGAAGGGCATATTCGGAGGGGGGGTGTAGGAACAACAGGCTAGCACCGTTTCGCGGTGTGGAGCCTTTCCCCCCCCAGAGAAGTAGAAGCGGCAGCGGCAGCGGCCGGGTGGCCTGTAGCTTGCCGCCGATCAGCTGGTGCTCTGGATCAGCTGTCAGGCGCTGTGCTGGCTAGAACTGATTGCTCGCTCTCCCTTCCTCGGGCGTTGGGGAAGCTTTCTCGGACTGAGATGACTTCGGCAGCCTAGGATCCTGCTGCGGACCTCTGGATGGATCATCAGGTGCCTGAACTCGGTTGGAGGGCGCCGTCTGCAGCCGTGTGGATCTCTCTGTTCCTGTCTGTTGCTCCTGGCCTTTCCGCTTATAAAATGGCTGCGGATTCCTGTCTCGGCGTGGAGGCTATGGGGGAGACTTTTCTGTCTCCTTTTTCTCAGAGGACGATGGAGATTTGGCTGCTTGAATCTGAGCATTTGACATTTATAACTGAGCTCCCTGCAGCCCTAGAAATGGATTTAGTGTGCTGGATGGTCTGCTTGCTACTTTCTAAGATGGACTGGATGCTGGAACAGGATTTGGGACATTTTTTCTCCTGTTCCCGTGACCTCCCTATGATGTTCCGGAAGGAGTCTAGGACAGGCCGTGGTGAGAGGGCGGCTCTGGACTGGCTATCAATCCCCTGCTGGTGTGAGAGACTAGCAAGGTGGACTTTTGCTTCCCCAGCAACGCTGCCCTTATCCATCCCAGGCTGGATTTCATGGCTAGGTGAGAGGACAGTCATGGGCTCTTGTCTGGACCGGCTCAGGTGAGAGCAGAGCCGGATTGGCAGACTGCTGGATGAAGACACGTTCCGGACTTAATGTTTTTTACATCTGAACTAACATCTCATCAGCTTAATAACTTCTGACCCCATTTGTGAACAATGGCTCATATGGACAGTTCCATCTCATGGCTCGCGTACAATACTCTGGATCGGACTTGTGCGCCCTCAGAGGGGTTTCTCCCTCCTGGATACGGCCAGCCTTCTTTTCTAACATTCCCCTTGATGACGGACCCAACTGCTGGGGTTCCGAGAGGTGGCTGGGCTTAACTAGGGGCCTCGAGTGGAGACGTGCTAAGAGGCCCCTGATAAAATTTTTAGCCGGTTATTTTAAAAGGTTAGGGAGGGGGAGGGAGGGGAGGGGAGGGAGGGAATCTTTAACCGGCACTCAGTCTGGACCTGTTAGAGGTCCTGACGGGACGGGGTCGGGGGAGGTGGCTGCTGGTTCTGGGAATGTGGGGGTGGGGCTTCAAATCCCCACGGCGATAGGGAATGGCAGCAGGTGTTTGCGTGGAGGGCCATATCAACACCTGGGATCGCGCCCCCGCTATCTCCGAGCGGTGGCGCGCTCCGACCCTCCGGTTAGCACCCTCTTACCCGGGGATGAGGGTGATCAGGCCCCTGAGCTCAGGTTGGTCTATTTTAACGCTAGATCCGTAGTTAACAAAGCTCCCCTCATCCATGATCTGATCGAGGAGGAAGGTGCGGATCTAGCGTGCATCACGGAAACTTGGTTGGGTTCGGAGGGAGGGGTGCCTCTCACCGAGTTATGCCCACCAGGTTTCCGGGTGCTGCACCAGCCACGGGCTCAGGGCAGGGGTGGTGGGGTGGCAGTGGTTATTCGGGAGACTTTGTGTCCCCGGGAGGCCACCATTGTCCAGATGGCCGGGAGTGAATCCCTCCTCTTGAGATGTGGTTCTCGGGTTCAGTTGGGTTTGTTGCTTACATACCTGGCGCCCAGCTGTGTGGCAACAGCCCTGCCTGAGCTGCTCGACACCCTCTCAGGGTTGGCGGTGGAGTTCCCCAGGCTTATAATCCTGGGTGACTTCAACCTGCCGTCACTGGGAGGGTCGTCGGAGTTAGCTCGGGAGTTCATGGCTTCCATGACAGCCATGGGCCTGACCCAGGTTATTGAGGGCCCGACTCATGTGGGGGATCATACTCTCGACCTGGTATTCCTGTCTGGACAGTGGTTGGATGATCTGGGAGGGGGCTCCCCGTCCATCACCCCTCTGTCATGGTCAGATCACCACCTCCTGAGGCTGGTTTTCCGTCATGCCACCCCCCGACGCTGGGCGGCGGAACCAACCAGGTGGTTCCACCCCAGGCGCCTAATGGACCCGGATCGGTTCCAGAGGGCGCTTGGGCCTATACCTATCACCCTTACCCACAGCCCAGTCGATGCTCTGGTGGAGGCCTGGGAAACGGCTGCCACCAGGGCACTTGACTGCGTTGTACCTATTAGCCTACAATGTTGGGTTGAAAATATATTAACCATAATGCTATGTCTTTAAGTTGTTAATTGGCCAATGGGTGTGTAAGTGTTCTCATGGCCATAAGAGGAAGCTAGGAACGTAGCTTCTCTCTCTCTCTGAATTCACTGATCTCTACTGTTACTGTTTTTGCTCTGCTGTTGGTTTACTACTGTTGTAAACCTGAACTGTGTATTGACCTCTGGACTGGTAAGAAGACTTTGTATTTTGGATTACTCTTTGGACTGTTGCTATTGTTTATGACCTGGACTGTTTATTTTTGACTGTGCATTTTTGTTCTTACACCACCTTCAAGTAAACTATTTTTTACTTTTTTACTCAGTGTACTCTTGTGTGACTCTTGCTGCTCTCAGTACCCTTCCTTGTCTGTGCAACTCTTTGGTAGCACAAGGAGACCTCTGCACAACAAATTCCTTAACACTGGTTATGGGCCCAGGCTTGTACTGAGAGTTAGTACACACAGTATTCCTAGCTGAGTTTGTGTTAGCTTTTTGGTGTAAAATGGCACAAGAACAGTTGTCAGGCATCTCCTGGATAACCCGGTTGGATGGGACAAACTATGTTTCCTGGTCCACGAAATGCTGATTGCTTTTGCGCAAGGAAGGACTATGGACTGTTGTACATAACCCACCAGATACTACTGCTTGGGATCCAGATGACGAAGAGGATGCAAAGAAGTTAGACAACTTTAAACGTAGCAATGAGAAAGCTCTTTGCATTATTGGACTAACACTGAATGACCAGCAGCTTGTCCATATTCGTGGTGAGGAGTCTGCTGCTAGGTGTTGGGATGTTTTGCGAAGGCTTTATGTTCGAGACAGTGTGGGTGCACATATACACCTTACACGTAAGCTGTTTAGGGCTCGTCTGCAGAAGAATGGAAATATGCTGACCCATTTAAACTATATGAAGGCAACTTTTCAAGAGCTTCATGAAAAGGAGCTGATTTTTTCAGAGTTGCATCAGGTCTACATTATTCTGTCATCTTTGGATGAGAGTTATGATGGGTATGTTTCTTCTTTGGAAGTCCTGACCAGAGAGGAACTGACATTGACTAACATTACTGGGAGACTGCTGGAAGAGTCCAGGAGGAGGTGTGACAGAGACCAGCTGAGAGAGACACAGCCACGAGAGGAGCAGCCATTTACCACTGTTTACAACGTCAAGAAATGTTTTTCTTGTGGGGCTAAAGGGCATATAGCCAAATTCTGTAGAAAGGGTAGAAAACAGAATGTGAATAGCAGTGGGAAGGCTAAGAAGGGCATTGGTTTGGCTATTTCTGATGAATCAACATCCAGAAACAATGAATTGTGGGTTGTTGATAGTGGGGCTTCACAATGCATTACTAAAGTGAAAAAGAGGTTCGTTAATATGAAAAACAGCAACCAATATGTTTCACTGGCAAACGGTTGGAGGATGAAGGCCTCTGGTGAAGGTAATTCCTATTGTCCATGCATTGATGAACAGTTACCTATGTTATATATACCTAAACTAAGATTCAGCCTGTTATCTGTAACGGAATTGGTTAAAGTTGGGTTTGTGGTAACATTCAGAGGGGAGCAATGCACTGTTGAGAGGAATGGAACCTGTGTAATTGCTAATTTGAAAAATGGTTTATTCGTTCTCACAAGTAACCAGGTTAGTACAGTAAAAGCTAACTCGATATGTGAGAACAAGAAGCCACATGATGAATGTATACATTTATTGCATAGGCGGTTAGGGCATGTAAACTTTAACTCACTACGTAAAACAGTTGAGTTAGTAGAAGGAATTAAACTGAAGCCATGTAGTAAGTATTTGAATTGCAATGCCTGTAATCAGGAAAAGAGTAAGGCAACTCCTGCAAACAGGTTAAACGGTTTCAAAACAACTGTACCTTTGGAAGTTGTGTTTGCTGATTTAATTGGACCCATGAAACCAAGTTTAGGAGGGTCATGTTATATTTTGAGTATCCTTGACCACTACTCCCGTTATGGATTTTGTTATCTGCTTAAGTCAAAGGCAGACACTTTCCAACAATTTGCAAACTGGCTGAAGTTTGTTGAGAGAAAAACAAAGAGAAAGGTTCAGTGCATAATTACTGATAATGGCACTGAATTTACAAACAAGCGTTTTGTTGATATGTTAGAATCAGCTGGCATTGAGCATAAATGTTCAGCCCCTTATAGGCCTCAAGATAATGCATTTGTTGAGAGACGTGGGCAAACGTTACAAGCCATGATGAGAACCATGTTACAAGATTCTGGCTTAACAGATAGACTGTGGGGGGAGGCAGCAAAATGTGCAAACCATGTTCTGAATATAGTTGTTAATACTTCTACTGGTAAAATACCATACACAATATGGCATGGTAGAAGACCAAACCTTGATTATCTGCACACGTTTGGCACCCCAGCTTGGGTCCACATTCCTGCACAACTCAGGAGTAAAGGCCAACATAGGGCTAGGCAATTATACTTTGTAGGTTATGAAGCTAACCACAGATCCTATCGTTTCTGGGAACAGGGCACAACTAATGTATATAACAGTTCTAGTGCAAAATTCCTTGAGCACGTTGGTTGGGATAGGTTAGAGCAAGAAACTGTTAATACTGATCCTCTAGTGTTTGAGGACTCCTCTGATAATGTAACTAGTAATGATAATACATCTCCAGTAAATATAAAAGATGAAGAAGAGATAGGGGAGATAAAAGAGGAATCAGAGGAAGGTGAAGAGTCAGAAATTCAAAGCCCTGTAATTCCTTGGTGTTCAACGCGTATCAGACGTCCACCTGATCGCTATGAAGCAAGTGTAATATGTCAAGTTAGTGTAGAGCCTTCTAACTATGATGAGATCAGGATGTATCCTGAAAAGGAACAGGCATCATGGAAAGCTGCAATGAACAGGGAGTTGAAGTCTTTGCAGGATCTTAAGGTCTATGAGAAAGCTAAACTGCCACCTGGTGAGCAAGCTATAGGTTGCAAATGGATATATAAAATAAAGAAGGGTGTAGATGGGACCGTAACCCATAAGGCACGTTTGGTTGCACAAGGTTTTGCCCAAACTACTGAGGATTATGACGAGATGTTTGCACCCAGTCTGAGGGCAACTACTTTAAGAGCAGCTTTAGTATGGGCGGCTAAAAACCAATATATGGTTAACCATGTAGATGTTGAAACTGCATATTTACATGCTCCATTGCAACATACTATTTATTTAAGAATACCACCAGGATTGACCAAAGATAGAAACCATGATTGTTGGGAATTAAAGAAAAGCCTCTATGGATTGAAACAATCAGGCTATGAGTGGAATAAATGTATAGTTAATGAGTTGAGTGCATTAGGTTTTGTAGCCAGTAATGCTGATCCTTGTTTGTTTAGAAGGGAACACAACGGAGCATTATCTTTTCTTTTATTATTCACAGATGATATTGCAATAATAACAAAAACTGAGTTAGAAGCACAAACTATCATTTCAAGATTGCAAAATAAATGCACAATTAGAAATCTTGGGGAAATAAGCCACTATTTGGGGTTAGATATTGTGAAAACAAATAGGGGTTTTAAGGTGTCGCAAGCCAGTAAGATATCTCAGTTATTAAAGAGATACAATATGGAAATGTGTAAACCAGCAAAAACTCCGATGGCTATGGATTTTAAGGACACTAATGTTGAGAGTCCTGTATTTGATAAGACTATGTACCAATCTTTGATAGGAAGTCTTATGTATCTTAGTAATTGGACTAGACCTGATATTTCTTACTGTGTAAACCAATTAGCTAGGTACAACAATAATCCAACTGTTAGACACTGGCAATCAGCTAAACGAGTATTAAGGTATTTGAAGCAAACTATTCACTACTCATTATATCTAGAGCCAAATCGTGAGTTAATCCTTACTGCATATGCAGATGCGAGTTTTGCCTCTGATACAAACACTCGTAAATCTACCTCAGGGTTGGCTATAATGTTGGGTGATTCTTTAATTGGATGGAAGTCTATTAGACAAAAACACATAAGCTTATCTACAATGGAGGCTGAATTTTCATGTCTATCAGTGTTATGTACAGAACTGCTAGTGTACAAACAATTATTGTTAGATATAGGTTTAAATGTAAATGATCCATTCATTGTGTATGAGGACAATCAAGCTGCGATACAGATGGCAAACAATGCTGCAGTAAGAACAAGATCTAAACATACTGATCTTCGTTATTTAAATGTCAGACAATGTGTCAAAGATAAATTAATACAGTTAGAGTATTGTCCATCTGATGTTAATATTGCAGACCATTTTACGAAGGTACAAAGTGCTGTGAAACACAATGCTAATTGTGAAAGAATGTGCATAAGATTGTAAAAGTTATATATTATTCTACCCAAAGGGGAGAATGTTAGGCATATGGTGTTAGCCTACAATGTTGGGTTGAAAATATATTAACCATAATGCTATGTCTTTAAGTTGTTAATTGGCCAATGGGTGTGTAAGTGTTCTCATGGCCATAAGAGGAAGCTAGGAACGTAGCTTCTCTCTCTCTCTGAATTCACTGATCTCTACTGTTACTGTTTTTGCTCTGCTGTTGGTTTACTACTGTTGTAAACCTGAACTGTGTATTGACCTCTGGACTGGTAAGAAGACTTTGTATTTTGGATTACTCTTTGGACTGTTGCTATTGTTTATGACCTGGACTGTTTATTTTTGACTGTGCATTTTTGTTCTTACACCACCTTCAAGTAAACTATTTTTTACTTTTTTACTCAGTGTACTCTTGTGTGACTCTTGCTGCTCTCAGTACCCTTCCTTGTCTGTGCAACTCTTTGGTAGCACAAGGAGACCTCTGCACAACAAATTCCTTAACAGTACCCACGTGACCTCTGACCCGGCGCAGATCCCGTTGGGCCCCATGGTTCTCTGTGGAGCTCCGGGAGATGAAGCGTCGGAGACGAGGTCTAGAGAGCGGTTGGAGATCCAGCCGATCCGAATCCGACCGATTGCAGTTAAGAACCTTTATAAGGTCTTATCTTGCGGCGATAAGGACGGCGAAGTCTAACTACTTTGCCGCCCTTATCGCGTCCGCAGATAATCGCCCGGCCGCCCTGTTTAGGGTGACTCGCTCCCTCCTTAACCAGGAGGTGGGAGAGGATCCCTTGCAGGGACGAGCCGAGGAGTTTAGTCATCATCTGGCGGACAAAATCGCTCGGATCCGGACCGGCCTGGACTCTGACTGGGCAGAGTCTGATGTGGAGGAATCAGGCGGTCTTGAGCATGTTATCTGGACTGAGTTCGACCCTGTTTCCCCTGATGATGTGGACAGGATCATGGGGAGACTGAGCACCACCACCTGTTTGTTGGATCCGTGCCCCTCCTGGCTAGCTTATGCGGCTCGGGAGGGAACACGAGGCTGGTTCCATGCAGTAATAACTGCTTCTTTGAAGGAGGGTGTCTTCCCTGCCGCCTTGAAGGAGGCGGTGGTGAGACCCCTTCTCAAGAAGCCTGCTTTGGACCCGGCTGCTTTAGACAACTACCGTCCAGTCTCCAACCTTCGCTTTCTGGCGAAGGTTGTTGAGAGTGTGGTGGCGCATCAGCTCCCTCTGTTCCTGGAGGAAACTGATTATCTGGACCCGTACCAATCGGGTTTCAGGCCTGGACACAGCACGGAGACGGCATTGGTCGCGCTGGTGAATGATCTCTGGAGGGCAAGGGACAGGGGTTGCTCCTCTGTCCTGGTCCTATTAGATCTCTCAGCAGCTTTCGATACCATCGACCATGGTATCCTGCTGCGGCGTCTCAGGGGGTTGGGAGTGGGAGGCACCGTTTTACGGTGGTTCTCCTCCTACCTCCAGGGCCGCTCGCAGTCGGTGTTGACGGGAGGGCAGAGATCCGCCCCGAGGCCTCTCATTTGTGGAGTCCCTCAGGGGTCGGTTCTCTCGCCTCTCCTGTTCAACATCTATATGAAACCGCTGGGCGAGATCATTCGTGGCTTCGGGGTGGGGTATCACCAGTACGCTGATGATACCCAACTTTTTCTTTCCACCCCGAACCAACCCAGTGATGCCCTCTCCGTGATGTCCCGGTGCCTGGAGGCGGTTCAGGTCTGGATGGGGAGAAACAGGCTTCGTCTCAATCCCGCCAAGACTGAGTGGCTGTGCATATCGGCATCTCGGGTTAACCAAGTTATTCCACCTCTAACGATGGGGGGTGAGGTATTACCCCCCGTTGATATGGCTCGCAACTTGGGCGTCCTCCTGGATTCACGGCTCAATTTTGAAGATCACATAGGAGCCGTGACCAGGGGGGCTTTTGCACAGGTTCGCCTGGTGCGCCAGTTGCGTCCCTATCTGGACCGAGACGCCCTACACACAGTTACTCATGCACTTGTGACCTCCCGTTTGGACTACTGTAACGCTCTCTACATGGGGCTGCCCTTGAAGACCACTCGGAGGCTTCAACTGGTGCAGAATGCGGCCGCGCGAGTTGTAATGGGGGTCTCCCATGTAACACCTCTACTCCGCGAGCTGCATTGGCTTCCGGTTGCCCTCCGGGTGAAATTCAAGGTGCTGGTTATCACCTATAAAGCCCTACATGGCCTGGGTCCGGGGTATTTGAGGGAACACCTGCTGCCGGCATCAAACGCCCTTCGCCCAGTGCGCTCCCACAGGGAGGGTCTGCTCAGGGTCCCGCCGGTAAGAGATTGCCGGCGGGTGACACCCAGGGATAGGGCCTTCTCAGTGGGGGCGCCTGCCCTCTGGAACCAGCTGCCGGTGGAGCTGAGGACTGCTCCCGACCTCCGATCATTCCGCCGGGGCCTGAAGACCTGGCTCTTTGAGCTCTCGGGCCCAGGCTGAGGAGACATTCATTTTAATTGGGGTTTTTAATAGTACAGGGTTGATTTAATATTTTTTAAATTGGGTTTTAACTTTTGTATGGTTGATTTTTAACTCCCTGTAAACCGCCCTGAGTCCTCAGGGAAAGGGCGGTATATAAATGCAATAAATAAATAAATAAATAAATATTATACGTGGAAAAATGAATGACCCAACAGGACATGGGTTGTCTAGCATCAAAATAAAAGTATAAAATGAAATTTATCTTAAAGGAAGTTAATGAACCTATATAAAAAGCATTTACATTAAGCATCATTTTTAATTCCTGAGAAATATGTTCAAATAAACATAACAAGAATGCTAGCAATTTTGCTTCCAGTGATATGGCTGACAACTGACACGCCCAGAGAATCTCCTCTCTCTGGGCTGTCATTTTTCCAACTTAACAACAGAAGGAACAGAGCACTAGAGGGAGCTATGAAGATGCTTAATTCTGAGATCAAGTCAGTCATCAGGGAAATCTTTGAAAGCTCCATACAGAAAATCATTTATACCATAAATCAGCTAGGGACTAAAGAAACAAAGCATACAGATATTAAAAAAAGAACAAAAGACACAAATAGGTGCAGAAAATTATCAACCCATTGTGACAACTCCACAAATACAGGACAATGCAAATAACTGTAACCTTGGAATATAAATCTGACACCAGCTTTTATGATGATAATGGTTTGACTATAACCCTCCCAGTGCAATTGAAACAAGAATGCCAAGTAAATCAACAACTTTTAAGAGGTCAAGTTTGGGATTTTTTCTTCATGGATACTAACAAGGTTGAGAATCCTTTGAGAAAAAATGATATGATAGAATCTCAGAGAAGATTTTATTCTATGAGGAAGTGCTCTAAGTTAATCTACAACTTTTAACAGAACAACTTTGGAACTTTTTTTCATGGATATTAACAAGGATGAGAACAGGTGAGGGGCTCATCTTCCAGCGTCATATCTTTTTTCCTTTTGGTACTGTCCATGGGATTTTCATGGCAAAGATACTGGAATGGGTTGCCATTTCCTTCTCCAGTGGATCACATTTTGTCAGAACTCTCTGCTATGACCTGTATGTCTTGGGTGGCCCTACACGATATAGCTCATAGCTTCATCGAGTTACGCAAGCCCCTTCGCCGTGACAAGGCAGTAATGGATTCCCCAGCAAGTGGGAAAAACATGCAAAAAATATTTGCCCTAACAAGGGGCTAGAAGAGAATCAGATGAGGGACTGCCTGAATTAAGAAAGAAAAGGCTGCTCAGCTGAAGGCTTGCAGGATGGCTGATTTAAAGGAGAGCTCTGCCTTAATTGGGACAAAAGAATTATCTTATTTGGGCTGCAAAAATGGAATGCTTTCTGAAGGCTAAGGAGCTCTGGGATATTGTGATTTATCCACCCCAGGGGCAATTAGTAGCTGCAGATCAATGGAGGCATGATAAGGCACTGGCTTACATTATCTTAAGTGTGGAAGATGTACAATTCTTAAATGTAGCTGACTTAAAAACTGCAAAAGAAGTTTGAAGTTGAAAAGTGTGCATGTGAGTGAGTCAGCATGCAATATAGTGCAATTATCAAGGCAATTGTACAGAGCCCAGGTGCTGCCACAAGAGAGCGTAGAAGAGCACTTGCTCCACATGCAGAAACTATTTGTTGAATTAGAACAGTGTGGGATGAAGATTCCTGAATCTCAGAAGGTGCTGTTGGTCTTAAATAGTCTTGATGAACCATGGGCCATCGTTTCAGCCATTTTTGAATGTAGACCAGAACAGGAATTATATATGGAGGCGCTTAAAGCCTGTTTGATTTCTGAGGAACAGAAACACCATTTTAGAAGAAACCACAAGGAGAAATTCCTGAGGTGGGGGTTCAAGGAGCAGAGAGAGCAAAGCAGCAGACCGACTGGACTGTCTGCAGAGATCCGATACATCTCAGCAGAGAATTCCCAAGAGGAAAGAACAGGAGAAAAATAAATGTTTTATCTGTGGAGCTGAAACTCATTTAAAGAAAAACTGTTTACAAGGAAGAACAACAGCAAATGAACAAGCTGCTGTTGCAAAAGTTAGCTATTGTAATAGCAGAGACAAATGTTTAATAGACAGTGGGGCTAGTCAAACAATTGTTAATAATTCTAAGTTGTTTTCCAGACTGGATTCAACTGGAGGAGATGCAGTGGCCTTAGCAAATGGCCAGAAGGCAAAAGTCATGGGGAAAGGAAGTGTGCTGATTCCATGTCTGGAGGAAAGGTTTAATAATGTATTATGTGTGCCTGAAATGGAGCATAATTTACTGAGTGTCTCCAGTCTTGACAAACAAGGATTTGAGACCACATTTGTGGATCGGAGATCTCTCATAAAAAGAAATAGGAATGTATGTGCAAAGGGCATAAAACAGGATAATCTTTATGTGTTGCAGGCACAAAAGATTCAATGTGCCTAACAACATTTGGTAATATGGCACAACATGATTCATGCATTCATCTCTTGCACAGAAAGCTTGGCCATGCTAGCTTCAGAGTGTTGCATAGGATGCCAGAGTTTGCAGAGGGATTAACCTTGAAAGGGTGTAAGGCAGGGGTGTCAAACTGCCGGCCTGCGGGCCGGACGTGTCACACAGAAGCTGCGCCCACCCCATAACCGGCAATGGCAAAACAGTCCTGTGATGTCACAGTTTTGACATATCTGGTGTAAGGCATACTTAAGACTGTGCAGTATGTAAATCATCAAAATCCAAGGTGTTCCCAGTAAGCAAGAGCACAAGGCAGACAAGGGTTCTAGAGCTGATACATGCAGATTTAGTAGGACAAATGCAAGCCAACTTGGGAGGAGCCAGGTATGCGCTGGTCATTGTAGATGACCATAGCAGATTTGGGTTCTGCTGTTTGATTAAGAGCAAAACAGAGGTGCTGCAGAAGTTCAAGCAATGGGTGAGCTTTGCAGAAAGAAGACACAGGCAACAGGTATGCCATCTGCAAACTGACAGGGGTTCAGAATTCATGTCAGCAAGTTTTCAACAGTGGTTGGGACAGCTAGGAATAAGACATAGACACACAAATCCATACACAGCAGCTGAGAATGGCGTGGCTCAGGTCTTTTCAACCTTTTCACCCATTGTACCACTTTTAGGATATGGCAACATCCGAGTACCAACAGTCGCCTAGCAAGGTGTCAAAAACTTGATGATCAAAAAAAAAAAGGAAAAAAGTGATGAAGTACAGGTAGTCCTCAACTTACAACAGTTCAATGGCACTGAACTGTTACAATGGCACTGAAAAAGTGCCCCCCAAGCCACAGCCGAGCAAGACACCTGCCTGCCCACCAGCGCTCTTCCTCCTGTCCAAAGTTTTCATTGTTGTGAGCATTTCTGTTGAGGATTGCCAGCGGGGGTGGGGTGTTTGGTTTTTATTCCCCCTGTCTGCTGCATGGTTACAGCAGGTTTTGGTCTCTTCACATGACCCTGGGACCGTCATAAATATGGATCAGT
This sequence comes from Vipera berus, assembly GCF_964194415.1. NCBI lineage: Eukaryota > Metazoa > Chordata > Lepidosauria > Squamata > Viperidae > Vipera > Vipera berus. Next base: position 31,645,192 of record NC_138210.1, on the reverse strand, counting down.
TGCCAAGCATCTGAATGTAAATCACAAGACCCTGGAGATGCTGCAATATTCCAGCTGATCGGTGCTTCTTCTGGGCTCAGCAGAAGTGCCAGGATCAGAGCCGAGCTCCAGGTGGAGCCTGGCGCTGATCCTGGCACTTCCACTGAGCCCTGACAGCCCCAAAGAAGTGCTGATCCTGGTGCTTTCACTGAGCCCTGACAACCCTGCAGCTCCAGCCATCTCTCACTCAGGCTTGTGCGGTGCTGCCACTGGTTCAGCTCATTCCCCTCTCCCGCTACTTTTCTAGGATGGTCGTGTACCACCTGCCAGGTGCCAATGTACCACAGGTGGTACCCATACCACTGGTTGAAAAGCCCTGGCACAGCTGAAAGACGGAATGGAGTCTTGCAGACCATGAAAGACTCACTGCTGGAGGATTCTGGTCTGAGCAGGCCATATTGGGGCGAAGCCATGTTGACTGCACATTATTTGGTCAATAGGCTGTGGAGTTCCTCTATCAATGATACTCCATATGCTGTGCTATATGGGAGAAAGCCATATCTAGCACATTTAAGGGTGTGGGTGTTTGGAAGCAATGCATGGGTGCATATTCCAAAGACAATTAGGAAAATTGAACAGCTGTTGGAGAGATACAACATGAAGGGTTGTAATTCTGCTCCAACACCTATGAGCATAGATTTTCACAACACTTTGGGTGAGGACAAAAGTGAAGCCTGTGATCAGGAGATATATCAGTCAGCAATAGGGAGCCTGTTATATCTGTCACAGTGGTCCAGACCAGACATAGCTTGTGCAGTAAGCATCTTAAGTCGCTTTACTGCCGCACCAACACAGTTGCATTGGATGGGTGTGAAGAGAATTCTCAGGTATTTGAAGGGAACTGTGAATTTGGGTCTTCAAATACAGGTCTTTGAAGAATTAATGTTAAAATGTTATGTTGACAGTGATTATGCCAATATGTGCAAACCAGAAAGCCCAATTCTGGGTTTGTGGTATTATTTGGAGGGACTTTAATTGGATGGAAGTCCAGAAAACAAACAACTGTAGCTATTTCTACTGAGGAGACAGAATTTATTGCTCTGTCTGAACTTTGTTCAGAGGTAACCTGGTATGTACAGCTGTTAAAGGATTTAAACACAGAAGTTAAAGAAGCTGTAACAGTATTTGAAGATAATGCTGCTTGCATTAAAATGGCAACAGGTGACAGAGTGAAAAGTAGAAGCAAGCACATGGACATTAAGTATTGTAATGTCAGAGAAGCCATCAAAAGTAAACTAATTCGCTTGCTTCATTGTTCTTCAGATGACAATCTGGCAGATGTAATGACCAAGCCATTGGGTGTACTACACCATGGGAAGAGTATTAGGTTATTTGGTTTTTTGTCTATTCCAGTCATAAAGGGAGGAGTGTCACTGTGTAAGAAATTTTATGAACTGGAATAGCCATAGCAACAAACCAGCCAATGAGAACTGTTTTTGATTAAGACACAGTATTGGCTGTGTGAGACATGTGATCCAGCCTAGGTCTGGGCGTGTCTTAGTCTTCTCTGTTGTTTTTTCTGATCTCCAAGTTAAGAGTTGCTGATGTTCCCCAGAGCTGAATGAAACTGTATGTATCATGTTTAATATATATTTTATAAAGTTTTTCTAAACTATGCCTCCTGCTCATTTTGAATGCGTGCTTAATTTTTGGCCTTATTTTTGTGCTGGAAAGCTGTAAAAACTCTAACAAATTCACTTTAATCAGTAGTCTATTTTTTTAACATCTTAAATGTTTACTTAGTCCCGACCTTTTTTTTTAAGACAAAGATGCATAATGTGAAATATACACACTTCTATGGAGTGCATGGATGGGAAAATTCCAGGATCTGTCAGGGTAATAATTTAATAGCTAAACAGCTTATGTAATGATGTAAGGTGGATGATGCAATGATAGGAATGACTCAGCAGGGTCTGTGTCTGTTTAAGAGCAAGCAGGGTCTGTATCCCTTTAAGAGGCTGAGTATAAAAGGGAAGGCTTTTGCTGGAGTGTCTCTCTCATCCGTTTCCTGCTGTAACTGCTGTGTGTTGCAGTTTGCTGTATTACCACATGTAGGTATCTTGTTCCTAGTGTATATTGTAGATAGTGTAATATAAACCACCATTTAATACAAACCACTGTTTACTGTATCTACTACTGGGTTATCTCAGTGCAATAGGGCTGTGCATGCTCTGACAGGATCATTTTCATCTGAGTTAGCCATCTTAGGCTGACAAGGTGTGGAAGTTGCACAGTGTACAGAATCTTTGGGTTCTTTTTTTGGTGTATGTTCATTTTAAATTGCCAATCTTGTTCCATTACGTTAAATACAGTATCAATAATGACACAAATACATTGCAAAGAATATAGAAAGATCTATATATTAATCAGGCAGGCACTTATTCTATAGCAAGACAAAGTGTAGAACTTCCTGGTTTCAATAAGATAATTAATACATAGTATCAGTTAAATCCAAGGTTAGAGATACCATTTTTTGTTTCATTTAAAGAAAAGTCTTTGAAGATGACTATTATATTGAGAAAAACAACTTCAGTTAAGATGTGTAGAATGAAAAACAATTGTATAATTACTGGAACAGACAGAATTGAAATGGAATTATGAACAAATGATGAATGTGTGATTGCTAAAATGTGTAAACTATTGTTGAGATTTAAAGTGGAAAAAGAAGTTTGGGATGATGGCTTGCCCCACAGACGCTAAGGGATACCTTACGGCAAAGCCCAAAGGAGGTGGGAGCCCAGAGGGGCTCCAGTGGAAGACCAAGCAAGACTGTATCAAGTGGCTGTGGTGGAGATCAGTCCGTGGGACAATGCTGCAAGAGGGACTGAAAGGAATTGTGTCCTTTGCTTAGAGGCCCTTGTGAGGTTTTGGAAAGACTTAAGGAAAATTGTGGCTACCCGACGGACAGTGAGCACAACAGTTGGGGCTACGTAAGAGGGTGGATTAAGGACCAAGTGTGAAACTCTGCTCCTAGGATGAGCGCCTGGAAGCAGCTAAGTGTATGGAGTAGTTTGTAGCCCCCACCCAGAATGAGAGCTAGGTGCCAGTGAGAGGGACTGGTCTGGGAGGAAGGATAGTGTGTTGTGGGGTGGGGGATTAGAGAGGGGGGAGTCCCTGGTGCTGAGAGCTTGAGCCCAGGATGTGCAAGAGGAAGAATGGGACTGACTGGAGAGGGATGGCAGAGCCTTTCGTTCTTCAAGGAAGGGGGTCAGGGTGGGTGGGTAGGGAGAATGACTGCCTTGGGGGATATAAAGCAGGACAGTGCATTACATTGGTGATGGGCATGGGATGCCAGGGGGCAGGCCATTACAGGGGAAAACGCCCCTGATACGTAGTATCAGTGGCATGTTCTGGCCCCCTGAGCTGATCCCCAGTTCCTGGACAGCACAATGTTTAAGGCCCTGAGGTTCGGCTGCTGCTGCTGAACGCCAGGTCAGTTAATAATAAGGTAAAGGTTCCCCCGCACATGCGTGCTAGTCGTTTCCAACTCTAGGGGCTGGTGCTCATCTCCGTTTCAAAGCCGAAGAGCCAGTGCTTGTCCGAGGACATCTCCGTGGTCATGTGGCCGGCATGACTAGACGCCAAAGGCGCACCGAACGCTGTTACCTTCCCACCATAGTGGTCCCTATTTTTCTACTTGCATTTTTACGTGTTTTCGAACTGCTAGGTTGGCAGAAGCTGGGACGAGTAACAGGCGCTCACTCTGTTACGCGGCACTCGGGATTCAACCTGCCAAACTGCTGACCTTCTGATCGACAAGCTCAGCGTCCTAACCCACTGAGCCACCGCGTCCCTTCAGTTAATAATAAGACCCCCTTATTCAAGATCTCAATGAGAAGTGAGCCGACCTAGCATGCATCACCGAGACCTGGCTGATGTGTCCAGCCAGGTTTGGCACCAGCTGAGACCCAGGGCAGGGGAGGTAGGGTGGCAGTGGTTATCACAGAATTGCTTTTGGCCTTCAGGGGCCTTGTCCCACAGGTTTCTGGTTGTGAGACCCTGTTTTGGAAGCTGGGCTCTCAGGATCAGTTGGGATTGCTGCTAGTATACCAGCCTCCCTTCTGTGTAGCAACCCCCCCCTGCCTGAGCTGCTGGAGGCAGTCTCAGGGCTAGCGGTGTAGTTTCCCAGACTTATAGTTCTGGGGGACTACAATCTGTTATCCCTGGGTTCAGCCTCAGAAACAGCCCAGGAGTTCATGACCACCATGGCAGCAATGGGCCTATCCCAGATTATTACGGGTCCGACTCGGGACAGTGGTCACAAGCCAGATTTGATTTTCTTGTCGGAGCAATGGCAATGTGACCTGGTGGGGGATTTAAGACAATCCCCCCTGGTGACTGATGGACCCTAACGGGTTCCAGAGGGAACTGGGGGATAACCTGGAGGCACAGTCTTGCCAAAGCCTTGGTGGCAGCTTGGAATTTAAGGTCAGCCTTTTGAACCTAAGAAAGTGGACAGGGTCCTCGATGCGGTCATTGCCACCACCTCTCAGTTAGATACTTGTCCCTCCTGGATGGTGAAAGCCTCCAGGACGGTGACTAGAAGGTGGGTCCAGGCAATGATTAACATATGACTGGTGGAGAGGACATTTCTGGGGGATTTCAAGGAGGCCCTGGTTTGCCCCCTCCTTAAAAATCCATCACTGGATCCCACCTGCCTGGACAATTTTCATCCAGTTACCAACCTACCCTTTTTAGGGAAAGTTCTGGGAAAGGTGGTGGCCTAGCAACTTCAAAGGGTCCTGGATGAAACAGATTATCTGGACCCCTTCCAGTCAGGATTCTGGTCAGTTATGCAAAGGAAATGGCATTGGTCACACTTGTTGATGATCTTTGGAGAGTGGGATGGGGATAGTGCAACCATACTTCCTCTCCTTGACCTCTTAGTGACCTTCAATACCATTAACCATGGTATCCTTTTGGACCAGCTACAGGTGCTGGGGCTGGGCTGCAGTCTTGCGCTGGTTCAGGTTCTTTCTCCAAGGCTGGTCCCAATCAGTGTTAATAGGGAATGAGAGGTCCAGCCCTTGGCTGCTATCTTGTGGTGTGCCACAGGGCTGGATACTCTCTCCACTCCTTTTTAACATCTACATGAAGCCGCTGGGTGAGATTATCCGTCACCATGGGTTGAGGTATCTGGAGTACTCTGACAATACCCAACTCTATACTTCTACCCCTGGTGACCCAAGTGATGCTATTACTGCCCTTTCATGGTGTCTGGAGGCTGTGGGGACTTGAATGGTGGACAACAGGCTTTGACTGAACCCTGGCAAGATTGAATGGCTTTAAGTGCATGGGGCCCCAAGAACTGGGACTTTGTCATCCTTCATTCTGGATGGGACTGCACTACCTTGGACGGATCCGGTCCACAACTTGAGGGTACTCCTAGACTTGCAAATCCTGCTCGAAGAGCAGGTGGCAGTCACGGCTAGGAGAGCCTTTGTGCAACTTCAGGTTGTGCACCAGTTGTGGCCTTTACTGGATCAGGAGTCCCTGTGTTCAGTCATTCAGGCCCTAATCATCTCATGGCTGGGCTACTGCAATGCACTCTACATGGGGCTACACTTGAAGAGTATTCAGAAGCTACAGCTGGTGCAGAGTGCAGTGATACGGGCAGTTCTTGGGACCCCAAGAATGGCCCATGTAACACTACTGCTCTGCAAGCTTCATTGGCTTCCAGTCTGCTTCCAGGTTCAATTCAAGGTGTTGGTAATCACCTTCAAAGTCCTTGATGGGATGGGTCCAGGCTATTTGAGGGACCATCTTATCCCACTGGGATTGGACCGTCCCACCTGTGCCAGCAGAGGAGACATGCTGCGGGCTGCATCAGCCCTATTATTCCGGCTGGTGGGATCCAGGAGAAGGGCCTGTCAGGTCTGCCATCTTTGGCTTGGCACATTGCTGGCATCCTGCCATCAAAGGCTGGGAGGGAGGGGGCATGGGAGGAACAAATGGACAATAAACCTGTATTAGTGTGTAATGGGAAATAGGAAGGGGGAAAATGACAGCTTGACAAAGAACAGAGAAGGTCAGAACCATTTTGTGCCATCACTCAAGTCCATGCACCCTGAGAAAGAATGTGGATTATCCCAAAAATCTCAGCATTCTCCAAACACCTAGGCAAATCTTCATTGGCTGAAGATGACCTGGTCATGGAGGGAGGGCTGGGATGAGGGGAAACATTTGGTATCCTTTTAGCGTGGGAAACTTAGTTCTAGCCTGACTTTACTGTAGCCAGCATCTTTTGGTAAAAGTACCTATCACTTCATCCAAATGGAGTCGAGGGTCTTTCTTTTCTATGGGATCGGACTGGGGCAGGTCTGACATTGGGCTAGAACTGCAATTGTGGTCAACCCAGAGAGGAAGTCACCTCTACCATGGGGACTGTGCACACAATGTCTGCTCAAGGGAGCGACGAGGAAGAGATCGAAGCCTGGTGGGAAGGGTCTTCAAAACCGCCTCCAAGATTGGATCTCTCTGAATGGCTGGGAGAAGCAGGGAGCTACAGCAACCCACTGGGACCCCGATGGTCCCTTGGGGTCGGCAAGAAGGAAGAATGGGAAGAAAAGCCCATGGGGGTGAATTTCACCTATAGAAGCTGCTGTGGCTGCTGACAAGAGCAGCAAGTGGAGCTGGAGGAGCTGGAACAGGAACTGCTCACAGGGGAGCTGGATCAAGAGGACTGTATGCTGGAGCAAGCCATAGGCTTCCTGAGGGGGGCTTTCAGCAACCTCAAGGCGCACGAAGCCCTAGCCTGAGCGGTATAGCAGGCCACCCAACCAACTCCAACCATGGCAAGCAATGGGGCAACCATGTCCACCACCAAGGCCACTGCACCATCTGGCCCAGCAGCAACAGTGACTACCCTGGCCCCGCAACTTGCAGCCGATCCTGCAGTCCAACCTGTGCCACAAGCAAGAGCAGCACCTGCAAGGCAGAGAGGTTGCAACATGCCAGCCTTTGGCGTGAAATTCAACGGAGACCCCAAGCAACTGGGGTTGTTCCTGGTTCAAGGTCTGGACCTACATGCAAGAATATGGTCCAGATATAGCCACCAAAGGGGTCAAGGCGTGGCACGTGCCTATGGCATTGGAAGGGACCGCGGTGGAATGGATGGTCACCCTTCACAATGATGATGCCCCAGAGCTGAGAAACTTCGATCGTTTCATGGCAGCGCTTCGGAAGCATGTTGAAAACCCCCTAGCCGATCGCAAAGCTAGAAATCGCATTAAGACCATCAGCCAAGGCTGAAGGGGGGGTGACTGAATACACCCAGGAGTTTTACGACCTGGCTTGGTGATTGACTGACTGGCTGCAAGTCATCCTGATCAGGTGCTTCCAGGACGGGCTGAACGATGACGTCTACCACACCTGCATTTCCAGGGGTGCTCCCCCTACCCTCCATGGCTGGTAGGTCCTGGCAGGGGAAGGGGAAACCCAAGCCTAGCCAGCTGCTGAAATGGACAATGGAATGCGAAACAGCATTTGAAAAACTCAAGTGCCTATTCATGGCAGAGCTGGTGCTGAAACACCCAGACCCCAACGCCCCCTTTCTCATCCAGGCAGATACTAGTGATGTGGCAGTGGGAGCAGTACTCTTACAAAAAAATGAGCAAGGGGTTCTACAGCTGTGTCCGTATACTTCCAAAGAACTCACCGAAGCTGAGTGCAGGTGGATGGTCTGGGAAAAGGAGGCATATGCGGTGCGCTGGGCACTCCTAACTTGGAGACATTCTCAATGGATTTCATAGTAGAGCTGGCCGAGAGTTCCGGGAACACTGTAATTTGGGTGATAACTGACTTGTTCTCCAAACAAGTGCACTTTGTTCCCTGCCAGAAAATCCCCTCGGCACAAACTTTGGCCAAACTGTTCGTGCAGCATATTTATAGATTGCATGGAGCTCTAGAAAGGATACTCCCAGACTGCGGAGTTCAATTCACTTCGTGGTTTTCTCAAGAGTTTTTAAAACTTTGGGGGACCACTCAGGGCCTTAGCTTCTTGCATCATCCAGAAACAAACTGAGCCTGTGAATATACAAATGGGGTCCTGGAACAATACCTCAGATGCTACATTACCAACAAGACAATTAGACCAGAGCTTTTCAACCTTTTCACAGATTGTACCACTTTTAAGACATGACAATATTTGAGTACCACCAGTGCTTAGCAAGATGTCAAAAACCTGATGACTAAAAAAAGGGGGGGATTGGACTTCCGGGTGGCAAGGCGCCGCCGAAGACAGCCATTTTCGGGCTGTCCGCTCCGCGGCTTTGTAGAGCCACCGAAAACAGCGCCGATCAGCTGTTTTGATGGCTCGGAAGCCCCCTCCTCGGGAGATGAGAAAGGGGTGAGTACCCAGGTAGGGGTTGAGCTCTCCGGGGCCGCCAGAGCTTAAAGTTCTGGCGGCTGAAGGATCGAGCCCCCCCGAAGCCTGGGTTTGCTCCGGGCTGCGCAGCGTTTCTGCTCCGTGCTTTTAGGAGCAGAACAAGGCGTTCGCAACCATCCCTGCCAGCAGGAAAGGATTCTGGAGAACGAGGATGCAGGCAGAGCGATACAGGAGATTAAGGTGAAAGTGGACTTTTGATCTTTGGCTCAATGGACTTTGCAGACTTTGAAAGTGAAAGTGCGTAGTAAGTAACAGTGGGGGAAAATGGCGGCTAAATCTTCCAAAGTTATTCGAAGTGCGGGGGCCTCCCCGGTGCAGCAGTCTTCGTTGCAAGCTTTATTGCCCCCGGCACCACCACCTTCGCCTGCTCTGACAGTTAAAGTTTTGCAAGATGCTTTGGAAAAGCATTCACAGCAAATAGCTGAGATTATAGATGAAAAGCTGGATGAGAAGTTAACAGAAAAACTAGCTGAAGTTATGGATGAAAAGCTGGATGAGAAGTTAACAGAAATAAGGGCGGACATCTTGCTTGCATTTCAAGGCATGGCAATATGTATCGAACGCTTGGATGAAAGAGTGGAAGATCTCAGCCAAAATAATATTAAATTAGATGCAAAAATGTTAGAGACTGAGAATGTGGTGGATAAAATTGACAGTGACTTGACCTTGGTGCAGTACCACGAGATGGAGTTTGCTGTTAGAATCAGAGGCTTGAAAGAGAATCCTAAAGAAGATCTGAAGGAAATAGTCTCTGAGATTCTGGAAGGGGTGCTGGGACGGCCAGCAGATGGAATTGTGGGAGACATAGATAAAATCTTTCGTGTCAATTCGTGGATTGCAAGACAAAGGAAATTACCTAGAGATGTGGTTGTTTATTTTACAAAGAGAGCAATCAGGAATGAAGTTATTCAAGCTTCTTACAATACTGTAATTGCTGAGCAAGAAGTTCTGGTTTTAAAAGAGATCCCTCCAAAAATTTTTAGGAGAAGAAAGGAGTTTGCTTTTCTAGCACAAGAGCTCAGGCGATGTGATATCAAGTTTAGATGGGAGATACCAGTGGGTATGGTGGTGATGCATGAAGGCACGAGACATCGTCTTATTACAGTGATGCAAGCACGTGATTTTTATAGTAATGTTTTAAAAGCAACCCCCATACCACTTTTGGAATCTACAAAGAAGAATGGCGACGGAAAGCCTCAAGGTGCTGAAGGAACAACACAGACAGATGAGAAAGCTACAGGAGTGGATCAAATTTCAGTATCATCGGAAGAAGCAAGAGACCAGAGGATGACGTGTGCTGCTTTGAGACGAATGAGACGTGAGCAAGAACAAGACCAGCAGAAAGTCATGGAACCTCCAAAGCGTACCTATAGCGAAGCTGTGGGAGGGGCGCGACCTAAGAATGTAAAGGGGATCCTGGAAGAAGCGCTCCAAAAGCTTCGGGTTGCAAAGGATGGCGACTAAGCTTCTAACTTGGAATGTCAATGGTTTAAATTCACCACAGAAGAGAAAGAAAATCTTTCAATATTTAAAACAATTTAAGACTGATGTTATTTGCTTACAAGAAACACATATTAGAGTTATGGACCAAAAGTATTAAATTCAAGATTGGGCACACAATTTATTGCTTCTGCAATGAATAAGAAAAATGGAGTGGTTATTTATGTCAAGAATACTATTACAGCGGAGTTAATTGAAGGAGATAAACAAGGAAGATACGTTATAGTAGATTTGTTAATAGAAGGCAAAACAACGCTTTTGGTTGGATTATATGCTCCTAATCAACAACAAGCTGACTTTTATAGTTTATTACACAGCAAGATCACTCAATTGGATTATAAATCTTTTATTTTTATGGGAGAATGGAATGGTGTCTTGAATGTACAAATGGACAAGAGTGGCTCTTTTAAAAGTACTCCAAGTCATCCTAAATTGCCTAAGTCCTTTTTTGAGATGATGGATGATTTGGAGCTGCGAGATATCTGGAGAGAAAGAAATCTACAAGAAAAGGATTATACTTTTTTTTCTGATAGACATCAATCTTTTTCTAGGATTGATTTTATATTAATCACTAATGATTTTTTTCCTAGGATTAAGAAGATAAAGATTTGTCCAAGAATTATGTCTGATCATAGTCCAGTCTGGTTAGAGATTGATAAGGACAACAGAGATAGGTGCTCCTGGCGTCTAAATGAGAACCTGTTTAGAAATCAGGAAAATGTGGAAGAATGTAAAAAACAGATGAAGGTTTTTTTTGAAACTAATATGTATAAGGGTACTTCTATGGAAATGGTTTGGGATGCTAGTAAGGCGTACATGAGAGGTGTGTTAATATATTTGAACAATAAATATAGATGTAATTTGGAATTTAGGAGGAAAGAATTAGAGAATGAGATTAGGGAAAAAGAAAAGGCCTTAATTTTGAATCCATCGGATGTGAAGATTAAAGAGGTTATTAATTTATTAAGGGGACAATTTGATAAGTTGATGGCTGATCAGGTGGCAACTAATTTACGGTTTGCTAGACATAATACTTTTTGTAATGCCAATAAACCAGGTAGATGGTTAGCTTATATGCTAAGGAAGAAGCAAAGGGCTTCTAATATAGACAAAATAGAACATAAGGGCAAGGTTGTGTATCAACAGAATCTTATTAAGGAAACCTTTGTTGATTTTTATTCTAAATTATATGCTAGAGATAAGATTAATGAAGCAGATATTGATGCATATTTGAGGAATGCTAGTATTCCGGTTCTTACGCAAGAACAAAAGGAAGAGATGAATCAACTGATAACTGAGGAAGAAATTCTTTTAGCAATTAAACAATTGAAAGTGGGTAAAGCGCCAGGCACGGATGGTTTGACTGCTGTGTATTATAAAAATTTACAGTCTGAGATGATAAAGCCATTAAGGGAATTGTTTCAGACAATTCAAAGGGGAGGAGGGGTGCCTCCGTCTTGGAAAACTGCTTTCATTTCTTTGATTCCGAAGGAAGATCAGGATGTCACTTAAGCAAGAAACTATAGACCAATATCACTTTTGAATACGGACTACAAGATATTTGCTAAGGTCTTAGCTAGCAGATTGATGAGGGTACTGCAACAGGTAATCCATGGTGATCAAACTGGGTTTATAAGTGGTAGACAAATGAAAAATAATGTGAGGCATATAGTTGACTTGGAATTTTTGGAAAGAAACAACCAGATCCCTGCAGCGCTGATTTTTCTGGACGCTGAAAAAGCCTTTGATCAATTGGATTGGCAATTTTTGATGAAAGTATTAGATAAAATGAATTTTGGGGATACATTTTTACAACCAATTAGGGCATTATATCAAAAGCAAACAGCCCGTATAATAGTAAATAACAGTCTGACCGAAGTATGCAGTATTGAAAAGGGCACAAGGCAGGGGTGCCCGTTATCACCTTTATTATTTGTTTTAATATTGGAGATATTATTGATTAAAATGCGGAATTTGGAAAAAATCAAGGGAATTCAAATAAGAGATCAGGATTATAGATTGAGGGCGTTTGCAGATGATCTGGTTGTTACGGTGACACAGCCAGAAAATTCTGTTGTGGAATTGATGGAGATAATAATGCAATATGGGAAAGTTTCTGGATTCAAGGTTAATATACAAAAAACTAAAATGTTGTCTAAAAACATGACAGTATTACAAAAGGCTGTTTTAGAAGGGTTAACTGGATTTGAAATTGTTAAAAGGGTTAAATATTTGGGGGTATATTTGTCACCCTCAAATGCAAAGTTATATAAAAATAATTATGAAAAGCTATGGGGTAAAGTTCAAAAAGAAATGGACAGCTGGAAAAAACTACAATTGTCATTATTGGGAAGAATTGCAGCAGTGAAAATGAATGTTTTGCCGAAATTTCTATTTTTGTTTCAAATGACACCTATTCTTAAAAAGGATTCAAATTTGGAGGAATGGCAAAAGGGTATTAATAAATTTGTCTGGGCAGGGAAAAGGCCACGAGTTAAATTCAAGATTATGCAGGATACGCGTGAAAGAGGTGGTCTCAAAATGCCCAACTTTAAATTATACTATGAAGCTGCTGCATTGTCAGCGATAAGTGATTGGATTAACTTAACACAAGGGAGATTATTAAATCTTGAAGGTCATGATTTGTTATTTGGTTGGCATGCATATTTATTGTATGATAAGAAGGTAGATAATGTGTTTAAGGTGCATATTTTAAGACATGCTTTGTTGCGAGTTTGGAAAAAGTATAGACATAAGTTAAATTATAAGATACCTTTATGGGCAATACCGAAACACGCAATAGAAAACATAAATGTTGGGTTCAAACATGATGTGATCACATATAAGGAAATCTTAAGTTTGGAGAGGAATGTATGGTGTTTGAAGCCGTATAACTTTTTACGAGGAGAAAAGATTGTTCAAACCTGGTTTCAGTATGGGCAACTACAGGCCAGGTGGAAAGAAGATCAGAAAATTGGTTTTTCAATGACTGATGAAAATCTGGTAAAGCAAATTAGAAATCAGGGTCCAGCACATATCAAACGGATATATCTTGCATTGATAGAAATTGATTCAGAAACAGAACTTGTTAAAGATTGCATGATAAAGTGGGCTCAGAATATTCAAGAAGTTATTACAATGGATACTTGGGAAAAGATCTGGGTGAGAAATGTAAAATTTACGCAAGCTCAAAATTTAAGAGAGAACTTTTATAAAATGTTTTATAGGTGGCATTTAGATCCCAAAAAGTTAGCAAGTATGTATCCGAATTACCAGCCTAAATGTTGGAGTTGTGGTGGCGAAGACGCAACGTATTTTCACATATGGTGGACCTGTAAAAAGGTTAAAGCATTTTGGATTAAAATCTGGTGGAATATGCAGAAGATATTTAAGAAAAGGATAAAGTTTTGTCCGCAATTGTTTTTACTGGGCATTATTACTGATACTACTGTTGTGGACACTAAGTTGATGTTGAACTTAATTACGGCAGCAAGACTTTTAATAGGGCAATACTGGAAGAAGGAAGAACTGCCGACTATAGAGGAATGGACTTTAAAAGTTTCTAACCTGGCGGAAATGGCAAAGATTTCGACGTATTTGAAAGACCATTCGCAACAACGATATATTGTGGAGTGGAAAAAATGGATTGATTACATCCAGAATAAATATGGGACTAAAAAGTTTCATTTAGCATTTGAATAAGTATTGATGGGACATTTATATTGCTTGTAGTCATTTTATAAGAGCTAAAGTGCGATAGACCTAATAGTTTATTGTTGTTAGCATATGGTAGTTTATGATTGTTTTTTACTTTTATACCTTGTATTTAGCTCTGGGAAGTCGGGGAGGGGGGAAGGGGAGGGGGGGAGGGTTGGGCTGGGTTGGGAAGGGGGGAGGGGGTGGGGAGGGGTTGTTTTGTTCAAGATAAAATGTATTGAAAAACTTTTCAATAAAAAAGGGGGGATTTTGGATTTTACTAATTAGATTGCTTTGTTGTTATACAAATGGCTAGTTTATAATATTATGGAAAAGTAAAAAGTTGAGGTTCAATGTTAATGCTTCCTTCTACTGTAACAGAGGAAGTCAGAAATCAATGCCTTTTCTTTTCTTTTTCCCTTCTGCCCCTCACTTTCCCCCCTTTTTCCTCCCCACTATGTCCTACTATTTGCTTTTGTATTTTTGTATTTTATTTTATAATCAAAGAAAATGTTACAAACTGTAAAAAAAAGGAAAAAAGTACCGGTTTTAATTTCTTTGGTGGTGGTTCCTTTGCTGAATCACTTTCCCTTTGCACTGACAAATGTATGATGGATTTATCCATATTTATTAATATGCACCACTACCTTGGTGGTCAGCTGGCTGGTCAGCCCTTCTTCCTGTCTCCCTCTCCTTCCTCCCTGCCTTCTGGGATCTCCTTCCACAGTGTAGTAAGAATGCACCCCCCTGAGTCCCTTCACTGTACGCCTAAAGACACAGGAATCAAGCGCAAAGCAAGAAAGGCTCACAAAAACCTCCCAGAATAAAGAAACACTAACTCCAGGTTTTTTTTCTTCAAGCTGTCAAATAATAGCCTCAGGCATGGCTCAGCTTAAACAATGTTGCAATTGCAAAAAGCGGAAACTTTAAATTAAGCCTGTTTACCTACAAAGAAAACTTGCTAAAAGCCATAGACAGACTCAAGGGGGTAAAACTAATTACATTTGTTTAAAGGGATTAGCATCTACAGAAGCCAACATTTTAGACTCATTGCTAGCCTTTGTGAAACAGACTAAAATATTCCAATAACAAAAGCACACAAACCGAGCCTCTAAATTACAAAACACAGTAAAAACTGTATAAAAAATCTTTATGGTAACCCAATCAAGCTGCCAGCTGACTCGGAACCCATTGGCTTCTGAAATAAACCAACCTCCTTTCCAATATGCTCGTCTCCCTCCCTGCTGGGCTTTCCTTCCACAGCTTCTTCTCCCTCCCTTTCTCTTTCCATGTTGTCTTTTTTTCCCTTTCCCGCCAAAACCACCTCCTTTTATATCCTATCCTCTCTCCACCCTTCTCTTCGGTTCACCTCCAGCTATGCACTGCTTCAGGAAGCACCAATCAGCTGGAGCCCTGTGGCAATCCTGAGGCTTCTGCCAAGCAGCTCCAGCTGTCTCTCCCTAAGGCTTGTGTTGCTTCAGGTCATTCCCCTCCCCCACTACACTTGTCTAGGAGGGTCATGTACCACCTGCCAGGTGCCAAAGTATCACGGGTGGTACACGTAACACCGGTTGAAAAGCCCTGAACTATACGGACCTCCTTCCATTCGCTGAGGTTGCTTACAAGAACTCGGTACACAGTACCACTGGGTTCACTCCTTTTAGGGTGGCCACAGGGCAAGACTTTGTATCTATCCCTGAACTACCCCAGGCCACCCCAGCAACCACCTCCTTGAAAGAGTGGATCACACAACTATAGAACACCTTGCTGGTATTAAGGAAAGCTCTGGAGGAAGCGAGGGAGGCATATAAAAAGCAAGCCGACAAAAAGCGTATGAGCTCGAACTGCCAAAGACCCTTAGACGCATTCATCTGATCTTCCACTGCAGTCTCCTGAAACCAGAAATCACTTCTTCCCTATGCCTGAAACCACAACCGCCTCTTGAGCCCATCATGATCGAAGGGGAGCAACACTTTTGAGGTTAAGGAGATACTGGACTCTGGCAAACACAGAGGGAAAACCCAGTATTTGGTGGCTTGGAAAGAC
Source organism: Vipera berus (assembly GCF_964194415.1). Lineage (NCBI taxonomy): Eukaryota > Metazoa > Chordata > Lepidosauria > Squamata > Viperidae > Vipera > Vipera berus. The sequence continues at coordinate 31,629,525 of NC_138210.1, read as the reverse complement.
TTCCCTCCCTCAGAAACTGGTTGACTCCAAACAAATTAAGGTGCCCAAACTGCATAAAAAATTCCATGAACAATATCCAGATAAGCCTAGATGACCATCCAACCAATTATGTTTTCTATATGTCTTATTTTCTGTTCCCTTTATTTTATATTATATATATTTTATATTTTCGTCCCAGAAGAACGAAGCTGAAGCCACCAGCCTGAGGATGACGGATGAGATTTCGTCGAAACGTTGCTCTTATACCTTCAATTCTACGTGGGAGAAAACCCGAATGACCAAAGATCTACATACAAACACCCGCGAAAACCTCAGAAAACATATATAGTGGGGGGGGAAAGTGGGTGGGTTTGGGGTGGGAGGGATTTGGGGATATATTGTAAAATTTTGTTTTTGTAAAACTCTTTAATAAAAAAAAACTCACTCAGAAAGGGAGAACAAACTTCATCCCTGGTCCAACACTTTGAAGCCACGGGACATGAAATTGATTTTAAAAAAACCAAAACTATCGCCAAAATTGAACATTTTAACAACAGAATAATCAGAGAAGCCATTGAGATAGAAAAACGCCCCCACAGCATGAACAAACGAGATGATACCTCTCGCCTACCAGCCATTTGGAAACCCGCCTTGATTGACAGACGAGTCCCAACCACCAAGAATGATACCAGACCCAAACTCATGATAACATCACATGACATCACCACCACACAACCATTCAAAAAGCAAATCCGAACCCACAATGATAACAACGCACAACCACAAAACAGAAACCTAGCTACAGCTGCAACATCAGCCACTTTAAACCCCTCCAAACCACACAATAAGCAAACTGACACCCACTATAAAAACATGGCACCACCACAAACACGAAGCCGAACAAAAGCAGCACAACTCACCAGCTCAGGTCTAAGGCTGGCAACTGAGACCAGCCCATCCACTCAAAACACACCCCCACCCAATCAGAACACACCCACCATTCAAAACACACTCCCACCCAATCATAACACACCTAATCCCCCACCCAATCAGAGCACACCTCCACCCACAGAACACACCCCCTCTGGCAGTTTAAAAAAGAGGAACAAACAGCCACTACCACATGCTTCTCCCAGAAGAAGGAAGTTGAAGCCACCAGCCTGATGATGACGGATGGGATTTCGTCGAAACGTTGCTCCTACACCTTCAATTCTACGCGGGGAAAAAACCCGAATGACCAAAGATCCATATATATATATATGCATTTTGGACTCATTACATTTCGGACTCATTAGTCTTCATCAGTCAGTCATACCCTTCTGAGATTCGAACCTGGGCTGCTTGCACGTTAGGCAGTGTTTTTACTTCTTGAGCCACAGGTTCTCTCTCGCTTTGTTAGCTTTTTGCATATCCGAAATGCATATCAGCCTCCCTAAATTCTTTGTTAGTAATTTACACAAATATATGAACTGTCCGGTGTGACTACAGCCTGTTCGATGGCCTTTGAGATAAGGCTGAAAACAGGAAATAAAGATTTGCCCCATGTTTGGGGCCTAGCAAGGTAATCTAAGAGTTAACATATGACACATATTTCTCCCCTTGCAAAAAGCTAACAAAGCGAGAGAGAACCTGTGGCTCAAGAAGTAAAAACACTGCCTAACGTGCAAGCAGCCCAGGTTCGAATCTCAGAAGGGTATGACTGACTGATGAAGACTAATGAGTCCGAAATGCATATCAGCCTCCCTAAATTCTTTGTTAGTAATTTACACACACACACACACACACACACACACACACACACACACACACACATATATATATATATATATATATATATATATATATATATATATATATATATATATACACACACACACACACACACACACACACACACACACACACACACAAAGAATTTTCGTTATAATATACAGATGGACCAATCAGAAAAAATATGGTTAAAAGGACTGAAGTTAACACTGTTATAATTTAAGAAAGAGCTTCTATAAAATGATGTGCCACTAGTATATGTCACCATTGGTATTATCTAGGAGGTACAAAGGTACTTTTAATAGATGTTGGAAATGTGAAAAGCATGAGGGGACATTTTACTATGCATGGTGTACTTGTGGAAAAGCAAAAAAAAGGATACAAATACATATGATGATACAAAGAATTTTAAAAATTAATATTCTGATGAAACCAGAGCTTTCTTTTATTGGGACCTATGGACAGCCATGGGTGTACCAGACCATCTTATTTGTCTCTTGAGAAACCTATATGTGGGCCAAGAAGCAACAGTGAGAACGAGACACGGAACCACTGATTGGTTCAAAATTGGGAAAGGAGTCCGGCAAGGCTGTATACTGTCGCCCTGCGTATTTAACTTATATGCAGAGCACATCATGAGAAAGGCAGGGTTAGAGGTGTTAGGTGATTAGTGCCAGCCATTGGCAGTTCCCCAAAGGGGTCATCAGATGGAGGCAAAGAGGTTTCTTTGCTTCCACTGATGAGCCAAGGGTCCCAGACCCACAGCCCCATTGGCGAGAGAGTTTTATGGTCAAGGAGGGGCCAAGACCCCCCATAAATACCTCTGCACGAGGGGCTGCTCTTTGTTCTCCATTTTTCAGTCTCCAGTTCTATCTCTACTCCTAACCTCTATTTTAGTCATGTAATCCTAGCTTGTTTTGTTTTATTTTATTTCTCTCTCACATGCAGGCATGAATGCTTTCATGCCAAGTATTTCTTTCTCTTTGATCTATCTTGAATAAAACTAATATGATTGCATCTCTGCGTGATGCCTTTGCTTGGGAGCTCCTTTAACGATTCATCGTGAGAACACCTCACAAGTTGGTAGTCAGAGAATGGTTTAAAGGAAAGCTTCCAAGCCAGCCAGGAACTAGCCAACGAGATGTCTGAAAGGCCCGGCACCAATCCATTTATAACAGATGGCAGGACTTCTACTATCGTGACCAGGAGTCATCGATCGAAGACAGCCTCCCTGCCTACATCCAAGACTTCAGTCCCTGATGCAACCTCAGCTGCAGATGAAAGCACAAATGGCCTTCATCCCGTCAGAGGATCCAGCAGAGCGTCTAGGACCCCTTCACTTGCCTCTCTACAACTGAACGCCACAGAGGAGAGCATAGAAGGATTACAGACTGTCCAAGGCTGCTCAGATGCTGCAGAGACGGACCTGGCTGAGACCAAACGCCGCGTGAGTAAACTGACTGCACAGGAACGTGAAGAGCTGCTTAAAGAGATCCTTGCAATGCAGGAGGAGGGAGGGGCAGCCCAGGGAACAGCTCAGAAAGCCTTAGAACCCCTGGTGAGCCTCTCCCTAGAGACCACGAGGCCCCCAAATATGGCGCCCGCCTCCCTTAGTGACCCCGGGACCCCAAGGCTTTTGGCGCGAACCCGCCCCCCCAGCTGTGAGCTACAGCTTCCTGGGGCAAGCGGAAACAAGATGGCTCCGCCCACGTGGTCTGGCACAGGAAACAAGATGGCGGCCCCCACTATATCTAACAAAGACTTGATTTCTTTAAGTCTGGAAAGCCAGCAATCCGTGGCTTCCAACCAGAATAGCCTGCAGTCCCTGGCATACAGCAGAAATGACATGCAATCCCTGGCTTCCGAGCAAGACAGCATGTATATTACTGATTTCTCCCCCCCACAAAGCCTAAAATGCTATGATAGCAATGATGTCTGTCCAGCCAAAACTGTTACAACGGCTCTCCAGACAGCAATGCAAGCTCTGGCCACTGCCTTAGAGGCTAGCAAGACAGCGGCCAAGCAGACGTCGGGGGTGCCCACCCCCCCTCCAAGGCCTCCCATCCTCTCCCCAGAGCCCAACTGCCGGGGGGAATCCAGCCTGCAGCCTCCCAACAATCAACCCCCGAGGCCTCCCACCTTCTCTTCAGGTCTTCATGACCAGCGAGGGCAAAGAGAAACAGACAATGATGAAAATCCATGTGCTTGCAGCAACAAGAGAGGGATGCCGGCCGGCAAATCTGGGCTCCGCCCCCCCAATGCCTCATGGGAAGAAGGGAGAAACCCTGAACAACGCCAAAGGATTCCCTCCTCGACCACTAGAGGGAACCCTTTCACTGAAGAACTCACTTCAGAATTAAGCATTTTTCCGCTTCCTTTTACATCAATGGACATATCAAAAAATTTTGAAAGTGGGTCTGATAAAGACTATATTCCTGCAGCGAATTTGCCAAATGATTTTAAAAAACTACAGCTGGATGGGGAGAATTATAGCAGTTGGAGTAAAGATATACAGCTACATCTCTTAAAGAATGGGATTCTACAAATGGTTCGGAACCCCCCCCCTCCCCCATGGGGACGTCAAGAAGAGCTGCGACACTTGCAGGCTTATTCTGCTCTACTCAGTTCTCTGGACAATAACTTGTTCCCAAGCATTCCAACTGGTCTCAGAGCTGCTGAGGTCTGGAAACTGTTATACAATTTATTCAACAGCAATACCATTGGTTCCATCACCAGATATACAACTGAGCTTTATACAACCAAACTGAAGTTCGGTGCCAGCATGCCTGAACATCTTGCAAAATTAAAGGCACTCAGGGCAGAATTGATTTCCAGAGATTTTCCTGTGTCTGATGTGAGCATGCTCTCCATAATTTTTACTTCTCTAGACAGGAGTTGGAGCAATTTCATTGTTTCACTCGAAGCGGTCAAGAGGGAAGACATAAATCTGTCCTACCTCACAGGGAGACTGATCGAAGAAGATCGGAGAAGGAGAAATGCTGGAGAATACGCTAGAGTCACCACTCAGCAAGCCAGAAAGGGGCGCCACAACTCAGAGCAAATTAATGCTCTGCTTAAATGTTTCATCTGTGGCTCTGAGGAGCACCTCAAGAAAGACTGCCCCCATCAACATCAAGCCCCTAAACGTGGTCCCAATCAAGTAAGAAGCAAAGGGGGAGGAAAGGGGCGTGGCAGGGGCAAAGGAAATTCACTGCATACTTGTTCCCTCACCCCCACAACAAGGGCTGATAGCTCCACTGACTTATGGTTACTGGACTCTGGAGCTTCTTCTCACATTACTAATATGAGTCAAGGTTTTAAAAGGTTAAAGAAAATTAACTCATCTGTCAAGGTTGCAAACGGTGACACTGCTCCAGTTGTTGGGGAGGGTTTTATTTCTCTGCCTGGACTTGGCAAAGTTGAGGGTGTCTTGCACGCCCCTTCTATAGCCAACAACCTTTTGAGCATCACCAAATTGTGTGACGATGACAAAGTGGAAGTCCTATTTCGCAAGGGGGGAGGTCATGTCACCCGAGACCAGAAGGTCATTGGAAATATTACAATAATAAATGGCTTGCCATATTTTTCTCCCAAGCCACCACAGCCTGCCCCAAGGCTTTCCAAGGGCAGTGTGGGCAAGAAGCCTGAATCTCAGCAGGCACCTGCAGCACCACTCAAAGCAACCAGAGCCAAGAGAGTGTCAATAGGGAAGCCTATTCACGATAAGTGCGCCCACTTATTGCACAGAAGGCTGGGTCATGCAAGCTTCCCTGTAGTTAAAAAGATGGGAGAATTTGCTGAGGGAGTCCAGCTCAAGGACTGTGACGTGTTTCTGGACTGTGCCATTTGCAAGAAAACAAAGAGAAAGGCTGCTCCTATATCAAAGGTGTCATCCCGTAAGACTCAACACCCTTACCAACTAGTACATGTTGATTTAGTTGGGCCTTTTACACCTTCCCTAGGAAAGAAAAGGTATTTTCTCACTGCTGTTGATGATTTTTCACGTTACGGCCATGTGTATACTCTCACAGAGAAATCTGAAGCCTTTGACGCCATAAAGTCGCTGTACAACTTCGTAGAGACTCAGTACAAGACCAAGATCGCACAATTGCAGAGCGATCGTGGGGCTGAGTTCATGTCTCAGAAGTTCCAGGACTGGGTAAGGCGTAAGGGCATCCGCCATTTTCTAACTGCACCGTTCACCCCGTCGCAAAATGGTGTAGCTGAGAAAAGGAATGGAATCCTGCAAACCATGATGCGTAGTCTGATTGCAGACGCGGGTGTCGCAGAGTCATACTGGGGGGAGGCAATTCATTATGCCAATTACACTTTAAACCGCACCTGGAGCAGTGTCGTGAACCAGACCCCATATTTTCTGGTTCACGGTAGGAAACCAAATCTGGCACATTTGCGTGTGTTTGGCTCCTATGCATGGGTACACATCCCCAAGCAGCTGCGGAAGAAGGGGAGATCTGTTTCCCAGAGACTAAGGTTCTTGGGCTATGCTCCTGGCTCCAAGGCCTATCGTTTCCTGGGAGAAGGGGGCAGGCCTGTGACTTCCCAATCTGCCTCTTTCGAAGAGGACTCCAATTGGACTCAGATCCACTCAAATGATCTGAGCCCATATGCCAACCGACCCAGCAAGGACACCCCGACCGCGACATCGCCAGAGGCGACCTCGTACCCTGCCACCGACGAAAGTGAGGAACAAGACGAAGATGCGTCCAGTCCCATGGAGGAAGACACACCGTCTTCAACCCCAGCGACACCTCAGAAACCCGCGGAAGAAAAGAGCGGTGAGTGGCAAAAGGTAAGGAGGTCAAAGCGGTCCAACAAGGGGGTCCCGCCAAAGAGAATTGACATTGGCCACATCGCGTCTGTCAACAGCGTTGTGGTCACCCCAAAATCCTTCTCTGACATCCAGGAGCTGCCCATCGAGGAACAGGAGAGATGGCAGCTCGCGATGGAGAAGGAAATGCAGAGCTTAAAACAACTTAAGGTCTTCACCCCCCAGCAACCTCCAAAGGAGAGGAAAGTCATTGGCACAAGGTGGGTTTACAAGGCCAAACCACTTGCCAATGGCCTCTACCTATACAAGGCCCGTTTGGTAGCCCAGGGCTTCGCTCAACGTTATATGGAGGACTACTCGGAGACTTACTCTCCAACCGTCCGGGCAGAGAGCGTCAAGGCCGCCCTCGTGACTGCAGCCGCTCTGGGAGAAGAAGTCTTCCAATTTGACATCCAGACGGCTTACCTCCACGCCAACTTGGACCGGCAGATCTACGTGAAGGCTCCTCCTGGGTACCAGCAAGAAGGGGGAAATACATGGTTGCTTCACAAAGGGTTATATGGTCTTAAGCAGTCAGGGAAATTATGGTATGACTGTCTTAGAAAGAGTTTAGAACGAGTTGGTTTCTCAGAATCTCATGCAGATCAATGTGTTTTCACACGCAATTCCAAGGGAACCACAGAACGGGTGTTAGTTTATGTGGACGACCTATTATATGTAGGGCCTAACAAGGAAAGGTGTGATGAATTTGCCAAGGCCCTGGAAGAAAAGTTTACTCTGAAGTCTTTGGGGCGGGTTGACAAGTACTTGGGTGTGCATATTTTGGCCACTAAAGGGGGGTTCGCTCTATCTCAAAAAGAAAAGATAGAGGAATTACTGGCCAAATGCAAAATGACAGAATCCAATCCTACGCATAGCCCAATGCAAAGCGACTTTTACAACCACACCCATAAGGACGGTCCTGAGTTCACAGATAACACGCTCTACAGATCTGTGATTGGCTCCTTGCTATACATCAGCAATTGGAGCAGACCTGACATAGCTTTAGCTGTGAATCTATTGTCCAGGCACGTGGAACACCCAAAGGAATTCCACTGGACTGCTGTCAAAAGGGTGCTCAGATACCTAAAGAGCACAGCTGATGCTCTTCTCATGCTAGAACCAGAGAAGGGGAAGACGGCCCAGCTCTCCGCTTACTCAGACGCAGACTGGGCTGGCGACTCCAAAAGTAGACGGAGCACTTCTGGTTTCCTCATATTGCTAAATGGCTGCCCAATACATTGGCATGTTAGGCAGCAAAAATTTATTTCTTGCTCCACGGCCGAGGCTGAATTTGCTAGTCTGTCAGACACGGCCAATGATTTGACTTGGTTCAATGAGCTGATAACAAACATCTGGGCATCTCCCCCTCTGCCCATCCAAATTCTAGAGGACAACACTGCCGCAATTGCAATCTCGGAGGCTTATGCAGTAGGCTCCAGATCTCGCCATATAGACATACGCTATAAAAATGTCAGGCACCTTGCGAAAGAGGGTTTTATACATGTTGAGCACTGTAATACAGCTGACCAGATAGCTGATCTGTTTACCAAGCCTGTTCCCGTTGACCGGCACAACCTTCTGTGTAAACGTTTGTGTTTGGCCTTCTGAATGTTTTCATACATGTCTATGACACCTGCTCGCCCCTTACATACATTCACTGGTCCCTGTCATTGGCTGGCAAGAAGGGGAATTGTTAGGTGATTAGTGCCAGCCATTGGCAGTTCCCCAAAGGGGTCATCAGATGGAGGCAAAGAGGTTTCTTTGCTTCCACTGATGAGCCAAGGGTCCCAGACCCACAGCCCCATTGGCGAGAGAGTTTTATGGTCAAGGAGGGGCCAAGACCCCCCATAAATACCTCTTCACGAGGGGCTGCTCTTTGTTCTCCATTTTTCAGTCTCCAGTTCTATCTCTACTCCTAACCTCTATTTTAGTCATGTAATCCTAGCTTGTTTTGTTTTATTTTATTTCTCTCTCACATGCAGGCATGAATGCTTTCATGCCAAGTATTTCTTTCTCTTTGATCTATCTTGAATAAAACTAATATGATTGCATCTCTGCGTGATGCCTTTGCTTGGGAGCTCCTTTAACGATTCATCGTGAGAACACCTCACAAGAGGAATCAAAAGTTGGAATTAAGATTGCCGGAAGAAATATCAACAACCTAAGATATGCAGATGATACCACTCTAATGGCAGAAAGTGAAGAAGAACTAAAGAGCCTCTTGTTGCGGGTGAAGAAGGAGAGTGCAAAACTTGGGTTGAAACTTAACATTAAGAAAACCAAGATCATGGCATCCGGCCCTCTCAATTCCTGGCAAATAGATGGGGAAGAAATGGAGGTAGTGACAGATTTTATTTTCCTGGGCTCCAAGATCACTGCAGATGGGGACTGTAGCCAAGAAATTAAAAGACGCTTGCTCCTGGGGAGGAAAGCAATGGTAAATCTAGACAGCACACTAAAAAGCAGAGACATCACCCTGTCAACAAAAGTGCGTATAGTCAAGGCTATGGTCTTCCCAGTTGCAATGTATGGCAGTGAAAGCTGGACCATAAAAAAGGCTGAGCGCCAAAGAATTGAGGCCTTTGAACTATGGTGCTGGAGAAGACTCCTGCGAGTCCCTTGGACTGCAAGGCGATCAAACCGGTCAGTCCTAGAGGAGATCAACCCTGACTGCTCTTTAGAAGGCCAGATCCTGAAGCTAAAACTCAAATACTTTGGCCACCTAATGAGAAGGAAGGACTCACTAGAGAAGAGCCTAATGCTGGGAAAGATTGAGGGCAAGAGAAGAAGGGGACGACAGAGAATGAGGTGGCTGGATGGAGTCACTGAAGCAGTAGGCGTGAGCATAAATGGACTCCAGCAGATGGTAGAGGACAGGAAGGCCTGGAGGAACGTTGTCCATAGGGTCGCGATGAGCCAGACACAACTTCGCAGCTAACAGCAACAATGGACAGCCAAGTAGAAAAGTCTTATGGAAGATTAGTTTGTTATATAGTAACTGCAGCAAAGTTCCTATATGCAGAAAGATGGGAAAATAATGAAATACAAACAATGGAGGAGAGGATTATGAAGATGGCAAAATTTGCAGCAATGGCAAAATGAATCTCTTTGATCAGGGAAAAAACAAGTACTTTTATAAAAGACTGGAAACCCTTTATTGACCTTTTGATTAAAATGGAAAAAAGTGAATTAGTGATTTTTGGATTTGTGATTAAAAATAATTGAATATGGGAAGAAGGGAATTATGTAATGTAACCTTAAAGAGGGAGGAGAGACAGTAAGTTTCTAACTGCTATAAAGAAGATCTGAAGTTGTTTATCTTTTTCTTTTTTGTTTACATTGCTTCTTGCAGTTTTTCTTTTATCTTTCCCCTTTTTCTAATATTTTTGTTTTTTGTTCATGTTAATCTTTTATTTAATCAACATTTTATTTTACATACACACAGACACACACAGACACACACACACACACAGACACACACACACACATATATATATATGAATATCGATAACAAGCAAACCAAAAATCAAAATTTCTGTTCTATGACTAATATACACAACTATGTTTAAATCATAGTCCTTTGAAAGAGTAGTTAAATTAAAACTGAAAAATAACATTCCATCCAATATCATCAAATTAAAATACTCACCTATATAGACCCTCCTGCTGTATCTCTGCATTAACAATAATACAAATACATGCAGAGGAATAAGGTTGATGATGAAAACATAACCACCCCATGCAGAAACCTGTGAAAAATTAATACAGTATGCTTTAAAATTGAGTACATTTACAATGTTATCCTGATGAACATTAGTCACTGAAAACTGAGTATTCAAGTTATATATGGTGAAAAGACACTTTGAGCCACAAGAAAAACTTGTACAGTGAGGGAAAAATTATTTGATCCCCTGCTGATTTTGTACGTTTGCCCACTGACAAAGAAATGATCAGTCTATAATTTTAATGGTAGGTTTATTTTAAAAGTGAGAGAGAGAACAAAAAAAAATCCAGAAAAACACATTTCAAAAAAGTTATAAATTGACTTGCATTTTGATGAGTGAAATAAGTATTTGACCCTTTTGCAAAAGATGACTTAGTACTTGCTGGCAAAACCCTTGTTGGCAATCACAAAGGTCAGACGTTTCTTGTAGTTGGCCACCAGGTTTCCATACATCTCAGGAGGGATTTTGTCCCACTCCTCTTTGCAGATCCTCTCCAAGTCATTAAAGTTTTGAGGCTGACGTTTGGCAGCTCAAAACTTCAGCTCCCTCCACAGATTTTCTATGGGATTAAGGTCTGGAGGCTGGCTAGGCCACTCCAGGACCTTAATGTGCATCTTCTTTTTTTAGACAAGTTTTATTGATTTTTTAATATTTACATATACAGGTATTTGTGAAACAATATGGTGGCTGTGTCACTGCACGTTTTTTTTAGTTTGTCCGAAAAGCTCATTTCTAACTGTACATTTCTTTCTGTTCTGCACCTGTGTTGATAACCTATCTGGTAACCACAGTGAATGTCATGTGGTCTAGCTATGTTATGAGTTAGCTTCGCTGTGTGCGCAAGCGTAGAAAGTTTTTCTAGTATTTGTCTTCACTTTTCTTTTACTGTTTGATGAGAAAGGATGTAGTTAGTTAGCTTTTTTTGTTTATATATATTTTTCTTTTGTGATTAAAGGTTTTTAATAGAATATGCGTCGGGTTTTGTTTTCCTTCAGCTGCACACATTATGTATCATCTGAAGCACGGTCCATCGCCCTCTGATAGGAAGAATTATTCCTTGACATTGGTAGCAGAGGATGGTTTGATTTATGTTTTTAGACGAAGCATGTTTCTGAGACTGTTATCAATTAGCTCTGGCGACTGAGGAAGCTGTGATTAACTGCTGAAACATGTCGGGAAGAAAAGCATGGATAAAAAGGGAGGCTCGGGGCCTGTCTCTGGGGCATCTTCCTTTGAGTTTACAGACTCCGCTTGCTTCAGCCACACACCTTGGAGAAGACGCACCTGCTCCTGTTGACGATGCAAGGTCAGTCACTCTTTTTTCTGCTTTTCCAAGCTCCCTGGGCAGCTACCCTTGAAAATGTTCATACTCCAGGGGCTCATGATGAATTCCAAAGGCTTGGAGTGAAACCTAAAGTCAGACTGGAGAACATTCATCATGCTCCTCCAAGCCGAGCCAACTATGCGAGAGAGGGCTGTGCAAGGCTACTGTGAACAAATTAGTGTTTTTGAAAAACGATTGCAGCAGGCAAAAGAATATGTATCAATGATTCAAAGGCCAGTGTCGGCCATGTTGCCTTCACCTCCTCCTTCTTCTCCAAAGCCAAAGTCACACCCACCATTGAGTGTCATGTCAGACGAATGGGAACTGGATGCTCCTATGTCACAGACACATGACTATGGGCAGTCTCGAATGTCTACACACAAAGTCACAATGATGCCTGAATCTAACATTAGAGCACCATCTGCTGGTGAAGCGGAATTAAGACATGAATTGCAAAGCCTGGAGCTCTCACTCTCACAAATGTCCATGCAGGAATCAATGCTCAGAGATGCAAATTTTCTACAGTTACCTGAGGCTCCAGCCCGATGGTGCTAGAATTCCTGCTAATATTGCTTCTATGCACGTCCCTCTACCTGGCAGAGCACATCCATATTTAGCCCACACACAATTGCCACTGGGTTCTCAATTGCGAAAGCCAGTGCCTTCTACAGGTCATGCTAATGCACCAGCCCCAGTGCATCCTGCTGGCCAGGGTGGACTGGCAGCTCAAATATAGTCACAGCCAGCACCTGTACCACCGGCAGCTCCAATGCAACTGCCGCATGTCCGGACACAGGCACAGATGCCACTGATGCCCCCTGCAGGTTATGGTCAGATTGCACAACCTGCACAGCATGTACCTCAACTGCATGTTCCTCAACAGACACCCTCTATTGTACCACTGGCTGGTGACCTAAAATTAAAGCTGTCAGGACAGAATTACAGGGCATGGGTCAGTGAAGTTGGCCTATTGCTACGCAGAGAAGGTACTCACATGATGGTGTTTAATCCTCCTGTCCAGCCATGGACTCCTGACATATGGGATTTGGATAATAAAGCATGTACAACATTATTGATGTCAATGGACACTGAGCTGCAGCTCACATTTTCACAAGATGCAACTGCACAACAAATTTGGACTCAATTAGAGACGTGTTATCGGCCTACGTCAATTGAGTCAACATGTTTACTTTTATCTGAGTTCCATGGTTCCCGATTAAAACCTGGTGAACGTATCGGAGAACATTTGACTAAAATGAAAGGAATTAGAAAAGAACTGGGTGAAAAAGGTTATCCTATTGATGATTTTCAAATGATCAGCATTATCATCAATTCATTGAATTACAAGTGGAAAGATGCTATTACTAAGATTAATCAAGTGCCTATTGTTCAACGCACAGTGGATCATGTATGCAGGATTTTAACTGAAGAAGAGGCACTTATGCAAGCCGCGCCACATTTAAGGGAAACACCTGCATCAAAAGCTCCAGCGAGGCGTCCCTTCCGTGGAAGGGCCTACGTTCCAAGGATGCCAAGATGCTACATCTGCAATCGTGTGGAACATGCCACCCGGGATTGTCCCCAATGATTTCCAGCGCCCGTCACATACCAGCCCAGAGGAACAGATTCCAGAGGAGGCAGAGATAGAGGCGGACGACAAGGTTGTGGTTGTGGTCCCAGGCGTGATCCGCAAGCTCCACTTGCCACATTGGTTGTAACCAACGATCCACAGCCTCAACCAGAGTACGACAGACGACTTCTTTGGACTTTGGACAGTGAAGCAGCATTACATGTTACCTACAGAAAAGAGCTGTACACAGAGATGCACGAGCCTGAACCTGAATTTTGTGAACTTTACTGTTTTTCAAATCATCCTGTTCAGGTCATGGGAAAAGGAACTGTTTATATTGAAGAGCTCGGTGCATCCATTCCCGATGTTTACTACGTTCCGTCTGCCAATAGTAATTTGCTTAGTCAGAGTCATTTGTCTAGGGTTTCTAAATTTCAGGTCCATCACCTTGAAAAAGCAAGTTATGTAGTTAAAGATGGAGATATTGTTGCTGAAACCATGTTGATTGGTGGTGTTTATTATATAAAGCTAAAGTCTAAGCCGCAAGAGCAGGCAAGTATACAAGCTCCAAAAAGGGAGAGCACAGGCCCAGTGAGAGATGTCCCAGAGAGAGATCCTGTTGCTACTCCAAAGGCTCCTAAAGCTAACAGGAGAACAAATAAGACACAGGTTGCTCATGGCAAGCCTGGGGTTCCTAATAAACATGCTAATGTTGAGAATTCACTAACAGGTAAACCTTTGCATTCCAGGTGTATCCATAAGTGGCATAGAAGATTCATGCCATTTTCCGTGTTCTGAAGAAGATGCCAGAGTTCGCAAGAGGTTTGGATCTAAAGGGGTGTAAGGTGTTCTTGGACTGTGCTGTCTGCAAGAAAGCCAAATCCAAAGCAGCAGCAATTCCAAAACGCGCTACACGCCTGTCAACACGCATTTTTGATTTGGTACACACTGACATAGTGGGTCCTTTTACACCAACAATTGGTGGTAAAAGATATTTCTTGACAATTGTTGATAACTACTCCAGATATGTATATGTATTTCCTATGAGAGAAAAATCTGAGACCTTTCAGATCTTTAAAGACTTTGCCAATCTTGTCTATACCCAATTTGAAGTTAGCATCGCCAGAATTCAGAGTGATCACGGTGCTGAATTCATGTCTCAGCGTTTCCAGGACTGGATGCGTAAAAATGGGATAGTACATCATGTTAGATGATTAGTGCCAGCCATTGGCAGTTCCCCAAAAGGATCATCAGATGGAGGCAAAGAGGCTTCTTTGCTTCCACTGATGAGCCAAGGGTCTCGGACCCACAGCCCCATTGGCGAGAAAGTTTTATGGTCAGGGAGGGACCAAGACCCCCCATAAATACCTCTGCACGAGGGGCTGTTCTTTGTTCTAGTTTCTAGTTTTCTATTCTCCAGTTCTTCCCCTACTCCTAGCTCTTAGTCCTTCTCTTGTTTTAGTCATGTAATGCTAGCTTGTTTTGTTTTATTTTATTTCTCTCTCACATGCAGGCATGAATGCTTTCATGCCAAGTATTTATTTCTCTTTGATCTATCATTGAATAAAGCTAATATGATTGCATCTCTGTGTGATGCCTTTGCTTGGAAGCTCCTTTAACGATTCACTCGTGAGATCACCTCACAAGTTGGTAGCCATAGGATGGTTTAAAGGAATGCTTCCAAGCCAGCCAGGACCTATCCAACAAGATGTCTGGAAGACCCGGCTCAAATCCACTTATAACAGATGGCAGGACTTCTCCTATCGTGACCAGAAGTCATCGATCAAAGACGGCATCCCTGCCTACATCCAAGACTTCAGTCCCTGAAGCAACCTCAGCTGCAGATGAAAGCACAAATGGCCTTCATCCCGTCAGAGGATCCAGCAGAGCGTCTAGGACCCCTTCACATGCCTCTTTACAACTGAACGCCACAGAGGAGAGCATAGAAGTTTTGCAGACTGTCCAAGACTGCTCAGATGCTGCAGAGACGGACCTGGCTGAAACCAAACGCCGCGTGAGTAAGCTGACTGCACAGGAACGTGAAGAGCTGCTTAAAGAGATCTTTGCAATGCAGGAGAGGGGGGAGGCAGCCCAGGAAACCGCGCAGGAAGCCTCCGAACACGCGGTGAGTCTTTCCCTAGCGGCCACGAGGCCTCCAAATATGGCGCCCGCCACCCTTAGTGACCCCGGGACCCCAGGGCTTTTGGCGCGAACCCCCCCGCCCAGCTGTGAGCTACAGCTTCCTGGGGCAAGCGGAAACAAGATGGCTCCGCCCACATGGTCTGGAACAGGAAACAAGATGGCGGCCCCCTGTAACCCCACACGGTCTAACAAAGACAAGACCTTTTTAAGCCTGGAAAGCCAGCAGTCCCTGGCATCCAGCCAGAATAGCCAGCAGTCCCTGGCATACAGCAGAAATGACATGCACCATGTCATTTCTGAGTTCTCCCCACCACAAAGCCTAAACCCCTATGATGGCGATGAGATCTGCCCAGCCGATACTAATACAAATACAAATGCAATTAAAACAGCCATCCAAGTCCTGACTACGGCCCTGGGGGCCAAGCAGACGTCGGGGGTGCCCACACCCCCCCCAAGGCCTCCCATCCTCTCCCCAGGGCCCAACTGCCGGGGGAAATCCAGCCTGCAGCCTCCCAACAATCAACCCCCGCGGCCTCCCACCTTCTCTTCAGGTCTTCAGGACCAGCAATGGGCAGCTCAGGGCAAAACAGGCAATGATGAAAATCCATGTTGTTGCAATTCTCGGGAGGATTCATTGCAGCATCTGCGAGCCGGCAAATCTGGGCTCCGCCCCCCCCCAATGCCTCATGGGAAGAAGGGAGAAATCCTGAACAACGCCCTCCCCCAGATCACATGGTTTCCGGGCACGCCCATCTGGAGTTACTAAATAGTCAAGAAAGGATTCCCTCCTCGACCACTAGAGGGGCCCCTTTCACTCTGGGAACGCCTTTCCCTTTCCCATTTATGTCAATGGACATTTCAAAAATTTTTGAAAGTGGGTCTGATAAGGACTATATTCCGGCAGCAAATCTTCCAAATGATTTTAAAAAGCTACAACTGGGAGGAGAAAATTATAACAGTTGGAGTAAAGATATACAGCTATATCTCTTAAAGAATGGGACTCTACAAATGGTTCAGAAACCACCCCCTCCCCCATGGGGACGTCGAGAAGAGTGGCGACATTTGCAGGCTTACTCGACCCTGCTCAGTTCTCTGGATAATAACCTGTTCTCCAGCATACCAGCGGGGCTCAGAGCTGATGAAGTGTGGCGCCTATTATACAATTTATTCAACAGCGATACCATTGGTTCCATCACCAGACTTACAACTGAGCTTTATACAACCAGACTGAGGTTTGGTGCCAGCAAATCTTGCAAAATTAAAGGCACTCACGTCAGAATTAATATCCAGAGACTTTCCTGTAAATGATGTGAGCATGGTTGCGATCATTTTTGCTTCCCTAGACAGGAGTTGGAGCAATTTCATTGTTTCACTCGAAGCGGTCAAGAGGGAAAACATAAATCTGTCCTACCTCACAGGAAGACTGATCGAAGAGGATAGAAGGAGAAGAGATGCCGGAGAATACGCCAGAGTCACCACTCAGCAAGCCAGAAAGGGGCGCCACAACTCAGAGCAAATTAATGCTCTACTTAAGTGTTTCATCTGTGGCTCTGAGGAGCACCTCAAGAAAGACTGCCCCATCAACATCCAGCCCCTAAATGTGGTCCCAATCAAGTAAGAGGCAAGGGGCAAGGAAGGGGGCGTGGCAGGGGCAAGGGAAATTCTCTGCATACTTGTTCCCTCACCCCCACAACAAAGGCTGATAGCTCCACTGACTTATGGTTACTGGACTCTGGAGCTTCTTCTCACATTACTAATATGAGTCAAGGTTTTAAAAGGTTAAAGAAAATTAACTCATCTGTCAAGGTTGCAAACGGTGATACTGCTTCAATTGTTGGGGAGGGATTTGTTTCTGTACCTGGTCTTGGGAAAGTTGAAGGTGCCTTGCACGCTCCCTCCATAGCCAACAACCTATTAAGCATTACCAAATTGTGTGACGATGACAAAGTGGAAGTTTTATTTCGCAAGGGGGGAGGTCATGTCACCAGGGACCAGAGGGTCATTGGAAATATTACAATCATAAACGGCTTACCATATTTTTCTCCCAAGCCACCACAGCCTGTCCCAAGGCTTTCCAAGGGCAGTGTGGGCAAGGAGCCTGAATCTCAGCAGGTGTTGTGACTCGGGGCCAGCCTGTGGGCCCGGCAGCCGGCTCGGATGTATCGGATGACTCAGATGAGGGGGAGGAGGGAGACGAACCGGTTGATGATGGCTTGGAGGCTTCGCAGAGCCCTCAGCCGGGGCCCTCTTCTCAGCTGCGTGAGCCCGATAGTGCGGAGGATGATGACCCACAGCTGGCCCTGTTCAAGGACGCCCGACGCAGGAGGCAGTCGAGCAGGAACAAACAAAGAAAGGCTGCGGGACTCCTCGGGAGGAGGCACAGGGAGACCACGCCCTGAACTCTAAATAAAAGGAGTGTTTGGGGAGGGGCTGGTTGCTGAAAGCAACCCTTCCGCTTGAGGATTCAAGTTCCTGTGCTTTTGGTTTCTTGTTGTTTTGCTTGTGAATTAAACTTGGCAGACGCTTTGCAGCCTCAGACGCTCTCCAGTCTCTACTGCTTGAACAGGGGTTTGCCTTATTACAAGGCCGGTAGTTGGCTGGTTCAGAACAGTTTGCTTTCAGCCTCCCACCCCTTACTACTACGATGGAGCAGCTTCTTGCCGAGAATGCTCAGCTCACCCAGCAACTCACTTTGCTGGCAGCTCAGGTGGCTCAACTGCAAGCTCAGGTACATGCTGCACCCCCACCCAGGAGGAAATGTCAGATAGCTATGCCGGATAAGTTTGCTGGCAACCCAGAACTGTTTCCTGCCTTCCTGGGACAATGCCAGCTTTTTATCAGCGTGAGAGCAGCTGATTTCCCCACTGACCGAGATAAGGTGGGATTCGTGTTGAGCCTTCTGTCGGGGGATGCAGCTCGTTGGGGCACGCCTCTGCTGGCACAGCCTAGCCCTTTGTTGGATAACTTTGGGGGGTTTTGTGACCATTTGCGCCTCATGTACGAGGACCCGATTAAGGCGCAGACTGCCACCCGACGCCTGAAAGCTTTGAGGCAGGGTCAGCGCCCCCTACAGGCCTACATCAGCGATTTCCGGCTGCTTAGCCAGGATTCCGCCTGGAATGAGGCTGCGCTCGTGGATGCCTTCCAGGATGGCTTGTCGGAGGAGATGTTGGATGAGCTGGCCCGCGTGGACATTCCCTCAGACCTGAATGGGCTGATCCATCTTTGTCTGCGGATCGATGCCCGGCTGCAGCAGCGAAAGAGTCGCCGTGCCACCCCACAGACCCCTGCCGCTCCTGTTGAGCGTGTGCCCCCAGTCCAGAGGGAGGAGCCAATGGAGCTGGGTGCCGCCCGGTCCCGTCTATCGGTGACGGAAATGGACAGACGACGATCGGGGGGGTTGTGTTTTTACTGTGGGGACCCTGGACATTTGGCTGCTTCTTGCCCAAAGAAGCGTCAGCGGGCATCAGTGACCAAGCCGGCCCCGAGAAAGTCCCCTGCTTTGCTGTCGGGAAACGGCCCGAGCCCGATCTAGACGGTGTGATAGATCGGGCGACCCACCACGACCACGCCGAGCGACGCCATTCTGACGGTGCCTGTGAACCTCCACGGCATTTGATTTTGGAGGCACGTCTGATCCTTCCTGGCAAGCCAGAGGGGATTCCGGTCCATGCCTTAATTGACTCTGGGGCTACCACTAACTTTATGGACTCGGCCTTCGTGGCCAAATGGGCTATTCCCCAGTGTCCGGTGGATCCGCCCATGCTAGTGGAGACTATTGATGGTCGAGTGCTCCTGTCCGGGCCTATTACGGCCGCCACGCAACCAGTGTGTATGGCCATCAGTTCCCATGTGGAGGCCATCCAGTTCTACATCACTTCGGATCTGCACTTCCCCGTGGTCTTGGGACTGGCGTGGCTCCGGGCGCATGATCCACAGATCTTTTGGTCTCAGAACTTGGTCACCTTCCCAAGTTTGCAGTGCGTGGATCACACCCGCCATATCTGTGCCGGCCAGGTGGAGGGTTCCTCAGGGGTTTCCTTGCCTCCCGAACTGTCCGACTTTGCTGATGTGTTCAGCGAGTCAGAGGCGGACCAATTACCCCCGCACAGGCCCTATGACTGTTCCATTGATCTAGTCCCTGATGCGCCTCTCCCAGTGGGGCGTTTGTACTCCATGTCGGAGCCCGAGTTGGCTGCATTGCGGGACTTCCTGACAAAGAATTTGGCTCGTGGTTTCATCCGGCCCTCGTCCTCGCCAGTGTCTGCGCCCGTGCTCTTCGTCAAAAAGAAGTCGGGCGAGTTACGGCTTTGCTGTGAGTACCGGAAACTCAACGCCATCACGGTGCGTAACCGCTACCCGCTGCCCCTCATCCCCGAGCTCTTGGACCGACTCCGGGAGGCTAAGATCTTCACGAAACTGGACCTGCGTGGAGCTTACAACCTCGTCAGGGTTCGGCCGGGTGATGAGTGGAAGACGGCGTTTGGTACTCGCTATGGACATTTCGAGTACACGGTGATGCCGTTTGGCCTGACCAACGCCCCCGCTGTGTTTCAGCATTTTATGAACGACATCTTTCGAGATCTGTTGGACCAGTTTGTCGTAATTTACCTGGACGACATCCTGATTTACTCCCCGTCGCGTGAAGCGCATCATCAGCATCTCCGTCAGGTCCTGCAGCGCCTCCGGAAACATCGGCTATTTGCCAAGTTGGAGAAGTGCCAGTTCTACCAGGTGACCATCGATTTCCTGGGTCACCGCATTTCTCCTGAGGGCATCGCCATGGAACCGAGTAAAGTTGAGTCGTTGCAGAGTTGGCAACCCCCGCGTCGCGTGAAGGATGTTCAGCGACTTCTTGGATTCGCCAACTACTATCGAACATTCATCCCTGGCTTTTCTGCCTTGACAGCCCCCCTCACCCGGCTCCTGCAGAAGAAGACTCGGTTCCAGTGGAACGCCCCCGAACAACAGGCGTTCCAAGCTTTGAAGGACGCCTTCATGAAGGAGCCCATCTTGAAGCATCCTGACCCGCAACGGCCGTTTGTCGTGGAGGCGGACGCCTCCGACATTGCCATTGGGGCCGTGTTACTCCAGGCAGCGACGCCCAGCGGTACCCTTTTCCCTTGCGCGTATCACTCTCGGAAATTGAATCCCTCGGAGCGCAACTATACCATCTGGGAGAAGGAGCTGCTGGCTATCAAGGCGGCGTTCGAGGCTTGGAGGCATCATCTGGAGGGGGCGCGGCATCAAATCGAGGTCCGGACGGACCACAAGAATCTGGAAAGCCTGCAGACCGCTCGGAATTTGAACCAACGCCAGATCCGGTGGTCCCTCTTCTTTGCGAGGTTTGACTTCCGGGTGCGGTACATACCAAGCGGGCACAACCAGAGAGCGGATGCTCTGTCCAGGAAGCCCGAGTACACCCGAGTGGAAGACAAGCTTCCGCCCAGGACCGTGATCCCCGTCGAGTCTTTTGCTGCGGTGCGGGAGCCGGTGGATATACGGGCTCGGATCCGGGAGGTGCAGCAGCAGGAGGCGTGGGTGGCTCAGCGGAAGGAAGAGGTGGGGCCAGATTCGCCTTGGTCGGTCACGGATGGACTCCTGTATTATCGTGACCGGCTCTATGTTCCGGGAGGGCCACTCAGGGGACTCGTCCTCAGCCAGTGTCATGATAACCCGGCTGCGGGGCATTTTGGCCTGTTCAAGACTCTGAACCTGGTCTCCCGTACCTTCTGGTGGCCCCGAGTCCGACACGACGTCCAGTCTTATGTCACCTCCTGCGTCCCATGCAGGCAGGCCAAGTCAGCGACAGGGGCCCCGCCTGGTTTACTGCAGCCTTTGCCAACACCCAAGAGACCCTGGGGGGCTGTGTCCATGGACTTTCTGACGGATCTACCCCCATCCTCCGGCTTCACGACAGTGTTCGTGGTGGTGGACATGCTGACCAAGATGGCGCACTTCATCCCCTGTCGCGGCTTACCGTCAGCTCGCGCCACTAGTCGCATGTTCATCCAACAGGTGTTTCGGCTGCACGGCCTCCCCGATAGAGTCGTCTCCGATAGGGGGGCCCAGTTTACAGCCCGCTTCTGGCAGGAGTTGATGCGGGCGTTGGACATTAAGGTTTGCCTCTCGTCCGTGCATCATCCTCAGACCGACG
Organism: Vipera berus; assembly: GCF_964194415.1. Lineage (NCBI taxonomy): Eukaryota > Metazoa > Chordata > Lepidosauria > Squamata > Viperidae > Vipera > Vipera berus. The sequence goes on along the minus strand of NC_138210.1, from coordinate 31,608,027 downwards.
GGGGTACCGAGAAGGTCATCGGCATCTTAGAGCAGTATCTGCGCTGCTACGTTAACCTGCAGCAGGACAATTGGGTGGACTATTTGGCCATAGCCGAGTTTGCCTTTAACAACTCGCAGCACACCTCCACGCAGATGACACCGTTCTTGGCCAACGTGGGTTATCACCCCCGGTTTTTCCCCCTTTCTCCCGTGGACTCACCGGAGCTGGCAGCGAACGAATTCATGGCGGAGTTACAGGCGATCCATCGGTTGGTGCGACGGCAGCTGGAGAAGGCCAAGGCCGACTACAAGAGGTTCGCCGATCGGTCGAGAAGGGATACGCCTCCACTATCGGTGGGGGATCGGGTCTGGCTGTCCACCAGGAACCTACCATCCACTCGGCCGGCGAGGAAGCTGGACCACCGTTACCTTGGACCGTTCCCAGTCGAGGCCGTCATCAACCCGGTCGCCTATCGTTTAACTCTGCCACGTTCCCTGCGCGTGCACCCCGTCTTCCATCGGTCCTTGTTGGTCCCCGAACAACCGGCTTGTCCACTTCGCCAAGCGGAACCTCCCCCATCAGGATCTCGCGATGGCGGCAGCACCCCCGAGTACGAGGTCGCCAGCATCAGGGATTCCCGCTGGCTGAAAGGTCGCTTCCAGTAACTGATCGAGTGGAAAGGGTACGGGCCGGAGGACTTCACATGGGAAGACGCGACCGCCGTTCATGCCCCTGCGTTGGTGACTGCTTTTCATGAACAGTTCCCATCCCGACCGCATCCGGATCGGCAGCCCCGGGGGAAGGGCCCTGCGGTGCGGGATAGTGTTGTGACTCGGGGCCAGCCTGTGGGCCCGGCAGCCGGCTCGGATGTATCGGATGACTCAGATGAGGGGGAGGAGGGAGACGAACCGGTTGATGATGGCTTGGAGGCTTCGCAGAGCCCTCAGCCGGGGCCCTCTTCTCAGCTGCGTGAGCCCGATAGTGCGGAGGATGATGACCCACAGCTGGCCCTGTTCAAGGACGCCCGACGCAGGAGGCAGTCGAGCAGGAACAAACAAAGAAAGGCTGCGGGACTCCTCGGGAGGAGGCACAGGGAGACCACGCCCTGAACTCTAAATAAAAGGAGTGTTTGGGGAGGGGCTGGTTGCTGAAAGCAACCCTTCCGCTTGAGGATTCAAGTTCCTGTGCTTTTGGTTTCTTGTTCTGTTGTTTTGCTTGTGAATTAAACTTGGCAGACGCTTTGCAGCCTCAGACGCTCTCCAGTCTCTACTGCTTGAACAGGGGTTTGCCTTATTACAAGGCCGGTAGTTGGCTGGTTCAGAACAGCAGGCACCTACAGCACCACTCAAAGCAACTAGAGCCAAGAGGGTGTCAATGGGGAAGCCGATTCACAATAAGTGCGTCCACCTCATGCACAGAAGGCTAGGACATGCAAGCTTCCCTGTAGTTAAAAAGATGGGAGAATTTGCTGAGGGAGTCCAGCTCAAGGACTGTGACGTATTTCTGGAGTGTGCCATTTGCAAGAAAACAAAGAGGAAGGCTGCCCCGACCTCAAAGGTGTCATTACGTAAGACTCAATACCCATACCAACTAGTACATGTTGACCTAGTTGGGCCTTTCACACCATCCCTAGGAAAGAAAAAGTATTTTCTCACTGCCGTTGATGATTTTTCAAGATACGGCCACGTGTATACTCTCACAGAAAAATCTGAAGCCTTTGACGCCATAAAGTCACTGTACAACTTCGTAGAGACCCAGTACAAGACCAAGATCGCACAATTGCAGAGCGATCGCGGGGCTGAGTTCATGTCTCAGAAGTTCCAGGACTGGGTAAGGCGTAAGGGCATCCGCCATTTTCTAACTGCACCATTCACCCCTTCGCAAAATGGTGTAGCTGAGAAAAGGAATGGAATCCTGCAAACCATGATGCGTAGTCTGATTGCAGACGCAGGTGTCGCAGAATCATACTGGGGAGAGGCGGTCCATTATGCCAATTACACCTTAAACCGCACCTGGAGCAGTGTTGTGAACCAGACCCCATATTTCCTGGTTCACGGTAGGAAACCAAATCTGGGACATTTGCATGTGTTTGGTTCCTATGCATGGGTGCACATCCCCAAGCAGCTGCGGAAGAAGGGGAGATCTGTTTCCCAGAGCCTAAGGTTCTTGGGCTATGCTCCTGGCTCCAAGGCCTATCGTTTCCTGGGAGAAGGGGGCAGGCCTGTGACTTCCCAATCTGCCTCTTTCGAAGAGGATTCCAATTGGACCCAGATCCACTCAAATGATCTGAGCCCATATGCCAACCGACCCAGCAGAGGCACACCGACCACGACATCACCTGAGACGACCACATACCCTGCCACCGACAAAAGTGAGGAACAAGACGAAGATGTGTCCAGTCCCATGGAAGAAGACACGCCGTCTTCACCCCCAGCGACACCTCAGAGACCCACGGAAGAAAAGAGCGGTGAGTGGCAGAAGGTAAGGAGGTCAAAGCGGTCCAACAAAGGGGTCCCGCCAAAGAGAATTGACATTGGCCACATCGCGTCTGTCAACAGCGTTGTGGTCACCCCAAAATCCTTCTCTGACATCCAGGAGGTGCCCATCGAAGAGCAGGAGAAATGGCAGCTCGCGATGGAGAAGGAGATGCAGAGCTTAAAACAACTCAAGTTCTTCACCCCCCAGCAACCTCCAAAGGAGAGGAAAGTCATTGGCACAAGGTGGGTTTACAAGGCCAAACCACTTGCCAATGGCCTCTACCTATATAAGGCCCGTTTGGTAGCCCAGGGCTTCGCTCAGCGTTACATGGAGGACTACTCGGAGACTTACTCTCCAACCGTCCGGGCAGAGAGCGTCAAGGCCGCCCTCGTGACTGCAGCCGCCCTGGGAGAAGAAGTCTTCCAATTTGACATCCAGACGGCTTACCTCCATGCCAACTTGGACCGGCAGATCTACGTGAGAGCTCCTCCTGGCTACCAGCAAGAAGGGGGAAATACATGGTTGCTTCACAAAGGGTTATATGGTCTTAAGCAGTCAGGGAAATTATGGTATGACTGTCTTAGAAAGAGTTTAGAACGAGTTGGTTTCTCAGAATCTCATGCAGATCAATGTGTTTTCACATGCAATTCCAAGGGAACCACAGAACGGGTGTTAGTTTATGTGGACGACCTATTATATGTAGGGCCTAACAAGGAAAGGTGTGATGAATTTGCCAAGGCCCTGGAAGAAAAGTTTACTCTGAGGTCTTTGGGGCGGGTTGACAAGTACTTGGGTGTGTATATTTTGGCCACTAAGGGGGGGTTCGCTCTATCTCAAAAAGAAAAGATAGAGGAATTACTGGCCAAATGCAAAATGACAGAATCTAATCCTACGCATAGCCCAATGCAAAGCGACTTTTACAACCACACCCATAAGGACGGTCCTGAGTTCACAGATAACACGCTTTACAGATCTGTGATTGGCTCCTTGCTATACATCAGCAATTGGAGCAGACCTGACATAGCTTTAGCTGTGAATCTATTGTCCAGGCACGTGGAACACCCAAAGGAATTCCACTGGACTGCTGTTAAAAGGGTGCTTAGATACCTAAAGGGCACAGCTGATGCTCTCCTTATGCTAGAACCAGAGAAGGGGAAGACGGCCCAGCTCTCCGCTTACTCAGACGCAGACTGGGCTGGCGACACCAAAACTAGACGGAGCACTTCTGGTTTCCTCATATTGCTAAATGGCTGCCCAATACATTGGCATGTTAGGCAGCAAAAAATTATTTCTTGCTCCACGGCCGAGGCTGAATATGCCAGCCTGTCAGACACGGCCAATGATTTGACTTGGTTCAATGAGCTGATAACAAGCATCTGGGCATCTCCCCCTCTGCCCATCCAAATTCTAGAGGACAACACAGCCGCCATTGCAATCTCGGAGGCTTATGCAGTAGGCTCCAGATCTCGCCACATAGACATACGCTATAAAAATGTCAGGCAGCTTACCAAAAAGGGTTTTATACATGTTGAGCACTGTAATACAGCTGACCAGATAGCTGATCTGTTTACCAAGCCTGTTCCCATTGACCGGCACAACCTTCTGTGTAAGCGTTTGTGTTTGGCCTTCTGAATGTTTTCATGCATGTCTATGACACCTGCTCGCCCCTTACATACATTCACTGGTCCCTGTCATTGGCTGGCAAGAAGGGGAATTGTTAGATGATTAGTGCCAGCCATTGGCAGTTCCCCAAAAGGATCATCAGATGGAGGCAAAGAGGCTTCTTTGCTTCCACTGATGAGCCAAGGGTCTCGGACCCACAGCCCCATTGGCGAGAGAGTTTTATGGTCAGGAAGGGACCAAGACCCCCCATAAATACCTCTGCACGAGGGGCTGTTCTTTGTTCTAGTTTCTAGTTTTCTATTCTCCAGTTCTTCCCCTACTCCTAGCTCTTAGTCCTTCTCTTGTTTTAGTCATGTAATGCTAGCTTGTTTTGTTTTATTTTATTTCTCTCTCACATGCAGGCATGAATGCTTTCATGCCAAGTATTTCTTTCTCTTTGATCTATCATTGAATAAAGCTAATATGATTGCATCTCTGCGTGATGCCTTTGCTTGGAAGCTCCTTTAACGATTCACTCGTGAGATCACCTCACACATCAAACATCAGCTCCTTACACTCCGGCGGAAAATGGAGTGGCAGAATGCAGAAATGGGGTTCTGCAAACCATGATGCGTTGCCTACTTGAAGATGCTAACCTCAGTCTCCCATACTGGGGTGAAGCTATTAAATATGCTAATCATATCGTCAACCATACTTGGAATAGTGTAATAAATCAGACCCCTTATTTCATGTTATATGGACACAAGCCTGACCTCTCACATCTCCATATTTTTGGTTCATACGCTATGGTGAATATTCCCTTGGCCCAAAGAAAGAAAGGGGGTCCTGCAGCAAAAAGAATGAGATTTATGGGTATTGATGATAATTCAAAATGGAGCAAATATATTGACTCTCATCATGTAATAGTGATTTCACAATCTGCTGTTTTTGAGGAAGATGCTGACTGGTCCAGGATTCATTCTAACGATCCTGAAGTTTATTTTCCTAGAGTTGCTGCTGCCGATGTCTCGCAGCCTGATGATCAAGATCCACAGGAGGATGTTCCTTCCTCAACATCTTCTCAACCTACTGTTCCGTCTTCGCAAGCCGCCAATGCTGCTGCTGGTGACGATGACAAAGACGATGACGACACGGAAGAAGAATGGACGGTTGTTCCGAGACGTTCCAAGAGGGCCACAAAAGGGATTCCTCCAAAACGATATTCGTGGCAAGTAACAAAAGCACTTTTACCATTGATTTGTAATGTTACACTTCTGCCTGAGAAGTTCACACAAATCAAACATCTTCCTGAAGCAGAGCAAGATAAATGGTATGAGGCAATGCAGGCTGAAATGGACAGTCTAAAGAAACTTCAAGTTTTTACACCTGCAAGTCCTCCAGCAAACAAGAAAGTTATTGGCACTCGATGGGTTTACAGGATTAAAAAGAAGCCAAATGGTGAGTTGTTGTACAAGGCCAGACTTGTAGCCCACGGTTTCGCACGTTATCCTGAGGACTATACAAATACATACTCGCCCACAGTGCGAACTGAGAGCGTGAAAATTGCCTTAGCCACTGCAACTATCCTTGGTTTGAAGGTTTTCCAGTTCGACATTGAGACGGCTTATCTACATGCTGACTGTTCTGTACCAGCCTGCTACCGGCCCTGCAGAAAAAGCAGGGACAACCCCTTTACAAACGGCAAGAGGCTGGAATAAAGCCTGCCAAATTTATTAACATAAAACAGACACCAACCATGAAACAGGAGCTATGAAACAGGACTATTCAAGCGGTTGCCTTCAGCAAACCAGCCCTCCCACACATTCCCCTTTTATACAGTTCAGGGCGTGGCTTCTCTCTGCCTCCTTCCGAGGTGCCCCATTGCCTTCCTCTGTTTACTCCTGATTGACTGCCTCCTGCGTCGGGCGTCCTTGAACAGGGCCAGCTGTGGGATTTTCCACTGGAGCTCTGCTCAATGTGGCGCCGACCGGCTGACCATCTGTGCAGCGGGGGTCTCGAGACCCCCCTCTTCGGAGCCTGGTGGCGTTCCTGAGACCTGTGACGCCTGGATTAATTTCTACAACTCGGTGGTGCTCCGGAATGCCTTCCTGCTGCTTGGGGAGCCGCGTGTTGCTGGACTGACTATGAATCGCGGCTTGGAGCGGCGGGGGGGTGAAAACGCTGGAGTGGTGGAGATGTTGTCCGGCTGGTGTCCGAGAGTGCTGACGGTGAAGGGAGTTGGCCTCTCTGACATGGTGACCTGGCCTGGTGGTGGAACGCGGACGCTGTTGCCTCGGACATTTGTGAGGCAAATTTAATCTCTGCGCCGCCAGAAAATGATTAGACCATGTTGTGGTTTCCTTCTTGACTGATTATCATCCAGTCTTTTACAACATGGAAGTGACTTATACAACTGGAATTTCTTCTACCATTTTGTGACTATACCGGCTTATTAATCCTGATGTATTTATAGACTCTTTTGCTCTAACTCCCTCCTCTTCTCCCCCCTCCCCTATAATGGAAGGTCCGGGTTATAACCACTGTGGGAGAGTGGTTATGATTTACATCTGCTGCCTCTCAGGGGTGAGAGCTCTGGGTGGTACTGCTTCCCCAGTTTTATGTACCAGGCTGCTCCCCGGCCTCGACCGCCGTGAGAGGGCGGGATTAGATCTGCTCCGGGGTTTCCCAGCTCTAGTGGCAGTGGAGCTGGGCTGGCTTTCTGGTCATTTGCCTTCGACTTATTTAATTTTAAGATCCTCCCGTGTCGATCTGGTCTGCCTTGCTGTCTTTTTTGTCGGACCTGTTTAAGATCATGCGTCTGACTTATTCTAGCACGGTCTTATACGCCCTCAGGGGGTCCCCCCCCATCCTGGGAGCGACCCGCCTTATTATTTACACCTCCTCTTGATGAAGGGCCCGATTGTTGGGACCCTGAGAGATGGTTGGGCACGGGTAGGGGCCTCCGATATAAGCCAAATAAGAGGCCCCTGATTACTTTTCTGGTTAAATTTTTTAGGAGGTTAGGGAGGGGGGTGGGAACTTCTTTTGGTTGTTCGGATATGGGGGGCAGTCCAGCAACTGTTGTTCGGGCCAGGGCCGGGATTGATCGTGGAGGGGAGGAGCGGGGGTCGGTTGCCCCCGGGGCTCCAGGGCAAGTCGTGGGATTGCCCATTCCCACGACGTTAGGGAATGGCAGCAGGTGCAGGAACAGAGGGCCGTATCGATCTCAGGGAAGGCCTCTCCGCTATTTGCAAGCGGTGAGGCGTTCCGACCCTCTTGTTCTTCCCCGAGGTCCCGGGAGTGAGGATGTGCAGCCTCCTGAGCTCCGACTGGTGTACTTGAATGCCAGGTCTGTCGTCAATAAAGCTCCTCTCGTCCGTGATTTGGTCGAGTGTGAGCAGGCAGACCTGGCTTGCATCACGGAGACTTGGTTGGGCCCAGAGGGCGGTATTCCTCTGGCTGATCTTTGCCCACCAGGTTTCCGGGTGTTACACCGGCCTCGGGCTCAGGGTAGGGGTGGGGGAGTGGCTGTTGTTATGAGGGAGACCTTAGTTCCGCGGGAGGCCACCGTTCCCCAGATAGTCGGATGTGAGTCTCTCTTTTTGAGATGCGGCCCTGGTGCGCAGTTGGGCTTGCTGCTGGTGTACCTTTCGCCTAGTCACGCAGCAGCAGCCCTGCCTGAGCTCCTCGATGTCCTCTCTGGGTTGGTGGTTGAGTTCCCAAAACTTATAGTTTTGGGGGACTTCAATCTACCATCTCTGGGAGGATCATCTGAGTTGGCTCGGGAGTTCATGGCTTCCATGACGGCCATGGACCTGACGCAAGTAATTTCAGGACCGACTGGTCGGTGGTTAGATGATCTTGGTGGGGGCTCTCCAATTATTATGCCCCTGTCATGGACCGATCATCATCTCCTGCGGTTGGCCTTCCGTTTTGCTACCCCCCGCCGTGGGTGTGTGGAACCAGTTAGATGGTACCGCCCCAGACGCTTAATGGATCCTGAGAGGTTCCAGGCAGCGCTGGGGTCCCCACCTGCCTCCCCCACTCACAGCTCGGCAGATGCCTTAGTGGAAGCCTGGGAAAGGGCAGCCACGGAGGCTCTTGACCGAGTTGTACCCTTGCGGCCCCTGACCCGATGCAGATCCCGTCGAGCTCCATGGTTCTCCGCGGAGCTCCGGGAGATGAAGCGTCGGAGACGGGGCCTAGAGAGCGGTTGGAGGTCCAGCCGATCCGAATCCGACCGATTGCGACTAAGAACCTACATTAGGTCTTATCTCGCTGCGATAAGGGTGGCGAGGTCTAATCACTTCGCTACCCTTATCGCGTCTGCAGATAATCGCCCAGCCGCTCTGTTTAGGGTGACTCGCTCCCTCCTTAATCAGGAGGTGAGGGAGGAACCCTTGCAGGGTCGTGCCGAGGAGTTTAACAATTATCTGTCAGACAAAATCGCTCGGATTCGGACCGGTCTGGACTCTGACTGGGCAGAGTCTGGCGATCAAGACGCGGGCGGTCTTGTCGATATCACCTGGGAGGAGTTTGATCCTGTGACTCCGGAGGAAGTGGACAGGATTATGGGGAGACTGAGCTCCACCACATGTTTATTGGACCCGTGCCCTTCCTGGCTGGTTTATGCAGCCCGGGAGAGGACACGCAGCTGGTTCCAAGCAGTTATATCAGCTTCTTTGAGTGAGGGCAGCTTCCCTGCCATCTTGAAAGAGGCGGTGGTGAGGCCTCTCCTCAAGAAGCCTGCCTTGGACCCAGCTGTATTGAACAACTTTCGTCCGGTCTCCAACCTTCGCTTTCTTGCGAAGGTTGTTGAGAGTGTGGTGGCGCATCAGCTCCCTTTGGTCCTGGATGAAGCGGATTATCTAGACCCGTACCAATCGGGTTTCAGGCCCGGGCACAGCACGGAGACGGCATTGGTCGCGCTGGTGAATGATCTCTGGAGGGCTCGGGACAGGGGTCATTCCTCTGTTCTAGTCCTATTAGACCTCTCAGCGGCTTTCGATACCATCGACCATGGTATCCTGCTGCGGCGTCTCAGGGGATTGGGAGTGGGAGGCACGGTTTTACAGTGGTTCTCCTCCTATCTCCAGGGACGCTCGCAGTCGGTGTTGACAGGAGGGCAGAGGTCGACCGCGAGGTCTCTCGTTTGTGGAGTTCCTCAGGGGTCGGTCCTCTCGCCTCTCCTGTTCAACATCTACATGAAACCGCTGGGTGAGATCATTCGTGGCTTTGGAGTTGGGTATCATCAGTATGCTGATGATACCCAGCTTTTTCTTTCGACCCCAAACCACCCCAGTGATGCCCTCAACGTGATGTCCCGTTGCCTGGAGGCGGTTCGGGTCTGGATGGGGAGGAACAGACTTCAACTCAACCCCGACAAGACCGAGTGGCTTTGCATACCTTCATCCCGGGTCTATTCGGATATTCCATCTCTTTCTATGGGGGGTGAATTATTACCCCCCGTAGATAGGGCTCGCAACTTGGGAGTCCTCCTAGATTCACGGCTCACCTTGGAAGATCACATGGTGGCTGTGACTAGGGGGGCTTTCGCCCAGGTTCGCCTGGTGCGCCAGTTGCGGCCCTATCTAAGCCGAGATGATTTATGCACGGTCACTCACGCGCTCGTGACCTCTCGTCTAGACTACTGCAACGCTCTCTACATGGGGCTTCCCTTGAGGACCACCCGGAGGCTCCAACTGGTACAGAATGCAGCCGCGAGAGTTGTGTTGGGAGTCTCCCGATACTCCCATGTTACACCTCTGCTCCGTGAGCTGCATTGGTTACCAGTTGTCTTCTGGGTGAGATTCAAGGTGCTAGTAATGGTGTTTAAAGCCCTACATGGCAGGGGTCCGGAGTACCTTAGGGAACACCTGCTGCCGGCGTCTACTTCCCTCCGCCCTGTGCGTTCCCACAGAGAGGGTCTCCTCAGGGTGCCACCGGTCAGAGAATGTCGACTGGTGGCCCCCAGGGGGAGATCCTTCTCTGTGGGCGCCCCGGAGTTATGGAACCAATTACCGGTTGAGCTCCGGACGGCGCCCGATCTTCGCTCCTTTCGCCGCGATCTGAAAACATACTTGTTCGAGCAAGCCGGCCTGGCCTGAGGGGGGATTGGTGGGGTCTTTTTACTATTTTTATTGGGGTTTTTACCATGTATTACTGTATTTTTAATCGGGCATGTATTTAATTATTTTTTATTTTTTGTAAATCTCTGTGTTTTATTCTTGCCCTGTACACCGCCCTGAGTCCTCCGGGAGAAGGGCGGTATAGAAATATTAATAAAATTAAAAAAAAATTAAATCTTCATCCACGCCTTCAGGCTCACACAGCTGGGTCTCCGTCGTGACCAGGTGGGAGGGGCCTGGCTGAGGGCTCTGCGGAGCCTCAAGGCCATCATCAGCAAGCTCTTCAACACCCCCCTCCTCCTCCTCTGAGTCGTCCGACCCAACTGCCGAACCCACAGACTGACCCTGAATCACAACACTGACCTAGATGAAGACATCTATGTGAAAGGTCCTCCAGGTTTTCGACAGCAAGAAGGGGATACCTGATTTCTACACAAAAGTCTTTATGGTCTGAAACAGTCTGGTTTAATGTGGTACTTATGTCTTTCTGACGAACTAAATTCAATGGGCTTTATTAAGTCCGCAACAGATGAATGCGTGTTCACGAAAAGATCTGATAATGGGTATGAGATAATTCTTGTTTATGTTGATGATATTGTTTATATTGGGCCAAATAAGCAGATGAGTGAGGTTTTTGCTAATGCTTTACAGCAGTTTTTCACATTGAAGTCTTTAGGACACATTAACACTTATTTGGGTGTTCAAGTTGCCAAAACCCAGAAGGGGTTTAGCCTCACACAGGAAGATAAGATTGAACAACTATTGCATCACTGCAACATGGAGGATGCTAAGACAGTGAGTATACCCATGCAAACCGATTTTCACAACTTGGCACATGAACCAAGTCCTGAGTTCGAAGTTCAAACACTTTATCGCTCAGTAATTGGGTCTCTGCTGTATATTAGTAGTTGGACTAGACCCGACATTGCACTTAGTGTTAATCTCTTATCACGACACGTAGGCAAAGCAAAACAGTTTCATTGGACATGTGTTAAGAAATTATTGAGATACCTAAAACACACCAAAGACATGAAGTTATTGTTAGAACCTACACATACTGACTATGCAGAGTTATGTTGTTATGCAGATTCAGATTGGGCAAGTGATAAGAAATCATGGAAAAGCACTTCAGGTTATATGATGTTTCTAAACGGATGTCCTGTTTACTGGCATGTGCGTAAACTTCTTGTTCCTCTACAGAAGCTGAGTATGCTTGTGTTTCTGATGCATGCAATTCCTTAACCTGGTTTGATGCTTTAGTCACAGATATCTGGACACCTCCAATTCGACCGATCACTGTGATGGAAGACAACGAATCTGTAGTTTACATATCCGAGAATCGATTTACAGGTTCCGGGTCAAGACACATTGACATCCGTTATCAAAACATAAGACAAGTAGTTAAACAAGGTTTTGTGCAACTGCAGTATGTGCCTACACGTGATCAAATTGCTGATATGTTAAACAAACCACTACCTGCAGCCCAACACGAGTATCTGCGTGAGAAGATGTGCCTTACCTGAATCTTCGCTTTGCTGACGAAAGAAGGGGATGTCACTGCATGTTTTTTTAGTTTGTCTGAAAAGCTCATTTCTAACTGTACATTTCTTTCTGTTCTGCACCTGTGTTGATAACCTATCTGGTAACCATAGTGAATGTCATGTGGTCTAGCTATGTTATGAGTTAGTTTTGCTGTGTGCGCAAGCGTAGAAAGTTTTTCTAGTTTTTGTCTTCACTTTTCTTTTACTGTTTGATGAGAAAGGATGTAGTTAGTTAGCTTTTTTTGTTTATATATATATTTTTTGTGATTAAAGGTTTTTAATAGAATATGCGTTGGGTTTTGTTTTCCTTCACCCGCACACATTATGCATCATCTGAAGCACGGTCCATCGCCCTCTGATAGGAAGAATTATTCCTTGACAGGCTGGGTAGTTAAAATAAGAAATAACCAGTTGTAAATAGTTCACGTTACATCAACAGAGATGCCCTCTCTACTTCCCTTAGTTATTGCATAGTCAAAATAGGCAAGTTAGTACATTTCTAGTTGTAACCTAGTCAATCAACAAAACTTAAAATATATTTTCAGTAATATATATCAATATCCTGTTTTTAAATTTTATCTAACTGCAATAGGATATTCTAGAGTGGCCTATAGTATATAGGAAAAAGCTTAATTTTGGGGTAACCCACAATTCCCTATTTCAATAAAGAATAATTCTTTTGTCTACAAAACTTATATTGTTCATTACAAAGCATTCTTATGTTTTACCATTAAAGTCTAATTTTCATCTTAAGAAATCACCAGTTATTAGAAATATGTTTTTTGCCTTAACCATTCAACAATTATTAAAATACTATCTTTTATATATAAAATTCTAGATTCTATACTATGGTTCAAAAATAACCACTGAATATTCTATAAGTCATCTTGACCGTACATCAATTATTAAAGTACTATCTTTTGATATGTCATTCCAAGTTCTAAAATATAGTTCGGAGTTATATTCTAAAAGCTTACATTTGTTTTCCTTTACCAATCTAAAAGCTAAATATAAAATCAGTTATATTTTTTAGGGATTTCCCTTAATCCATAAAAGAGATATTTTTATAGTCTATCTTTAGGAATCCCAAAAGAGAAACAAGTTCAGTTTTTTAAAAATCTAACTCTTGCCTTCCTTTTGTCCCAATCATGCTTCCCTCTTGGCAACTTTAAAATCTCAAATGTATCTTCCTTTCTTCCTATACCCCTTATTTGAATCCAGGGAGCGTATCCAAATGTCAGTTTTGCAAGGAAGATGTCCCCTTTGTAACCACTGTATTTTTGCTTTGATAATTCAGTTTTTGATGGTTGATATAACACAGTTGTCATTAAATCAGTCAAATCTTTTTGTTCTTCCAATTCTATCTGGGTTAGGTAGAAAGTAGTAGCTGGTATTATGATTGTCCTTTGATTAATTGAATTCTCAATATATTGTATTTGAAGGCCTTTAGTGTCTTCACTCTTGGTGTTGTTTTCTTCAGGTGCTGCTGCTTTTTGGGTTGTAGTTTTTGTAGTTGCCATTAAAGTTTGGATTTAAGGTCTTCTGTAGGTTGCTTTTGTTGTTCTATTTTAGTGTTAGTTTCCACTTCTTCTATTTGATTTTGGGTTATCTTTTCCTCATTTAAAGTCAAAATTTGATTTGGTGGCTTTAAGTTGTCAGATTTTTCTTGCAATTTGACTTTAATTTGCTCTGTCATTGCTAAAACTGTGTCCAGTATCACTTTATAATCAAGTGGTGGTATGTATTCATCCATTTCGTTGTTGTTTGCAGTTAAATCTTCCATGGAGGCTGTTTTAATAATAGTCAAAGATTTTCCACCTCCTGAAGAGTTGTATTCAGTGCCAGGTGTTCCCACCCTTATCTTAGTGTCAAGGACAGTTGTGTTATTAAGTCAGCAATCACAACAAAAAAAGGAAATTTACTTGCTGTACCAGGTTTTGCCACAAGATGTCATCAGTAACATATAACATGCAATGTAGAAATTTTCTTTTCTTTTTCCAAATTAATATAGAACTTTTGTAGGATTAGTCCAAATTTTTTCCTTAATTCACAGCTTACAGAAAAGATAGGGTAGTGGATTCCCAGCAACAAATAGAAGCTTTTTAGTAAATACAGATGAAATTACTTAATTTCTTTGCTGAATTAATTAAAGTTCTTTTATAGCTTTGAGGCTTTAAGATTTGTTCCCAAAGTAGATATTCACCGTTTTCTCAAAAAATGGGGAAAGAGATTTTCAGGAAAGTCCCACAGGAAGATGGTTAGGGAAAAAGGAAAGGTAAAGGCTCACCCAGGTCCTCCAGATTGCTTCTTAGTGCTAGGTAGTGCTTTTGGCTTTCGGCAGGGAGCGGCTTAATGATCGGCCATCTTTATGGCCGGTCTCTTCTTCTTCAGGCCAAAGGAGATGATCCCGGATTCCAGCAGAGGGCTGCCGCCCTTCCGCGATCGCAGGAAAGTCCTCCTCTTGGTAATCACCCCTCCAGGGCGATTTTTTACCCTTTTCAGGGTCCTCCTAAAAAGAAAGAAACAGACGGCAGGAAGCAGGCTGTTCCTGCACGTCCGGAAGCACCACGTGCGCAAACCAGAAGCCCAATGTGCATCTTCTTGAGCCACTCCTTTGTTGCCTTGGCCATGTGTTTTGGGTCATTGCCATGCTGGAATACCCATCCACAACCCATTTTCAATGCCCTGGCTGAGGGAAGGAGGTTCTCACCCACGTTTTGACGGTACGTGCCCCCCTCCATCGTCCCTTTTGATGCGGTGAAGTTATCCTGTCCCCTTAGCAGAAAAGCACTCCCAAAGCATAATGTTTCCAGCTCAATGTTTGACAGTGGGGATGGTGTTCCTGGGGTCATAGGCAGCATTCCTCCTCCTCCAAACACAGCGAGTTGAGTTGATGCCAAAGAGCTTGATTTTGGTCTCATCTGACCACAACGCTTTCACCCAGTTCTCATCTGAATCATTCAGATGTTCATTGGCAAACTTCAGACGGGCCTGTACATGTGCTTTCTTGAGCAGGGGGACCTTGCCAGCGCTGCAGGATTTCAGTCCTTCACGGCTTGGTGTGTTACCAATTGTTTTCTTGGTGACTATGGTCCCAGCTGCCTTGAGATCATTGACAAAATCCTCCCGTGTAGTTCTGGGCTGATTCCTCACCATTCTCTTGATTATTGAAACTCCACGAGGTGAGATCTTGCATTGAGCACCAGACTGAGAGATTTGACAGTTATTACGTGTTTCTTCCATTTGTGAATAATCGCACCAACTTTTGTCACCTTCTCACCAAGCTGTTTGGCGATAGACTTGTAGCCCATTCCAGCCTTGTGCAGGTCTACAATCTTGTCCCTGACATTTTTGGACAGCTCTTTGGTCTTGGCCATTGTGGAGAGTTTGGAATCTGATTGATTGCTTCTGTGGACAGGTGTCTTTTATACAGGTAACAAGCTGAGATTAGGAGCACTCCCTTTAAGAGAGTGCTCCTATTCTCAGCTCGTTATCTGTATAAAAGACACCTGGGAACCAGAACTCTGGCTGATTGATAGGGGATCAAATACTTATTTCACTCATTAAAATGCAAATCAATTGATAACTTTTTTGAAATTTATTTTTCTGGATTTTATGTTATTCTGTCTCTCACAGTTAAAATAAACCTACCATTAAAATTATAGACTGATCATTTCTTTGTCAGTGGGCAAACGTACAAAATCAGCAATGGATCACATAATTTTTTCCCTCACTGTAAATCAGAAGTACTTCAGGCAGAAAATTAAGTAACAATTAACATAACAAATAATTTCTTATTTCAAATACTTCGGGTAGAATAGTTTAAGAGCAGCATAAATAGCAATTGCTGTGGTAAGCTGCTTTACATAGTTGCAAAGTTTGTAGGGTTATAATTGGTCTTCACTGAAGAAACATTCTTTGTTTTTACACTGTATGTCAATAGTTTATGTTGCAAGATTTCTATAATATAGAACAGTATCACTTTAATACTGCTTTATGAAGCAACACAAGGGAAAAGAACTGAAACCTATCTCCTTTAAACGATTCAAATGAAACATAACTAACAAATCAAGGATCTAGGATGTTTCACCCCCCACCCTTGACCCTGCCTCCTTCTCCTTGAGTCTCCCGCCTCCGCCCATTCACAGGGAGCTTTCCTCCTCTGCTGGACCTCCCCCAGCCATTCTTCACAGCCAATGGGCCCCTTGCCCTCCGCCCTTTGCCCCGGCCAATTCGCTGAGGACACATTTGTCCTGGGCCTTTGGCTCCACAGGCCGCCAGCCAATCAGGTGGCAGGCAGAAGCTATGGTGCTGCAGGGGCAGCATGTGATTGCTGATTGGTGATTGCAGGGGCTGGGGGGTGGCTTCTGGCATTGAAGGGGGGCATGGGGTTGTGTATTGGGGTGCTAGCTGGTTATTCCCCAAAGATTCCTTGCGCCTGTCATAAATACAAGTCAGATGCCACACGTCTGAAATTTATTTTTTTATAGTTTTTTTAACAGAATTCAATAATTATTCAACAAAAACATGTTGTCTGATTATCTTATTCATTAATACAAATTAGATTCCTAATCCCTAAATCTTTTCTCTAGCCCACAGGTCGGCAACCCACGGCTCTGGAGCCGCATGCGGCTCTTTCAGCCTTCTGCGGCTCCGTCGTCCTCCGCCATTTGCAGAGAGAGAGATAGAGAGAGGCACTTGTGCTTCCCTTCTCTCTCTCTCTCTCTCTCTCTCTCTCTCTCTCTCTCTGTGTTTGTGTGTGTGTGTAAAAAAAAGAGAGAGTGGCCTTACGCTGTTCTCCCAGAAGCTGACAAGCTTATTGGCCAGGGCTCCTGCCTTTGCTGTGTCTCCACGGGAAGCAGGAAGCAGCAGCAGCAGCTCTCTCTCTCTCACACACACACACACACACACTCACAGAGAGAGAGAGAGAGAGAAGGGGGGGGACTGGCAGACCAAGGGCAGGAGAGCCAGCCCAAGAAGAATGTGTGTCAGCTTGTCCGAGAACAGCCAGCTTGCCAGGTGACCAGAAGATCGGAGAGAGGGAGAGGGGGGGGAAGAGAGAGGGAGGGAGAGGGAGGGCGAGAGAGCAAGAGAAAACTCATGCACAGCAGCCTCTATTTCTTTTTAATTAAACTCTTCAATTAAGCTTCCCTCGCGGGCGTGGGCATTTTGCAGTTCCCAGTGTTTTTTTTCCTCTGGGAAACGGGTCCAAGTGGCTCTTTGAGTGTTTAAGGTTGCTGACCCCTGCTCTAACCATTGATAAAATAGGTCCCAAGTTTGAAAATATTCTGTTTCTTCTTTTTCTTTCAACCTTAAAGTAAGTCTGTCCATTTCCGTACAGTCTAATATTTTTTTGATTATTTGTTCTTCTGGTGGTATTTTTTCATTCTTCCAATATTGTGCAAATATAATTCTTGCCGCTGTTGTCACATGTAGAATCAAATATGTACTTTGCTAATCAGATTTTTCTGGCATTATACCTAGTAAAAAAAGTTCAGGTTTATACTCTATGTGTTTCTCTAACATTTTTTCTAACCAAGGGTGGATTATTGTCCATTTCCAACATTTCTCTGACATATTTTTAAACATTTTTGCTAATCTTGGTGGTGGTAAGTGGCATCTGTAGAACATTTTATATAAGTTTTCTTTATATGAAGCTGACATTGCCAATTTATAGTTTCTTTCCCACAAACTTTGCCACTTCTCTAAGTCTATATTATATCCAAAATTCTTTGCCCACGCTATCATTGTCTCTTTTACTTGTTCATCTTCCATTTTGAAATTTAATAAGAAATTGTACATTTTTTAAATTAACTTTTCATCGGAAGTTAGTAATGACTGATCAAACATAGTATGCTCTTTATAAAATCCATACTGTTTAATATCTTTGTCATATCTGACTTGCATTTGTAAATGTGACCACCATGTTAAATCAATGCCCTGATTTTCCATCTCTTGCCTGGATTTTAAGATCCCTTCAAAATTTAGAATATCTTTGTATGTCCATATTTTATCGAGAGTGACTAGATTTGGATGTACAAATGCTTCCATTGTTGAAAGCCATCCTGGAATTTTCAAATAAATTTTACATTTTATTTTTCCCCAAGTTAATAATAGTGCATTTCTAATGTAGTGGTTTTGGAAGTATTTATGTATTTTATTTTTCCCATACCATTAAAAAGGCATGCCAACCAAGTTGCAGGACATGTCCCTCCAAATACAGCAATCTTTTATTTCTAAGAGTTATCCATTCTTTTATCCATGTTAACACTGATGCTTGATCATATGAGGATCATATGAGGATCATATGAGGACCCAGATTGTTGGGGGCAATTAAGCTGACTTTGTAATAATGCCGCTTGGGGTGTGTGTGAAAGCCCTAATAAGCAGGCATATACATAGAATGAAGGCTACTGCTAAGCTTGTAAGCCGCCCTGAGTCTTTGGAGAAGGGTGGGATATAAATGGAATTAAAATAAATTTTAAAAAAATAAAAATATAAAACCCAATCTGGCAAGCCAAAACCTCCATTTCCCTTGGCTTCTTGTAACATTTTCAATTTAATTCTAGCTTTCTTTCCTTGCCAGATAAATTTTTGAATTAGAGAGTTTAAATCTTCAAAGAATTTTTGTTTTATAGGTATCGTTTGAAACAAAAACAGTATTTTTTTGTATGTGTGTGTGTGTGTGTGTGTTGGACCCGCCTTGGAACGGCTGGTAGGGAGGCAGCAGTCCGGCATTTTTCCCCCTCTCATTTTTTTGTGTCTCTCTGTGTGTGTGTGTGTGTGTGTGTGTGTCTCAGACCTGTGGGGAACGGCTGGTAGAGGTGGTGGCAGTCTGGTGTTTGCATCTCTCTGTGGGCCCGACATACACACACAGGAGGGGGGGAACGCCGGACGGCCACCTCTGTTCTGTACCAGCCTGCTACCGGCCCTGCAGAAAAGGCAGGGACAACCCCTTTTTCAAGAAGGCAAGAGGCTGGAATTACGCCTGCCAAATTTATTACTACAAAAACAAACGGAACAAGACAAACCAAGAAACCGGAGCTTTAAGAAACATGAACTATCCGAGCGGTTGCCTTCAGCAAACCAGCCCTCCCCACACATTCCCCTTATATAGAGTTCAGGGCGTGGCTTCTCTCTGCCTCCTTCCAAGAAGCCCCATTGCCTTCCTCTGTTTACTCCTAATTGACTGCCTCCTGCGTCGGGCATCCTTGAACAGGGCCAGCTGTGGGTCATCTTCATCCACGCTGTCAGGCTCACACAGCTGGGTCTCCGTGGTGACCAAGTGGGAGGGGCCTGGCTGAGGGCTCTCATCAGCAAGATCTTCAACCCCCTCAGCAAGGTCTTCAACACCCCCCTCCTCCTCCTCTGAGTCGTCCGACCCAACTGCCGAACCCACAGGCTGACCCTGAATCACAACAACCTCTACCAGCTGTTCCCCACAGGTCTGACACACACACACAGGAAGGAGGTAAACAACGCCGGACCACCGCCTCCCTAACAAACCTCTCCTGCGTGCGGAGAAATGCCCATTCCCTCTGCTGAGCCATCCCAGTTGCTTGCATTGCGGAAGGCAATCATTTGGAACAAAGACACGAGATTCGGCGTTTCTCCGCCCGCGCTGATCTCACCCTCCTTACAGTCTCCCTCTCTTTGTTTCAGCTTGCTTTCTGCATTTGGGATGAAGACTCGAGAGAGGGAGACTGTAAGGAGCGTGAGATCAGCGCGGGCTGAGAAACGCTGAATCTCGAGTCTTTGTCCCAAATGCAGAAAGTGCTGATCTCGCACTCCTTACAATCTCCCTCTCTCGAGTCTCCAGTCTTTGTCCCAAATGCAGAAAGCAAGCTGAAACAAAGAGAGGGAGACTGTAAGGAGGGCGAGATCAGCACGGGCTGAGAAACGCTGAATCTCGAGTCTTCATCCCAAATACTTGCCTTCTGCAACGCAAGCAACTGGGATGGCTCAGCAGAGGGAATGGGCGTTTCTCCCCACGCGCTGATCAGCGAGCGCAGAGAAACGCGGATTCCCTGTGCGCCCTTGCAAGATATGGAGGTGCTCCAGGGAAGTAACTGGGATGGCTCAGCAGAGGGAATGGGCATTTCTCCGCACACGCTGATCAGCGGGCGCGGAGAAACGCCGAACCTCGAGTCTTCATCCCAAATGTAGAAAGCAAACTGAAACAAAGAGAGGGAGATTGTAAGGAGCGCAAGATCAGCGCGGGCTGAGAAATGCCGATCTCGTGTTCAGATTGTTGGGGGCAATCTCGCTCCAGCGTCTTGGCGAGCACACTGGGCCGCCCCGCTCCTTGGGGCTCGCTGCTGCCATGGGGGCCCGCTCGGGGATTTGTTTCTGCAGGTTAAATCGGAACCAAGCAGCAAGTGAAAAAGTTAGCAGCAGTAGCGGGAGTGGTTTTAATTGCCAAGCGTCCCCATGGAAGTCAATGGAGGTGCCGCGGCTGGCCTTTTGAGTTGGTGAGTGAATGAGAGCGAGAGAGAAACGTTTATTTAGCAGTGTGAGTGAATGAGAGCATGAAAGAGGCTTTTTGGAGCAAGAGTGAGGGAATGAGAGAGCGAGAGAGAAGCTTTTGCAAACAAAACATGAGTGAATGAGACCGAGTGAGAAACCTTTCCAAGCAAAGGTGAGTGAATGAGAGCGGAGGGGGCAGGGTGCCTGTATGTCTCCCCTTAGGCTCCACTGTTCTGTCAAGCCTCTTGTTTTGCACATAAAATACATTGTGAAAACTCAGCTGTCAGTTGATCTTAATGTTATAAAATGAAAAGTATGCCATTTGCAATTAACTTGGCATAAAATAATTCATTTGCATTTAATTGTAATTGTTCAAAGAATGTTCGGAAAAATGTTCGGCCCTTCAGCGTGTTCACTTCATCCAATCTGGCCCTCTTTGAAAAAAGTTTGGACACCCCTGCCTTAGGCCAAGCACCCCCTCCAATTCCCAAACATATTATGGTGGAGGGAGAACAGCGTTTTGAGATTAAGGAAATCCTAGATTCACGCACACACCAGGGGGGGTGCCCAATATCTAGTCACATGGAAAAGCTCAGCCTGAGTGGGTGCAAAAGAATCACGTAAAAGCCCCTAGATTAATTAAACGCTTTCATGACCGCTACCCTGATAAACCTAAATGAACATTTAACCACTATTTCTTATCCCCTTTATTTATTTTCTCTCTTCTCCAGGTGGATCTTCCCTTATTTTAGAGGGGCAGCATGTCAGGTCCACATCGGAATGCTGCCATTAGCAAAGGGAGGGGGATCACACGCTAGTGTGGATTGGGGATGTTCCTGCATTGTTTTTACTTTCACTTTGATGTATATCTGCATGGGAATTAGGAAGGGGGGAAGCTCTCATGGTCAACTGGTTTAACTCCTGCCAGCTGGCAAGGACGAGGCAAAAGAGAAAAAAGCCAGTTATCACATCCTGACACCAACGGACTGGCTCCTGATGGACTGGGGCATTGGGGTGGGGCGGAAGAAACAGGACTTTTAGCTTAACGCTTTTGTGCAGGAACTTCAGATTCCACCTTTTTTCTCTACAATCACTATCTCTCAGTAAAAGATCTTCTTTGAAACAATGCCCGTTTCCTGAGTTGTACTTTGAGGGGATAGCTAAGGCAGGACCTTACAGAGCGTCTTTTTTCTCAACACGTTTCTTGCGACCCTATTTGCAACAAAACGTTTGATAATTCTGTGATCACGCCCCAATATCTTAGCAATTTCAAGAGTGCTGCATCCCTCTGAAAGACGTTTTACAATTTTTGACTTTTCAGAGTCAGTTAAACCTCTCTTTTGGCCCATTTTACCTGAGGAAAAGAAGCTGTTTAATGATTATGCACATCTTGATATAGGATGTTGATCTCCTTAGACCACACCCTCCCTCATTACACAAATACACATCACCTGATATGTTTATATCCACTAAGCATTCAAGTTTATACAGATTGGAGGTGGAAAATATGCATGAAAATGATGATATGGTCAAAATACTCACTTGCCTAATAATTGTGCACACAGTGTAAATAAAAGCAGTGTACTAATAAAAAATCTGACCATTTACACATTCACATTCTACCACTTACCATGTAGAAGTAGGATAGACAGCAGCAAATGGTCCAGAAGACAGATCCAGTTTTCACTGACTTCACCTAAGAAAGTTGTCTGAGTTTTAATTATAGTAGAAAAGACAAAAAATATACAAATTTTTTACTCTGCTCACAGTAAAAAATGACAATAAAGGTTATCTTATAAAATACTGTATTTGAATGTTTTTCAGAATTTACCATTTCTTCTAGATCAGAAACAGACCTATGCATATGCAAGAAAAAATGTTTGAACTGTTATCTTGAGCCCCTGACCTTTGTTCATTCCGCCGGGACCTGAAGACCTGGCTCTTTGAGCTCTCTGGCCTGGTCTGAGCATATTAATTGGGATTTTAACTGTTTTTAACTGAGGTTTTATTGCAAGGTTTATATAATTCTTTTTAATTGATTTTAAGTTTTGTAATTGTATCTGTTTTTTAAAATACCTTGTGAACTGCCCTGAGTCCTACGGGAGAAGGGCGGTATATAAATTGAATAAATAAGTAAAATAATATAAATAAATCTTAAAGACCATGTACTCATTTGTTTTGAAAAGCAAACGGCGGTAGAAAAACTGTATTAGCTATATTTATTTTTAGTGACTATTAGAAAAAATAGGAAATTATTGTGCACATTTAGATTTTTAAAAAAGTAAGTAGAATTTATACAATAGTACTTACCCACAAGTAATAAGTGAACTGTAGTGCAAATATAGCTATCCCTTCATTGTCAAAAGATCCTGCAACTGATCGTGATATGTAACCTGGTACAACAGCAATAAAACAGGCAGCTAGAAGCCCGGCTCCCTAGTTCCACAGTTCTCTGGTAAGAATGAAAGTAGAAATTGATATATTTAGAAGTTCAAATGGACATAAGCTAATGTACAAAGATACTGGATAAAAGTATACAGAAAATGTGAAACATAGCTGACTAAAGGAAGCAGCAACAATGAAGAGAAAGTGAGGACCTATGGCAGGGGTTTCCGGGTGAGGACCTATGGCAAGTTAGACATTTCAACTGGCTGATGAAAAACTATCTAGAGGAAGGAGAGATCAGGGGATCACCCATTTGTATTCTGGTTAGCTGCTCCTAATGAGGAAACCACAGGAACTGAGCTTCCTGTGTTTGGTCATGAGTTGTGTGTCTTGGGAGCTGAGGGAATATCAAAGTGCCCTAAACTGTGCAGCCTTTATGGACATATGACTGGCAAAAACTTTACGTCCTGAAAGACATTGTGATATAATTTTACAACCAAAGAAAGACATTCCAAATGGCAGAGAACAAAGATTCTCCCTGAGTTGTCTTCTTTTTGAGATTAAGAGAAAAAATGCTATCTTAAAGGATTTTAATTGAAAAACAAAAAGTTTAACAAGACTGTGATTCAAGAAAGTTTTAAAGGAAGAAGACAGTAATTTTAGAAAACAGAAGAATAAAGGCAGTCCTTGACTTATGAGCAAAATTGAGCCCAAACTTTCTGTTGCTAAGCATCTTGATCACATGATGCTGCAATGGTCGTGTGAAAAACGGTCATAAGTAACTTTTTCCAGTGCTGTTGTAACTTTGAACGGTCACTAAATGAACTGTTGTAAGTCGAGGACTACCTGTATATTTTTTTCCTGATGAAAGTGTCTTTCTGTAAGAGGAGTGGCAGAACCTGGGAGCAGAGTCAAAAGAGGAATCAGCCTATGCTGACTCAGGAATTCTGGGAGTTCAAGTCCATGAGTCATAAAAGAGTCGAGGTTGCCTACCCCTGGTCTAGAGTCTGTACAAAGCCACAAATATACTAAGTCTACCCCAGCTCCCTTCAATTTCATTAGTTGAATGGATAGGCATGAGTAGTAATAAAGGGACGCGGTGGCTCAGTGGGTTAGGACGCTGAGCTTGTCGATCAGAAGGTCGGCAGTTTAGCGGGTCGAATCCCGAGTGCCACGTAACAGAGTGAGCGCCTGTTACTCGTCCCAGCTTCTGCCAACCTAGCAGTTTGAAAGCACGTAAAAATGCAAGTAGAAAAATAGGGACCACTACGGTGGGAAGGTAACAGCGTTCCAAAGAACTGAAAAAGTTTCATTTCTCTAACTAACCCAGTCGAAAGCATCATCCCCCCGCCACTTACTCTAATGGCAAGATGAAAACAAAGAGGCACGTAACTGCCAAACTTTCACTCTTTGACACTTTGTTTCTGCCATGCCTAGATGGATTTTTCAATAGAGCTACAGTTTTGGTCAATTTAAAGAGCTGGGAGGTTCTCTTGTTGAAAGTGCCAAATGGGACAGTTAACATTAAGTCAGTTCTCAGAGTACATCACATCAAATTAGTCCGTGATGTATTGAAAAAACTGTTGAAAGCTAAACTGTATGCAAAACTGTCAAAATGTGAATTTCACCAGGCACGCATCGACTAACTGGGATATTGGATTTCAAATGAGGGAGTAGAAATGGATCCTGCCAAAGTCAAAGCAGTTATGGAATGGCAACCCCCACGCACCCGTAAACAGCTTCAAAGCTTTCTAGGGTTTGCCAACTTTTATCGTCAATTTATTCCTTCTTTTGCAAGGATAGCCATGCCAATCACTTTGTCAATGCTGCAAACATTGACATGTTTTTACACTGACAATATAAGAGGCAGCCTTTTGCTTTAACTGTTTGGCTTTGAATCACTAAAGCACGGGAGGAATTCAACCCGGATGTTTTGAGAAGATAAGGGATAGCGCGCTTCAGAAGGGAAGTGAAACTTTGTGTGTTAAACTAATTGGTGAATGTGATTCATGACGTGTAATTAAGGGAGGGAATTCTGTATGATATGATGTGTCAAGGGGAGGAGAATTCAGATTCTTGCATCCATTGATGAGTGCCGATGCTTCGTTCTCATTATTATAGACGTTTTAGAATAAACAATCATGCAAATTTCTTTGATCTGTCTCATTAGTCAGAACCATGACACACTGACTTACTCAAAACAGGCAAAGGGGGGAAAAAACCCCAACCTTGTCAGCCGTTGCAATGGTCATTAGAATGCCAGGCGGCATTTGAAAACCTAGAGCAGACATGTCAAACACAAGGCCCACAGGCTGGATTCATCCCAGGGAGGGCCCAGATTTGGCCCATGGGGGCTGTCCCAGAAATGGCAAGGAACCGGCCCCCGCTGCGCCAGCCCTGGCCCATTGCAACCCAACTGGGCACCCTGAAACATGTAAACAGAAATGGCGAGCGGTCAGGGGCTGTTGGTGTAGAGCAGCAGCTACAGCTCATGTGCCTCAGCCCGCCTCGCCCCTCCCAGCTTAATCCTGTCACACCCTGCCACGCTCCACTTTGCCGGGCTTCTCCTCCAGTCGCTCTACTTTGCCAGGCAGCCTCCCCATGCCTGGCCCCGTTTTGCAGAGCCTTTCCTCGCTTGCCTAGCACCCCAGGGCACGCCCAGCCTGTGGGATGAAAGGTGCGGAGATGTGAGCGCACGACTGCCGGCTCCCAGTTGCCCTCTCCACCACGTGGTAGGGCCGGAGAGGGAAATGCAGCAGTCATGCAGAGCCGCAGCCTGGAACTCTGTGGTGGCTGGAGAGAAAGGGTGAGAAGAAGGAGAAAGCAGGAAGGGTTTCTCTGTGTGTGTGTGTGTGTGTGTGTGTGAGAGAGAGAGAGAGAGAAAGAGAGAGACAGCGACAGAGACAGCAGAGAGCCAGGAGGGGAGGAGGAGGAGGAGAAAGCCGTGTTACAAAAAAGGGGATCTTCCACCTTTCTTCTCCCCCCTCTCTCTTTTTAAACTTCCTCCTGCTCCATTCAGGAAGGGTCTCTCTCTCCCTCTCTCTGTGTGTGTTTGTGAGAGAAAGACAGAAAGAGAGAGCCTGGAGAGGAGGAGGAGGAGGAGAAAGCCATGTTACAAAAAAGGGGATCTTCCACCTTTCTTCTCCCCCCCCCTCTCTTTTTAAATCTCCTCCTGCTCCATTCAGGAAGGGTCTCTCTCACCCTCTCTCTGTGTGTTTGTGTGTGTTTGTGAGAGAAAGACAGAAAGAGAGACCCTGGAGAGGAGGAGGAGAAGGAGAAAGCCATGTTACAAAAAAGGGGATCTTCCACCTTTCTTCTCCCCCCCTTTCTCTCTTTTTTAAATCTCCTCCTGCTCCATTCAGGGTTTCTCTCTCTCCCTCTCTCTCTCTCTCTCTCTCTCTCTCTGTGTGTGTGTGTGTGTGTGTGTGTGTGTGTGTGTGTGTGTGTGTGAGAGAGAGAGAGAGAGAGAGAGAGAGAGAGACAGCGACAGAGACAGCAGAGAGCCAGGAGGGGAGGAGGAGGAGAAAGCTGTGTTACAAAAAAGGGGATCTTCCACCTTTCTTCTCCCCCCCCCCTCTTTTTAAATTTCCTCCTGCTCCATTCAGGAAGGGTCTCTCTCTCCCTCTCTCTCTGTGTTTGTGAGAGAAAGACAGAAAGAGAGAGCCTGGAGAGGAGGAGGAGGAGGAGGAGGAGAAAGCCGTGTTACAAAAAAGGGGATTTTCCACCTTTCTTCTCCCCCCACTCTCTTTTTAAATCTCCTCCTGCTACCTTCAGGAAGGGTCTCTCTCTCCCTCTCTCTGTGTGTGTGTGTGTTTGTGAGAGAAAGACAGAGAGAGCCTGGAGAGGAGGAGGAGGAGAAAGCCATGTTACAAAAAAGGGGATCTTCCACCTTTCTTCTCCCCCCTTCTCTTTTTTAAATCTCCTCCTGCTCTGTTCAGGGTTTCTCTCTCTCTGTGTGTGAGTGAGAGAGAGCCAGAGCCAGCAGGGAAGCGAAAGTGTGGAGAAGGGAGTGTTGCAGAGTAAGCAAACTTACAAAAAGAGGGGATCTCTCTCTCTCTGTCTCTCACACACATACATACACATGCTGCATGGGGAAGGCGGTGTGCAGAGAGTGGAGAGAGCAAACTCACAGATTGGCTTTGTGGTCTATTCCTGCCTCCTTTCCTTCCCTAAAATCCAGGCAATAATAGAACTCTTTGGATTGAATGGGAAGTTAAAAGGAATTGGTGTGAGCTGAAATTAAAACGCCGAGTCAACTCCCCCACCCCCACCCAAATTATTTTGTCAGAGACTGGAAAGTGTTTCTTGCTTCTACTTCCCCTCTTCTCTTTTATAATTTAATCCAGCCTTGCCCAAACTAATATCTTTTGGGTGTCATGGACCACAGTTCCCATCATCCTGTGGCTATGCTGGCTAGAAATGCAATGCCTTATTTTCTCTGTAGTATGCGCCTAGGAGGCAGTAGGTCTGTGGGATTTAGATGTATGTAAACATTTGTTTCTTCTGCCTAATTTACTAAATCTACATCTAATTTGAAATTAAAGTTTCTGAGAAATCCAGGGTGGTTTAAAAGAAAACTCTCAAAGACAACTATTGTAAAGCATCACTAGCACTGCTTAAAACAATATTAAAAATGTGTATATAAAGAAAGAAAAATATTAGTAGTAATTTACTTAGTGCTGTTTGACCATAAAATGTGTTGTTATTATACATATGCCTGGCTGAACAGTGTGTTTGAAATTGCCTCTAAACAGGTGAGGGATATACTGTTCATATTTTCCTTGGGAGAAAGTTCTGTAATTGGGGTGCTATCTCTGAGAAGGCTCTGCTTGTGGCCACTGTTCTATAAACCAAACCAGGGGGACCATCTGGTCTAAATGGATGGTAAACAAAGATAATTAGGGAGCTGGAGGCTAAAACATATGACAAATGTTTGTGGGAATTGGGTATGTCTACCTTAGTGTAAAGGACTAGGGGTGGTGACATGATAGCAGTGTTCCAATATTTGATGGGCTGCCACAGAGAAGAAGGGGTCAACGTATTTTCCAAAGCATCAGAAAGCAATAATAAATGGAAACTAATCAAGAAGAAAAGCAGCCTAGAACTAAGGACTTGTGAAAACAACTAACCAGTGAAAAGGCTTGCCTTCAGAAGTTGTGGATGCTCCATCACTGGAGGCTTTTAAGTAGAGATTGGATATTCCATTGTCTGGAATGGTAATGAGCAGGGGCTTGGACTAAAGACCTCAAAGGTCTCTTCCAACTCTTTTTCTTTGAGAGAAATGCTGCCAACCTCTCCCCCTCCCCTCATCCCTTCCTGAGCACAGAGAGGAGGAGGGAGGGAGGGAAGGAAGGAAGGAAGGAGGGGAGGGAAACAGGAAGAAAGGGAAGGAAGGAGATGGAAATGAAAAGGAGGGAGGCAGGGAAGGAGGGGAGGGAGGAAAGAGGGAAGGAAGAAAAAAAAGGGAAGGAAGGAAAAGGAAGGAAGGAAGGAGATTGGAATAAGTGGGAGGGAGGGTCTGAGGGAATTCCTGCTTTAGCACTTGGCCACCAGCAGCCCTGTTGCCCTTTCACCATCCCCTGGTGGTCTCCCATCCAATTGCTGAGGATGCTTTGGTTACAAAGCCAGGTCTCCTCGCATGGAGAGGGAGTGGACCTCACTTTGACCCATGCACTTTGTCCTCCTGTATCCATGAGCAACCTGGCCAAGGAGAGGAAGCACAGCATCAGCAGCCTTGAGGAGGAGGTAAACGCAGGTGGGTGCCCCCTTGGGGAAGTGCAGCTAGCCAAGGCAGGGCTGTGGGGTCCTGGTGCCGTGGGAGCTCAAGGGTCGGTCTGGGCTCTTGACCTTCGCTGCCCGGGGCTCCGGGCAGTCTGTGCCACCGTCCAGGGGCCCTGTGCACAGCCTGAGGCTCAGTGAGCTCCTCCAATGGACCATGCCACGGTGCTCACCCCGGTCCCACCCCACCTTCCGCCGGAGACCCTCGGATCTGCCCCAGTCCTGCCCAGGCCCACACAGGTGCTCCCGACGTGAGTGATGTCAAGCTGGCCACGCCCCACTCAGTAAGCCATGCCCATAATGGCCACACCCACCCGGCCCCCCAATGGCAACTACAATGCTGATGCAGCCCTCAATGAAACTGAGTTTGACACCCCTGACCTAGAGAGACTCTTTGCAGCTGAACCGATCCTTAAAACACCCTGACCCCGGGCAGCAATTCATCATTCAAGCTGATGCAATTGACGTAACTGTGGGTGCTGTTCTGTTACAAAAAATCACAGGGGAGAATTACAACCTTGCGTTTACACTTCCCGGAAATTATCTGAGACCGAGGAGGTGGGTGGTTTGGGAGAAAGAGGCTTTTGCAGTTCGTTGGGCATTACTGACATGGCATCATTTCTTGGAAGGTGTTCTGTCCCAGCCTATGACCGTCCTTGTTTGTGTCACAAGAACAACGCCTTTTTTATCAGGCTGGAATAGCCAACCCTTTTTATTTATATACAGTCCTAATACTTAAGTCCTCAAAACAAAAAAACAACAGAATACTTTTCTAACGAATAATTGGTGCAAACAGCAAGAGAGCAGGAGTTAAACAAGAAGTTCACCAATAAAACAAACAGACCATGATTCCCTTGAAGTTCTACAAATGGTTGCCTTTAGCAACCAGCACCGCCCACACCATCCCCTTTTATTAAGCAGCCCAAAGGCATGGCTTCTCAATGCCTTCTCTTCCTTTCACTGAGTTGCCACATAGTCTTGCTCTGACCTGCTCTAGTTAACTGTCTTCTATTATGAGCGTTGATAATGACATCCATCTGAGTCCTCAGAGTCTGACTCATCCTCCCCACACAGCTGAGCCTCATCCAGAACACAAGTTTCCGATGGAATGAGCTTTTCAAAGTACTCTGAGGCATTGTTTACCTTAAAAGTCTTTTATTAGCCCTATAACATCGGCAATCCTTGCCAGGAGAAGCTGGAGTCTGAATTCCCCTCCCCCTTAGCACAAATGTTAAGTTCAATTTTCCTCCTCTTCATTGCTGCCATAAATCACATTGTCCAATTGATTTGAAGGGTCAGTTTTCCCTTCTGTTAGACAATCCGCCATATTCTTATCTTCTCTTATTTCATAACGGCCTTGAGAGACATTCTTCTTCCTCCTTCCCAGCAATAACTAATTTTAGCTTTAACAGTAACACACAAGTTTAACATATGAAATAGGTGCTTCTTCATCTTTTGTCAAAGCAAGAACATTCGATGTTAGCAGCGTTGACAGCTGAGCCTCATCCAGAACAGAATTGGAGGGGCCAGGCCCTTCCTCTGACTGTGACTCTTGTAATGCATCAGAGCCTCCCTCCGAGTCCGATGGCTCTCCAAATCCCACCTCCTCCTCCTCAGATCCCTTGGACTCAGCTGTTGGGAGCACAGGCTGTCACGGAATCACAACACTATCCCGCACCGCAGTGCCCCTCCCCCGGGTCTGCCGATCTGGATGCGGTCGGGATGGGAATTGCTCATGGAAGGTGGTCACCAAGGCAGGAGCATGAACGGTGGTCGCATCCTCCCAGGTGAACTCCTCTGGTCCGTAGCCTTTCCACATGATCAGGTACTGAAAGCGACCTTTCAGCCAACAGGAGTCCCGAATGCTGGCAACCTCATACTTGGGGGCACTGTCTCTGTCATGATGGTCCAGTAGGGGAGGTTCTGCTTGGCGGAGTGGACACGCCGGTTGCTCAGGGACCAACAGAGACCGGTGAAAGACTGGATATACCCGCAGGGAACGTGGCAGAGTTAAGCGATAGGTGACCGGATTGATGACAGCCTCGATTGGGAACAGTCCTAAATATTGGTGGTCTAACTTCTTGGCTAGCTGGGTTGACGGTAGGTTCCTGGTGGACAGCCAGACCCGAACTCCCACCGATAGTGGAGGCGTATCCTGCAAACCTTTTCTAGTCAGCCTTGGCCTTCTCTGTCGCCACACCAATCGATGGGTCGCCTGTAACTCTGCCATGTAGTCGTTCGCTGCTGGTACTGGTGAGTCTAGCAGGGAAAGAGGGAAAAACCAGGGGTGATATCCCACATTGGCCAAGAATGGTGTCATCTGCGTGGAGGTGTGCTGCGAGTTGTTGAACACGAACTCAGCTACCACCAGATAGTCCGCCCAATTGTTTTGCTGCTGATTTACATAGCAGTGCAGATATTGCTCCAGGATCCCGATGACCTTCTCAGTCCCTCCGTCAGTTTGCGGATGATGCACAGATGAGAGGCAGAGCTTGATGTCCAACACTTGCATCAACCCCTGCCAGAAACGGGCTGTAAACTGGGCCCCTCTATTGGACACAACCCTATCAGGGAAGCCGTGCAGCTGAAAACACCTGCTGGATGAACATACAACAGGTGGCGCGAGCTGACAGCAAGATACGGCATAGGATGAAATGTGCCATCTTGGTCAGCATGTCTACCACCACAAACACCGTTGTGAATCCAGAAGACGGGGGTAAATCTATCAGAAAGTCCATGGACACAGCCCCCCAGGGACTTTTGTGTGTCAGCAAGGGCTGCAGTAATCCGGATGGGGCCCCCATCGCTGACTTGGCCTGCCTACACGGGATACAGGACATGATGTAGGGGCCATGTAGGGGCCACGTAGAAGGTACAAGAGACCAGGTTCAGGGCCTTGAACAGGCCAAAATGCCCTGCCGCCGGATTATCGTGACACTGGCTAAGGATGAGTCCCCTGAGTGGCCTGCCCAGAACATAGAGCCGGTCACGATAGTGTAAGAGTCCATCCGTGACCGTCCATTGGGACTCTGGCCCCACCTCCTCCTCCTGCTGAACCATGCACACATCCTGCTGCTGAGCCTCCCGAATCTGAGCCCGTATATCTATTGGCTCCCGCACCGCAGCAAAAGACTCGATGGGGAGCACTATCCCGGGCAGAAGCTTGTCTTCTGCTTGGGAATATTTGGGCTTTCTGGACAGAGCATCTGCTCTTTGGTTGTGACCGCTGGTTATGTACGTTACAAAGAAATTGAACCTCGTAAAAAAAAGAGACCACCAAATCTGGTGTTGGTTCAATTTCCGAGCAGTCTGTAGGCTTTCCAAATTCTTATGGTCCGTCCGGACCTCAATTTGATGCCGCGCCCCTTCCAGATGATGCCTCCAGGCCTCGAACGCCACTTTGATGGCCAGTAGCTCCTTCTCCCAGATGGTATAGTTATTTTATTTTATTTTATTTTAATTCCATTTGTATCTTGCCCTTCTCCGAAGACTCAGGGCGGCTAACAAGCTTAGCAGTTTCTGCAAATAGTACGTGCAAGGGAACAGAGTACCGCTGGGCGTCATCGCCTGGAGTAACACTGCCCCAATGGCAATGTCGGAGGCATCCGCCTCCACGACAAATGGCCGTTGCGGGTCAGGATGCTTCAAGATGGGCTCCTTCATGAAGGCTTTCTTCAAAGCCTGGAAAGCCCGTTGTTCTGGAGCGTCCCACTGAAACTGACTCTTTCTGCAGGAGCCGAGTGAGGGGGGGCTGTCATGGTAGCAAACCCGGGAATGAAATCCCAATAGTAGTTGGCGAACCCAAGAAGTTGCTGGACATCTTTACTACAATGTGGGGGTTGCCAACTCCACAAAGACTCGACCTTACTCGGCTCCATGGCGATGCCCTCAGGAGAAATGCGGTGACCCAGGAAGTTGATGGTCCTCTGGTAGAACTGGCACTTCTCCAGTTTGGCATACAACCAATATTCTTGGAGCCGCTGCAAGACCAGACGGAGATGCTGATGGTATGCCTCTCGCAATGGGGAGTAGATCAGGATGTCGTCCAAGTAGATCACGACAAACTGATCTAACAAGTCCCGGAAAATGTCATTCATAAAATGCTGAAACACTGCGGGGGCATTGGTCAGGCCAAACGGCATCACCGTCTACTCAGTGTCCGTACCGAGTACCAAACGCCGTCTTCCACTCATCACCCGACCGAACTCTGACAAGGTTGTAAGCTCCACGCAAGTCCAGTTTCATGAAGATCTTTGCCTCCCGGACCCGGTCCAAGAGTTCGGGGATGAGGGGCAGTGGGTATCAATTGCGCACCGTGGTGGCGTTTAATTTCCTATAATTGCAGCAAAGCCGCAATTCACCAGACTTCTTTTTGACAAAGAGTACGGGTGCAGACTCCATAGGAACCTGGAATGTAAGATCCATGAATCAAGGAAAACTGGACGTGGTCAAACAAGAGATGACAAGACTGAACATTGACATCTTAGGTATCAGCGAACTAAAATGGACAGGAATGGGTGAATTTAATTCAGATGACCATCAGGTATACTACTGTGGGCAAGAATCCTTCAGAAGAAATGGAGTAGCCTTCATAGTCAATAAAAGAGTAGGAAAAGCAATACTGGGATACAATCCTCAAAATGACAGAATGATCTCAGTTCGAATCCAAGGCAAACCATTCAATATCACAGTAGTCCAGGTCTATGCCCCAACCACCAGTGCTGAAGAGGATGAAATTGACCAGTTCTATGAAGCACTACAGCACCTTATAGAACTAACACCAAAAAATGATGTTCTTATCATCATGGGGGATTGGAATGCTAAAGTAGGAAGCCAAAAGATAACCGGAATAACAGGCAAGTTTGGCCTTGGAGTGCAAAATGAAGCAGGGCACAGGCTGATAGAATTCTGTCAAGAGAATACGATGGTCATAGCAAACACTCTTTTCCAACAACACAAGAGACGGCTCTACACATGGACATCACCAGATGGTCAACACAGAAATCAGATTGACTATATGCTCTGCAGCCAAAGATGGAGAAGCTCTATACAGTCAGTAAAAACAAGACCAGGAGCTGACTGTGGCTCAGACCATGAGCTTCTCCTTGCAAAGTTTAGGCTTAAACTGAAGAAAGTAGGGAAAAGCACTAGGCCACTCAGGTATGAATTAAATCATATCCCTGTTGAATATACAGTAGAGGTGACAAATAGATTTAAGGAATTAGATCTGATAGACAGAGTGCCTGAAGAACTATGGACAGAGGTTCGCGACATTGTACAACAGGTTGCAACCAAAACCATCCCAAAGAAAAAGAAATGCAAGAAAGCAAAATGGCTGTCTGAGGAAGCTTTGCAAATAGCTGAGGAAAGGAGGGAAGCGAAAGGCAAGGGAGAAAAAGAAAGATACACCCAATTGAATGCAGAATTCCAGAGAATAGCTAGAAGAGATAAGAATGCCTTTTTAAATGAACAGTGCAAAGAAATAGAAGAAAACAATAGAATAGGGAGGACCAGAGATCTTTTCAAGAAAATTGGAGAAATGAAGGGAACGTTTAATGCAAAAATGGGCATGATAAAGGACCAAAATGGCAGGGACCTAACAGAGGCAGAAGAGATTAAGAAGAGGTGGCAAAATTACACAGAAGAACTATACAAGAATGAGCTTAACGTCCCTGATAATCACAATGAGGTGGTCACTGACCTCGAGCCAGACATCCTAGAATGTGAAGTGAAGTGGGCCTTAGAAAAGCTGAGCAACAACAAAGCTAGTGGAAGTGACAGTATTCCAGCTGAGCTATTCAAAATCTTAAAAGACAATGCAGTAAAAGTGCTACACTCAATTTGCCAGCAAATTTGGAAAACTCAACAATGGCCACAGGATTGGAAAAGATCAGTTTACATTCCAATTCCAAAGAAAGGCAGTGCCAAAGAATGTTCAAACTATCGCACCATTGCACTCATTTCTCATGCTAGTAAAGTCATGCTTAAAATCCTACAAGCTAGACTTCAGCAGTATGTGGATCGAGAACTACCAGAAGTGCAGGCAGGATTTCGAAGAGGCAGAGGAACTAGAGATCAAATTGCCAACATACGCTGGATCATGGAGAAAGCTAGGGAGTTCCAGAAAAACATCTACTTCTGCTTCATTGACTATGCTAAAGCCTTTGATTGTGTGGATCATAACAAACTGTGGCAAGTTCTTAAAGAGATGGGAGTACCAGACCATCTTATTTGTCTCTTGAGAAACCTATATGCGGGTCAAGAAGCAACAGTGAGAACTGGACACGGAACCACTGATTGGTTCAAAATTGGGAAAGGAGTCCGGCAAGGCTGTATACTGTCGCCCTGCCTATTTAACTTATATGCAGAGCACATCATGAGAAAGGCAGGGCTAGATGAATCAAAAGTTGGAATTAAGATTGCCGGAAGAAATATCAACAACCTAAGATACGCAGATGATACCACTCTAATGGCAGAAAGTGAAGAAGAACTAAAGAGCCTCTTGTTGCAGGTGAAGAAGGAGAGTGCAAAACTTGGGTTGAAACTTAACATTAAGAAAACCAAGATCATGGCATCTGGCCCTCTCAATTCCTGGCAAATAGATGGGGAAGAAATGGAGGTAGTGACAGATTTTATTTTCCTGGGCTCCAAGATCACTGCAGATGGGGACTGTAGCCAAGAAATTAAAAGACGCTTGCTCCTGGGGAGGAAAGCCATGGCAAATCTAGACAGCACACTAAAAAGCAGAGACATCACCCTGTCAACAAAAGTGCGTATAGTCAAGGCTATGGTCTTCCCAGTTGCAATGTATGGCAGTGAAAGTTGGACCATAAGAAAGGCTGAGCGCCAAAGAATTGAGGCCTTTGAACTGTGGTGCTGGAGAAGACTCCTGCGAGTCCCTTGGACCGCAAGGCGATCAAACCGGTCAGTCCTAGAGGAGATCAATCCTGACTGCTCTTTAGAAGGCCAGATCCTGAAGCTAAAACTCAAATACTTTGGCCACCTAATGAGAAGGAAGGACTCACTGGAGAAGAGCCTAATGCTGGGAAAGATCGAGGGCAATAGAAGAAGGGGACGACAGAGAATGAGGTGGCTGGATGGAGTCACTGAAGCAGTAGGTGTGAGCTTAAATGGACTCCAGAAGATGGTAGAGGACAGGAAGGCCTGGAGGAATGTTGTCCATAGGGTCGCGATGGGTCGGACACGACTTCGCAGCTAACAACAACAACAACGGGTGCAGACACTGGCAAGGATGAGGGCCGAATGAAACCCTGAGCCAAATTCTTGTCCAGAAAGTCCCGCAATACAGCCAGCTTAGGGTCCAACATGGAGTACAAACGCACCACTGGGAGAGGCGCGTCTGGGACTAAATCAATGGGGCAGTCATAGGGCCTGTGCGGGGGTAATTGATCCGCCTCTGTCTTGCTGAACACATCAGCATAATCTGTCAGTTCGGAGGGCAAGGAAATCCCTGGGGAACCCTCCACCTGGCTGGCACAGATATGGCGGGTGTGGTCCACACACTGTAAGCTTGGGAAGATGACCAAGTTCTGTGACCAATATACCTGTGGGTGATGCATCTGGAGCCACGCCAATCCCAAGACCACAAGGAAATGCAGAACTGAGGTGATATAAAACTGGATGGCCTCCTCATGGGAACTGATGGCCATACATAATGGTTGCGTGGCGGCCATAATTGGCCCAGACAGGAGCACTCGACCATCGATAGTCTCCACTAACATGGGCGGATCCACCGGGCACTGGGGAACAGCCCATTTGGCCACAAATGCTGAGTCCATAAAATTTGTGGTGGCCCCAAAGTCAATTAAGGCATGGACTGGCATCCCCTTCGGCTTTCCGGGGAGGATCAGACGTGCCTCCAATATCAGATGCCGTGGAGGTCCACAGGCAGCATCAGAAAGACGTCGCTCGGTGTTGTGGGACGCCCGACCTAACACACCTTTTAGATCGGGCTCGGGGCATTTCCCGACAGAGGAATAGGAGGCTTTCTCGGGGCAGACTCGGTCACTGATGCCCGTCGTTGCAGCTTGGGGCAGAAGGCGGCCAAATGCCCAGGGTCCCCACAGTAAAAACACAACCCCCCCAAACGTCGCCTGTTCATTTCTGCCACCAATAGACGAGGCCTGGCAGCACCTAGCTCCATTGGCTCCTCCCTCTGAACCGGGGTCTCACACACAACAGGGGCCGCAGGTGTCTCTGGGGTGGCACGGCGATTCCTTCGCTGCTGCAGCCGAGCGTCGATCTGCAGACAGAGATGGATCAGCCCATTGAGGTCTGAGGGAATATCAACACTGGCCAGCTCATCCAACATCTCCTCCGACAATCCATCTTGGAAAGCATCCATGAGCACAGCCTCATTCCAGGCTGAATCCTGGCTAAGCAGCTGAAAATCGCTGATATAGCCCTGTAGGGGGTGTCGGCCCTGCTTCAGAGCTTTCAGGTGTTGGGTAGCAGTCTGCCTCTTTATGGGGTCCTCATACATCAGACGCATACGATTACAAAACCCCACAAAGTTGTCAAACAATGGACTAGGTTGGGCTAGCAGGGGTGTGCCCCAACGAGCTGCAGCACCAGAGAGAAGGTTTAACATAAACCCCATTTTATCCCGGTCAGTGGGGAAATCAGCTGCTCTCACGCTGATAAATAGCTGGAATTGTCCCAGGAAAGCAGGAAACATATCCGGATTGCCATCAAATTTGTCCGGCATTGCAACTTGGCATTTTCTCCTGGGTGGTGGTGGTGGTGGTGGAGCAGCAGCAGGGACGTTTGATTGTAACTGAGCTACCTGAGCTGCCAACAAAGCCAGCTGTTGGGAGAGCTGGGCATTCTCAGCATGTAGCTGCTGCATAATAGTAAGGGGTGGGAGGCTGAAGGCAAACTGTTCTGTTCCAGCCTACGACTGTCCCAGTTTGCTTCAAGGACAAGACCTTTTTTCTTTTTAAATCAATAGGCTGGAAAAACCCAACCCAAATTTATTTACAGTTACAAATAATAAAGTCCTTCAAACAAAAAAGCAGCAGAATATTTTCCTTAACAAAAATAATTGATTCAAACATCAAACAAGAGTCAAACAGGAAGATTAGCAACAACAGACCAGGATTTTCTTTGGATTTCTATGAACGGTTGCCTTCAGCAACCAGCACTGCCCACACCTTCCCCTTTTATTATCTGTCCCAAGGCGTACCTTTTCAATGCCTTCTCCTCCTTTTGCTGAGTTGCTTCATAAACTTCCTCTGGTCTGCTCTGCTCAATTGCTTTCTGCTTCTAGCGTCTCTAAACAGATTCAGCTGTGACTCCTCTGAGTCTGAACCCTGCTCCTCACACAGCTGAGCCTCATAACGAACATGACTGGGGGGGCCCTGGCTCTTCCTCTGACTGAGAGTCCTGTAATGTATCAGAGCCTCCCTCCGACACCGAAGGCTCTCCAAACCCCTCCTCCTCCTCAGATCCCTCGGACTCAGCTGCTGGGAGCACAGACTGACATGGAATCACAACATATTTAATAAATTAGGCAGAAGAAACAAATGTTTAAAAACATCTAAATCCCACAGACTTACTGCCTCCTAGGTGCATACTGCATAGAAAATAAGGCATTCCATTTCTAGCCAGCATAGCCACAGGATGATGGGAACTGTGGTCCATGACACCCAGAAGACATTAGTTTGGGGTAAGGCTGGATTAAATTATAAAAGAGCAGATGAGAGGAAGAAGCGAGAAACACTTTCCAGGTCTCTGACAAAATAATTGGTGGTGGTGGTGGTGGTAGTTGACTCAGCCTTTTAATTTCAACTCATGCCAATTCCTCTTCCCACTCAATCCAATGAGTGCTATTATCGGCTGGATTTTAGGGAGGGGAGGCGGAGAGAATAGACCACAAAGCCAATCTGCAACTTTGCTCTCTCACGTGCCTGCGCACCACCTCCCCAATGCGGCACGCGCCTCCAAGCAGGTAATTAAAATATATTTCTTTGGGGCCTCTCACTTTTCTGGGAATCACAACGCGACTAACTTGATCCCCCAAACAGCCTCACCTTCCCACTGGCCCTGCCTGGCATCTTGTCTTGCCATCTCTTTGCTGCTGGTGGCTGTGGCTTTCCCATGCGGGAGCAAGGGCGGTCCCGGTGAAAGGGAAGTGCTCATGGGCTGTGAGGCTGGGCCAGTTAGTGGGCCATAGAGGTGCTGGTGACGGTGCCGATCTACAACTTTGCAGTGGCCATGCAGGCAGAATGCGGTCAGTCTTACAGGTGAAACTCGAAAAATTAGAATATCGTGCAAAAGTTCATTTATTTCAGTAAAGCAAATTAAAAGGGGAAACTAATATATGAGATAGACTCATTACATGCAAAGCAAGATAGTTCAAGCCGTGATTTTTCATAATTGTGATAATTATGGCTTAGAGCTCATGAAAACCCCAAATCCACAATCTCAGAAAATTAGAATATTGTGAAAAGGTGCAATATTCTAGGCTCAAAGTTTCCCATTCTAATCAGCTAATTAAGCCATAACACCTGCAAAGGGTTCCTGAGCCTTTAAATAGTCTCTCAGTCTGGTTCAGTAGGAATCACAATCATGGGGAAGACTGCTGACCTGACAGTTCTGCAGAAAACCATCATTGACACCCTCCATAAGGAGGGAAAGCCTCAAAAGGTAATTGCAAAAGAAGTTGGATGTTCCCCAAGTGCTGTATCAAAGCACGTTAATAGAAAGTTATGTGGAAGGGAAAAGTGTGGAAGAAAAAGGTGCAGAAGCAGCCGGGATGACCGCAGCCTGGAGAGGATTGTCAGGAAAAGGCCATTCAAAAGTGTTGGGGACTTTCACAAGGAGTGGACTGAGGCTGGAGTCAGTGCATCAAGAGCCACCACACACAGATGGATCCTGGACATGGGCTTCAAATGTCGTATTCCTCTTGTCAAGCCGCTCCTGAACAACAAACAACGTCAGAAGCGTCTTACCTGGGCTAAAGAAAAACAGACCTGGTCTGTTGCTCAGTGGTCCAAAGTCCTCTTTTCTGATGAGAGCAACTTTTGCATCTCATTTGGAAACCAAGGACCCAGAGTCTGGAGGAAGAATGGAGAGGCACACACTGCAAGATGCTTGAAGTCCAGTGTAAAGTTTCCACAGTCTGTGTTGATTTGGGGAGCCATGTCATCTGCTGGTGTTGGTCCACTGTGCTTCATTAAGTCCAGGGTCAACGCAGTCGTCTACCAGGAGATTTTGGAGCACTTCATGCTTCCTTCCGCAGACGAGCTTTATGGGGCTGCTGACTTCATTTTCCAGCAGGACTTGGCACCTGCCCACACTGCCAAAAGCACCAAAACCTGCTTCAATGACCATGGGATTACTGTGCTTGATTGGCCAGCAAACTCGCCTGACCTGAACCCCATAGAGAATCTATGGGGCATTGCCAAGAGAAAGATGAGAGACATGAGACCGAACAATGCAGAAGAGCTGAAGGCCGCTATTGAAGCATCCTGGTCTTCCATAATACCTCAGCAGTGCCACAGGCTGATAGCTTCCATGCCATGCTCATTGAGGCAGTAATTGCTGCAAAAGTGGCCCAAACCAAGTACTGAGTACATATGCATGCTTATACTTTTCAGAGATCCGATATTGTTCTATGTACACTCCTTGTTTTATTGATTGCATGTAATATTCTAATTTTCTGAGATTGTGGATTTGGGGTTTTCATGAGCTGTACGCCATAATCATCACAATTATGACAAATCACAGCTTGAACTCTCTTGCTTTGCATGTAATGAGTCTATCTCATATATTAGTTTCCCCTTTTAAGTTGCATTACTGAAATAAATGAACTTTTGTACGATATTCTAATTTTTTGAGTTTCACCTGTAGATCTGCGGGGTCACCCTGGAGACAGCAAGGGGCCACCTCCACCGCCTTGGCCCCACCCCCTGGGCTCACGCACAGGGGGCGGTGAGCACACGGGGCCTGGTGTCCCGGGTGACCATCTTGCCCCACAGACTGAGCACATTGAGCACTTCCCTTTGACCCGGGACGCCAGGCTTTGCACACTCACTGCCACCTGTGTGCATGTCCAGGGGGCAGGGGTGATCCCTTTGCTGTTTCCAGGGCGGCCCCATGGGGCACATATAACATCACAGACTGGATGTGGCCTGTGGGCCTTGTGTTTGACATGTCTGCCCAAAACTAAAAGGAAACAAAGTTGTATCATAAAATATTAAACTTCTTGCTAAAACTGATGGAGCTATACTGTGTGATACAATAATTAAGATGAAAGCAGAAAAAATGATTTTAACCATTTTAGTAAATATTAAGTAATACATTGCATATTACATATGTACTCAGTCAGCATTTGTTGATTGAAAAATAGTTACCAGGTTTCAAGAACTTATCTATGTGAGTTATACTCCATGTTAGAGATTTCTGTATTATCTTACAATTAAATTTCATTAGAGCTCTATCATAACAAACAGGAAAGGTAAATCCTTTTGTTGTTAGTGTATAAAACCGCTTGAATTTTGTCAACCCAGTACTCTTTACAAACCATTAAGGGAGACCCAGGTCTGTAGTGGAGAGTGTGTTAATTTCAGAAATCTGAAATCTAACGTGGGAGCAGAAACCCTCCCAGCCATCATAGCTAAGAAAATTGTAAAAGAAGACAAAGGAACTTATTCATGTTGCACTGTTGGCTCACAAATCAGATAAAAGGATATTCCACCCCTCGTTATGGGGGGTGATTTATTACCCCCCGTAGATAGGGCTCGCAACTTGGGAGTCCTCCTAGATTCACAGCTTTCCCTAGAAGACCATATAGTAGCTGTGACTAGGGGGGCCTTCGCCCAGGTTCGCCTGGTGCGCCAGTTTCGGCCCTATCTAGACCGGGATGCCCTACGTACAGTCACTCACGCGCTCGTGACCTCTCGTCTTGACTACTGCAACGCTCTCTACATGGGGCTACCCTTGAAGACCACTCGGAGGCTCCAACTGGTACAGAATGCAGCCGCAAGAGTTGTGTTGGGAGTTTCCCGACACTCCCATGTCACACCTCTGCTCCGCGAGCTGCATTGGCTTCCAGTTGTCTTCCGAGTGAGATTCAAGGTGTTAGTAATGACCTACAAAGCCCTACATGGCATGGGTCCGGAATACCTTGGGGAGCACCTGCGGCCGGCGTCAACTTCCCTCCGCCCAGTACGCTCCCACAGAGAGGGCCTCCTCAGGGTGCCACCGGTCAAAGAATGCTGACTGGTGGCCCCCAGGGGGAGGGCGTTCTCTGTGGGCGTGCCGGATTTATGGAACCATCTTCCGGTCGAGCTCCGGATGGCGCCTGATCTCCGCTCCTTCCGGCGCGATCTTAAAACCTACCTCTTTGAACAAGCTGGCCTGGCCTGATGGGATGGGGTCGG
The DNA here is from genome assembly GCF_964194415.1 of Vipera berus. Taxonomy (NCBI): domain Eukaryota; kingdom Metazoa; phylum Chordata; class Lepidosauria; order Squamata; family Viperidae; genus Vipera; species Vipera berus. The sequence continues at coordinate 31,566,261 of NC_138210.1, read as the reverse complement.
GTTTTATAAATTGATCTTAACCTTTTAATCTGTATTAATTTATTACGGGCATTGCTGTTTAATTACTTTTTAATTTTTGTACCTTGTTTTTTATTATGTATTGCCCTGTTCACCGCCCTGAGTCCTTCGGGAGAAGGGCGGTATACAAATTAAATTAATAATAATAATAATAATAATAATAATAATAATAATAATAATAATAATAATAATAATAATAATAATAATAATAATAATAATAATAATAATAATAAAAGTATAACACTGAGAATGTAGCTCTCTAATATTTTGAAAGTAGGAAGTGAACAGAAGACATGTTGTTTTATTTAAAGCGTTATACAAAATGTTCTTGAAGAGTAGCAACTGAAATTTTGTCAATACTAATTGCCTTGCAGTTACATTTTGATAAACTGTTAGTCATGTGTGTTATGAAATACACATCTGGTGAAGTTCAAGCTTTGATACTGAAAAAGTGTAATCATAGCATTTAGGTTTCTCCAGCTCAATCACCAAGTCCATTTGTTCACAGTACATAAAATTGAAACAATACATAAAGGAATAATTTTTGTTAGATGAATAATTGCAAACAGCTTTTAAAGAAAGCATATTGTTCATTTAAAAAAAACACCTTCCTTTCCTTCTTTCTTCCTTTCCATAGCTTCCCCTTTTTTATGTTCAGTACCTGGGAGGAGTGAGTTGGACTAATTTAGACAGCTGTGGATGTTGCTATGCCTATTGAAGAGCTGGTGTAGCCAAATGGCTGACTGATGGCCTGGCATGGATACAGGTGGTCTCCTCTTTCATAAGGCCGACAAGATTGGGTACACTGCTGGATTTCCTGGCACAGACAAGAAAGTTGTTGTTGTTGTTACTATTATTATGGTTTGTCACACAGTCTGCCAGATGTTCAGATTAGATTTGGCATTTTTGTCTACCTATCAAATCCTTCCCAATGACCTGGGATAGGCAGATGTGGATGTTTGATGGTATTACAGATATCACCGGAGGATGTAAGCTGTTCTGAGTAAAGCCGACTTTTGCAATTGACTGATGGTGAATTCGTCAATGCTGATCATGTTCAAGTGGTGCTCCAGTTGTTTTGGGATTGCACCCAAGTCACCTATTACTTTTGGTACTACCTTTGTGTGCTTTTGCCACAGTCGTTCTATTTCTATTTGCAGGTCTTTGTATTTTGTTACCTTCTCCAGTTCCTTCTCCTCTATACTGCTGTCTCTAGGTACTGCCACATCCACTATCCAGACTTTTTTGTTTTTCTTATTGACAATTGTTAATTCTGGGGTGTTATGTGGCAGGTGCCTCTCTGTTTGAATTCTAAAGATCCAGAGTAATTTAGCTTCTTCATTTTCTATGACTTTCTCTATTTTACGGTCCCACCAGTTCTTGCTTGCAGGCAAATGATATTTCTTGCAGATCTTCCAAAGCACCATTGTTGCTACTTTGCATGCCATTGCTTGTAGTCAGTCTGGGAAATCTTCTTGCAGCAGCTAACCAGGTGGTCCACTATTTCTTTAGCTTCTTTGCAGAGAGGGCACTTGTTATCTGTTGCTCTTCTCAGTTCTGGATTTGTATGCATTTGTTTTTAAGGCTTGGTTTTGTGCAGCCAGCATTATCCCCTCAGTCTCTTTCTTCAACTTTCCTGCTCTTAGCCTTTACCAAGTCTACTTTCCCTGCTATTCTTTTAATGTCCTGGCCATGTATTGCTTTGTCTTCCCATGCTTCCTTTCTGTTCTTCATATGAGCTTTCTTGTAAGTCAGTTTGGTCTCTCTGGTATTCAGTAGGCCTTCCTGGCTTCAGTGCATGCTTCAGTGGATCTTCTTCACTGTCCTTCAGATATTCTTCCAATGCTCTTTTTTCTTCTTCAACCATCTCATGTACTTGCAACATTCCACACCCACCCATTTTCCTTGGTAAGTAGAGTCTGTAAACGTCACTGTATGGATGAAGGGCATGATTCATTGTCATTATTTTTCTGGTCTTCCTATCCAGGGCCTCTAATTATGCTCGAGTCCATTCCACTATTCCAGCTGTGTATCTAATGACTGAAATTGCTCAGGTGTTGATTGCCTTGATGGTATTTCCTCCACTAAATTTGGACTTTTAAGATCTTCTTCACTCTTTTTTTAAAGAAAATTTTATTAAATATACATTTTAAAACAAAAGTGCACATGATTCAACTTCCCTAGCTACAACACTACTATTAGTATTATCTTATGTTACAGAAAGAAATAACAAAAACCTAAAATGCACTCTATAACAGGACCAAGTATAACAAACTATACATATAACATCTGTCAGTTTTTTTAGTAAACTGTCATTCAGTCCTCAGCGTTATATTTACATATCTTTCAGTTATGTCCATTATATACAGGTGAAACTCAAAAAATTAGAATATCGTGCAAATGTTCGTTTATTTCAGTAATGCAACTTAAAAGGGGAAACTAATATATGAGATAGACTCATTACATGCAAAGCAAGATAGTTCAAGCCGTGATTTGTCATAATTGTCATGATTATGGCATACAGCTCATGAAAACTCCAAATCCAGAATCTCAGAAAATTAGAATATTGTGAAAAGGTGCAATATTCTAGGCTCAAAGTGTCCCACTCTAATCAGCTAATTAAGCCATAACACCTGCAAAGGGTTCCTGAGCCTTTAAATGGTCTCTCAGTCTGGTTCAGGAGGAATCACAATCATGGGGAAGACTGCTGACCTGACAGTTGTGCAGAAAACCATCATTGACACCCTCCATAAGGAGGGAAAGCCTCAAAAGGTAATTGCAAAAGAAGTTGGATGTTCCGACTTCCGGTGGCGGCGCGGCGCCGAAGACAGCCTTCCCGGGCTGCCCGCGGCTCAGCTGTTTGTTTTTTCGCCCGAAACAGCGCCGATCAGCTGTTTGGGCGAAATTGAAGCCCCCTCCTCGGGAGAAGAGGAGGGGGTGAGGCCCCAGGTAGGGGTAGAGTTCTCCGGGGCCGCCTGAGCTTGGAGCTTGGGCGGCTGAAGGATTGAACTCCCCCGAAGCCTGGGTTGCTCCCAGCTGGCCGGCGTCTCTGCTCCGAACTTCTTGGAGCAGAGCCAGGCGTCTGCGAACCATCCCTGCCTGAAGAAAGGACTATGATTTAAAGGAGCAGGCAGAGCGGTACAAGAGGCAAAGGTGAAGAGGATTATTTTACTATACTCTCTAGCTTGTTGGACTTTTTAAACTTTAAGTGAAAGTGCGTCATAATTGAGGACTAAAAGATGGCGGCGAAACCTCCCCCTAAAACTCTTCGGAGCGGTGGATCCTCGCCGGTGCAACAATCATCACTACAGGCGTTGCACCCTCCTGAAGCGCTGACATCGAAGGACTTACGAGATGCTCTGGATAAACTTTTGGAATCAATCAATCAATCAATGGGTGATAAATTTGCACAGATGGAGGAGAAATTGGAGAAATTGGAGGAGAGAATGGAAGAGAGGATGGAACAGAAGTTCAGCGTGATGAAGGTAGACATTTTGTCTTCAGTGCATAAAGTGGCGGAATGTGTGGAAGAATTAGATGAAAAAATGGATGATCTGGCTCAAAGGAATGCTATATTAGAAGTAAAAGCACGGGAGAATGAAAATGCAAGAGACAAAGTGGAAAGGGAGTTAAGCCTAGCCCAATATTACCAGATGCAGTTTGCTGTCAGAATCAGAGGTTTAAAAGAGAATATTAAAGAAGATTTAAAGCAGCTGATTTCTGAGGCTCTTGAAGTGGTATTAAACCAGCCAGCATCTGAAATAAGAGCAGCTATGGATAAAGTGTTTCGGGTGAATTCATGGATTGCCAGACAGAGAAAGTTGCCTAGAGATGTGGTGGTTTATTTTGCAAAAAGAGAGATTAGAGATCAAGTTATACAAGCTGCCTATGATGCTAAAGTGGTGATTGCTGAACAAGAAGTCTTGGTTTTAAAAGAAATTCCTCCAAGGATTTTAAGGGGAAGGAAGGACTATACATTTCTCGTGCATGAGCTTAAGCAAAGAGATATAAGGTTCAGATGGGAGATTCCAGATGGGCTGATGGTGATGCATGAAGGTAAAAGGTATCGGCTGATTACTGTGAAGCAAGCGCGTGATTTCTACAATAATGTCTTAAAAGCAACCCCATTAACACTTCTGGAAGCTGGAAAGGGAGCTGGAGAAGGAGAACATCAAGAGGATGAAACAGAGGAAAGTGGTGCTGGAGGAGATCAAGCTACAACTTCTTTGGATGATCCTAGAGAGCAAAGAGTAACGCGTGCTGCTTTAAAACGAGCAAAGAAAATAAAAGAACAAGATCAGCAAAAGTCTTCAGATTCTTCACAACGTACATATAGTCAAGCTGTGGGAGGAGCACGGCCTAAAGAAATTAGTCCTATCAAAGCTGTGGTCCAAGAGCTTTTGGAGGATATGCATGGCAACTAAATTCCTAACCTGGAATGTTAATGGACTAAATTCACCGCAGAAGAGGAAGAAAGTTTTTCAATATTTAAAACAATTTAAGATAGATGTTATATGTTTGCAAGAAACGCATATTAGAGTTTTGGATCAAAAGCATTTATTGAACTCGAGACTGGGTACGCAATTTGTTGCCTCTGCAGAGAATAAGAAAAATGGAGTGGTTGTTTATGTTAAAAGTGCCTTAACAGCAGACTTAATTGAAGCAGATAAGCATGGAAGATATGTTATGATTGAGCTGTTGTTAGAAGGTAAAAAGACGCTTCTAGTTGGATTATATGCACCTAACCAACAACAAGCTGATTTTTTTAGCTTACTCCACACAAAGCTTACCCAGTTGGATTATAAATCTTTTATTTTTATGGGAGACTGGAATGGTGTTTTGGATGTACAGTTGGACAAGGCTGGAGCTTTTAAGCGCATTCCAAGTCATGCTAGACTGCCTAAATCTTTTTTTGAAATGAAGGATGACCTGGAATTGCGAGATATTTGGCGTGAGAGACACTTGCAGGAGAAGGATTATACTTTTTATTCTGACAGACACCAATCTTTTTCGAGGATTGATTTTATTTTGTTGACTAATGATTTTTTTTTGAGAACTAAAAAGGTGAAGATTTGTGCAAGAACTATTTCTGACCACAGTCCAGTTTGGTTGGAGATTGATAAGGAGAAAAGAGACAGGCGCTCGTGGCGCGTAAATGAGAATTTGTTTAGAAATCAGAGAAATGTGGAAGAATGTAAACAACGGATGAAGGATTTTTTTGAGATTAATATGAATAAGGGTACCTCTATGGACATGGTTTGGGATGCTAGCAAGGCCTATATGAGAGGGGTGTTGATATATATGAATAATAGACATAGACGTGCAGTGGAAACTAGAAGGAAAGAACTGGAGAATGAAATAAAGGAAAAAGAAAAGGCTTTGATTTTGAATCCAGAGGATGTGAAGATCAAGGAGGCTATTAGACTGCTAAGAGGACAATTTGATAAATTAATGGCAGATCAAGTGGCAACCAATCTGCGGTTTGCTAGGCACAATACTTTTTGCAACGCTAATAAACCAGGCAGATGGTTAGCTTATAGACTGAGGAAAAAACAAAGGGCCTCTAATATAGATAAGATTGAGTATAAAGGAAGGGTTGTGTTTCAACAGAATCTTATTAAGGATGCTTTTGTGGATTTTTATTCGAAATTATATACTAAAGAGGAAATTAATGTAAAAGATATTGATATATACTTGGAGAATGCTAGCATCCCGGTTCTTACGCAAGTACAAAAAGAGGGGATTAATCAACTGATTACAGAAGAAGAAATTCTTACAGCAATTAAGGAACTGAAGGTGGATAAAGCGCCAGGCACGGATGGCTTGACTGCGGCCTATTATAAAAATTTACAATTTGAGATGATAAAGCCGTTAAAGGAACTGTTTCAGACAATTCAGAGGGGGGGAAAGGTGCCACCGTCTTGGAGAACAGCTTTTATCTCTTTGATTCCGAAGGAAGACCAGGATGCTACTCAAGTTAAAAATTACAGACCGATATCGCTTTTAAATACAGATTATAAGATATTTGCGAAGGTTTTGGCTAATAGACTGATGAGGGTTCTGCAACAGGTGATTCATGGGGATCAAACGGGGTTTATTAGTGGTAGGCAAATGAAAAATAATGTGAGACATATAGTTGATGTGTTAGAGTTTTTGGAAAGGCACAACCAGATCTCTGCAGCGCTAATCTTTTTAGATGCTGAAAAGGCCTTTGATCAATTGAATTGGCAATTTTTGTTGAAAGTTTTAGATAAAATGGATTTTGGGGAAAATTTTTTACAGCCGATTAGGGCATTATATCAAAAACAAACTGCCCGAATCATAGTTAACAATAGCCTGACAGCAGCATGTAATATTGAGAAGGGCACAAGGCAAGGGTGTCCGTTATCGCCCTTGTTATTTGTGTTAACATTAGAGATACTATTGGTTAAGATTCGGAACTCGGAAAAAATTAAGGGGATACAAGTTGGAGATCAGGACTACAGATTGAGAGCATTTGCAGATGATCTGGTTGTTACAGTGACCCAGCCAGAGAACTCTGTTGTGGACCTGATGGAGATAATAACACAATATGGGAAGGTTTCTGGATTTAAAGTAAATACACAGAAAACTAAAATTTTGGCTAGAAATATGACAGTTTCACAGAAGGCTCTCTTAGAAGGATTAACTGGATTTGAGATTGTTAAAAGGGTTAAATATCTGGGGGTGATTTTGTCGCCCTCTAATACAAAGCTATATAAAAATAATTATGAAAAACTATGGGGGAAAATTCAAAAAGAATTGGAGAGTTGGCAAAAATTGCAATTGTCTTTGTTGGGACGGATTGCAGCAGTGAAAATGAATGTCCTGCCCAAATTTTTATTTTTTTTTCAAATGATACCGATTCTTAAGAAAGATTCTAACTTGGAGGAATGGCAGCGTGGTATCAATAAATTTGTGTGGGCAGGGAAAAAGCCACGAGTTAAACTTAAGATTATGCAGGATACTCGTGAGAGAGGTGGCCTTAAATTGCCTAATTTTAAATTATATTATGAAGCTGCTGCATTAGTAGGAATAAGCGATTGGATTAATTTGACGCAATTGAGGTTATTAAATCTTGAGGGCCATGATTTGTTGTTTGGCTGGCATGCATATTTGTTGTATGATAAGAAGGTAGATACTGTGTTTAGGATGCATATTTTAAGACAGGCATTGCTGAGAGTTTGGAAGAAGTATAGACATAAGCTAAGCAGCAAGATACCATTGTGGGCAATTCCAAAACACGCAATAGAAAATATACATGCTGGTTTCAAACATGATGTGACTACGTACAAGGAAATTTTAAGCCTGGAAAGGAATGTTTGGTGTTTGAAATCATATAGCCTCTTGCGAGAAGAGAAGGTTGTTCAAACTTGGTTTCAATATATCCAATTACGGGCCAGGTGGAAAGAAGACCAGAAAAATGGATTTACAATGACTGATGAAAATTTGATAAAGCAGATTAGAAATCAGGGATCAGCACATATTAAACGGATATATCTTGCATTGATAGAGATTGACTCGGAAACAGAGCTTGTTAAGGATTGTATGATAAAATGGGCCCAAAATATCCAGGAAGTTATTACAATGGACACGTGGGAAAAGATCTGGGTGAGGAACGTAAAATTTACTCAAGCTCAAAATCTAAGAGAGAACTTTTACAAAATGTTTTATAGATGGCATCTAGATCCTAAAAAGCTTGCAAGTATGTATCCGAATTATCAGCCTAAATGTTGGAGGTGTGGTGATGAAGATGCAACATATTTTCACATATGGTGGACATGCAAGAAGGTTAAGGCTTTTTGGATAAAAGTCTGGTGGAATATGCAGAAGATTTTTAAACAGAGGATAAAGTTTTGCCCGCAACTTTTTTTGTTGGGAATAATTGCAGACGCTACAGTTGTGGACACCAAGCTGATGTTGAACTTAATTACGGCGGCAAGACTTTTGATAGGCCAATATTGGAAGAAAGAGGAACTGCCGACCATAGAAGAGTGGACTTTAAAGGTTTCCGACCTGGCAGAGATGGCGAAGATTTCGGCCTATTTGAAAGATCATTCGCAAGAACGTTATATTATGGAATGGAGAAAATGGATTGAGTTTATCCAGAACAAGTATAGGGTTAAGAAGTTTTATGTAGCATTCGAATAAGTCTTCTTTCGTTTTTTTTCCTTTTTTTTATTCTAGTTTTTTATATATATTTAATATTGTTAAGGTGTGTCTTATCCTATATAAGCTAGAGAGTGATGGATTTTAGAATTTATAGTTGTTAGTATATGGTTGTTTATGATTGCCTTTTTATATATATATACCTTGTATTTAGCTCTGGGAAGTCGGGGGGGGAGGGGGGGTGGAGGGAGGGGGGGAGGGAGGGAGGTTGGGGGGAGGTAGGGGGGGAGCAGGGAGGGGGAAGGGGGGTTTTTTAAAGGAAAACTGTATTTTAAAACTTTTCAATAAAAAAAAAAGAAGTTGGATGTTCCCAAAGTGCTGTATTAGTGCACATTAATAGAAAGTTAGTGCACATTAATAGAAAGTTATGTGGAAGGGGAAAATGTGGAAGAAAAAGGTGCAGAAGCAGCCGGGATGACCGCAGCCTGGAGAGGATTGTCAGGAAAAGGCCATTCAAAAGTGTTGGGGACTTTCACAAGGAGTGGACTGAGGCTGGAGTCAGTACATCAAGAGCCACCACACAGAGATGGATCCTGGACATGGGCTTCATGTGACTCCGGAGGAAGTGGACAGGATTATGGGGAGGCTGAACTCCACCACATGTTTATTGGACCCGTGCCCTTCCTGGCTGGTTCCAGGCGGTTATATCTGCATCTTTGAGTGAGGGTAGTTTCCTCGCCGTCTTGAAGGAGGCGGTGGTGAGACCTCTCCTCAAGAAGCCTGCCTTGGACCCAACTATGTTAAATAACTTTCGTCCGGTCTCCAACCTTCGTTTTCTTGCGAAGGTTGTTGAGAGCGTGGTGGCGCATCAGCTCCCTCTGGTTCTGGATGAAGCGGATTATCTAGACCCGTACCAATCGGGCTTCAGGCCCGGGTACAGCACGGAGACGGCATTGGTTGCTCTGGTGAATGATCTCTGGAGGGCTCAGGACAGGGGATATTCCTCTGTCCTAGTCCTATTAGACCTCTCAGCGGCCTTCGATACCATCGACCATGGTATCCTGCTGCGGCGTCTCAGGGGATTGGGAGTGGGAGGCACGGTTCTTCAGTGGTTCTCCTCCTATCTCCTGGGACGTTCGCAGTCAGTGTTGGCAGGGGGACAGAGGTCGACCTCGAGGCCCCTCGCTTGTGGAGTTCCTCAGTGGTCGGTCCTCTCGCCTCTCCTGTTCAACATCTATATGAAGCCGCTGGGTGAGATCATTCGTGGTTTTGGAGTTGGGTATCATCAGTATGCTGATGATACCCAGCTTTTCATTTCGACCCCAAACCACCCGTGATGCCCTCGACGTGATGTCCCGTTGCCTGGAGGCGGTTCGGGTCTGGATGGGGAAGAACAGGCTTCGACTCAACCCTGACAAGACTGAGTGGCTGTGCGTACCGGCATCTCGGGATATTCAGAATATTCCATCCCTTTCTATGGGGGGTGAGTTATTACCCCCCGTAGATAGGGCTCGCAACTTGGGAGTCCTCCTAGATTCACAGCTTTCTTTAGAAGATCATATAGTAAATGTGACTAGGGGGACCTTCGCCCAGGTTCGCCTGGTGCGCCAGTTTCGGCCCTATCTAGACCGGGATGCCTTGCGTACGGTCACCCATGCGCTTGTGATCTCTCGTTTGGACTACTGCAACGCTCTCTACATGGGGCTGCCCTTGATGACCACTCGGAGGCTCCAACTGGTACAGAATGCAGCCGCAAGAGTTGTGTTGGGAGTTTCCCGATACTCCCATGTTACACCCCTGCTCCGCGAGCTGCATTGGCTCCCAGTTGTCTTCCGAGTGAGATTCAAGGTTCTGGTAATGACCTACAAAGCCCTTCATGGCATGGGTCCGGAATACCTCAGGGAGCACCTGCGGCCGGCATCAACTTCCCTCCGTCCAGTGCGCTCCCACAGAGAGGGCCTCCTCAGGGTGCCAGCGGTCAAAGAATGTCGACTGGTGGCCCCCAGGGGGAGGGCGTTCTCTGTGGGCGCACCGGATTTATGGAACCATCTTCCGGTTGAGCTCTGGATGGCGCCCAACCTTTGCTCCTTCCGGCGCGACCTAAAGACTTACCTGTTCGAACAAGCTGGCCTGGCCTGATGGGTGATGGGTTTGGGTTTTTATTGCTTTTTATGTATTTTAACTTATTGTTATAGTTCTTGGGCATCTTGTTTAATCTCTTTTAATTTTTGTATTCTTGTCTTTTAACATGTATTGCCCTGTTCACCGCCCTGAGTACTTCTGGAGAAGGGCGGTATACAAATAAAATTATTATTATTATTATTATTATTATTATTATTATTATTATTATTATTATTATTATTATTATTATTATTATTATTATTATTATTATTAAAATGTCATATTCCTCTTGTCAAGCTGCTCCTGAACAACAAACAACGTCACCCCTGCCAGAAGGAAAGACTTTCGAGTGTGAAGAGGCAGGCAGAGCGGTACAGGAGGTCAAGGTGAAGTGGATTTTGGTTCTCTAGTTCAATGGACTTTATGGATTTTAAAAGTGAAAGTTTGTAGCAAGTGAAAGTGGGGGAAGATGGCGACTAAAACTTCTAAAGTTCTCCGGAGTGCGGGGGCTTCCCCGTTGCAACAGTCCTCGCTGCAAGCCTTACTTCCTCCTGCACCTGCTCCGGCACTGACGGTTAAGGATTTACAGGATGCTTTGGAAAAGAACTCACAACAAATAGCAGATATTAGAGATGAAAAGATGGAAAAGATGGAGGAGAAGCTGGAGGAGAAGATGGAAGAGAAGTTTACAGCAATGAGGGCAGACATCTTGCCTGCACTTGAAGGTGTGGCTTTATGTATTCAATGCTTGGATGAAAAAATGGAGGATCTTAGTCAAAAGAATTCCAGACTAGAAGCAAAAGTTTTAGAGAACGAAAATATGATGGATAAAATGGATGGGTACTTGACTCTGGTCCAGTACCACCAGATGGAGTTTGCTATCAGAATTAGAGGCTTAAAAGAGAATCCTAAAGAAGATTTAAAGCAGATAGTCTCTGAGGCTTTGGAAGTGGTACTGGGACAGCCAGCAGCCGAAATTGAGGGAAGTATAGACAAAATCTTTCGTGTGAATTCATGGATTGCAAGGCAGAGGAAGCTACCTAGAGATGTGGTGGTTTACTTTACAAAGAGAGCAATCAGGAATGAAGTTATCCGAGTTGCTTATGATACTAAGCTTGTGGTTGCTGAGCAAGAAGTTTTGGTTTTAAAAGAGATTCCTCCAAGAATTTTAAGGAGAAGGAAAGATTTTGCTTTTTTGGTACAGGAACTTAAGAAACGTGACATCAAGTTCAGATGGGAGATACCAGTGGGCATGGTGGTGATGCATGAAGGTACGAGACAACGTTTGGTCACAGTGATCCAGGCACGTGATTTTTATAGCAAAGTTTTAAAAGCAACCCCTCTACCACTTTTGGAATCTGCAAAGAAAAATGGCGAGGGAAAGCCTCAAGATGCTGAAGGAACACAGACAGATGAGAAAGTTACTGGAGGGGATCAAATTACAGTTTCATCGGAAGACGCTAGAGAGCAGAGGATGACGCGTGCCGCCTCGAGACGAGTGAGACAAGAGCAAGAGCAAGACCAGCCGAATGTTATGGAACCTTTAAAGCGTACCTATAGCGAAGCTGTGGGAGGGGCGCGGCCTAAGGAAGTTAAGGGGATCCTGGCAGGCGTGCTCCAGAAGCTTCGGGACGCCAAGGATGGCGACTAAGTTCCTAACTTGGAATGTCAATGGTTTAAACTCACCACAGAAGAGAAAGAAAGTTTTTCAATACTTAAAACAATTTAAGACTGATGTTATTTGCTTGCAAGAAACACATATTAGGGTTATGGACCAAAAGTACCTATTGAACTTAAGGTTGGGTACGCAATTTATTGCTTCTGCAATGAACAAGAAAAATGGAGTGGTTATTTATGTCAAGAATACTCTGTCAGCGGAACTAATAGAAGCAGATAAACAAGAAGATACGTTATGATAGATCTGCTGTTAGAAGGCAAGAAAACGCTTTTGGTTGGACTGTATGCTCCTAATCAACAACAAGCTGACTTTTATAGATCACTACACAGTAAGATTACCCAGATGGATTATAAATCTTTTATTTTTATGGGAGATTGGAATGGTGTCTTGGACGTACAACTGGACAAGTGTGGTTCTTTTAAACATGCCCCGAGCCATGCTAGATTGCCTAAATCTTTTTTTGAAATGAAGGATGATTTGGAATTGCGAGACATTTGGAGAGAAACACATCTACATGGAAAGGATTACACTTTTTTTTCTGATAGACACCAATCTTTTTCCAGGATTGATTTTATATTACTGACTAATGATTTTTTTTCTAGGATTAAGAAGATAAAGATTTGTCCAAGAACTATATCTGACCATAGTCCAGTCTGGTTAGAGATTAATAAGGATAATAGAGATAGGCGCTCTTGGCGCTTAAATGAGAACTTGTTTAGAAATCAGACTAATGTGGAAGAATGTAAAAAACAGATGAAGGACTTTTTTGAAATTAATATGAATAAGGATACTTCCATGGACATGGTTTGGGACGCTAGTAAAGCTTATATGAGAGGGGTGTTAATATATATGAATAATAAATACAGACGTAACTTGGAAGTTAGGAGGAAAGAATTGGAGAATGAAATTAGGGAAAAAGAAAAGGCCCTAATTTTGAATCCATCGGATGTGAAGATCAAAGAGGTTATTAATTTGTTAAGAGGACAATTTGATAAGCTGATGGCTGACCAGGTGGCAACTAACTTACAGTTTGCTAGACATAACACTTTTTGCAATGCCAATAAACCAGGTAGATGGTTAGCCTACAGGTTAAGGAAAAAGCAAAGGGCTTCTAACATAGATAAAATAAAAAACATAAAGGTAAGGTTGTGTATCAACAGGACCTTATTAAGGAAGCCTTTGTGGACTTTTATTCCAAATTATATGCTAAAGATAAGATTAATGAAGCAGATATTGACGTATATCTGAAGAATGCCAACATCCCGGTTCTTACACAAGAACAAAAGGAAGAGATTAATCAATTGATAACAGAAGAAGAAATTCTTTTAGCAATTAAGCAATTGAAGGTGGATAAAGCGCCAGGCACGGATGGACTGACTGCGGTCTATTACAAAAATCTACAATCGGAGGTGATAAAGCCATTAAGGGAATTTTTTCAGACAATTCAAAGGGGAGGAAGGGTGCCTCCGTCTTGGAGAACTGCTTTTATTTCCCTGATTCCGAAGGAAGATCAGGATGTTACTCAAGTAAGAAATTACAGACCAATATCACTTTTGAATACGGACTACAAGATATTTGCTAAGGTTTTAGCTAACAGATTGATGAGGGTTTTGCAACAGATGATTCATGGGGACCAAACTGGGTTTATTAGTGGTAGACAAATGAAAAATAATGTGAGGCATATAGTAGACTTGGTGGAGTTTTTGGAAAGGAACAACCAGATCCCTGCGGCGTTGATCTTTTTAGATGCTGAAAAAGCTTTTGATCAACTGGATTGGCAATTTTTGATGAAAGTTTTAGATAAAATGAATTTTGGGGATAAATTTTTACAACCAATTAGGGCATTATATCAAAAACAAACTGCCCGAATAATAGTAAATAATAGTTTGACTGAAGTATGCAATATTGAAAAGGGCACAAGACAAGGGTGTCCGTTATCACCTTTATTATTTGTTTTAACATTGGAGATATTATTGATTAAAATACGGAATTCGGAAAAAATTAAGGGTATTCAAATTAGAGATCAGGATTATAGACTGAGGGCGTTTGCAGACGATCTGGTTGTTACGGTGACCCAGCCAGAAAATTCTGTTGTGGACCTGATGGAGATAATAATGCAATATGGGGATTTAAGGTTAATGTACAAAAAACTAAAATATTAGCCAAAAATATGACAGCATCGCAAAAGGCCCTTTTAGAAGGGTTAACTGGATTTGAGATTGTTAAAAGGGTTAAATATTTGGGGGTGTATTTGTCACCCTCAAATGCAAAGTTATATAAAAATAATTATGAAAAGCTATGGGGAAAAATTCAAAAAGAATTGGAGAGTTGGGAAAAATTGCAATTGTCTTTACTGGGAAGAATTGCAGCAGTGAAAATGAATGCCTTGCCTAAATTTCTATTTTTATTTCAAATGATACCGATTCTTAAAAAAGATTCAAATTTGGAGGAATGGCAACGGGGTATCAATAAATTTGTATGGGCAGGGAAAAGGCCACGAGTTAAACTTAAGATTATGCAGGATACGCGTGAAAGAGGTGGTCTTAAAATGCCCAACTTTAAATTATATTATGAAGCTGCTGCGTTGTCAGGGATAAGTGATTGGATTAATTTGACACAAGGGAGATTATTAAATCTTGAGGGCCACGACTTGTTATTTGGCTGGCATGCATATTTATTGTATGATAAGGAGGTAGATAATGTGTTTAAAGTGCATATTTTAAGACAGGCATTGCTGAGAGTTTGGAAAAAGTATAGGCATAAGTTAGACTACAAGATACCGTTGTGGGCAATTCCGAAACATGCAATAGAAAACATAAATGTTGGCTCCAAACATGATGTGACTACGTACAAGGAGATCTTAAGTTTGGAGAGGAACGTATGGTGTTTGAAGCCATATAATCTTTTGCGAGATGAGAAGATTGTTCAAACTTGGTTTCAATATGGTCAATTACGGGCCAGGTGGAAAGAAGACCAGAAAATTGGTTTTTCAATGATTGATGAAAATTTGGTAAAGCAAATTAGAAATCAGGGTCCGGCACATATCAAACGAATATATCTTGCATTGATAGAAATTGACTCAGAAACAGAACTTGTTAAGGATTGTATGATAAAGTGGGCTCAGAATATTCAAGAAGTTATCACAATGGACACTTGGGAAAAGATCTGGGTGAGGAACGTAAAATTTACACAAGCTCAAAACTTAAGAGAAAACTTTTACAAAATGTTTTATAGGTGGCATTTAGATCCTAAAAAGCTTGCAAGTATGTATCCGAACTATCAACCTAAATGTTGGAGATGTGGTGGTGAAGATGCAATGTATTTTCATATATGGTGGACCTGTAAAAAGGTCAAGGCTTTTTGGATTAAAATTTGGTGGAATATGCAGAAGATATTTAAGCAAAGGATAAAGTTTTGTCCGCAATTGTTCTTATTGGGCATAATCACAGATACTACTGTTGTGGACACTAAGTTGATGTTGAATTTAATCACAGCAGCAAGACTTTTAGTAGGTCAATATTGGAAGAAGGAGGAACTGCCGACTATAGAAGAATGGACTTTAAAAGTTTCTGACCTGGCGGAAATGGCAAAGATTTCGGCTTATTTGAAAGATCATTCGCAACAACGTTATATTATGGAGTGGAAAAAGTGGATTGATTATATTCAGAATAAATATGGGACTAAAATGTTGGCGGAGGGAGGGGGGGAGGGATTGTTAAAGATAAAATGTATTGTAAAACTTTTCAATAAAAAAAAACAAACAACGTCAGAAGCGTCTTACCTGGGCTAAAGAAAAATAGACCTGGTCTGTTGCTCAGTGGTCCAAAGTCCTCTTTTCTGATGAGAGCAACTTTTGCATCTCATTTGGAAACCAAGGACCCAGAGTCTGGAGGAGGAATGGAGAGGCACACACTGCAAGATGCTTGAAGTCCAGTGTAAAGTTTCCACAGTCTGTGTTGATTTGGGGAGCCATGTCATCTGCTGGTGTTGGTCCACTGTGCTTCATTAAGTCCAGGGTCAACACAGCCATCTACCAGGAGGTTTTGGAGCACTTCATGCTTCCTTCCGCAGACGAGCTTTATGGGGATGCTGACTTCATTTTTCAGCAGGACTTGGCACCTGCCCACACTGCCAAAAGCACCAAAACCTGGTTCAATGACCGTGGGATTACTGTGCTTGATTGGCCAGCAAACTCGCCTGACCTGAACCCCATAGAGAATCTATGGGGCATTGCCAAGAGAAAGATGAGAGACATGAGACCGAACAATGCAGAAGAGCTGAAGGCCGCTATTGAAGCATCCTGGTCTTCCATAACACCTCAACAGTGCCACAGGCTGATAGCTTCCATGCCACGCCGCATTGAGGCAGTAATTGCTGCAAAAGGGGCCCAAACCAAGTACTGAGTACATGTGCATGCTTATACCTTTCAGAGGTCCGATATTGTTCTATGTACACTCCTTGTTTTATTGATTGCATGTAATATTCTAATTTTCTGAGATTGTGGATTTGGGGTTTTCATGAGCTGTATGCCATAATCATCACAATTATGACAAATCACGGCTTGAACTATCTTGCTTTGCATGTAATGAGTCTATCTCATATATTAGTTTCCCCTTTTAAGTTGCATTACTGAAATAAATGAACTTTTACACGATATTCTAATTTTTCGAGTTTCACCTGTAGATGCTAATAAGAAATCCTTACATTATCAACCAATCAAACAATGTTCATCTCAGTGATCCTCCTTAACTCTAACTAATTGTACAAATTTTGCCAAATTTCATAATACTCCATTTCGTTCTTATTTTTGATCTCTAGGGTTAACCTGTCCATTTCAGCGCAGGATAAAATTTTATCTATTATTTCTTCTTCAGTGGGTTTTTCCTTTGTTTTCCATTTTTGGGCATATGCCAGTCTTGCTGCGGTTAAGATATGTACTAATAAGTAGAGAGATACTTTACTGAGATTATCATTAATAATCCCTAATAAAAAGATTTCTGGTTTTAAATCAATTTTTTGTCGTAATATTTCTTCCAACCAATTTTTTATCTGCAGCCCAAAACTTTGCGCTTCTGAACATTCCCACCACATATGATAATACGTCCCTGGAAGCCTTCTGCATTTCCAGCATATTGGTGAGATTTTTTAATCTATTTTTGCTAACCTTGTAGGGGGAAGATGCCATCTATAAAACATCTTGTACAAATTCTCTTTATAGGAGGTGGCTAGCGTTAACCTCCTATTTCTGTCCTATAGTAGTTGCCAATTATCTAAGTCAATATTATAACCAAATTTTTTACTCCAGGTTAACATTGTTTCTTTTACCTGTTCTTCTAATAAATCCTGTTCTAATAAATATTGGTATATGTTTTTATCAATCGATCTTCTGTTCCTAGAAGAATTTTATCTAATTGTGTATGCTCTAATTTTATCCCTGGTTCTTTCTTATCTTTTCTGTATCGTGACTATATTTGTAAGTATGCCCACCATTCCAACTTTACACCATCTTCTGATAATCTTTTTCCTGCCATTACAAACTGCGAACGGCCCGAGAGGTAGGAGAACCACTGTAAAACAGTGCCTCCCACTCCCAACCCCTCAAGCCGTCGCAGCAGGATACCATGGACGATGGTATGAAAAGCTGCTGAGAGGTCAAGTAGGACCAGGACAGAGGAGCAACCCCTGTCCTGGGCCCGCCAGAGATCATCTACCAGTGCGACCAATGCCGTTTCGGTGCTCTAACCGGGTCTGAAACCGGACTGGTACGGGTCCAGATAGTCCGCTTCATCCAGGAATTGCGGAAGCTGACGCGCCACAACACTCTCGACAACCTTCGTTACAAAGCGAAGGTTGGAGACAGGATGATAAGTTATTCAACGAGGCAGGGTCCAGAGCAGGCTTCTTGAGGAGGGGCCTTACCACCGCCTCTTTTAAGGCGGAGGGGAAGACACCCTCTGTCAATGAAGCATTGACAACTGCCTGGAGCCAGCCCGTCACCTCCCTAGCGGCTGAAACCAGCCAGGAGGGACATGGGTCCAATAAACAAGTTGCAGCGCTCAGCTTACGCATAATCCTGTCCACGTCATCCAAAGTCACAGGGTCAAACTCACCCCAAATGGTATGACCAAGACCTGCCCTCTCCACTCCGTCGGATTCCGCCCAGTCGGAGTCCAAACCAGTCCAGATCTGAGCGATTTTGTCCTGCAGATACTGAACAAATTCCTCAGCCCTACCCTGCAAGGGGTCATCCCTCAGTCGCTGGTTAAGCAGTGAGCGGGTCACTCTAAACAGGGCGGCTGGGCGATTATCTGCGGACGCAATGAGAGTGGAAAAGTAAACACGCTTTGCCACTTCCATCGCCACTAGGTAAGACTTAAGACAAGTTCTTAGTCGTGTTCGATCAGATTCGGATCTGCTGGACCTCCAACAGCTCTCTAGGCGTCTTTTCCGGCGCTTCATCTCTCGGAGTCCCTCGGTAAACCAGGGGGCCACCCGGAATCTGCGCTGGGTCAGAGGCCACAAAGGCACAACTTGATCCAAGGCCCCAGCAGCAGCCCTATCCCAGGCTACCACTAGGGCCTCGGCAGAGTCGTGGGCAAGGGAAGCAGGAAATGTCCCAAGCTCCATCTGGAACCTCTCAGGGTCCATCAGGCACCTGGGGCGGAACCACGTGGTCGGTTCCGCCTCCCAGCGGCGGGGTGGTGGTGCACTGAAAGTCTAGCCAGAGAACAAAATGATCGGACCATGACAGGGCTTGGATAGTTAAATCCCCCCTACCCAGATCATTAATCCACTGCCCAGAGATAAAAACCAGGTCGAGTGTGTGCAGTCCATTATGGGTCAGGTCTTGAATTATTTGAATCAGGTCCATGGCCGTCACGGAGGCCATGAACTCCCGGGCCAACTCAGATGTCTCACCCGCGGAGGGCAGATTGAAATCCCCCAGAACTATAAGCCTGGGGAACTCAATCGCCAACCCGGGCAAGACGTCGAGGAGCTTGGGCAGGGCCGATGACAGGCAGCTGGGAGACAGGTACATAATCAATAGGCCCAACTGAACTCTAAGACCCAACTTCAAAAGGAGACTCACACCCACCTATCTGATGGATAGTGGCCACTCGCGGACAAAGACTCTCCCTAATAATAACCGCCACCCCACCACCCCTGCCCTGGGCCCACGGCTGAAGCACCCGGAAGCCCGGTGGGCATAGTTCTGAGAGGGGGACACCCCCCTCTTGGCCCAACCAGGTCTCCGTGATGCAGGCCAAGTCCGCGTTCTCCTCCTCAATAAGATCATGTGTGAGGGGAGCCTTGTTCAGGACCTGGCGTTGAAATAAACCAACCTGAGCCCAGGGTCCTGCAATCCAATGCCCCTGGGGAGGCGAGAAGAGCAACGAGGGTGGGAACAGGCAACCGCTTGAAGACAGCGGTGGACCGTTCCCCGATAGCGATAGAGCCCTCTGCTCCCACACTCTCTGCCCCTCTCAATCACCGTCAGGATAGGGAGACCCTCCGCACTCAGAGCTGAGTCTGCCACCAAACCCCTACTCTCCCTCCCCGCAACCATCCGATGGTCTGGACTACTGTCCAGGTCGAACTCCCCCAAGTTCGTTCTGGATCCCTAGAGCCTCCCCCCTCCCGGGTCCCATTAAAGTTTTATATAAAAATCTTAATAAATATCCCCTCAGCCTCTTCTTTGAAGCATGCCATCTCTCAGGGCCCCACAATCCGTCATCAAGAAAGTTCTTATGTAGGACAGATGGGCATTCCTGCAAGAGGGGGGAATCTCGCAGCAAGTAAAGTTCTTCAAAGATGTACGCTGGCATACAAAGGAAAGCTGTGATAACTGTTCTGTACCAGCCTGCTACCGGCCCTGCAGAAAAGGCAGGGACAACCCCTTTTACAAGAAGGCAAAAGGCTGGAACTAAGCCTGCCAAATTAACATAAAAACATAAACAGAGCAAACAGAACAAAGAGAGCAAACACGAACCATGAAACAGGAGCTATTCAAACAGTTGCCTTCAGCAAACCAGCCCTCCCACACATTCCCCTTTTAAACAGTTCAGGGAGTGGCTTCTCTCTGCCTCCTTCTGAGGTGCCCCATTGCCTTCCTCTGTTTACTCCTGATTGACTACCTCCTGCGTCGGGCGTCCTTGAACAGGGCCAGCTGTGGGTCATCTTCATCCACGCTGTCAGGCTCACACAGCTGGGTCTGCATCATGACCAGATGGGAGGGGCCTGGCTGAGGGCTTTGTGGATCCTCAATATTATTCTCAGCAAGCTCTTCAACACCCCCCTCCTCCTCCTCTGAATCGTCCGACCCAACTGCCGAACCCACAGGCTGACCCTGAATCACAACACTATCCCGCCCCGCAGGGCCCTTCCCCCGGGTCTGCCGATCCGGATGCGGTCGGGATGGAAATTGTTCATGAAAAGTGGTCACCAACACAGGGGCATGAACGGCGGTCGTGTCTTCCCAGGTGAACTCCTCTGGTCCGTAACCTTTCCATTCAATCAGGTACTGGAAACGACCTTTCAGCCAATGGGAGTCCCTGATGCTGGCGAACTCGTACTCGGGGGTGCTGTCTCCATCACGAGGTCCTGATGGGGGAGGTTCCACTCGGCGTAGTGGACAGGCCGCTTGCTCGGGGACCAAAAGAGACCGATGAAAAATTGGGTGCACGCGCAGGAAACATGGCAGAGTTAAGCAATAGGCGACCGGATTGATGACAGCCTCGACTGGGAACGGTCCTAAATATCGGTGATCTAACTTTCTCACCGGCCGTGTTGACGGTAGGTTCCTGGTGGACAACCAGACCCGATCTCCCACCGATAGTGGAGGCGTATCCCGTCTTGACCGATCAGCAAACCTTTTGTAATTGGCCTTGGCCTTCTCTAACTGACGTCGCACCAATCGATGGATTGCCTGTAACTTTGCCATGAAGTCGTTCGCTGCCGGCTCCGGTGAGTCCACGGGAGAAAGGGGGAAAAACCGGGGGTGATATCCCACATTGGCCAAGAACGGTGTCATCTGTGTGGAGGTGTGCTGCGAATTGTTAAATGCAAACTCAGCTATGGCCAGATAGTCCACCCAATTGTTTTGCTGCAGATTGACGTAGCAGCGCAGATATTGTTCCAGGATACCTATGACCTTCTCGGTTCCCCCGTCAGTTTGAGGATGATGTGTGGACGAGAGGCAAATCTTGATATCCAACGCATGCATCAACTCCTGCCAGAAGCGGGCTGTAAACTGGGCCCCCCTAACAGAGACAACTCTATCAGGGAGGCCGTGCAGCCGGAACACCTGCTGAATGAACATACGACTAGTGGCGCGGGCTGATGGTAAGCCGCGACAGGGGATGAAGTACGCCATCTTGGTCAGCATGTCCACCACCACATACACTGTCGTAAAACCAGATGGGGGTAAATCCGTCAAGAAGTCCAGCGACACAGCCCCCCAGGGTCTTTTGGGTGTCGGCAAGGGCTGCAGTAATCCAGGCGGGGCCCGTTGCTGACTTGGCCTGCCTGCATGGGATGCAGGAGGTGACATAGGACTGGACGTCGTGTCGGACTCGGGGCCACCAGAAAGTACGGGAGACCAGGTTCAGGGTCTTGAACAGGCCAAAATGCCCCGCCGCCGGGTTATCGTGACACTGGCTGAGGATGAGTCCCCTGAGTGGCCCTCCCAGAACATAGAGCTGGTCACGATAATAAAAGAGTCCATCCGTGACCGTCCAAGGAGAATCTGGCCCCATCTCCTCCTTCCGCTGAGCCACCCACACGTCCTGCTGCTGTGCCTCCCGGATCCGAGCCCGTATATCAACCGGCTCCCGCACCGCAGCAAAAGACTCGACGGGGATCACTGTCCTGGGCAGAAGCTTGTCTTCCACTCGGGAATATTTGGGTTTCCTGGACAGAGCATCTGCTCTTTGATTGTGCCCGCTAGGTATGTACCGAACTCGGATGTCGAACCTCGCAAAGAAAAGAGACCACCGGATCTGGCATTGGTTCAAATTCCGAGCGGTCTGCAGGCTTTCCAAATTCTTATGGTCCGTCCGGACCTCGATTTGATGCCGCGCTCCCTCCAGATGATGCCTCCAGGCCTCGAACGCCACTTTGATGGCCAGCAACTCCTTCTCCCAGATTGTATAATTGCGCTCCGACAGGTTCAGCTTTCGTGAATGGTACGCGCAAGGGAAGAGGGTACCGCTGGGCGTCGTTGCCTGGAGTAACACCGCCCCAATGGCAATGTCGGAGGCGTCCGCCTCCACGACAAATGGCCGTTGCGGGTCAGGATGCTTCAAGATGGGCTCCTTCATGAAGGCTTCCTTCAAAGTCTGGAAAGCCCGTTGTTCTGGAGCGTTCCACTGGAACCGAGTCTTCTTCTGCAGGAGCCGGGTGAGGGGGGCTGTCAAGGCAGCAAACCCAGGGATGAAAGTTCGGTAATAGTTGGCGAACCCAAGAAGTCGCTGAACATCTTTCACGCGACGCGGGGTTTGCCAACTCTGCAAAGACTCAACCTTACTCGGCTCCATGGCGATGCCCTCAGGAGAAATGCGGTGACCCAGGAAGTTGATGGTCCTCTGGTAGAACTGGCACTTCTCCAGTTTGGCATACAACCAATATTCTTGGAGCCGCTGCAAGACCAGACGGAGATGCTGATGGTATGCCTCTCGCAATGGGGAGTAGATCAGGATGTCGTCCAAGTAGATCACGACAAAGTGATCCAACAAATCCCGGAAAATGTCGTTCATGAAATGCTGAAACACAGCGGGGGCATTGGTCAGGCCAAACGGCATCACCGTGTACTCAGAATGTCCATAACGAGTACCAAACGCCGTCTTCCACTCATCACCCGGCCGAACCCTGACGAGGTTGTAAGCTCCACGCAGGTCCAGTTTCGTGAAGATCTTAGCCTCCCGGAGTCGGTCCAAGAGTTCGGGGATGAGGGGCAGCGGGTAACGATTGCGCACGGTGATGGCGTTGAGTTTTCTATAATCGCAGCAAAGCCGCAATTCGCCGGACTTCTTTTTGACGAAGAGCACGGGTACAGACACTGGCGAGGACGAGGGCTGGATGAAACCGTGAGCCAAATTCTTCTCCAGAAAGTCCCGCAATGCAGGCAACTCGGGGTCCAACATGGAGTACAAACGCCCCACTGGGAGAGGCGCATCAGGGACTAAATCAATGGGGCAGTCATAGGGCCTGTGCGGGGGTAATTGATCCGCCTCTGTCTCGCTGAACACATCAGCAAAGTCGGACAGTTCGGGAGGCAAGGGAACCCTCCACCCGGCCGGCACAGATATGGCGGGTGTGGTCCATGCACTGCAAGCTTGGGAAGGTGGCCAAGTTCTGTGACCAATAGATCTGTGGGTCATGCGCCCGGAGCCACGCCAGTCCCAAGACCACGGGGAAATGCAGATCTGAGGTGATATAGAACTGGATGGCCTCCACATGGGAACTGATGGCCACATATAATGGTTGCGTGGCGGCCGTAATTGGCCCAGACAGGAGCACTCGACCATCGATAGTCTCCACTAACATGGGCGGATCCACCGGGCACTGGGGAACAGCCCATTTGGCCACAAATGCTGAGTCCATAAAATTTGTGGTGGCCCCAGAGTCAATTAAGGCATGGACTGGAATCCCCTCTGGCTTGCCAGGAAGGATCAGACGTGCCTCCAATATCAGATGCCGTGGAGGTCCACAGGCAGCATTGGAAAGACGTCGCTCAGTGTTGCTGTGGGACGCCCGATCTATCACACCGTCTAGATCGGGCTCGGGGCGTTTCCCAACAGAAAAGTAGGGGACTTTCTCGGGGAAGACTCGGTCACTGATGCCCGCTGTCGCTTCTTTGGGCAAAAAGCAGACAAATGCCCAGGGTCCCCGCAGTAAATACACCACCACCCCGATCGTCATCTGTTCATTTCAGTCACCGATAGACGAGACCTGGCTGTTCTGTATCAGCCTGCTACCGGCCCTGCAGCAAAAGCAGGGACAACCCCTTTACAAATGGCAAGAGGCTGGAATAAAGCCTGCCAAATTTATTAACATAAAACAGAGCAAGACAAGACACCAACCATGAAACAGGAGCTATGAAACAGGAACTATCCAAGCGGTTGCCTTCAGCAAACCAGCCCTCCCACACATTCCCCTTAAATACAGTTCAGGGCGTGGCCTCTCTCTGCCTCCTTCCGAGGTGCCCCATTGCCTTCCTCTGTTTACTCCTGATTGACTGCCTCCGGCGTCGGGCGTCCTTGAACAGGGCCAGCTATGGGTCATCTTCATCCACGCTGTCAGGCTCACAAAGCTGGGTCTCCATCGTGACCAGGTGGGAGGGGCCCGGCTGAGGGCTCTGCGGAGCCTCAAGGCCATCATCAGCAAGCTCTTCAACATCCCCCTCCTCCTCCTCTGAGTCGTCCGACCAAACTGCCGAACCCACAGGCTGACCCTGAATCACAACACTGGCGGCACCCAGCTCCATTGGCTCCTCCCTTTGAACTGGGGGCTCACGCACAACAGGGGCTGCAGGGGCCTGTGGGGTGGCACGGCGACTCCTTCGCTGCTGCAACCGAGCATCGATTCGCAGGCAGAGATGGATCAGCCCATTGAGGTCTGAGGGAATATCCACACGGGCCAGCTCATCCAACATCTCCTCCAACAATCCATCCTGGAAGGCATCCATAAGCGCAGCCTCATTCCAGGCGGAATCCTGGCTAAGCAGCTGAAAATCGCTGATATAGCCCTGTAGGGGGCGTTGACCCTGCCTCAGAGCTTTCAGGTGTCAAGTAGCAGTCTGCGCCTTTATAGGGTCCTCATACATCAGACCCAGATGATCACAAAAACCCACAAAGTTGTCCAACAATGGACTAGGTTGAGCCAGCAGAGGCGTGCCCCAATGAGCTGCATCTCCCGAAAGAAGGCACAAACCCCACCTTATCCCGGTCAGTGGGGAAATCAGCTGCTCTCACGCTGATAAAGAGCTGGCATTGTCCCAGGAAAGCAGGAAACAGTTCTGGATTGCCAGTAAATTTATCCGGCATCGCAACTTGGCATTTTCTCCTGGGTGGGGGTGATGGTGGGGGTGCAGCATGGACCTGAGCTTGCAATTGAGCCACCTGAGCTGCCAACAAAGTGAGTTGCTGGGCAAGCTGGGCATTCTCAGCACGTAGCTGCTCCATAATAATAGTAAGGGGTGGGTGGCTGAAGGCAAACTGTTCTGTACCAGCCTGCTACCGGCCCTGCAGAAAAGGCAGGGACAACCCCTTTTACAAGAAGGCAAGAGGCTGGAACTAAACCTGCCAAATTTATTAACATAAAAACATAAACAGAGCAAACAGAACAAAGAGAGCAAACACGAACCATGAAACAGGAGCTATTCAAACGGTTGCCTTCAGCAAACCAGCCCTCCCACACATTCCCCTTTTAAACAGTTCAGGGCGTGGCTTCTCTCTGCCTCCTTCCGAGGTGCCCCATTGACTTCCTCTGTTTCCTCCTGATTGACTGCCTCCTGCGTCAGGCATCCTTGAACAGGGCCAGCTGTGGGTCATCTTCATCCACGCTGTCAAGCTCACACAGCTGGGTCTGTGTCGTGACCAGATGGGAGGGGCCTGGCTGAGGGCTCTGTGGAGCCTCAATATTATTCTCAGCAAGCTCTTCAACACCCCCCTCCTCCTCCTCTGAATCGTCCGACCCAACTGCCGAACCCACAGGCTGACCCTGAATCACAACATTATTCGACAATGAAGGATGCCAGCAGACGAAGTCAATGGAAAAGTCAGTCGACATGTGGCAGGTCCCAAAGCCACAATTGTGGTAACAGTGGAGTAGTCTACGGCGGCAACAGGAAAAGCCAAAACAAGTGGTGATGACATGTCCAAAAAAAGGATGGAGGGCGGCCTGATGACATTGGCAACGGACCCAAAACAGCAAGATTCAAAGACAGCCATAAGGGCGGCCGCAACCTCTGCAGTGTCAAGGAAAGCAACAACAGCAGACCCCAAAGCCGCAGCCACAGCGCCAACAGTACCAGGTCCACTGCACTCATGGAGCTGAACTCGCCGAGTGGCAGAGGAGGAGGGGGGAAACAACATCGAAGCTCCCTTCCCCCTGCCACAACCCAGAAATTCCGACAAAGATCACTTGTCACAGCTCCGCTCGGCTTGGTTGAGCAGGGAAACAGTCGAGTCGGGGCGCCCAGTCGCCAGCGTCGTCTCACCAGTGAGTTAGAAAGTCGGCTTCTCCAGCTTCTCCTCCCCCGTCCTCAGCTATTCCAAGACGTATCCCGGCAGGGGAGGGAGCTAACGCTCCGCCAGCACTTCCACCGACCGAACGGGGACCAAAACGATGACAAAAAGCCCCATGGCACCCAGCAGAGCCGAAAAACCACTCGACACTAAAAGCTCAGAAGCCAGCGAGGAACCATCTTGGACATGCGCAGAAAGATTCCCCAAAGCATGCTCTCTCTTCCCAGAGCTGAATACAGGGTTTTAACTTTACAAACTTAAGCTAAAATATGCTACCTAACTAAAAAAAACATATTAAATTCTATTGCGCTTTAACTCCCCTTAAACATAACTAAATTATTAACCAATAATGAATAACTTGATAATACATCATGTAAAACTACTACTTATTCAAATACTAAATGAAACTTTTTAGTCCCATATTTGTTCTGAATATATTCAATCCATCTTCTCCATTCCACTATATATCTCTGTTGCGATTGTTCTTTCAAATATGCTGAAATCTTTGCCATTTCCGCCAGGTTTGAAACTTTCAAAGTCCACTCTTCTATAGTTGGCAGTTCCTCCTTCTTCCAATATTGCGCTACTAAAAGTCTTGCTGCCATAATTAAATTCAACATCAATTTAGTATCTATGACAGTACAATCTGCAATAATACCCAACAGAAATAACTGTGAAGAAAACCTTATCTTTTTCTTAAATATCTTTTGCATGTTCCACCAAACTTTAATCCAAAAAGCTTTAACTTTTTTACAAGTCCACCATATATGATAATAAGTTGCATCCTCACAACCACACCTCCAACATTTGGGCTGACAGTTCGGATACATACTTGCTAATTTTTTTGGGTCTAAGTGCCACCTATAAAACATTTTATAAAAATTCTCTCTTAAATTTTGAGCCTGTGTAAAATTTACGTTTCTGACCCATATCTTTTCCCAAGTATCCATTGTTATAACCTCCTGAAAATTCTGGGCCCATTTTATCATACAATCTTTAACAAGTTCCGTTTCTGAATCAATTTCTATCAGTGCATTATATATCCTTCTTATATGTGCTTGACCTTGATCTCTAATTTGTTTTACCAAATTTCCATCAGTTATAAAAATACCAACTTTCTGGTCTTCTTTCCATCTTGCTTGTAACTGCCCATACTGGAACCAAGTTTGTACTATCTTTCCTTCTTTTAAAATATTATATGGCTTTAATTGCCATACATTCCTTTCTATCCTAAGAATTTCTTTGTATGTAATCACATCATGTTTAAATCCCACATTTATATTTTCTATTGCAAGTTTAGGTATTGCCCAAATTGGTATTTTATAATTTAACTTATGTCGATATTTTTTCCAAACTCGCAACAGAGCATACCTTAATATATGTATCTTAAAAACATTATCCACCTTCTTATCATACAATAAATATGCATGCCAACCAAATAACAAATCATAACCCTCAATATTCAATAATCTCCCTTGTGTTAAATTAAACCAATCACTAATTGATGATAAAGCAGCAGCCTCATAGTATAATTTAAAATTGGGCATTTTAAGACCACCTCTTTCACGTACATCTTGCATTATCTTAAATTTAACTCTTGGTCTTTTCCTTGCCCAAACAAATTGATTAATACCTTTCTGCCATTCCTCCAAATTGGAATCTTTTTTAAGTATAGGTATCATTTGAAACAAAAATAAAAATTTTGGCAAAACATTCATTTTTACTGCTGCAATTCTTTCCAATAAGGATAATTGTAATTTTTCCCAACTATCTAACTCTTTTTGTATTTTTAACCATAACAATTCATAATTATTTTTGTATAATTTTACATTTGAAGCTGAAAGATATACCCCCAAATATTTAATCTTTTTAACTATTTCAAATCCCGTTAGCTCTTCTAAAACAACCTTTTGTTCTATGGTCATATTTTTAGACAATATTTTAGTTTTTTGCGTATTTATCTTAAATCCAGAAACTTTCCCATATGACGTTATTATCTCCATCAATTCTACAACTGAGTAAGTCGGTTGACTTACTGTAATAACCAGGTCATCCGCAAACGCTCTCAATCTATAATCTTGATCTCTTATTTTAATTCCCTTAATTTTATTTGAATCTCGTATTTTAATCAATAATATTTCCAATGTTAAAACAAACAGCAAAGGTGACAACGGACACCCCTGTCTTGTACCCTTTTCAATATTACATGTTTCTGTCAAACTACCATTAACTATTATTTGAGCTGTTTGCTTCTGATATATTGCCCTAATAGATCGTAAAAAATTATCCCCAAACTCCATTTTCTCCAGTACCTTAAATAAAAATTGCCAGTCCAATTGATCAAAAGCTTTTTCAGCATCCAAAAAAATCAGCGCTGCAGAGACCTGGTTATTTCTTTCAAAAAATTCCAATAAATCTACAATATTTGAGACGCATTAAGAGGCCCCTGATATATTTTTAGCCGGTTATTTTAAAAGGTTAGGGAGGGGGAGGGATAGTAGGGTGGGGAGGGAATTATTAACCGGCACTCAGTCTGGACCTGTTAGGGGTCCTGGCAGGACGGGGTTGGGGGTGGAGGCTGCTGGTTGTGTGTGTGCTGGGGTGGGGTTTCAAATCCCCACGATGATAGGGAATGGCAGCAGGTGGTTGCACGGAGGGCGGCATCAACATCTGGGATTGCGCCCCCGCTGTCTTCGAGCGGTGGCGCGCTCCGACCCTCCGGTTAGCACCCTTTTGCCCGGGGATGAGGGTGATCAGGTCCCTGAGCTTTGGCTGGTTTACCTTAACGCCAGATCCATCGTTAATAAGGCTCCCCTCATTCAGGATTTGATCGAGGAGGAATGTGCGGATCTGGCATACATCACGGAAACTTGGTTGGGCTCGGAGGGAGGGGTTCCCCTGACCGAGTTATGCCCCCCAGGTTTCCGTGTGCTACACCGGCCACGGGCTCAGGGTAGGGGTGGCGGTGGTTACTTTATGCCCGCGGGAGACCACCATTGTTCAGATGGCCGGGAGTGAGTCCCTCCTCCTGAGATGTGGCCCTCGGGCTCAGATGGGCTTGTTGCTCAGATACCTGACGCCCAGCTGTGTGGCAACAGCCCTGCCTGAGCTGCTCGACACCCTCAGGGTTGGCGGTGGAGTTCCCCAGGCTTATAGTTCTGGGTGACTTCAACCTGCCTTCCCTGGGAGGGTCGTCTGAGTTAGCTTGGGAGTTCATGGCTTCCATGATGACCATGGACCTGACCCAAGTAATTCAGGGCCCGACTCATGTGGGGGGTCACACTCTCGACCTGGTGTTCCTGTCTGGACAGTGGTTGGATGATTTGGGAGGGGGGGTTCACCAACTATTGTTCCCCTGTCATGGTCTGATCATTACCTCCTGCGGCTAGTCTTTCGTTATGCCACCTCCCACCACTGGGCTGCAGAACCAACCAGGTGGTTCTGCCCCAGGCGCCTAATGGACCCAGAACGGTTCCAGAGGGCACTTGGGTCTATACCCATCGCTCTCACTCACAGCCCAGTCGATGCCTTGGTGGATGCCTGGGAAAGGGCGGCTGCCGAGGCACTCGACTGTGTTGTACTCTTGCGACCCCTGACCCGGCGCAGATCCCGTTGGACTCCATGGTTTTCTGCGGAGCTCCGGGAGATGAAGCGTCGGAGACGGGGTCTAGAGCGGTTGGAGGTCCAGCCGTTCCGAATCTGACCGATTGCAGTTAAGAACCTTCATAAGGTCTTATCTTGCTGCAATGAGGACAGCAAAGGCTAATTACTTCGCTGCCCTCATCGCGTCCGCAGATAATCGCCCGACCGCCCTGTTTAGGGTGACTTGCTCCCTTCTTAATCAGGGGGTGAGGGAGTATCTTTTACAGGGACGGGCCGAGGAGTTTAGCCATCATCTGACGGACAAAATCTCTCAGATCCGGGCTGGTTTGAACTCTGACTGGGCAGAGTCTGACGTGGAGGAATCGGACGGTCTTGAGCATGTTATCTGGACTGAGTTCGACCCTGTTTCCCCTGATGATGTGGACAGGATTATGGGGAGGCTGAGCTCCACCACCTGTTTATTGGACCTGTGTCCCTCCTGGCTGATTTATGCAGCTCGGGAGGAGACACAAAGCTGGTTCCAGGTGGTAATATCTGCCTCTTTGAGTGAGGGTGTCTTCCCCGCCGCTTTGAAGGAGGCGGTGGTGAGGCCCCTTCTCAAGAAGCCTGCCCTGGAGCCAGCGATTTTAAACAACTATCGTACTGTCTCCAACCTTCGCTTTTTGGCGAAGGTTGTTGAGAGTGTGGTGGCGCATCAGCTTCCTCCGTTCCTGGAGGAAACTGATTATCTGGACCCGTACCAATCGGGTTTCAGGCCCGGGTACAGCATGGAGACGGCATTGGTCGCACTGGTGAATGATCTCTGGCGGGCTCGGGACAGGGGTTGCTCCTCTGTCCTAGTTCTATTAGATCTCTCAGCGGCTTTTGATACCATCGATCACGGTATCCTATTGCGGCGTCTCAGGGGGTTAGGAGTGGGAGGCACTGTTTTGCAGTGGTTCTCCTCCTATCTCCTGGGCCGCTCGCAATCGGTGTTGACGGGAGGGCAGAGGTCTGCCTCGAGGCCTCTCGTTTGTGGAGTTCCTCAGGGGTCGGTTCTCTCTCCCCTCCTGTTCATCATCTATATGAAGCCGCTGGGCGAGATCATTCGTGGTTTCGGGGTGGGGTATCATCAGTACGCTGATGATACCCAACTTTTTTTTCTCCACCCCGAACTAACCCAGTGATGCCCTCACCGTGATGTCCCGTTGCCTGGAGGCGGTCCAGGTCTGGATGGGAAGAAACAGGCTTCGTCTCAATCCTGCCAAGACTGAGTGGCTGTGCATACCGGCATCTCGGACTAACCAGCCTATTCCATCTTTAACTTAGAATAAAATTCAACAAAACCTTTTTAATAAGATTCTGCTGAAACACCTCTTTACCCTTGTAATCTATTCTATCTATATTACGTGACCTTTGTTTCTTCCTTAACAAGTAAGCTAACCACCTACCCGGCTTATTGGCATTATAAAAAGTATTATGTTTAACATACCGTAAATTGGTTGCCACTTGATCTGCCATCAACATGTTAAACTGACCTCTTAAATTAATTACCTCTTTAATCTTCTTATCAGATGGATTCAAAATTAGAGCCTTCTCTTTCCTCTTAATTTCCTCCTCTAATTCTTTTCGTTTATATTCCAGTTTACGCCTATGTTTATTATTCAAATATATTAACACTCCTCTCATATAAGCTTTCCTTGCATCCCAAACCATTTCAATAGAAGTACCCTTATGCATATTTATATTAAAAAATTCTTTCATCTGTTTTTTACATTCTTCCACATTTTCTTGATATCTAAACAAATTTTCATTCAATCTCCAAGACCGCCTATCTCCACTCTCTTTTTCCAGTTCCAACCATATTGGACTATGATCTGATAGAGTTCTTGGACATATCTTAATCTTCTTAATCCTAGAAAAAAAATCATTAGTAGTTAATACAAAATCAATCCTAGAAAAGGATTGGTGTCTATCAGGAAAAAAAGTAAAATCTTTTTCTTCCAAATTTCTTTCTCTCCAAACATCTCTCAATTCCAGGTCATCTTTCATCTCAAAAAAAGATTTAGGCAATCTAGCATGATTTGGTATACTTCTGAAAAGACCTTTTTTGTCTTTTTGTGCATCCAGGACACCATTCCAATCTGCCATCAAAATACACGATTTATAATCCCATTGAATTATCTTGCTATGTAAAAGTTTATAAAATTCTCCTTGCTGTTGATTAGGAGCATATAATCCAAGCAAAAGTATTTTCTTGCCTTCTATTAACAATTCAATTATAACATATCTTTGTTTGTCTGTTTCAATTAAATTAGCTGTTAAATTCTTCTTGACGTAAATAACTACTCCATTTTCCTTATCTGGAGCAGACGACTAAACTGTGTACCCAATCTAAAGTTTATCAAATATTTTTGATCAGCTGCTCAAATGTGTGTTTCCTGTAAACAAATAAAATCATTTCTAAATTGTTTCAAATACTGAAATACTTTCTTTCTCTTGTGCGGGGAATTTAATCCATTAACATTCCAAGTTAGAAACTTTGTCACCATCTTTTGCGACCTGAAGCTTTCGGAGCACCTCTTGCAAAACCACCTGCACCCTCTTCGGTTTCACTCCTCCCACTGCTTCACTATAAGTAGGTTCTTGAGATACGATTGTAGCTTTCTGTTGTTCTTGTTCTTGTCTCATTCGTCTAATTGCAGCCCGTGTCATTCTTTGTTCTCTAACCTCTTCTGATGGCCTCTAGGACTGCTCCACTTCTGAAATTTGCTGAGATTCTTTATCCTTCTGCAAAGTAACTCCTTCAGCTCCTTGTATACTCTCCACTCGAGTCTGACGATCTCCTTCATCCTTCCTTCCTTTAAATTCTGAAGATGGCGGAGAACCTGCCTTCAATATGTTAGAATAAAAATCTCATGCCTTCAAAACTGTATTAAGACGATATCTCGTGCCAGCATAAGTCACCGCCAAGCCTACTGCAATCTCCCATCTA
This sequence comes from Vipera berus, assembly GCF_964194415.1. Lineage (NCBI taxonomy): Eukaryota > Metazoa > Chordata > Lepidosauria > Squamata > Viperidae > Vipera > Vipera berus. Next base: position 31,533,494 of record NC_138210.1, on the reverse strand, counting down.
AACTGAAGCTGCCGTTTAATTCATCTGCCAAAAAAGCAAATTCTTTTCTTCTCCTTAAAATTCTTGGAGGAATCTCTTTCAGAATTAAAACTTCTTGCTCAGCAACTTTAAATCTATTGTTGTAAAAGGCTTGGATAATCACATTTCTGATTGATCTCTTTGTAAAATAAACCACCACATCTCTAGGTAGTTTTCTTTGTCTGGCAATCCAAGAGTTAACACGAAATATTTTATCTATATCCCCCATAATATCTTCTGCTTGACGCTCCAAAACCGGTTCGAGAGCTTGTGCCAATAACTCAAATTTTCCTTAGGGTCTTCTTTCAATCCTCTGATGCTCACAGCAAACTCCACATCACTATATTGTATCATGACTACATCATCATCAATCTTTTCCATCACATTTTCAGCTTCCAACATTTTAGCATCTAATCTCAAATTATTTTGATTCAGCTCTTCCATGCGATCATCCAAACGCTCAATACAGATTGCAAGCCCTTGAAATGCAGCTAAAATGACTTCCGGGTGGGAAGGCGTCACCGCAGGCAGCCATTCTGGCTGTCAGCCCCGCCGGCTCTGTAGAGCCGCCGAAAACAGCGCTGATCAGCTGTTTTGGCGGCTCAGAAGCCCCCTCCTCGGGAGAAGAGGAGGGGGTGAGCGCTCAGGTAGGGGTAGAGCTCTCCGGGGCTGCCAGAGCTAAAGGTTTTGGCGGCTGAAGGATTGAGCCCCCCCGAAGCCTGAGTTTGCTCCGGACTGCGGGGCGCCTCTGCTCCGGTTTTTTTGGAGCAGAGCAGGGCGTCAGCAACCATCCCTGCCAGCAAGAGAGAACTTTAGAGAACCTGGATGCAGGCAGAGCGATACAGGAGATTCAGGTGAAAGTGAATTTATGATCTTTAACTCAATGGACTTTGTGGAGTTTGAAAGTGAAAGTGCGTAGCAGGCAATAGTGGGTGAAAATGGCTGCCAAATTTTCTAAAGTTCCTAGAAGCATGGGGGATTCTCCGGTGCAGCAATCTTCGTTACAAGCTTTAATGCCCCCTCCCTCTGCACCTGCACCTGCACCTGCACCAACTCTTACAGTTAAAGACCTGCAGGATGTGTTGCAAGAGGCTATGAAAAAGCAATCGCAACAATTAGCTGAGCTTATGGATGAAAAGCTTACAGAGCTTCTGGATGAGAAGTTAACAGAAATAAGGGCAGACATCTTACTTGCATTTCAAGGCATGGCTGTATGCATAGAATGCTTGGACGAGAGAGTGGAAGATCTCAGCCAAAATAATATTAGATTAGATGCAAAAATGACAGAGACTGAAAATGTGGTGGAGAAAATTGATAGTGATTTGACCTTGGTGCAGTACCATGAGATGGAGTTTGCTGTGAGAATCAGAGGCTTAAAAGAGGATCCTAAAGAAAATTTGAAGAAAATAGTTTCTGAGGCTTTGGAAGGTGTGCTGGGGCGACCAGCAGATGCAATTATAGAAGATATAGATAAAATTTTCCGTGTTAATTCGTGGATTGCAAGATAAAGGAAATTACCCAGAGATGTGGTGGTTTATTTTACAAAGAGAGCAATTAGAAATCAGGTTATTCAAGCCTTTTATAATACTAAATTTGCAATTGCTGAGCAAGAAGTTTTGATTTTAAAAGAGATCCCTCCAAGAATTCTAAGGAGAAGGAAGGAATTTGCCTTTTTGGCACAAGAATTAAGATGACGTGATATTAAGTTCAGATGGGAGATACCAGTGGGTATGGTGGTGATGCACGGCGGCATGAGACATTGTCTTACTACAGTGTTGCAGGCACGTGATTTCTATAGTAATGTTTTAAAAGCAGTCCCCATACCACTTTTGGAATCTACAAAGAAGAATGGTGAGGGAGAGCCTCAATTATGTAGTGAGAATTTACAAGGTGCTGAAGGAATGACGCAGATAGAAGAGAAAGCTACAGGAGTGGATCAAATTTCAGTATCATCGGAGGAGGCCAGAGACCAGAGGATGACGCGTGCTGCTTCGAGACGAATGAGACGAGAGCAAGAACAAGAACAGCAGAAAGTCATGATGGCACCTCCAAAACTTACTTACAGTGAAGCTGTGGGAGGAGCGCGACCTAAGAGAGTCCAGGTGATTTTGGAAGAAGCACTCCAAAAGCTTCGGGTCGCAAAGGATGGCGACAAAGTTTCTAACTTGCAATGTTAATGGCTTAAATTCACCACAGATGAGAAAGAAAGTTTTTCAATATTTAAAACAATTTAAGAATGATGTTATTTGTTTACAAGAAACACATATTAGAGTTACGGATCAAAAGTACTTATTAAATTCAAGACTGGGTACACAATTTATTGCATCCGCAACGGATAAGAAAAATGGAGTGGTTGTCTATGTTAAGAATACCTTGACAGCGGAGTTAATTGAAGCAGATAAACAAGGAAGATATGTTATAATTGAACTGTTAATAGAAGGCAAGAAAACACTTCTGGTTGGATTATATGCTCCTAATCAACAACAAGCAGACTTTTATAGTTTACTACACAGCAAGATTACTCAGTGGGATTATAAATCTTTTATTTTTATGGGAGACTGGAACGGTGTTTTGGATGTACAAATGGACAAGAGTGTTTTTTTTTAAAGTGTTCCAAGTCATGCTAAACTGCCTAAATCTTTTTTTGAAATGAAGGATGATTTGGAACTGCGAGATATTTGGAAAGAAAGAAATCTGCAAGAGAAGGACTATACTTTTTTTTCCGATAGACATCAATCTTTTTCTAGGATTGACTTTATACTAATTACTAATGATTTCTTTTCCAGGATTAAGAAGATTAAGATTTGTCCAAGAACTATGTCTGATCATAGTCCAGTCTGGTTAGAGATAGAAAAAGATAATAGAGATAGGCGCTCCTGGCGTCTAAATGAGAATCTGTTTAGAAATCAGGAAAATGTGGAAGAATGTAAAAAACAGATGAAGGATTTTTTAAAAATTAATATGCATAAAGGTATTTCTATTGAAATGGTCTGGGATGCTAGTAAAGCTTATATGAGAGGTGTATTAATATATTTGAATAACAAATATAGACGCAATCTGGAATTCAGGAGGAAGGAATTAGAGAATGAAATTAGGGAAAAAGAAAAGGCTTTAATTTTGAATCCATCGGATGTGAAGATTAAAGAGGTAATTAATTTATTAAGGGGACAGTTCGACAAGTTGATGGCTGATCAAGTGGCAACTAACTTACGGTATGCTAGAAATAATACTTTTTGCAATGCCAATAAACCAGGTAGATGGTTAGCTTATCTGTTAAGGAAGAAGCAAAGGGCTTCTAATATAGATAGAATAGAACATAAGGGTAAGGTAGTGTATCAGCAGAGTCTTATTAAGAAGACTTTTGTTGATTTTTACTCTAAGTTATATGCTAGAGATAAGATTAGTGAGGCAGATATTGATGTATATTTGATGAATGCTAATATTCCTGTTCTTACACAAGAACAAAAGGAAGAGATTAATCAATTGATAACTGAGGAAGAATTTTTTTTCAGCAATTAAACAATTGAAAGTGGGTAAGGCGCCAGGTACGGATGGATTGACTGCTGTGTATTATAAAAATTTACAGTTAGAGATGGTAAAGCCATTAAGGGAATTGTTTCAGACAATTCAAATGGGAAGAGGGGCGCCCTCATCCCGGAAAACTGCTTTTATTTCTCTGATTCCGAAGGAAGACCAGGATGTCACCCAAGCAAAAAATTATAGGCCAATATCACTTTTGAATACGGACTACAAGATATTTGCTAAGGTTTTAGCTAACAGATTAATGAGGGTATTGCAACAAGTAATTCATGGTGACCAAACTGGGTTTATAAGTGGTAGACAAATGAAGAACAATGTGAGGCATATAGTTGATTTGTTGGAATTTTTGGAAAGAAACAATCAGATCCCTGCAGCGTTGATCTTTTTGGATGCTGAAAAAGCCTTTGATCAATTGGATTGGCAATTTTTGTTGAAAGTATTAGATAAAATGAATTTTGGGGATAAATTTTTACAACCAATTAGGGCACTATATCAAAAGCAAACAGCCTGTATAATAGTTAATAATAGTTTGACGGAAGTATGTAAGATTGAAAAGGGCACAAGGCAGGGGTGCCCATTGTCACCTTTACTATTTGTTTTAACATTGGAGATATTATTGTTTAAAATACGGGACTCGGAAAAAATTAGGGGAATTCAAATAAGAGATCAGGATTACAGACTGAGGGCGTTTGCAGATGATCTGGTTGTTACGGTAACTCAGCCTGAAGATTCAGTTGTAGAACTGATGGAGATAATAATGCAATATGGGAAAGTTTCTGGATTCAAGGTTAACATACAAAAAACTAAAATGTTGTCTAAGAATATGACAGTATCACAAAAGGCTGTTTTAGAAGAGCTAACGGGATTTGAAATTGTTAAAAGGGTTAAATATTTGGGGATATATTTGTCACCCTCAAATGTAAAGCTATATAAAAATAATTATGAAAAGTTATGGGGAAAAGTTCAAAAAGAATTGGATAGCTGGAAAAAACTACAATTATCTTTATTGGGAAGAATTGCAGCAGTGAAAATGAATGTTTTGCCGAAATTTTTATTTTTATTTCAAATGATACCTATTCTTAAAAAGGATTCAAACTTGGAGGAATGGCAAAAGGGTATTAATAAATTTGTCTGAGCAGGGAAAAGGCCACGAGTTAAATTTAAGATTATGCAGGATACACGTGAGAGAGGTGGTCTTAAAATGCCTAATCTTAAACTATACTATGAAGCTGCTGCTTTGTCAGCGATAAGTGATTGGATTAATTTAACACAAGTGAGATTATTAAATCTTGAAGGCCATGATTTGTTATTTGGTTGGCATGCATATTTATTGTATGATAAGAAGGTGGATAATGTGTTCAAGGTACATATTTTAAGACATGCTCTGTTGCGAGTTTGGAAAAAGTATAGACATAAGTTAAATTATAAGATACCTATATGGGCAATACCGAAACACGCAATAGAAAACATAAGTGTTGGGTTTAAACATGATGTGACTACATATAAGGAAATTTTAAGTTTGGAAAGGAATGTATGGCATTTGAAGCCGTATAATATCTTAAGAGAAGAAAAGATTGTACAAATTTGGTTCCAGTATGGGCAATTACAGGCCAGGTGGAAAGATGACCAGAAAATTGGTTTTTCAATGACTGATGAAAATCTGGTAAAGCAAATTAGAGTTCAAGGTCAAGCACATATTAAAAGGATATATCTTGAATTGATAGAAATTGATTCAGAGACAGAACTTGTTAAAGACTGTATGATAAAGTGGGCTCAGAATTTTCAAGAAGTCATTACAATGGATACTTGGGAAAAGATTTGGGTGAGAAATGTAAAATTTACGCAAGCTCAAAACTTAAGAGAGAACTTTTATAAAATGTTTTATAGGTGGCACTTAGATCCTAAAAAATTAGCAAGTATGTATCTGAACTGCCAGCCTAAATGTTGGAGGTGTGGTGGTGAAGATGCAACGTATTTTCATATATGGTGGACCTGTAAAAAGGTTAAAGCTTTTTGGATTAAAATCTGGTGGAATATGCAAAAGATATTTAAGAAAAGGATAAGGTTTTGTCTGCAATTGTTTTTACTGGGCATTATTACTGATACTACTGTTGTGGACACTAAGTTGACGTTGAATTTAATTACGGCAGCAAGACTTTTAGTAGGGCAATATTGGAAGAAGGAAGAACTGCCGACTATAGAAGAATGGACTTTAAAAGTTTCCAACCTGGCGGAAATGGCAAAGATTTCAGCGTACTTGAAAGACCATTCGCAACAGAGATATATTGTGGAGTGGAAAAAATGGATTGATTATATTCAGAATAAATATGGGACTAAAATGTTTCATTTAGCATTTGAATAAGTATTGATGTGATATTTATATTGCTTGTAGTTATTTTATAAGAGTTAAAGTGCGATAGATTTAATAGCTTATTGTTGTTTGCATAAGATAGATTATGATTGTTTGTATTTTTATACCCTGTATTTAGCTCTGGGAAATCGGGGAGGGGGGAGGGGGAAGGGAGGGAGGTGTTGGGGAGGGTTGGGGAGAGGGGAGGGGGTTGGGAGGGGTTTTGTTTTGTTAAAAAAATGTATTGTAAAACTTTTCAATAAAAAAAAAGAAATGCAGCTAAAATGTCTGCTCTTATTTCAGTATTCTTTTCCTCAATAAGTTCAGCTATTTGCTGGGATTGTATTTTTAAAGCATCTTGTAAATCTTTTATTGTTAATGCGGGTGTGGGTGCCACAGGAGGAGGCATCAAAGCCTGTAGTGAAGAATGCTGAACTGGTGAGGCACCAGCACTTCTAGGAACTTTAGTTGGTTTAGAAGCCATCTTAACACCCAGTTAATTATTGTTGCGCACTTTCACTTTCCACAACGCTTGCAAGTTTTTCTTTCAAAGTAAACAGAGTTAAAGTTCGAATACTTGCTGTTTCAATATTCTCCTGCACAGCTCTGCCTGCATCCAGGTAATCCAAAGTTAATTGTTGATTGCAGGGATGGTTGCAGCATCCTGCTCCGCTCCAAAGCCTTGGAGCAGAGGAGTCCCCGAGTCCGGAGCTAATTCAGGCTTCGGGGGGGGGCTCTCACACTTCAACCCCCAGAATTTGAACTCTGGGGGTCTAGGGGAGCTCTACCCCTACCTAAACGCTCACCCCCCTCTTCTCCCGAGGAGAGGGTTTCCGAGCCGCAAAACAGCTGATAGTCGATGTTTTAGCGGCTCCAACGGAAAACGGGGCTGACTGTCGGAACGGCCGCCATGCCACCTGGAAGTCCAGCATGCTCTCTTTTATGACAGTTTATTGGGGGTGGGAATTGTACTTTGTTACTTTGTATCTGGGGGAAGGGAATTTAGTTTTCAGGTTCAACTATGTAGTGCCGATACTTTGTTTCCCGAATAAATGTTCTTTAAGGAAGAATTTTGCCTCGAAGTTCTTTTGATGGGTTTCATCTGTCGGCAACATGACACAGTAAATCAAACAGTGGGAATAGTGTCTAAAGGGAGGAATGGATGTTTAAGGAAGAGCAAAAAGATTTAGATATAACTTTGCCTCTTGTTGGAACTGACTAGTAATACATACTGTAGATTTTACTACATGTGTATTGTCACTTTCAGGAGCTAAATCTGTTAGAAATTATTGCATGCTCCATATTAAATAATAGATTTTAATAGGCTCTCTTGCCTCAACAAATAGAGCATGTGGGTGAATTTGGCCTTGAAAATTATAAAAGAAGCAACAGTGTAGGCTTATACATGTTATTACTATTACATTCCCTTTATCCCTTACCAGTAAAGTTTGTGTCTTCAGCTGACATTGATTGCCAGAAACTACAGCTAAATGAATTTTGGGTGGTAAATTGGAGGGTGATTCTGGAGATTTTTGAAACAAGTAATGTAACCTTTCCCCCCACACCTCATGCCCACCTAGCAATAGCACTTAGACTTACATACTGCTTCACAGTGCTTTACAGCCCTCTCTAAGTGGTTTACAGAGTCAGCATATTGCCCCCAACAATCTAGGTCCTCATTTTACTGACTTTGGAAGGATGGAAGCCTGAGTCAACCTTGAGCCGTTGACAATTGAACTGCTGGCAGTTGGCAGAATTAGCCTGCAATACTGTATTCTAACCACTGCACCACCACAGCGCCACCTAGCAGTTCAAAAGCATGCAAATGTGAATACATAAATAGGTACAACTTTGTTGGGAGGAAACGGCGCTCCATGACATCATGCTGGCCACATGGCCACAGAAACATCTTCGGACAGTGGTGGCTCAATGGCCCTTGAAACGGAGATGAGCGCTGCCCCCTATAGTTGGTTACGACTAGCAGAGTAAAATCCACAGGCACGCCTTTCCTTAATGTAACCTTTACCCACTGTTCGTTCCACTGAAATCTCTCCAAAAAGACTTGTGCTTTAGGTACTGAGTTTAATCTGAAGTTTTGATTTCTAAAACTAAGGATAACTACTTCCAATTTATCCCAGCAAAAGGCAATGTTATTCTGCTTTATAAGATCTGTCAGAAAGGAGTATTCATTACATTTCTTTAATATTGTAATTGGAATCTCTCTGAATATTTGCACCTCTTTCCCTAAGATCATACATCTCTGTTGGTAATGTTTCTGCAACACCCCTCCCTCCCCCCCCCGACTTCCCAGAGCTGAATACAGGGTATTGCCTCTAACAAACTTAAGCTAAATATGCTAACCAACTATAAATACGCTTTAAATCCTATCGCACTTTAACTCCCCTTAAACATAAGTAAATAATAATACATCTTATAATTCTAATATTCATTCATATGCTAGATGAAATTTTTTAGTCCCATATTTATTCTGAATATAATCAATCCATCTTCTCCATTCCGAGATATATCTCTGTTGCGATTGTTCTTTCAAATATGCTGAAATTTTTGCCATTTCTGCCAAGTTTGAAACTTTTAAAGTCCACTCTTCTATAGTAGGCAGTTCCTCTTTCTTCCAATATTGTGATACCAAACGTCTTCCTGCCGTTATTAAATTCAACATCAATTTAGTTTCTATAACCGTACAATCAGTAATAATACCCAGTAAAAATAACTGTGGAGTAAACCTTATCTTTTTCTTAAATATCTTCTGCATATTCCACCAAATTTTAATGCAGAAAGCTTTAACTTTTTTACAAGTCCACCACATATGGTAATACCTTGCGTCCTCACAACCACACCTCTAACATTTAGGCTGATAATTTGGATACATACATGCTAATTTTTTAGGATCTAAGTGCCATCTATAAAACATTTTATAAAAATTCTCTCTTAAGTTTTGTGCCTGGGTAAATTTTACGTTTCTGACCCAAATTTTTTCCCAAACATCCATCGTTATTGGCTCTTGAATATTCTGGGCCCATTTTATCATACAATCTTTAACAACTTCCGTTTCTGAATCTATTTCTATCAATGCATTATATATCCTTCTTATATGTGCTTGACTTTGATCTCTAATTTGTTTTACCAGATTTTCATATGTTGTTGAAATGCCAATTTTCTGATCTTCTTTCCATCTAGCTTGTATCTAGCCATACTGAAACCAGGTTTGTACTATTTTCCCTTCTTTTAAAGTATTAAATGGCTTTAATTGCCATACATTCCTTTCCAGTCTGAGAATATCTTTATATGTAGTCACATCATGTTTAAATCCCAGACTTATATTTTCTATCGCATGTTTAGGTATTGCCCAAATTGGTATTTTATAATTTAACTTGTATCGGTATTTTTTCCAAACTCTCAACAGAGCATACTTTAATATATGTGTCTTAAAGGTATTATTCATCTTTTTATCATACAATAAGTATGCATGCCAACCATATAATAAATCACATCCCTCAATATTCAATAATCTTCCTTCTGTTAAATTAAACCAATTACTAATTGACGATAAAGCCGCAGCCTCATAATATAATTTAAAATTGGGCATTTTAAGACCACCTCTTTCACGTATATCTTGTATTATCTTAAGTTTTACTCTCGGTCTTTTCCCTGCCCAAATAAATTTATTAATACCTTTCTGCCATTCCTCCAAATTTGAATCTTTTTTAAGTATAGGTATCATTTGAAACAAAAATAAAAATTTTGGTAAAACATTCTTTTTAACTGCTGCAATTCTTCCCAATAAAGACAGTTGTAATTTTTTTCAAGTATCTAATTCTTTTTGTATTTTTAACCATAACAATTCATAATTATTTTTGTATAATTTCACATTTGAATCTGAAAGATATACCCCCAAATATTTAATCTACTGAAATATTTTCTTTCTCTTTTGCGGTGAATTTAAACCATTAACATTCCATGTTAGAAACTTTGTCGCCATTTTTTGCGACTTGAAGCTTTCAGAGCGTATCTTGCAGATCCACAAGCATCTGCTTCTTTGGTCTCGCTCCTCCCACTGCTTCAATATAAGTAGATTCTTGAGTTGTAATTGTAGTATATTGTTTCTGTTGTTGTTGTTGTTGTTGTTGTTCCTTTCGTCTGGTTACAGCCCGTGTCACTCTTTGAGCCCTTGATTCTTCTAATGGAGCCAAGGGCTGCGCAATTTCCAAAGTTTTTTTAATTCATCTGCCAGAAAAACAAATTCTTTCCTATTTCTTAAAATTCTTGGTGGTATTTCTTTCAAAATTAAAACCTCTTGATCAGCCACTTTAAATCTGTTGTTATAAAAGGCTTGTATGATCGCATTTCTGATCTTCCTCTTTGTGAAGTAAACAACCACATCTCTTGGTAGTTTTCTTTGCCTAGCAATCCAGGAATTGACACAAAATATTTTGTCTATTTCCAATATAAAATCTTCAGCTCGCCAACCCAAAATAGGCGCCACAGCTTTTGCCAATATCTCTTCCAAGTTTTCTTGTGGATTTTCTTTCAGACCTCTGATCCTCAAGGCAAACTCCATGTCCCTATATTGTATCATCACCACCTCATCATCAATTTTATCCATTTTATTCTCAGCTTCACTGATTTTAGCTTCCAATATCAAATTATTTTGATTAACTTCTACACGTTCATCCAGACTCTCAATACAAACTTTCAGTCCCTGAAATGCCAGCAAAATATCCTCTTGTATTTCCTTATTTTTCTCATTAATAAGCTCTGCCATTTGCTCAGATATTTGCTCAGATTGAAGTTTTAAGGCATCTTTTAAATCTTGTAGTGTTAATGTGGGTGTAGGTGCTGCGGGGGGTGGCATCAATGTTTGAAGTCCAGATTGTTGAACTGGTGAAGCCCCCGCACTTTTAGAAGCAGAGAATCTAGGTGGTTTGGAAGCCATTTTAACACCCAATTAACTTTCGTTTCTCACTTTCACTTTTCTGCCCAAATTGCAACTTTGTTGCTTCAGTGTTAAATATCCAAGTCTTTTAAATCACTTTTAAACCAAATTCAAATGTTTTTAACAGTCTTTTACAACTTTAAAAATCCACTTTATATCTTCCTCCTTCTTTTATTTTATTTTCCTTATTCTTTGTTCTTCCCACTTTCTCTAAAGATTTATTCCGGCGCCATCTTCCTCCCCTTCTTTTAAGTTAAACCGGAGTTAAAGATCATATACTTGCTGTTTCAATATTCTCCTGCTCAGCTCTGCCTGTGTCCAAGTAATCCAAAGTACAATATTGGGAGCAGGGATGCTTGCAGCGTCCTGCTCTGTTTCAAAGCCTTGAAACAGAGGAGTCCCCGAGTCTGGAACTAATTCAGGCTCCGAGGGAGGTCTCACCCTTCAACCCCCAGAGTGATAATTCTGGGGGTCTAGGGGAGCTCTACCTCTACCTGAATGCTCATCCCCCCCTCTTCTCCCGAGGGGGGGATTCCCAAACCGTGAAACAGCTGATTGTCGCTGTTTTCGCGCTTTAAACGGAGCAACGGGGCTGACGGTCAAAAATGACCGTCTTCGACGGGGCCTTGCCACCCAGAAGTCTCTGCAACACTTTTTTGGGTAGATTTTCTTACCAATTGGATCATGAAATCTTTTAGAAATTGTCCTATGATTTCATATGCTGAATTCATTCTATAGGTATTATCAATTTTCCTGGAGAAATCTAATTTATCATCATTCATCCATTTTGTGATCTCTGTTGTAATTTACATCTTTTAAATTAGTACCCTTTTCAACATTTTCTGGTAAGCCCCTGGTTCTTAAATAAAACTGCTTCTCCTTCAAATTGATTAATAAGTTGGTTTCTGATACACCCAATTGCATGTCTGATTTGTCCACTCTTATCTGTATATTTTTAACACCTTTAGATTGATTTAACAGGAGTGTGCTGCCAAAAAAGTCAGCTTCTGGCAGCAAAATCAGCTCTTTTGTCTGCAAAGCAAAAAAGGCCCTGCAGATCAGGATGTCATTTTCTGGAGGACTACCTGTTGTCCCCCATCTTATATCAAACTCTGGGTGGCTCCCAATCAAAAATCTTCTCTATCAGGTAGCAGCATTTCAGCATCATTATAATTCTCCCAATAGAATAGGGAGGACCAGAGATCTTTTCAAGAAAATTGGAGAGATGAAGGGAACGTTTAATGCAAAAATGGGCATGATAAAGGACCAAAATGGCAGGGACCTAACAGAGGCAGAAGAGATTAAGAAGAGATGGCAAAATTACACAGAAGAACTATACAAGAATGAGCTTAACGTCCCTGATAATCACAATGAGGTGGTCACTGACCTCGAGCCAGACATCCTAGAATGTGAAGTGAAATGGGCCTTAGGAAAGCTGAGCAACAACAAAGCTAGTGGAGGTGACAGTATTCCAGCTGAGCTATTCAAAATCTTAAAAGACGATGCAGTAAAAGTGCTACACTCAATTTGCCAGCAAATTTGGAAAACTCAACAGTGGCCACAGGATTGGAAAAGATCAGTTTACATTCCAATTCCAAAGAAAGGCAGTGCCAAAGAATGTTCAAACTATCGCAGCATTGCACTCATTTCACATGCTAGTAAAGTTATGCTTAAAATCCTACAAGCTAGACTCCAGCAGTATGTGGATCGAGAACTACCAGAAGTTCAGGCAGGATTTCGAAGAGGCAGAGGAACTAGAGATCAAATTGCCAACATACGCTGGATCATGGAGAAAGCTAGACAGTTCCAGAAAAACATCTACTTTTGCTTCATTGACTATGCTAAAGCCTTTGATTGTGTGGATCATAACAAACTGTGGCAAGTTCTTAAAGAGATGGGCGTACCAGACCATCTTATTTGTCTCTTGAGAAACCTATATGTGGGCCAAGAAGCAACAGTGAGAACTGGACATGGAACCACTGATTGGTTCAAAATTGGGAAAGGAGTCTGGCAAGGTTGTATACTGTCGCCCTGCCTATTTAACTTATATGCAGAGCACATCATGAGAAAGGCAGGGCTAGATGAATCAAAAGTTGGAATTAAGATTGCCGGAAGAAATATCAACAACCTAAGATATGCAGATGATACCAGTCTAATGGCAGAAAGTGAAGAACTAAAGAGCCTAGTGTTGCTGGTGAAGAAGGAGAGTGCAAAACTTGGGTTGAAACTTAACATTAAGAAAACCAAGATCTTCCGGGTGGCGAGGCGATGCCGAAGACAGCCATCTCCAGGCTGTCCGCTCCCCAGCTTTGTAGAACCGCCGAAAACAGCGCCGATCAGCTGTTTTGGCGGTTTGGAATCCCCTCCTCGGGAGAAGAGGAGGGGGTGAGTACCCAGGTAGGGGTTGAGCTCTCCGGGGCCGCCTGAGCTTAAAGTTCGGGCGGCTGAAGGATCGAGCCCCCCCCCGAAGCCTGGGTTTGCTCCGAGCTGCGCAGCGCTTCTGCTCCGTGCTTTTGGGAGCAGAACAAGGCGTTAGCAGGAAAGGATTTTGGAGTGCGAGGATGCAGGCAGAGCGATACAGGAGATCAAGGTGAAAGTGGACTTTTGTTCTTTAGCTCAAAAGACTTTGTAGACTTTGAAAGTGAAAGTGCGTAGCAAGTAATAGTGGGGGAAAATGGCGGCTAAATCTTCCAAAGTTCTCAGGAGCGCGGGGGCTTCCCCGGTGCAGCAATCTTCATTGCAAGCTTTATTGCCCCCTGCACCTGCACCTACTCCTGCACTGACAATCAAAGATTTGCAAGATGCTTTGGAAAAGCACTCACAGCAAATAGCTGAAATTATAGATGAAAAGCTGGATGAGAAGCTGACAGAAAAGTTAGTTGAAGTTATGGATGAAAAGCTGGATGAGAAGTTAACAGAAATGAGGGCGGACATCTTGCTTGCACTTCAAGGCATGGCTATATGTATTGAACGCTTGGACAAAAGAGTGGAAGATCTTAGTCAAAACAATTTCAGATTAGAAGTAAAAATGTCAGAGACTGAAAATGTGGTGGATAAAATTGACAGCGACTTGACCTTGGTCCAGTACCATGAGATGGAGTTTGCTATCAGGATCAGGGGCTTAAAAGAGAATCCTAAAGAAGATCTGAAGGAAATAGTCTCTGAGGCTTTGGAAGGGGTACTGGGACGGCCAGCAGCTGAAATTGTGGGAGATATAGATAAAATCTTTCGTGTTAATTCGTGGATTGCAAGACAAAGGAAATTACCTAGAGATGTGGTTGTTTATTTTACAAAGAGAGCAATCAGGAATGAAGTCATCCAAGTTTCTTACAATACAAAGCTTGTAGCTGCTGAGCAAGAAGTTCTGGTTTTAAAAGAGATCCCTCCGAGAATTTTAAGGAGAAGAAAGGACTTTGCTTTTTTAGCACAAGAGCTCAGGAGACGTGATATTAAGTTTAGATGGGAGATACCAGTGGGTATGGTGGTGATGTATGAAGGCACGAGACATCGTCTTATTACAGTGGCGCAGGCACGTGATTTTTATAGTAATGTCTTAAAAGCAATCCCCTTACCACTTTTGGAATCTACAAAGAAGAATGGCGAGGGAAAGCCTCAAGGTGCTGAAGGAACAACGCAGACAGATGAGAAAGTTACGGGAGTGGATCAAATTACAGTCTCATCGGAAGATGCCAGAGACCAGAGGATGACGCGTGCTGCTTTGAGACGAATGAGACGAGAGCAAGAACAGGACCAGCAGAACGTCATGGAACCTCCAAAGCGTACCTATAGCGAAGCTGTGGGAGGGGCGCGGCCTAAGAACGTCAAAGGGATTCTGGAAGACGCGCTCCAAAAGCTTCGGGTCGCCAAGGATGGCGACTAAGTTTTTAACTTGGAATGTTAATGGTTTAAATTCACCACAGAAGAGAAAGAAAATTTTTCAATATTTAAAACAATTTAAGACTGATGTTATTTGTTTACAAGAAACACATATTAGGGCTATGGACCAAAAGTACTTATTGAACTCTAGACTGGGTACACAATTTATTGCCTCTGCAATGAATAAGAAGAATGGAGTGGTTATTTATGTCAAGAATACTATGACAGCGGAGTTAATAGAAGCAGATAAACAAGGAAGATATGTTATAATAGATTTGCTGATAGAAGGCAAAAAACGCTTTTGGTTGGACTATACGCTCCTAATCAACAACAAGCAGATTTTTATAGTTTATTACACAGCAAGATCATTCAGTTGGATTATAAATCTTTTATTTTTATGGGAGACTGGAATGGTGTCTTGGATGTACAAATGGACAAGAGTAGCTCTTCTAGGAGTACTCCAAGTCATGCTAGATTGCCTAAATCCTTTTTTGAGATGAAGGATGATTTGGAGTTGCGAGACATCTGGAGAGAAAGAAATTTACAAGAAAAGGATTATACTTTTTTTTCTGATAGACATCAATCTTTTTCCAGGATTGACTTTATATTAATCACTAACGATTTTTTTTTCTAGGATTAAGAAGACAAAGATTTGTCCAAGAACTATGTCGGACCATAGTCCAGTTTGGTTAGAGATCGATAAGGATAACAGAGATAGGCGCTCTTGGCGTCTAAATGAGAACCTGTTTAGAAATCTGGAAAATGTGGAAGAATGTAAAAAACAGATGAAGGTCTTTTTTGAAACTAATATGAATAAGGGTACTTCTATGGACATGGTTTGGGATGCTAGCAAGGCTTATATGAGAGGGGTGTTAATATAAATGAACAATAAATACAGATGTAATTTGGAACTTAGGAGGAAAGAATTAGAGAATGAAATTAGGGAAAAAGAAAAGGCCCTAATTTTGAATCCATCGGATGCGAAGATTAAAGAGGTTATTAACCTATTAAGGGGACAGTTTGATAAGTTGATGGCTGATCAGGTGGCAATTAACTTACGGTTTGCTAGACATAATACTTTTTGTAATGCCAATAAACCAGGTAGATGGTTAGCTTATATGTTAAGGAAGAAGCAGAGGGCTTCTAATATAGACAAAATAGAACATAAGGGTAAGGTTGTGTATCAACAGAACCTTATTAAGGAAGTTTTTGTTGATTTTTATTCTAAATTATATGCCAGAGATAAGGTTAATGAAGTAGATATTGATGCATATTTGAGGAATGCTAATATTCCG
Organism: Vipera berus; assembly: GCF_964194415.1. Classification (NCBI taxonomy): domain Eukaryota; kingdom Metazoa; phylum Chordata; class Lepidosauria; order Squamata; family Viperidae; genus Vipera; species Vipera berus. Next base: position 31,517,461 of record NC_138210.1, on the reverse strand, counting down.
GTTCTTACACAAGAGCAAAAGGAAGAGATGAATCAACTGATAACTGAGGAAGAAATTCTTTTGGCAATTAAACAATTGAAAGTGGGCAAAGCGCCAGGCACGGATGGATTGACTGCGGTGTATTATAAAAATTTACAGTCGGAGATGATAAAGCCTTTAAGGGAATTTTTTCAGATGATTCAAAGGGGAGGAGAGGTGCCTCCGTCTTGGAAAACTGCTTTTATTTCTTTGATCCCGAAGGAAGATCAGGATGTCACTCAAGCAAGAAATTATAGACCAATATCACTTTTGAATACGGACTACAAGATATTTGCTAAGGTCTTAGCTAATAGATTAATGAGGGTACTGCAACAGATAATTCATGGTGACCAAACTGGGTTTATTAGTGGTAGACAAATGAAAAATAACGTGAGGCATATAGTTGACTTGTTGGAATTTTTGGAAAGGAACAACCAGATCCCTGCAGCGCTGATCTTTCTGGACGCTGAAAAAGCCTTTGACCAACTGGATTGGCAATTCTTGATGAAAGTATTAGAGAAAATGAACTTTGGGGATAAATTTTTACAACCAATTAGGGCATTATATCAAAAACAAACAGCCCGTATAATAGTAAATAATAGTTTGACTGAAGTATGTAATATTGAAAAGGGCACAAGGCAAGGGTGTCCGTTATTACCTCTATTATTTGTTTTAACATTGGAGATATTATTGATTAAAATACGGAATTCGGAAAAAATTAAGGGAATTCAAATAAGAGATCAGGATTATAGATTGAGGGCATTTGCAGATGATCTGGTTGTTACGGTGACACAGCCAGAAAACTCTGTTGTGGACCTGATGGAGATAATAATGCAATATGGGAAAGTTTCTGGATTTAAGGTTAATATACAAAAAACATGACAGTATTAGAAAAGGCTGTTTTAGAAGGGTTAACTGGATTTGAAATAGTCAAAAGTATTAAATATTTGGGGGTTTACTTGTCACCCTCAAATGCAAAGTTATATAAAAATAATTATGAAAAGCTATGGGGTAAAGTTCAAAAGGAATTGGACAGCTGGAAAAAGTTACAATTGTCATTACTGGGAAGAATCGCAGCAGTGAAAATGAATGTTTTGCCGAAATTTCTGTTCTTATTTCAAATGATACCCATTCTTAAAAAGGACTCAAACATGGAGGAATGGCAAAAGGGTATCAATAAATTTGTATGGGCAGGGAAAAGGCCACAAGTTAAATTTAAAATTATGCAGGATACGCGTGAAAGAGGTGGTCTTAAAATGCCCAATTTTAAACTATATTATGAAGCTGCTGCGTTGTCAGCGATAAGTGATTGGATTAATTTAACATAAGGGAGATTATTAAATCTTGAAGGCCATGACTTGTTATTTGGTTGGCATGCATATTTATTGTATGATAAGAAGGTAGATAATATGTTTAAGGTGCATATTTTAAGACATGCTTTGTTGCGAGTTTGGAAAAAGTATAGACATAAGTTAAAATACAAGATACCTTTATGGGCAATACCGAAACACGCAATAGAAAACATAAATGTTGGGTTTAAACATGATGTGACTACATATAAGGAAATCTTAAGTTTAGAGTGGAATGTATGGTGTTTGAAGCCGTATAACTTTTTAAGAGAAGAGAAGATTGTTCAAACCTGGTTTCAATATGGGCAACTACAGGCCAGGTGGAAAGAAGATCAGAAAATTGGTTTTTCAATGACTGATGAAAATCTGGTAAAGCAAATTAGAAATCAGGGTCAAGCACATATCAAACGGATATATCTTTGATATATCATTGATAGAAATTGACTCAGAAACAGAACTTGTTAAAGATTGCATGATAAAATGGGCTCAGAATATTCAAGAAGTTATTACAATGGATACTTGGGAAAAGATCTGGGTGAGAAACGTAAAATTTACGCAAGCTCAAAATTTAAGAGAGAACTTTTATAAAATGTGTTATAGGTGGCATTTAGATCCCAAAAAGCTTGCAAGTATGTATCCGAACTATCAGCCTAAATGTTGGAGGTGTGGTGGTGAAGACGCAACGTATTTTCACATATGGTGGACCTGTAAAAAGGTTAAAACGTTTTGGATTAAAATCTGGTGGAACATGCAGAAGATATTTTAAAAAAGGATAAGGTTTTGTCCGCAATTGTTTTTACTGGGCATAATTACTGATACTACTGTTGTGGACACTAAGTTGATGTTGAACTTAATTACGGCAGCAAGACTTTTAGTAGGTCAATATTGGAAGAAGGAGGAACTGCCGACTATAGAAGAATGGACTTTAAAAGTTTCTAACCTGGCGGGAATGGCAAAGATCTCGGCGTATTTGAAAGACCATTCGCAACAACGTTATATTACGGAGTGGAAAAAATGGATTGATTATATCCAGAATAAATATGGGACTAAAAAGTTTCATTTAGCATTTGAATAAGTATTGATGTGATATTTGTATTGCTTGTAGTCACTCTATAAGAGCTAAAGTGCGATAGACTTAATAGTTCATTGATGTTAGCATATGGTTGTTTATAATTGTTTTTACTTTTATACCTTGTATTTAGCTCTGGGAAGTCGGGGACGGGGAGGGGGGAAGGGGAGGGGGGAGGGTTGGGTAGGGCTGGGAAGGGGGTGGGTGGGGAGGGGTTGTTAAAGATAAAATGTATTGAAAAACTTTTCAATAAAAAAAAAGAAAACCAAGATCATGGCATCCGGCCCTCTCAATTCCTGGCAAATAGATGGGGGAGAAATGGAGGTAGTGACAGATTTTATTTTCCTGGGCTCCAAGATCACTGTAGATGGGGACTGTAGCCAAGAAATTAAAAGACGCTTGCTCCTGGGAAGGAAAGCCATGGCAAATCTAGACAGCACACTAAAAAGCAGAGACATCACCCTGTCAACAAAAGTGCGTATAGTCAAGGCTATGGTCTTCCCAGTTGCAATGTATGGCAGTGAAAGCTGGACCATAAGAAAGGCTGAGCGCCAAAGAATTGAGGCCTTTGAACTATGGTGCTGGAGAAGACTCCTGCGAGTCCCTTGGACTGCAAGGCGATCAAACCGGTCAGTCCTAGAGGAGATCAACCCTGACTGCTCTTTAGAAGGCCAGATCCTGAAGCTAAAACTCAAATACTTTGGCCACCTAATGAGAAGGAAGAAGTCACTGGAGAAGAGCCTAATGCTGGGAAAGATTGAGGGCAAGAGAAGAAGGGGACGACAGAGAATGAGGTGGCTGGATGGAGTCACTGAAGCAGTAGGCGTGAGCTTAAATGGACTCCAGCAGATGGTAGAGGACAGGAAGGCCTGGAGGAACGTTGTCCATAGGGTCACGATGGGTCGGACATGACTTCGCAGCTAACAACAACATAATTCTCAAACCACAATAGCTAATGTTGATCAGTACTGTGGGCATCATCGTTCCCTAAGTTAGGGTTATACAGCATAGTGATTGGAATTTTTCAGATAAGGAATAAACGTGACATGGATCACGTTGACCACCATCCCATAGCGCATAATCTAGGTAATGCTTTTGCTAAAGCCCTACTCCGAATGCTTGGAGGAGGTTTAAATTACAAATCCATTTTGGAACTAGGAGATTGGACAGAACCCATGTTCAACCACACAGTACAGTCATTACTCCACTTGAACAAGGAGCAAGGCAAAATTAGGGAGGTGGTGTTACAAAATTGACAACCATTAGACTTTGTACTGACTGCAAAGGGAGGTGTCTATGCCTTAATTCATTCTCATTGTTGCAACTATATTTTGAATTATTATAATTAGTATAAATTATAAATTATTATAAATCACACCATCCATTTCATGGAAAAGGAAACCCAGAATAGACCTAAGGATGCTGAACTCCCTGGCCTCTTCTCTGGACTGTCCTCTTGGCTTAATATTTGGCTATTTGGCTGGGGCCCTGGCTTCAACAAATTTTTCTGGTTTTCCTCTTTGTCATCTTCCTTATACTCTTCTTCTGTTATGTTGATCAGGATTCTGATAAGTGATGATTGGTTAAAAGGTTCTTACGTTGGAATGGCAGGAATAAAGTTCAGGCCTTAGCAAGCCCTTGGCCTTGTGGAAAGTTCCATAAGAAACCACAAGCTTGTGAGCCAAGCACATGGTTAAACCACAAGATGCATGCATGGGTATTTTTGTAACTTCTGTACATTATCTACTGTATGCCAGCTTCCTGTTCCATCACTAAGTAAAAACAAGAAATCTATATATACTTGCTTCAAACTGCATTTGGGATTCTTCCAATCTTATGGGATTACCCGCCTTTGTTCAGCTGAATAAACGTACTGTATATTTTTAAGAGAGATTACCTAGACTCTCTGTCTTTGGTTGCACCAGGCCACACCTGATTCCTCCTTGACAATAATTTCTAGTCTATTAATAAGTTGACAGGATCCAACAATATTTTTGATTCAGGATGGTCTAGGACACAGGTCTGCAACCCGCGGCTCCAGAGCCACATGCGGCTCTTTCAGCCATCTCCTGCGGCTCCCAGTCCTCTGCCATGTGCAGTCCAAAAAAAAAAGTGGGACTAAAAAATTTCAACCAATCAATTCAAATATGCAGGGTAGGTGCATATTTTGCCTTGGCTCCACTCTTCAGTGAAACCCTGTTCTGCGCATATGCGCATGCGCACACATTTTTTGCGGCTCCCAGTTTTTCCTTTTGTGAGGGAACCGGTTCCGAGTGGCTCTTTCACTGTTTCAGGTTGCTGACGCCTGGTCTAGGAGGAATCTTCTGTTTGGGTAGTGATTTTGCTTACAACATGGGATCTCTGCCTTATCTTCTATCTCACCAGAAAAGCTGTTTTGATATACATTATTTATCCTACCAAAAGTGAATGGTGGACAAAACATTTATTAAAGTTTTGCCCCATTTTACGACCTTTCTTGCCACAGTTGTTAAGTGAATCACTGCAATTGTTAAGTTAGTCACACGGTCGTTAAATGAATCTGGCTTTCCCACTGACTTTGCTCATCAAAAGGTGGCAAACGGTGATCACATGACCCTGGGACACTGCAACTGTCATTGAGTCAGTTGCCAAGCATCCGAATTTTGATCATGTGACCATGGGACTACTGCAATGGTCATGTGAAAATCATTAAGTCACTTTTTTCAGTGCTGTTGTAACTTTGAACAGTCACTAAATGAACTGTAAGTCGAGGACTACCTGTAGTTTGCACGACCCTTGGAGCTATCATACAGGTCTCATTGTGGGTTACCAATATATCAGGACTATATCCACCAATACCTTGTATTACTGCACTTCATAGTCTACTTCCTGTGAGGCCCCTCTTCTTGAACAAAATAGTTCTTGCATCTACTTTCTGGCAGTCAATATGGAAAGCCAATTGTCAGTGCTACAAACATTGACATGTTTTTGCACTGACAATATAGAGGTGTTTTTTAATCGGAACCATGACACTAATGTGATAAAATTGGCTCTTTTTTAATGTTTGACACTGAAATATAATTTTATCATTACCAGCTCTTTTTAATTTGGTTTTCAGATTTTTTTTAGGCTCTTGAATTGTAGGTTTAGAAATTTGTGTATTTATTTATATGAAGGCTCAAGTTAATGGTTTTAGAATCCATGATAAGATGAACAGTTGTATAATTTTCTATCTTCCTTTGTGAGGCAAGTTTGTAGAAGAATTAATTGTATAATACCAGTACTTAAGTCAAACTGCTTCCTTCACATTGTAACTTATCATTTGTTCCAGGATCCAATCTGGCTCGGTTGTTCACAGTAGATCTGACATTAATAGCCAAGAAGATACTTTGTAGTAGCTATTGTCTCAGCTAGGGAAGCAGTAGAATTTTGTATGTCAACTAAATTTGCAGGTCCACAGTGATAATCATTGTTTAACCTGATTTCACATACCTATTGAAGGTTCAGCTTCAGATTTTCAGCTAAATAATTCTGTTACTGTCTGAGTATTTGTTATACTTGAATAAAAACTGTCCTCAGTTTTAGTATTTATTTGCAGTTTAATGAGTGAAATAAGTATTTGATCCCCTATCAGTCAGCCAGAGTTCTGGCTCCTAGGTGTCTTTTATACAGGTAACGAGCTGAGATTAGGAGCACACTAAAGGGAGTGCTCCTAATCTCAGCTTGTTACCTGTATAAAAGACACCTGTCCACAGAGGAAATCAGTCAATCAGATTCCAAAGTCTCCACCATGGCCAAGACCAAAGAGCTGTCCAAGGATGTCAGGGACAAGATTATAGACCTACACAAGGCTGGAATGGGCTACAAGACTATCGCCAAGCAGCTTGGTGAAAAGGTGACAACAGTTGGTGCAATTATTCGCAAATGGGAGAAATACAACATAACTGTCAATCTCCCTCAGTCTGGGGCTCCGTGCAAGATCTCACCTCGTGGAGGCTAGTCTGAAGTTTGCCAATGAACATCTGAATGATTCAGAGGAGAACTGGGTGAAAGTGTTGTGGTCAGATGAGACCAAAATTGAGCTCTTTGGCATCAACTCAACTCACTGTGTTTGGAGGAGGAGGAATGCTGCCTATGACCCCAAGAACACCAACCCCACCATCAAACATGGATGTAGAAACATTATACTTTGGTGGTGTTTTTCTGCTAAGGGGACAGGACAACTTTACTGCATCAAAAGGGATGATGGAGGGGGCCATGTACCGTCAAATCTTGGGTGAGAACCTTCTTCCCTCAGCCAGGGCATTGAAAATGGGTTGTGGGTGGGTATTTCAGCACGGCAGTGACCCAAAACACATGGCCAAGGCAACAAAGGAGTGGCTCAAAGCAGTGATTTGCTTAACGACCACTGTAAAAATAATTGTAACATTGGGTCTGGTTACATGCATGCTTTGACTTATGACCATTACAACTTAACAACCACAGTTTTGGTCCCAATTGTCGTAAGTCAAGGACTACCTGTATTACTCTCCTGACTAGAGGTGCAGTGGCTCAGTGCTTAATGATGGAGATGGTCTCTGCCCTAGCAGTTTGAGTCCTAGCCCCATGTGGTGGGGTGAGCTCCCATCACTCACAACCTCTGTCCACCTAACAATTCAAAAGCATGTTCTATGCGAGTAGATAAATAGGTACCAGTTCGATGGGGAGACAAGTTGGTGCTCCATGCAGGCAATCAGATTCTTGCCAGCTCTGAACTTTCCTGGTTGCAGCGCCTGTTTATGAGGCAGCTCCAGGGAAGGGAGGGCGCCTACAATAATGCTGCAGGAACAGCTGCTCGTTTTTCTTTCTGGTGTGAAGCCAGCTCACCGTCCTGTGGTGCACCTTGGGAAGCACGTGAGCATGTCCTGCAACAGACCTGGTAAATTGGCAGCCAAACTACTACTCTGGAATAACATTGTGGTCTCCTGGCTAATGTAACAATGCCATACGCTAATAGTAACAACAACTCCCAGTAAGGCACTACCTTGACATGGTTGTGGGACATGTGTGCTCTGAGTAAGATGAGAGCTATGCCAGAGGTTCAACCATATTGGACAGGTCTCATCAGAGGAGTCAGACAAAGAGTGTCTCTCCCATAAAAAATATGTTGAGACGTAAATTACAGAAATTTGTACTGGTGTGGTCCTTGCTCGGATTAACAAGGACTGCACTAGATATTGGATTTCCTGGACATCTGGTGAAAAAAGGGCTACAGGACTCAGGACTGTTGGCTAAGCAACCAGGGCCAGCAGCTGCAGAACTAATGGAAGAAAAGGTATTTACCCGTTGCAAATATACAGTAATTGAAAACAAAGAAACAATGATCTGTTATTACAGATAAAGTCCAACAAGAAGATATTTGAAATGAATGCACCATTTCCTGAGAGAATAACATCTAGAATCAGAGATAACAGAACAGAGGGTAGCAGCTCAACATTGATTTATAATAACAAAATAAAGTATTCACCAAAGCAGAATTGGAAGAACTACGAAGGTCTACCCAGGGCAAAGAAATCAAAGCCTTGCCAGAAGTAACTCAGACTGTAGAGGCAAACCAGGGGGAGTTGGCAGCAGAGGAATCCAGCAGAGATATAGAATTGTTTTCATTTGGAAACCAGGCACCTGTTGTGATTCAGTGTCAGCCTGTGGTCCCAGCAGCTGAGTCTGATGAATCTGAGGAGGAGGAGGAGGAGGAGGGGTTTGGAGAGCCTTTGGTGTCAGAGGGAGGCTCTGATGCACTGCAGGACTCTCAGCCTGGCCCCTCCAGTCATGTTCCTCATGAGACTCAGCTGTGTGAGTACGAGGTGTTGGACTCAGAGGAGTCACAGCTGAATCTGTTCAGAGACGCTAGAAGCAGAAGGCAATCCAGCAGAGCAGAGCAGAAAAAATCAATGAGGCAACTCAGTGAGAGGAGGAGAAGGCAGTGAGAAGCCACGCCTTGGGACTGATAATAAAAGGGGAAGGTGTGGGTGGGGCTGGTTGCTGAAGGCAACCGTTTGGAGACATTCTGAAAGAGTCCTGGTCTGTTCTTGATACTTCTGTTTAACTCTTGTCTGTTGACTCTTGTTCGATATTTTGATTTATTTATTGAAGGACATATTCTGTTGCTTTTTTGTTTGAACTGTAAATAAATTTGGTTGGGTTTTCCCAGCCTGTTGACTGTAAAAAGGAAAAAGGGTTTGTCCCTGACACACAAACAGGGCCGGTCGTAGGCTGGAACAGAACAGCACCCTCTCCTCCGCCTCAGAAAGAACAAAGCCCTCTAACTAAAGTAGAAGAACTGAAACGAATAACTGAGCATATAGAACAGACATGTCAAACTCGCAATGTCACGTGACATTGCGCAACATATCGGGACATTTTTGCCATTGCCGGCAATGGGGTGGCCGTGGCTTCTGCATGATGTGTCCGGCCCGTGGGCCGGCAGTTTGACACCCCTGATCTAGAACAACACAAAAACATCAGAATAAGGCTGCCTGAATTGAAACATGTCCAAAAAAAAAACCAGCTAGCACAAGCATTAAAAGATGCCAATACTGCAATATCAAATATAAGCACCAACTCACTGCAAGAAACCAACCAACCAATGTACAGCACAGCTGTAGTTATAACTAAATACCTGGGGTGCAAAATCAATAAAGAAAAAAAGCCAAAAAGTGTGCCACCAAAATGGAAGATCAGACTGGAAAATTAAGATTAGCAAGCTGAGATCAGATGCAAGCAAGCTAGAACAGGTGAAAGTAAAAAAAGCTGAAGAAGACCAAAGAATCAAGAAATACCACTTAGGATCAAGGAAGCACTGGAAATAATAAAGCAGTAAATCAACAGCTGTAGCCAAGAAGATAAACAGATACAAAGCTTGAATTGCAAATTATAGGCAGAACCTCCAATTTCAATCAGAAACATTTCTACCAATCCATCACTGAAGTGAATCAGTCAGTACCTGAGAAGGAAAAAACAGCAATGTTCCGGGCACAGATATGGGATAACCCAAAGAAATACAACAAGAATGCAGCTTAGTTAAAGGAGGTAGATAAGAATAAAAAAGATTAAATGAAAGAATTTGTAATAACAGCAGAAATTGTAGAAAAAAGGGCAAGGAAGGTTAAGAATTGGTCAGCACCAGGTGAAGATGAACTTCATGGATTTTGGTTGAAACATCTGACTAGTCTACACCCACTTGTTGCCAAGCAGTTTAACAACATACAGGTGAAACTCAAAAAATTAGAATATCGTGCAAAAGTTCATTTATTTCAGTAATGCAACTTAAAAGGGGAAACTAATATATGAGATAGACTCATTACATGCAAAGCAAGATAGTTCAAGCCGTGATTTGTCATAATTGTGATGATTATGGCGTACAGCTCATGAAAACCCCAAATCCACAATCTCAGAAAATCAGAATATTGTGAAAAGGTGCAATATTCTAGGCTCAAAGTGTCCCACTCTAATCAGCTAATTAAGCCATAACACCTGCAAAGGCTTCCTGAGCCTTTAAATGGTCTCTCAGTCTGGTTCAGGAGGAATCACAATCATGGGGGAAGACTGCTGACCTGACAGTTGTGCAGAAAACCATCACTGACACCCTCCATAAGGAGGGAAAGCCTCAAAAGGTAATTGCAAAAGAAGTTGGATGTTCCCAAAGTGCTGTATCAAAGCACATTAATAGAAAGTTATGTGGAAGGGAAAAGTGTGGAAGAAAAAGGTGCACAAGCAGCAGGGATGACCGCAGCCTGGAGAGGATTGTCAGGAAAAGGCCATTCAAAAGTGTTGGGGACTTTCACAAGGAGTGGACTGAGGCTAGAGTTAGTGCATCAAGAGCCACCACACACAGACGGATCCTGGACATGGGCTTCAAATGTCGTATTCCTCTTGTCAAGCCGCTCCTGAACAACAAACAAGGTCAGAAGGGTCTTACCTGGGCTAAAGAAAAACAGGTTTCCATTTGTCCAACCAGGCTAGCCCTAGAATCACTGCCTCAGTCATCTTCGGAGCCACCATGAAGCGAATGAACTCCCAATGTTCACCTATTTCTAAGCGTACTGGTTCTGTCAATTTTGTGACCAAAGTTCCTCCCATTAAAGAGCCATCGGCTTGCTCAAATCTCACAGGTTTGGAGAGCAAACGTGCTCGTATACCCAGTTTAAGGGCAAGTGGCAAGCTAATAACACTCCGGGAGCACCCCAAGTCCACTAGAAGTTTCAAATCTACTCGTGCACCCGTCTTGGGGACTATGAGTTTGGCTATGAGAGAAAAAGGTGGAATGGGTCGACTCACCATCGGGCCATTTTCCCCCTCGTCGTCGCTGTCATAGGAGGGCAGAGTGGTGGCAGGTCCAGCTTGAGCCTTGGCGCTCTCCTGCATGGGCAACATAACCTGGACGACGGGTTCTTGCTTGATCCAGTTTGATTTCTCTTTTCCCGGCTGCTGGACTGGTTTCTTCCTTGCCGGTGGTCCCGATCTGCTCTGCTGTTGGGTGTATGGGACCGGGCAGCTCACCGCTCGGTGTCCTTGTTGCCCACATCTGAAGCATTTGATTGGTGGACCAGCAGGTGGTCTGGGGGGGCTCCGCGGCCACAATGGCTGGAGGCTTACGGAGGGGTGGTTGTCTGTTCTGGTTTCTGCCTGGCTTCCTGAGGTGGTGGCTTCTTATAACAAGCCAGCTCGACGTCCAATCTTACTGCCACCTGATACCACTCGTGCAATAGGTTAGGGACAGCTCGAGAGATGCAGGCCTGGGAAAGGTGATCGTCTAGCCCCTTCTTGAAGTGGTGCACTAGGGACCGTTCAGGCCACCTTTCTATTTGACCTGCTACCTTACGAAATTCTCGTACAGTACGTATTCCAGAACAGGTCTGCCGTCTTGTTTTCTTATGTATTTGTTTCTCCTCTTTGAGGGTTATGGATGGGTCCTCGAACCTGGTTCTTAATCCAAGGAAGAAGAGATGAAAGTTCCCTAACTCAGGCACTTGTTTGTTGTACAAATTGTTTAGCCATTCAGACACTTCCCCTTCCAAATTGGCTGCGACCACATCGACCGTAGCAGCTGGATTCGGGTAGAAATTGGCATCGCTATTCATGTGGGAACGTACTTGATTGAGGAAGATTGGCTTCTCCAGGTCACCATCAAATGTTGCTCTAACGGGTGGTGCCATCATGGGTTGCTGCCCCCCAGTGTGGCTGCATGCCCAGTGGTTGCTGGCCTACCTGCTGTGGCTGTTGCACCCCCAGTGGATGCTGACCTCCCAATGGTGGCTGGATGCCCCAGTTGCTGCAGGACCCCCAGCAGTTGTTGCAGGACCCCCAGCAGTTGCTGCACATTCAGGAGCTGTTGCCACCCCCACTGCTGCTGCACTCCCAAAGGCTGCTGACCTCCTGGTGGCGGCGGCTGTGGCATCCCCAGTTGCTGCAGGCCCCCCAGCAGTTGCTGCAGATTCAGAGGTTGCTGCCAGCCCCACTACTGCTGCGCTCCCACCTGTAGCTGGCCTCCCGTCAGTGGCTGCGGCATCCTCAGTTGATGCAGGCCTCCCAGTGGTTGTTGCACATTCAGGGGCTGGTACCAGCCCCATTGCTGTGGTGCTCCCCCGTGGCTGACCACCCAGCGGCGATGGCTGCGGCATCCCCAATTGTTGCAGGGGCCCCAACGGCTACAGCACTCTCACCTGTTCCTTCCGAGCCAACAGCTCCTGCAGCTGCTGCATTAAATCATGTTGAACGCTCACATCTGAGTCTTCCCCCTGCGTAAGCTTCAGGCTTGGGTGGTGCTGACGGTGAAGCTTTGGGCTATGTAACCGATGGTAGCAATGGTCAGGGCTTTCACAGTACCTGTGGCGATCTGTGCTTCTAGAGGAGTGACGACATCTCGGGCCTCCGTGTTCAGAGTGGCAGCCGGGACTGTCCCTCCTTGCAGGACTGGAGGTTAATGTTGGTGGCTTCGAAGACAGGGAAGCCACTTGTGCTCCATAGGCGTGGCTGGGGCTTCATTTAGGCACAGATTGGCGTCTGCTCCGCCGATCATCGTGATCACTTGCATGGGAAGAGTGAGAGGGTAGCTCCCCACTCTTCATCTCTAGCCCCTCGAACCTCTCCACCAATTTCTCCACTGATTGGCTACTTCCACTCTCCGGAATCATCAGTATTTGTCGATTTCCTGATTCTCCAGCGGCCCAGGGAACGTGATTCTCAAGAGTTTCCCTCTTGCAAATCAACTTTGGTCGCTTTTGAAGAACTTGCTTTTGGCAGGGTTGTCTCAAGGGGCTTGGAGTCTCCACTGGGCAAGGTCTACTCCGATGACCAGATCAGCTCCCGCATTTTGGGTCTCACCCGCAGCTGTAAGGCCTGAGAAGATTCCTTCTCCACCGGTGCGCTGGCTTGCTCTCCCTCCGCTGAGGCTACAGCCATGGCTGGGGTGCTGGATCCAGGCACTTCTTCCTTCTCCATGTTGAAATCTTCCCTGAGTCTTTGTCAGTCTATCCCTTGATTAAGGGACGGTGACTGGAGCTCAGGACCCCAAGGCGATTAAGGTAGAACATGGTAGTTTTGGGGTTAATGTCATGATTCCGACAGATGAAACCCATCAAAAGAACTTCGAGGCAAAATTCTTCCTTAAAGAACATTTATTCGGGAAACAAAGTATCAGCACTACATAGTTGTACCCAAAAACTAAATTCCCTTCCCCCAGATACAAAGTAACAAAGTGCAATTCCCACCCCCAATAAACTGTCATAAAACACATTCCCCAATTAGCTTCAAGCGCAGGCTTTCTCCTCAGCTCCTCAGCCTGCCAAAACATTATCAGCTCGTCCTTGAGTTCCCAAAGCAGCGTTATTATTATGGCTAGCTTACCTTACATCCCAACCCTCCTCTCTGCTGCACCTGATTTCTAAAAGCAAGAAAAAGCATGTTAAAGGAACAAAGAAAATGGTTGCATTTTCATCAGTTGTCAGAGCAGGAACATCCAATGTTAGCAGCGGTGACATCTTGCTTCACTGAATTATAGCAAGTCTGAGACTAAGTCTCACAAATTCTTCAAAATGGATGGCTCTCTGTATTAACAGGTATTAGGGACTGTACCAGAGAAGCAGTCTGTACATGTTCTACAGTCACTCCTCATTTAGCGACTGTTTGTAAATACAATGTTGCTTAAAAAAGAAAATCATTTTCCAGCCAATGCATGCATTTAAGACCAAATTGCATGTGCCTGATAACAAAAGCCTTCATTGTGCAAGTGTAGAAGGACAGGCAGAGCCTGAGGGTCAAGAGAGAAATCAGCCTGGAGTCATTATGTTCCCACAAGTGGTCCAAATCCAGCCCCTCTTGAATTCCATTAAGTCTTATCTAGTGCCAGTGTAGTGCTGACCATTAGTTGACTAGATTGTTGTGTATAAGCATTCCAACGCCTGACAGAAACTAATTAAGTTCTGGTCAGTTTCAGGCAGCAACAAGAGGTGCCAAAAGGTTCTAATCAACTAATTAAGGTCTCAGAGCTGAGCTTGTTAACCTGCGGTTAGCACTTTTTAGGGAAGTACTGCACTGTGGAGAAAAGCAGCTCAGGAATAACTTGGTAAACAATCTCTATTGTTAAACAATCTCTTCATCCTGCAGGAGGGCAAAAAATGGGGGGAAGGGTCAGGCACAGGACATGGTACAAGAGAACTTGTACTATGGATCTAAATCAGATGCAGCAACCAGAGATCCTGACAGCATCTCTCTTTCTCAGTCATGTGTTCACTTAGCAATCATTTTGCTTCCGATTTAAGGAATTGATTCCATTGCCGAGCATGGGGAGGGTGTAATCACTAATCCAAGTACAGAGACTGTTACTTTGTTCCAATGTTCCTGTCATCAAAAGGCCCTATGGTACACAAGTTCTGGGAACCAACAGTTATTCCCTCTACTGAAGCAAGAGCTTGGTACCTAATTTTGATACCTAACATCAGGGGTGTCAAACTCAATTTCACTGAGGGCCACATCAGCATGGTGGTTGCCCTCGGGGGGCCGGGGGATGGGTGTGGCCTACTGGGTGGGTGTGGCTAGGATGGGCACGGCCTACTGGGTGGGCGTGGCCAGCTCGACATCACTTGCTTCAGGGGTTCCTGGGTAGGACTGGGGCAGATCTGAGGGTCTCCAGCAGAGGAGGGTGGGACCAGGATGAGTGCGGGGACATGGTCCCTCCCACCCTCCCTCCCTTCCATCCTCTGTTCTTTCCTTCCTCCCTCCCACCCTCCATTCCTTCCTCCCTCTGTTCCTTCCTTCTTCCCTCCCACTCTCCATTCCTTCCTCCCTGTTCCTTCCTTCCTCTCTCCCTTTTTCCTCCCTCCCTCCCTCCCTCCCTCCCACCCACCCACCCTCCCTCCCTCCCTCCCTCCCTTCCTTTTTTTGCCTTCTCATCTCTTTCCTTCCCCCCCCGCACTCGGGAAGGGGTGATGGGAGGGGGAGGGATTGCCAGCACTAATATGCTGCTGCTGGCCATTCCTATATATATGGGTGGGTGGGGGCGGCCCCGTTGAAAGGGATGCCTCGTGGTTGCAAGGCTGGAGGTGCTGGTGAGGGGGGGGTGCTTATCTACAACCTGGTTGCATCCATCAAAGCCAGAACACACTCAGCCTAAGATCGACTGGAACCAGCAAGGAGCTGCCCCGCCACCTCTGTCCTGGCCCCTGGGTGTGTGCACAGGAGACAGCTAGTGACGGCATCCTGGCTGAAGTCAGCCTGCAGGGCAAGACAGCCAGCAGGGATGCCAGACTCTACTTGTGTGCACACCCAGGGGGTGGGGTGGGGCTGCCCTGTGGATTTAAGGCTGAGTGTATTCTGGCTTTGATGGACGCAATCAAGTTGTAGATCAGCACTGCTGCCACCCCCCACCACCAGCAGCTCCACCCTCGCAGCCACAAGGCATCACTTTCATTGGCACAGACCCCCACACAGGATAGCAAGACCAGCAGCAACATGGCAGTGCTGGCAATCTCTCCCCCTCCCATCACCCCTTCCTGAGCGTTGAGGAAGGAAAGATGAGGAGAGAAGGAAGGAAGTGTAGTGTAGAGGAGAATTGGGGGGGATCAGCGCTGGCTGGGAGGCTTTGCCAGAGCTCTGGGGATTCAGCAGAGAGGCCGGGAGCTCCAGAGGCCTCCGTGGAGGCTGGGGTCAGAGCGGGGCTCTTGGGGAGGGATTTCTAAAGGGGAAGAGGAGATTGACCAGGGGAAGATGATTTTAGTTTCTCTTTTCCGGAGAGACAAGCCAGAAGGAGGGAGAGCGAGGTAGGAAGGCAAAAAGGTTTTTTATTCTCTGTCCAAAGAATAAACTTCCTACCTCGCTCTCCCTCCTTCTGGCTTATCTCTCCAGAAAAGAGAAACTAAAATCTTCTTCCCCCAGTCAACCTCTTCCCCTTTAAAAACCCTCCCCAAGAGCCCTGCCCCGCCCCCAGCCTCTGCAGAGGCCTCTGGAGCTCCTGACCTCTCTGCTGAATCCTCAGAGTTCTGGCAAAGCCTCCCAGCTAGCGCTGATCCCCCCCCAATTCCCCTCTCCGCTACACTTCCTTTGTTCCTTCTCTCCTTCTCATCTTTCCTTCCTCCACGCTCAGGAAGGGGTGATGGGAGGGAGAGAGATTGCCAGCGCTGCCATGTTGCTGCCGGTCTTGCTATCCCACGTGGGGGGGGAGTGTCTGTCCCAGTGAAAGAAAAGCCTCATGGCTGCAAGTGCTCGTGGGGGTGGGGGTTGGTGCTGATCTACAACCTGGCTGCGTCCATCAAAGCCAGAATGCACTCAGCCTAAGATACGCTGGAATCAGCAAGGAGCTGCCTTGCTACCTCTGCCCCGCCCCCCGAGCGTGCGCACAGCAGACAGACAGTGCCGGCGTCCTGGGTGAAGTCAGCATGCATGACAAGACAGCCAGCAGGGATACTGGACACTGCTTGCGCGTGCACGCAGGGGGTGGGGCGGGGCTGCCCCGTGGATTTAACGCAGAGCGGGTTCTGGCTTTGATGGATGCAATCAGGTTGTAAATCAGCACCCGGTCGGCCTGGGCCAGGCCGGGCCGAGGTGCAGCGGGCCAGTCCTTCGCTCTTTTCAGAGCAGGTCCCCGGGGCAGATGGAACCACATGTCGGGCCGCATCCGGCCCGCGGGCCTTGTGTTTGACATGTCTGCCTAACATAGTCCATATCTGCAAAAACTGGCAAAGAGAAGTGTATTTGTCAGAACCTATATATTATTAAGGGGAACTCTTTTCTACAGTATTTCTTTTCACTTCATTACTCTGGGTTCTGTAATACTCCTGAAGGGGAGGGGGGAAGACGCTGCAGGCTGTCTCTTTGTTTCTATCGCTACAATGTATCCCTTTCGCTGTTCTGCATATTTGCTCTTTGAACTGTCTCTCCCTTGATGTTACCTTGGGGTGAGAAAGGAATGTGCTTCTGGCCATCTGGCTTATCTCCCATTTTGGAAGGGAAGGTGGGAAGACCCAACAACATCGCTGCAAGCCTGGGAAAGACCGATGTTATCAGCTCTTTCCCACAGCGGACGTAACACCTGAGGATTGGCCCATTCAAACTAACTGGATGAAGTATTGGGGTGGGGTTTGCTTGGGACTCTTTTAACCTATTGATCTGATCAGGAAACCCTCAGATCCTGCTGCCTATAATGCCTGCTATCAGCTTCTTCTAATAAAAGTTCCTTTTGGACGAAACGGCTTCCACAAGTTCTGCTTTCTTAGGATGAGGTTTTGAAGTGGGCCCTGACATTAGGCAGGATCTGCAGTAACAGTCAGCCCAGAAGGAACACCCTTACCAGGGGACTTAGCAAACAATGTCAGATATTGGAACGGAAAGGGAAGAACTTGCAATGGGGGGGAGCTTCCCACCAAGCAGACCCCTGCGGATACAGCTCCGAGTCCTGGAGCTCATCAGAAGAGGTAGTGGTCACAGAATGCTGCCACAAGCTCAGGTGGTCGATGGGTGTTGGGAAGAAGGAAGACTGGGAGAAGAAAGTCAGGAAGGTGATGCTCAGATGAGGCAGTCATCAACTAGGTTGGAAAGTCAAGATGGAAAGGTCTCTCTGACTTAGCGAAGACGAGGATGATCGACCGCCACATTCCAGCCAGTTTTTGGAACAAGCAATTGACATGCTGAGAATCGCACTTGACTCCATGAGGAGAAGGCCGACCCATGCCGGGACATCGTTGGTCTGGGCTCTGCAGAAGGGATAGACGAAGGGGGGGCTGAGCCAACGGTCCTGGGCCCTCCCGCAAGCAACACCAAAACTGCAGCCATCGCTGAGCAGCAACCGCAGATGGAGATGGGAGATGACAGACAAAAATCCATCAATCCATCCGAAAGTTCCTGCAACTGGAAGTGAAGTACCGCGGGGAGCCACGGCGCCTGGGATTTTTCCTAACTGTGCTAAACTACATGGAAGAATATGGCCACGACATACCAAGTGACCGGGTCCGGATTCGCATCGTGCAAGCGGCTCTAGATGGCACCGCGGCGGACTGGGTAGCAGATCTCCACGATGCTGACACACCAGAGCTGCAAAATTTCAACCAATTCATGTCAGCTCTTAGACGTCGTTTCGAAGACCCCCTAGCTGATTGGAAGGCATGGGAGCGGATAAAGACCATACAGCAAGGCAGGCAAGGCACCCAAGAATTCAAAGCCCTCATCGGCCATTTCAAGGACTGCCTGAACTACGACCTCTACAATGTTTGCATTTCCCGAGGAGACCCCGACTGACTTCAAGACTAGTACGTTCTGGCCGAAGAGGCAGAAATCAACCTGGCTAAGAGGCAACGGCGCAGGGGGAAGATTGTGGGGAAGGTCACCATCAGAGCCAACCCGCGAACCATCGAAGCAAGCTCCGGCCGCCAAAAGAACGTCAGGATGCTTCAAATGCAGGAAAGAGGGACACCACGCGGCAGAATGCCACTCACACACCCCTGTCCGGAAACCTGATTGAGCTCCAGCTGGCAAACCCAGGAAGACTCCAGCAAAGCCAAAAGAGACAGACATGAAGAGCACGGAAGTCGTCAAGTTCCCTGGCTCATCCAAACGAGGAAAGGGAACTCCGACAAATCTAGGAGGAACATCCAACTCGTCGGACGACAACTCAGAAGACAAACCCCTGGTAAGTGGATTCATTGCGCCCCTCACCAGGACAGTAGAATTGTTAGCCCCCGGCATGCCCGAGAGAGTGGAAATCAGGGCATTAATTGACTCTGGCTGCACCCACTGCCTCATAAGCCCAACGTTAGTGGGAAATTTGGGGATTCTGGTGAGGAGGCTGAAGAAACCAATCTCTTTCGGTCAATTAGATAGGTCCATAGCAGGGGAGATGCCCGTCACACTAGCCACACTGCCAGTTCAGCTCACCATACGGGACCACATACAGACTACAACATTTGTGGTAACCCCTGGCATGGAATGCCCCCTTATCCTGGGCATGGCATGGCTGACCAAGTGGAACCCACGGGTGGACTGGAGAACAGCAGAACTCAGGTTCCCGAAAGGGGAATCAGCCAAGGCATCAACTCAACCCCAAAACCCTGCCAAGAAAGCTGCAGTAGGAGGGGAAAAGGAACTACCAGAGATTCCGGAGGAATATAGAGACCTGGCTGAAGTGTTCAGTGAGGAAAGATCCGATGAACTGCCCCCTCACCGGCCCATGGACTGTTCCATAGGAATGTGCCCAGGTGCGAAGCTCCCCAAACCCAAATTGTATTCCATGAGCCCGCAAGAATTGGAGGAGATGCAGAAGTTCATAGATAAAAATTTAGAAAGGGGATTTATTCAGCCAGCAAAGGCAAAAACGGCTGCCCCTGTATTGTTCTGAGAAAAGAAAAGATGGGACTCTTTGCCTCTGCGTAGACTATAGAGCTCTGAACGCAGTGAGCGAAAGCAATCTATACCGTCTTCCCCTCATGAAAGTCATGCTATCCCACCTGTCAAAGGGGAAAATCTTCTAAAAGCTAGATTTGAGAGAACCCTATTACAGCAGGGCTTTTCAACCGGTGGTACGCGTACCACTGGTGGTAAGTCAGCACCTGGCAGGTGGTATGCGTAGGACAGGTTGAAAAGCACTGTTAAAAAAAAGTGTAAATAAAAGTGTAAAAGTGGATGAGGTGAAGTGGCGGCAGCACCACAAAGGCCTGTAGGAGAGTCAGCTGGAGCCATGTGAGGTATCGCTGGGACTCTGCTGAGAGCCCAGAATCAGCATGCGCAGCTCCAGTGTGATTAGCAGAGGCCTTGGGGGTGGCAGGCAGCCACACACAGTCTTAGGTTGGAGATTCAGCTGGAGCTGCATGAGATTTGTCTGGGTCTTGCTGAGAGCCCAGGATTGGCACCTGCAGCTCCAGCTGATAGGTGGCGGGTCTAGGATCTTTTGTCTCCTACCCTTGGCCATGCCTCCTTCTCCTTGAGCCTCCTGCCTCCACCCATTTGCCTCCAGTGTTCCTCCTTGGAGCAGCATGTGATTGCCAATAGGTGATTGCAACAGCTTTGGGGGGGTGCGGCTTCTGCAGTTGAAGTGGTGGCATGGGGGGCATGTCGGGGTGCTAGTTGGTTATCCCCCCAAAGATTCCCTAACCTTAAAACAGCTCTTGGGTGGCAACAGTTACCCAGCACAAAGGGCTCAGGAGAAAGAGATGCCAGCAATGCTAACTCCCAAAAATGAGGGGCCCAGAGGCAGCTACAAACAGGGGAGGCAGTGAGCGAGGGAGGGGCAAAGAAAGGAAATCAAACCTGATTGACAGGGAGCATAGTAACCCTGACCCTACTCTGCAGAGGGCAGATCCCCATCATCCCCAGCCTGGCAGGGGTATTCCTGCTGCACCACTGCAGACAAAGGGGGGCTCTGATGAGGAGAAGGTGAAGAGGGTTTAAGCAAGCTTAGAAACCGGAGTGGGGATTCCCCCCCAAAAAACAAGAGTGCTTCACGGGTAACCTCCCAGCACGACAGAAGTGACCAAAACCTGCTGCATCCATCCAGCAGACGGGGAGGGGAATAAAAACCAAACAGCCCACCCACCCCCCCGGCTACCAATCCTCAACAGAAATGCTCACGATAATGAAAACCTCGGAGAGGAGGAAGAGCGCGGCTGGGTGGGCAGGTGGGTGTCTTGCTCAGCTGTGGCTTGGGGGGAAAGGGGGCAGCTTCACCCCCCCAAACGCTGCCCTCTCACGAAAGCAGGATGAAAAAGGAAAAACAAGGAGAAAAGGTTAAAACAGAAGAGTGTCTCGAATGGTTTGCTTCCCCACTTCCTTCTAGCAATTTAAATATGTAAAGACCACAAAAGAAAAAACTTGGCTTTCTTTCATTGTAATTCAGAAGGGAGGATTTGAAGGGGGGGCTTGTTTGTTTCAAAGGAAGGGAAAGAGGGGCTTTGGATCTGTGTGGGGGCGCACAGGCAAACAGTTATGGTGCGCAGCTTCTGGCCTTGGGGAGGGCACAGCCTTTTTAAAAGAACAAAACGAGGCAAAAAATAAAAATCCCCCACTCCACCTCCATGAGCTGGAGGTGGATGTGATCTTTTTTTTAAAAAATCCCATTTATATCCCGCCCTTCTCCGAAGACTCAGGGCGGCTTACAATCTAAGCACAAATCAATGTGCTTAGCAATAGCCTTCATTCTATGTATATGCCTGCTTATTAGGGCTTTCGGCTCCCCCCAAGCGGCATTATTACAAAGTCAGCTTATTGCCCCCAACAATCTAGGTCCTTATTTTACCTACCTCGGAAGGATGGAAGGCTGAGCCAACCTTGAGCCTGGTGGGATGCGAACCTGCACTAATTGCAGGCAGCTGGTGTTACTTACTTTCCTCCACAAGATGGCGGCGCGTCCACACGCAGCGGCTCTGAGCTCCCGGTACTGGTGTGTGGTGATTGGACTAATATGTGTATGGATGAATGTGCACAGTGTAGTGCAAGGGGCTAAAATAGCCTACTCACGTATAGAGCTGTTAAACATCGGGCTTGCAAGGCAATCTGAAATTACTAGTGATTTTCAGCAGTCACAAAACATACCGAACTGCATAGCGAGGCCTCCAGGATCTCCATGGATTGTCTTCGGGCTGGGGAGGAGACGACGTAAGCGAAAGAGAAAGGAGCGAAAGCAGAAACGTGGCTGCAGGGCTGGAACTCTGACACGTCTTCGAAGGCAGCCTTTTAGACCAACATTGCCGAGCCTTTTTCTGAGCAATGCCAGATCCCTCGTCCATAAAATTGACGAATTACAGCTGCAGTTAGCAGAAAGCAGGCTTCTTCAGGAATGTTGTGTGATCGTTGTCACGGAGACCTGGCTACATTCAGAGATACCGAATGAAGCTGTGGAGTTGATAAGCCGAGTTTTTCACCGCTCTGACAGAGATAAACGCTCCGGGAAGGGTAAAGGAGGAGGACTGTGTGTGTATATACACTGTGAATGGTGTGTTAACAGCAGATTGGTATATACGTATTGCTCCCCAGATGTGGAACTGATGACTGTTATATGTAGGCCTTTGTATTTGCCTAGAGAAATTACTGTGGTAATTATTATAGCTGTTTATATTCCACCTGATGCCAATGTCAACATGGCACTTTCTAAGCTGTATGACGTCATCACCAGGCAGCAGCAACTCACCCAGAGGGCGCTCTTGTCGTGGCTGGGGACTTCAATCAAGCTTCTCTGAAGACAGTTCTCCCTACGTTTGTACAGTATGTGCAAGTTTCCACCAGAGGGAAGAACACTTTGGACCACGTGTATTCCAATCTGAAACAGGCATACAGAGCTTTTCCTCTTCCCCACCTGGGTACATCTGACCATCTTTCACTCCTGTTGTGCCCAAAGTATGTTCCTCTCAGGAAAAGGACTCAGGCAGTCACAAAAAGGGTCAGAACCTGGCCAGTGGGTGCTCTCAGTCAGTTGCAGGACTGCTTTGAAACCACTGACTGGAGTGTATTTGAAGAACAAGATCTAAATTCATATACAGATGCCATAGGTAAAGGTAAAGGTTCCCCCGCACATGCATGCTAGTCGTTTCCGACTCTAGGGGCCGGTGCTCATCTCCGTTTCAAAGCCGAAGAGCCAGCGCTTGTCCGAGGACGTCTCCGTGGTCATGTGGCCGGCATGACTAGACGCCAAAGGCGCACGGAACGCTGTTACCTTCCCACCGCAGTGGTCCCTATTTTTCTACTTGCATTTTTACGTGCTTTCGAACTGCTAGGTTGGCAGAAGCTGGGACGAGTAACAGGCGCTCACTCTGCTACGCGGCACTCGGGATTCGACCCACCAAACTGCCGACCTTCCGATCGACAAGCTCAGCGTCCTAACCCACTGAGCCACCGCGTCCCTTATACAGATGCCATACTCTCTTATATTAGAACATGCACTGACAGTGTAACAACGGATAAGTGCATTAGAGTTTATGGGAACTGTAAACCCTGGATGACTGCAGAGATACGAACACTCCTGAGAGCCCGGGATTCTGCCTTTAAGGCAGGGGACAGGGACAGATACAGAGAGGCCAGGGCAAATCTCAGAAGAGGCATTAGGATGGCAAAACAACAATACAAACAAAAGGTGGAGAACCATTTAGCGAACAACGATCCAAGGCAAG
Organism: Vipera berus; assembly: GCF_964194415.1. Taxonomy (NCBI): domain Eukaryota; kingdom Metazoa; phylum Chordata; class Lepidosauria; order Squamata; family Viperidae; genus Vipera; species Vipera berus. Next base: position 31,494,425 of record NC_138210.1, on the reverse strand, counting down.
TATGGCAGGGACTGCAGCACCTAACCAACTATAACGGCAGCACGAGGAGCATGGCAAACACCGATGCCTCGTTGGCTGAGGAGCTGAATATCTTCTTTGCCCGCTACGAGGTTAAAAGACCAGACCCCGTAGCCTCTGCTGGCTGGCCTTCTGACTCTCAGCCACTCACCCTGTGTGAACACCAAGTGAGAGCTGTATTGAAGGCTGTGAATCCCAGCAAAGCCGCAGGCCCAGATAGGGTGCTGGGGATAGTGGCCAGGAATTGTGCCGATCAATTAGCAGGGGTCCTGACAAGGATTTTTAACATCTCCTTGCAAACGGCATGTGTACCATCATGCTTGAAGGCAGCTACCATTGTCCCAGTCCCCAAGAAAACTGCAGTTGAGTGCCTGAATGACTACAGACCTATTGCATTAACGTCTGTAGTCATGAAATGCTTCGAAAGATTGGTTCTCCAACATCTTAGGACATGCCTCCCACTGGACTTTGATAAACATCAATTTGCCTACAGAGGAAATAGGTCGACAGACGATGCCATAACTACTGCTTTACACTCTGTAGCAAGTCATCTCGAGAAACCTGGAAGTTACGTCAGGATGCTTTTTGTTGACTACAGCTCGGCTTTCAACACCATTTTGCCGAGCATTCTCATCGAGAAGCTGACTACTTGAAATTCTCCCCCGCTATCTGCGATTGGATTCAAGACTTTGTTAGGGATCGGGTACAAACAGTGAGGGTCGGGTCTGCTTTGTCCACCCCCCTGAAGCTTTGCACCGGCACGCCACAGGGCTGTGTGCTTAGCCCCTACCTGTACTCTTTATACACTTATGATTGTGTATCATCTGACCCATCCACTGCGATAATCAAGTTTGCAGATGATACAACTGTGGTGGGTCTTATTACAGGTGGGGATGAGACAGCATATAGGGCGGAGGTACAAAAACTATCCATATGGTGTAGTAACAACAACTTGCACCTAAACATCGGCAAGACGAAAGAGATGGTGTTAGACTTCCAGAGAAAAAAGGAGGAACCTGCCCCACTTTACATCGGGGAGGACTGTGTAGAGAGAGTTTCCTCCTTTAAATTTCTGGGAGTCTACCTCTGTGAAGATCTGACCTGGAAAGTTAACACAACCCAGGTGGCTAGAAAGGCCCAACAGAGGCTTCACTTTCTTAGGATCTTGCGGAAGAACAGGGTAGAACAACAGCTAATGACCCTCTCCTCTCGTATGGTATTGTGGATTGGTATGCTGGTCTGACAGCCGCGGACAGGAAAGTATTACAGAGGGTAGTGAGCACAGCACAAGACATTGTGGGCTGTTCCCTGACACCACTGGATGACATCGCCAGGGCTCGTTGCCTTGGAAGAGTGAGGAAGATTCTCAGGGATGACTCACACCCTGGACGGTATCTCTTTACTACCATCCGGTAGGAGATACAGGAATATAGCCAGCCGTACCAACAGGCTGAAAAATAGCTTTTATTCGTGGGCTGTTAGGCTTTTAAATTGTATTGAACAACTTTCGTCCGGTCTCCAACCTTCGCTTTCTTGCGAAGGTTGTTGAGAGTGTGGTGGCGCATCAGCTCCCTCTGGTCCTGGATGAAGCGGATTATCTAGACCCGTACCAATCGGGTTTCAGGCCCGGGCACAGCACGGAGACGGCATTGGTCGCGCTGGTGAATGATCTCTGGAGGGCTCGGGACAGGGGTCATTCCTCTGTTCTAGTCCTATTAGACCTCTCAGCGGCTTTCGATACCATCGACCATGGTATCCTGCTGCGGCGTCTCAGGGGATTGGGAGTGGGAGGCACGGTCTTACAGTGGTTCTCCTCCTATCTCCAGAGACGTTCGCAGTCGGTGTTGACAGGAGGGCAGAGGTCGACCACGAGATCTCTTGTTTGTGGAGTTCCTCAGGGGTCGGTCCTCTCGCCTCTCCTGTTCAACATCTACATGAAACCGCTGGGTGAGATCATTCGTGGCTTTGGAGTTGGGTATCAACTCAACCCCGACAAGACTGAGTGGCTTTGCATACCTTCATCCCGGGTCTATTTTGGATATTCCATGTCTTTCTATGGGGGGTGAATTATTACCCCCCGTAGATAGGGCTCGCAACTTGGGAGTCCTCCTAGATTCACGGCTCACCTTGGAAGATCACATGGTGGCTGTGACTAGGGGGGCTTTCGCCCAGGTTCGCCTGGTGCGCCAGTTGCGGCCCTATCTAAGCCGGGATGATTTATGCACGGTCACTCACGTGCTCGTGACCTCTCGTCTAGACAACTGCAACGCTCTCTACATGGGGCTTCCCTTGAGGACCACCCGGAGGCTCCAACTGGTACAGAATGCAGCCGCGAGAGTTGTGTTGGGAGTCTCCCGATACTCCCATGTCACACCTCTGCTCCGTGAGCTGCATTGGTTACCAGTTGTCTTCCGGGTGAGATTCAAGGTACTAGTAATGGTGTTTAAAGCCCTACATGGCAGGGGTCCGGAGTACCTTAGGGAACACCTGCTGCCGGCGTCTACTTCCCTCCGCCCTGTGCGTTCCCACAGAGAGGGCCTCCTCAGGGTGCCACCGGTCAGAGAATGTCGACTGGTGGCCCCCAGGGGGAGATCCTTCTCTGTGGGCGCCCCGGAGCTATGGAACCAGTTACCAGTTGAGCTCCGGACGGCACCCAATCTTCGCTCCTTTCGCCGCGATCTAAAAACATATTTGTTCGAGCAAGCCGGCCTGGCCTGAGGGGGGATTGGTGGGGGTTTTTATTATTTTTATTGGGGTTTTTATTATGTATTAACTGTATTTTTTAATTGGGCATGTATTTAATTACTTTTTAACTTTTGTAATTCTGTGTTTTATTCTTTTTTTTTTTATTGAAAAGTTTTAACATACATTTTATCTTTAACAATCCCCCCTCCCCCTCCCCTACCCATCCCTCCCTACCCCTCCCCCCTCCCCCCCTGACTTCCCAGAGCTAAGTACAAGGTATAAAAACAAAAAAAAAACAATCATGAACATCCATATGCTAACAATCATAAACTCTAAGATCTATCGCTCTCTAGCTCATATAGGATAACTACAAGCACTATTAAAATTAAATGTGAAAAAAAAAAGAAAAAAGAAAGGAAGACTTATTCAAATGCTACATGAAACTTTTTAGTCCCGTATTTGTTCTGGATATACTCAATCCATTTTGTCCACTCCATAATATAACGTTCTTGCGAGTGATCTTTCAAATAAGCCGAGATCTTTGCCATCTCTGCCAGGTCAGAAACCTTTAAAGTCCATTCTTCTATAGTCGGCAGTTCCTCCTTCTTCCAATATTGACCTATTAAGAGTCTTGCTGCTGTAATTAGGTTCAACATCAACTTAGTGTCCACAACCGTAGCATCTGTAATTATGCCCAACAAAAAAAGTTGCGGACAAAACTTTATCATTTGCTTGAAAATCTTCTGCATGTTCCACCAAATTTTTATCCAAAAGGCCTTAACCTTTTTACAAGTCCACCATATGTGAAAATATGTTGCATCTTCATCGCCACACCTCCAGCATTTGGGCTGATAATTCGGATACATACTTGCAAGTTTTTTAGGATCTAAATGCCATCTATAAAACATTTTATAAAAGTTCTCTCTTAAGTTTTGAGCTTGTGTAAATTTTACGTTTCTCACCCAGATCTTTTCCCACGTGTCCATTGTAATAACTTCTTGGATGTTTTGGGCCCATTTTATCATACAATCTTTAACAAGTTCTGTTTCTGAGTCAATTTCTATCAATGCAAGATATATCCGTTTGATATGTGCTGGACCCTGATTTCTAATTTGCTTTATCAGATTTTCATCAGTCATTGTAAAACCAGTTTTCTGATCTTCTTTCCACCTGGCCCGTAGCTGAATATATTGAAACCAAGTTTGAACAATCTCCTCATCTCGCAAGAGGCTGTACGGTTTCAGACACCAGACATTTCTTTCCAAACTTAAAATCTCCTTATACGTAGTCACATCATGTTTAAAACCAACATTTATATTTTCTATTGCGTGTTTTGGGATTGCCCACAATGGTATCTTACAATCTAACTTATGTCTGTACTTCTTCCAAACTCTCAACAATGCCTGTCTTAAAATATGCACTTTAAACACATTATCTACCTTCTTATCATACAACAAATATGCATGCCAGCCAAATAACAAGTCGTGGCCCTCAAGATTTAATAATCTCTCTTGTGTCAAATTAATCCAATCACTTATTCCTGCTAACGCAGCAGCTTCATAATATAATTTAAGATTGGGCATTTTAAGACCACCTCTTTCACGAGTATCCTGCATAATCTTAAGTTTAACTCGTGGCCTTTTCCCTGCCCAAACAAATTTATTGATACCTCGCTGCCATTCCTCCAGATTAGAATCTTTCTTAAGAACCGGTATCATTTGAAATAAGAATAAAAATTTAGGCAGGACATTCATTTTCACTGCTGCGATTCGCCCCAACAAAGACAATTGCAATTTTTCCCAACTCTCCATTTCTTTTTGAATTTTTCCCCATAATCATTCATAGTTATTTTTATATAACTTTGTATTAGAGGGTGACAAAAACACCCCCAAGTATTTGACCCTCTTGACAATCTCAAATCCAGTTAGTCCTTCTAAAAGAGCCTTTTGTGATACTGTCATATTTTTGGCTAGAATTTTAGTTTTTTGTGCATTAACTTTAAATCCAGAAACCTTCCCATATTGCATTATTATCTCCATCAGGTCCACAACAGAGTTCTCCGGCTGGGTCACCGTAACAACCAGATCATCTGCGAACGCTCTCAATCTATAATCCTGATCTCTAATTTGTATACCCTTAATTCTTTCCGAATTCCGTATTTTTACCAATAATATCTCCAATGTTAACACAAATAACAAAGGCGATAACGGACACCCTTGCCTTGTGCCCTTCTCAATATTACAAACTTCAGTCAAACTATTGTTAACTATTATTCGGGCAGTTTGTTTTTGATATAATGCCCTAATTGGTTGCAGAAATCTATCCCCAAAATTCATTTTATCTAAAACTTCCATCAAAAATTGCCAATTCAATTGATCAAAAGCTTTTTCAGCATCTAAAAAAATTAGCGCCGCAGGGATCTGGTTGTTCCTTTCCAAAAACTCTAACACATCTACTATATGCCTCACATTATTTTTCATTTGCCTACCACCAATAAACCCAGTTTGATCCCCATGAATCACCTGTTGCAGAACCCTCATCAGTCTATTAGCCAACACCTTAGCAAATATCTTATAATCTGTATTTAAAAGTGATATCGGTCTATAATTTTTTACTTGAGTAGCATCTTGATCTTCCTTCGGAATCAAAGAGATAAAAGCAGTTCTCCAAGATGGAGGCACCTTTCCCCCTCTCTGAATTATCTGGAACAGTTCCTTTAATGGCTTTATCAACTCCATTTGCAAATTTTTGTAGTAAACCGCAGTCAAACCATCCGTACCTGGCGCTTTATCCAACTTCAATTCCTTAATTGCTGTAAGAATTTCTTCTTCTGTTATCAATTGGTTAATCTCCTCTTTTTGTGCCTGCGTAAGAACCGGGATGCTAGCATTCTCCAAATATACATCAATATCTTTTTCATTAATCTTCTCCTTGGCATATAATTTAGAATAAAAGTCCAGAAAGGCTTCCTTAATAAGATCCTGTTGAAACACAACCTTTCCCTTATGTTCAATTTTATCTATATTAGAAGCCCTTTGCTTTTTCCTTAGTCTATAAGCTAGCCATCTACCTGGCTTATTAGCATTGCCAAAAGTATTATGCCTAGCAAACCGCAAATTGGTTGCCACTTGATCAGCCATTAATTTGTCAAATTGTCCTCTTAATAGCTTAATAACCTCCTTAGTCCTCACATCCAATGGGTTCAAAATCAAGGCCTTTTCTTTTTCCCTAATTTCATTCTCCAGTTCTTTCCTTCTGGCTTCCAAGATACGTCTGTGTTTATTATTCATATATATCAACACCCCTCTCATATAGGCCTTGCTAGCATCCCAAACCATGTCCATAGAAGTATCCTTGTTCATATTAATTTCAAAAAAATCCTTCATCCGCTGTTTACATTCTTCCACATTTCTCTGATTTCTAAACAAATTCTCATTTACGCGCCACGAGCGCCTATCTCTATTGTCCTTATTGATCTCTAACCAAACTGGACTATGATCAGAAATAGCTCTCGCACAGATCTTCACCTTCTTAATCCTAGAAAAAAAGTCATTAGTCAGCAAAATAAAATCAATCCTAGAAAAAGATTGATGTCTATCAGAAAAAAAAGTATAATCCTTTTCATGCAGGTGTGTGTCACGCCAAATATCTCGCAATTCCAGATCATCCTTCATTTCAAAAAAAGATTTAGGCAATCTGGCATGACTCGGAGCACGCTTAAAAGAACCAGCCTTATCCATCTGTACATCCAAAACACCATTCCAGTCACCCATAAAAATAAACGATTTGTAATCCAATTGAGTAAGCTTTGTATGAAGTAAACTAAAAAAATCAGCTTGTTGTTGATTAGGAGCATATAGTCCAACTAAAAGCGTTTTTTTGCCTTCTAGCAACAAATCTATCATAACATATCTTCCATGCTTATCTGCTTCAATTAATTCCGCTGTTAAAGTACTTTTAACATAAACAACCACTCCATTTTTCTTGTTCATCACAGAGGCAACAAATTGCGTGCCCAACCTTGAGTTCGATAAATACTTTTGGTCCATAACCCTAATATGCGTTTCTTGCAAACATATAACATCAATCTTGAATTGTTTTAAATATTGAAAAACTTTCTTTCTCTTCTGTGGTGAATTTAGTCCATTAACATTCCAAGTTAGAAATTTAGTCGCCATGCGTGGCATCCCGAAGCTGTTGGAGCACATCTTTAATAGCCCCTCTGTCTCCTTTGGGCCGCGCTCCTCCCACTGCTTCACTGTAAGTACGCTTTGAAAGTTCCATAACCTTCTGCTGGTCTTGCTCTTTTATTTGTTTTGCTCGTTTTAAAGCGGCACGCGTCACCCTCTGCTCTCCAGCAACAGCCGACGAGGCTATAATTTGATCCCCTCCGTCACCATTCTCTTCTGTCTGTCCACCTTCGGCCTCTTGAGGTTTCCCTTCTCCAAATCCCTTTGCAGCTTCCAGAAGTGGTAGTGGGGTCGCTTTTAAAACATTATTGTAGAAATCACGCGCCTGTCGACTGGTGGCCCCCAGGGGGAGATCCTTCTCTGTGGGCGCCCCGGAGCTATGGAACCAGTTACCAGTTGAGCTCCGGACGGCGCCCGATCTTCGCTCCTTTCGCCGCGATCTAAAAACATATTTGTTCGAGCAAGCCGGCCTGGCCTGAGGGGGGATTGGTGGGGTTTTTTATTATTTTTATTGGGGTTTTTATTATGTATTAACTGTATTTTTTAATTGGGCATGTATTTAATTACTTTTTAACTTTTGTAATTCTGTGTTTTATTCTTGCCCTGAGTCCTTCGGGAGAAGGGCGGTATAGAAATATTAATAAATTAAATTAAATTAAATTAAATGGGACATAATCTTATGCAGAATTGACTTGGGAGACTGGTGTGTGGTGTAGTTGGTTCACATGGTGTGGTAGGATGGAGGGTTTGTTGTCACTGTGTGTTGGGGGGAGAGAGCACGGTGGGAGGTGTTAGAATATGTTGTTGAAAAAATGGTTTGTTTAACAGAGTATTATTAATACACAGTGGAAGTTGTACTGGGACTTTTAGGCAAACAGTAATGCACTAACACGAGTTTTATAACTTATTTTTACTCAGACAACAAAAAGAAACACAGTAAGAAATAGTCCAAGTATCAATCCAGTATCATGCACATAAAAGTCAGTCCATAAAAAACATAGTATCAAAATACAAAAGCTGCTTACCAATATCAAAAACAATATACACTGTAGCAAGCAGTTGATTCTTGAGAGAATAAATATCAAGTTAGCAAACAAGAGAACAAGAGGTATCCAAACACTAACATCAAACACATATACAAGAGCAACTACGTGTAACATCTAACTCTCTTTTATGTGGAATAATTACAGCCACACCCTTAGACCGTTTAACTCCTTAAAGGTGCTTTTACTCCATTATATAATATTGTCACCCAAATCAAGTTTAATCTCTAACAATCTCCCCTTTTGGGTGGCATATTATACATATATTTTTACAATCTCAAATTACACATATCACAAACAGATTTATGCTTTATAGCACCCTGAGCTTTAGTAAACTGGTCAGCAATATTATCTTCAGTTGCACAATATTCCAGTTTAATCAAATTATCTTTAACACATTGTCTGACATTTAGATACCGTAGATCCGTATGTTTTGATCTAGTTTTCACTGCAGCATTAGTTGCTAATTTTATAGCTGCTTGATTGTCTTCATACACTTTTATTGGTTCATTACAATTTAAACCCATATCAAACAATAATTGTTTCCATACCAATAGCTCAGTACATAATAAAGATAAACAAGAAAATTCAGATTCAGTTGTTGATAAGCTTATATGCTTCTGTCTGTTAGACCTCCATCCTACTAAAGCGTTTCCCAATAATACAACCAATCCTGAAGTGGATTTCCTGGTTACAGTATCAGATGCAAAACTAGCATCTGCAAATGCTTTTAGTTCCAATTCCTTTGTTGGCTCTAGATATAGAGAATAATGTATGGTGTGCTTCAAATATCTTAAAACTCTTTTCGCACCTTGCCAACATCTGGTTGTAGGATTCTCACAATATCTAGCTAAATGATTAACTGTAAATGCTATATCAGGTCTTGACCAGTTACATAAATACATCAAGCTGCCTATTAATGATTGATATATCTTTTTATCAAAGACATTGCTGTTATCTGCTGAACTCTCAAAACCTTGAACCATAGGTGTTTTTACTGGTTTACAGTTTTCCATATTATAACGTTTCAGCAAACCATTAATTTTCTTAGCTTGAGACAATTTAAATCCTTTACTAGTCCTGACAATATCCAGCCCTAGATAATGACTAATAGCTCCTAGATCTTTTACTCTAAATTTTCTTTTTAACCCTGAAATTATTCTTTCAGTTTCTGTTTCATCTTTTGCTATAATAGCAATATCATCAGTGAATAATAATAACAATGATAATTCACTATTTTGCTGTTTTATAAATAAACAAGGATCTGCAATACTAGCTTTAAATCCCAAACTATTTAACTCTTTTACTAAACATCTATTCCACTCATAACCTGACTGTTTTAAACCATACAAACTCTTATTCAGTTTCCAACAGTACCCTACCTTACTTTCTATTCCTGATGGAACTTTCATATATATATTATGGTTTAATGTTGCATGCAAATAAGCAGTTTCAATATCTACATGTTTTATACTATAATTCTTATTTGCTGCCCAAACTAAAGTAGCCCTAAGAGTGGAAGCTCTTAACGTTGGGGAAAATACTTCATCATAATCACTATTATTCTGTGCAAATCCTTGAGCAACTAATCTTGCTTTATGTATTACCTCTCCTGTAACACTTTCTTTCAGTTTAAAAACCCATTTACATCCAATTAACTTTTCTGTTTTAGGTATTTTAACCTCTTGATAAACATTAAGATCTTGCAAAGACTTTATTTCTTTATCCATAGCTACTTTCCAATTCTTTCTTTCATTCTCAGGATACATTTTTATTTCTTCAACATTAGAAGGTTCAATGTCTATTTGACAAATTAAACCTGCCTCGAAACGATCAGGCTGTCGTCTTTCCCTGTTAGACCTTCTGAGAATTATTGGACTTATAGGTACATTTACATTATTATCTTCTTCCTCTCCTGTCTCCACTATCAGTGGTTCTTGTTTGATCTCTCTAGCAGGTTCCTCCTCTTCTTTATCACTTTCATTTGAGGAGTTAGTTAAATCTTGTTGAGGAATATATACAATATCTTCTACCCTTTCCCAGCCTGACTGTTCTTGAAAAACAGCGCTAGAACTACAATAAATGTTTTTAGTACCTTTCTCCCAGAACCGATAAGACTTATGGTTTAACTCATAGCCAACAAAAAATAATTGTTTAGCTCTATGTTCTCCTTTATTTCTTATTGAACTTGGAATATGTACCCAAGCAGGTGTCCCAAATGTGTGAATATAACTAAGATTTGGTTTTCTCTTATACCATAAGGTATAAGGAATTTTACCTGTAGCTGAACTAACCACATTGTTTAAAATATGATTAGCACATTTTGCTGCTTCTCCCCATAAGCTATCAGGTAAACCAGAATCTTCAATCATAGATCTAATCATAGCTTGCAATGTTTGGCCCCTCCGTTCAACAAATGCATTATGCTGAGGTCTATAAGGAGCTGTACGTCTATGCTCTATTCCCTCTGAAACTAACAGCTCATTGAACTGTTTATTAACAAACTCAGTTCCATTGTCTGTTATTATGGTTTTTACATTTAACTGAGTTTTCCTTTGTACAAACTTGAGCCAATTAGATATTGTTTGTATAGTTTCAGTTTTTGACGTAAGGAGATAACAGAACCCATATCTGCTATAATGGTCTAGAATATTTAATATGTAGCAAGCACCCCCTAAACTGGGTTTCATAGGTCCTATCAAATCCATAAATACCAGTTCTAATGGAGTTGTGGTTTTAAATCCATCTAACCTATTAGCTGGTGCTGCCCTGCTCTTTTCTCTACCACATACGTTACACTGCAGATATTTCTTACAAGCCTTTAACTTAAACCCATTAGACAAAGCTACAGTTCTTTTTAGTGTATTAAAATTCACATGACCCAATCTTCTATGTAATAAATGAATACATTCATCATGTGGTTTTTGATTTGTACAAGTAGTAGCCATTATAATAGGATCATTGCTAATTACAAACAAACCGTCTTTCATATTAGCTATTAAGTTCACTTCATTCTTTTGAATAAGACATTCCTCCCCTTGGAAAGTAACTTTAAAACCTGCTTCCAATAATGCCTTAACTGATAATAGATTATAATCACATCTGGGAACATATAGCATTTCCAAATTTTGTTTTAAAAATGAACAGTAAACCTTACCCTCTCCAGAGACCTTGACTCTCCAGCCATTAGCCATAGAAATATATTTTTTACTAGACCTTATATTCTCAAAATCCCTTTTTATTTTTGAAATACAGTGTGTAGCTCCACTATCTATCACCCACCAATTGTGGTTATTAGTAGTTCTATTAGCTACAGCTACATTAATCAGCTTTTTATTCTTTCTATGGCTTTCCTTTCTCTGACAATTACTATTCTGACAAAACTTAGCAATATGTCCCTTTAACCCACAATTAAAGCATTTCCTTAAAATATAAGCAGATTCAGTCTTCTTTATTTCTTGTTGCAATGGCTCTCTCAACTGTTTTCTCTCCATACGACATCTTGATTCTTCCAACAACCTTCCAGTTATTGAAGAAACAGTTAGGTCTTCTTTGGACAAAACCTCCAAGGACGATACAAAGGCATCGTAGCTCTCATCCAATGATGATAAAATGATGTAAACCTGGTGAAGCTCTGAGAAAATAAGTTCTTTTTCTTGCAGTTCCAACAAAGTTGCTTTTATAAAGTTAAGGTGAGCTAACATATCGCCATTCTTTTCCAGTCTAGCTCTAAATAGCTTTCTGGTAAGATTTATATGAGCACCAACACTGTCCCGAACAAAAATCTTTTTCAACTTAGCCCAACATTTAGCAGCAGACTCTTCTCCACGCACATGGACTAGCTGTTGGTCTCCTAATGTTAGCCCAATAATAGATAAAGCCTTATCATTGTCTTTATTGAAGTCTACAATCTTCTTGTTATCTTCTTCATTAGTTGGATCCCAGGCAGTTACATCAGGAGGATTATGGACTATTTTCCAAAGACCTTGATTTTGTAATAGCAAACTACATTGTGTAGACCAGGATACGTAGTTTGACCCATTAAGCCGGGTAATGCAGAATGGATTGAATAGTCCTTGTGCCATTGTCTGAATTTGAAAACTCAGTTAGGAAATAAAAATACAATACTGTGCCTGTCCTCAGCACCACACTGGATCTGGGCCCATAACCATTGTTAGAATATGTTGTTGAAAAAATGGTTTGTTTAACAGAGTATTATTAATACACAGTGGAAGTTGTACTGGGACTTTTAGGCAAACAGTAATGCACTAACACGAGTTTTATAACTTATTTTTACTCAGACAACAAAAAGAAACACAGTAAGAAATAGTCCAAGTATCAATCCAGTATCATGCACATAAAAGTCAGTCCATAAAAAACATAGTATCAAAATACAAAAGCTGCTTACCAATATCAAAAACAATATACACTGTAGCAAGCAGTTGATTCTTGAGAGAATAAATATCAAGTTAGCAAACAAGAGAACAAGAGGTATCCAAACACTAACATCAAACACATATACAAGAGCAACTACGTGTAACATCTAACTCTCTTTTATGTGGAATAATTACAGCCACTCCCTTAGACCGTTTAACTCCTTAAAGGTGCTTTTACTCCATTATATAATATTGTCACCCAAATCAAGTTTAATCTCTAACAGGAGGCTCAGTTAATCTCAATGTACACATGTTGTACTTTGACAATAAAGGTTTATTTATTTATTTATTTAAGGAGGCATTAATAATAATAATAATAATTTTATTTATATACCGCCCTTCTCCCGAAGGACTCAGGGCAGTGAACAGGGCAAACATATAAAAATACAAAGATACAAAAGTTAAAAAGAATTAAACACAATGCCCAAGCTAAAACAATAAATAGATATATTAAAAACAACAGTAAAATCCCAACCCATCCCCCATCAGGCCAGGCCGGCTTGTTCGAATAAGTGAGTCTTCAGATCGCGTCAGAAGGAGCGAAGGTCGGGCACCATCCGGAGCTTGACCAGCAACCGATTCCATAAACCCGGGGCACCCACAGAGAAGGACCTCCCCCTGGGGGCCACCAGACGACATTCTCTGAGCGGTGGCACCCTGAGGAGGCCCTCTCTGTGGGAACGCACAGGGCGGAGGGAAGTTGATGCCGGCAGCAGGTGATCCCTGAAGTACTCCGGACCCATGCCATGTAGGGCCTTGAACACCATTACCAGCCCACTGCTCCACCAAGGCTCTTTTTTTTCTTGTTCAGAAGAGACACTCTTCTGTTTTAACCTTTTTTTGTTGTCATTTTTCGGAGTTTTCATCCTGCTTTCGTGAGAGGGCAGCATTTGGGGGGGGAAACTGCCCCCTTCCCCCCAAAGCCACAGCTGAGCAAGACACCCGCCTGCCCGCCCAGCCATGCCCCGGTGCAGCGAGAGACGGCTAGAGTTGCAGGGCTGTCAGGGCTTAGCAGATGCGCCAGGATCAGCACCAGGTTCCAGCTGGTCGGCACTTCTGCAGGGCTGTCAGGACTCAGCAGAAGTTCCAGGATAAGCGCTGGGCTCCAGCTGATCAATGCTTCTGCAGGGCTCAGAAGCGCCAGGATCAGCTGGAGCCTGGCACTGATCCTGGCACTTCTGTTGAGCCCTGCTACCCCTGCAGAAGCGCCGATGAGCTGTGGAAGGAAGGAAGCTAGGAAGGAAGGAGATGGGAATGAGGAGGAGGAAGGCAGGGAGGGAGGGAAAAAGGAAGGAAGGAACCCCCTCCCCCCGACGGTAACCACAATGCTAATGCGGCCCTCAGTGAAATTGAGTTTGACACCCCTTATATAAAAGGTTGTTAAGTGAATCTGGTTTCCCCATTGACTTCGCTTGTCAAAAGTTTGCAAAAGGGGATCACATGACCTTGAGACACTGCAGCCATCATAAATATGAATCAGTTGCCAAACATTCGAATGTAAATCACGACCCTGGGAATGCTGAAACAGCCATAAGTGTGAAAAATGGTCATAAGTCACTTTTTTCAGTGCCGTTGTAACTTCAGTCACAAAGCAAACTGTTGTAAGTTGAGGACTACCTGTACTTTATCACTTTTTTCCTTTTTTGGGGGGGGTCATTAAGGTTTTGACACCTTGCTAGGCGACTGGTGGTACTCGGATACTGCCATATCCTAAAAGTGGTACAATGGGTGAAAAGGTTGAAAAGCCCTGTATTACAGGATCAGGATAAAAAAGGGGGATGAATGGAAGACAGCTTTCAATTGCCCCTTAGGATGTTACTGTCATGGTTCCGACTAACAAAACACTTCAAAGAACTTTCAGGCATTGTTTATCCTATAAAGTCTTTAATGGTGAAAACAAAGCATCGGCACAGCATGGTGACAAGATCTGATTTCCCCTCTCTTCAGCACCTAATATCTGTCACAATTCCCTCCTCCAATTAGCAATCATAAATCACGTTCTCCAATCAGTTTGAAGGGCAAAGCTTCCCTTCCGTTCTGTAACACGCCATTACTTATCTTATTAAAAACAACCGGGGAAAACATTCTCCCTCCTCCCCCCAGCTTCATCTAATTCTAAGAGCAAAACAATTTAAAGGAAAAGGCTGCCTCTTATTGTCAAAGCAAAAACATCCAATGTTTGCAGCGTTGACATCCGTTCCCCCCTTACAAAAAGGATAGATCCTGTAATGTAAACAAAGCATATGTCAGGGATTATCTCTCGGTTTGTTGGGGTTTTTTTCATGAAGCCTTTTGATGAGTCAGTCATCCTTCACATCACTAGATTTCACCCAAGTAGCTTCAGACAATGAGTACCCCTTCCACTGTACTGGGTACTGCAATTTCCCTTTGAAAATTCTAGAGTCAAGAATACATTTCACTTCATAGTGTGTCTGACCCGCTACTATGAGGGGCCCAGGTGCCTTCTTAGGGGAGGTCTTAAGGTGGAGTCCTGAAAAGGTTTCAGCAGGCTGCAGTGGAAGACAGGGTGAACTCTCCCTAAAAGCCTACGGAGTTTTAAT